>NC_139736.1:8958629-10158629 GCF_964211835.1 Anser anser
GGAGCAGGCCAGGGATTTAACCAGCCCAAAAAGGGGCTATCAGAAGATGCCTGTGGGAGAATAAGGACAGAATATGTTTCCCTGACCTTCCCTCCTAATGTCCATCCCAGGATAGAAGGGAGTTTTGGTGAGCTACTGAGCAAGCAGCAGTGATGCAGCCTGAGAGCCGATTGGAAAAGCTGCTGTGGCTGCAGGTCGTTGTCCAGCGGTGGAGGTGGCAGGATTGCAGGAGGAAAAGAGGAGACTCGCTGTTACTTCAGTAAACGTGGCCGTTTACAATTTTGCTAAGCTTCTCTCAGCACAGGAGTAGAAGCAAAAACAGGGTTTGGGGTGTGCTCAGCCAGGCTTGGGGGCTTGGCTCAAGCTATGAGACAAGAGCTTGGCAAAAAGGTAAATGCAGGGGGAGAGCGAAAGAGGGTTGTCATTGCTCTGCATGCCAGCGGAAGGAGGGCTGGAAACTTACTGGGAAGCTGTTAACTTGAGTGGGTACAGTCACTTTGTTTTAGATGTTTTATTGATAAACATTTTAAGTAGTGAAGAACTGATGGGCACGATAGCAAATAAACTTGGCAAATAATCAAACTGACTGACTTAAATAAGATCTCTAGTACACGATAGATGTATCAGAATAAATCATTCATCTGAAGTGTGTACTTGGAAATAAAGTAAAATAGAATAGAATAATTAAGCAATTTTTGTCTCAGAATAATATCCATATGGTACAGTCGCTCAGAAAGAATTACAGATAATGAATAGTGTGGCAGATTGCTTGTAACAAGTTTCTTGGACCAAAATTCTTAAGGTTTCCATACAACCAAAGAAGCACAATATTTTTGATCAGCTTATTTTTGCTTATTCTAGATAAAGACTTTTTTAAAGCTAACTGTTCTCAGCCATGCTTTCTTCAGTCGTACAAATTGGTGTAGGCAAATCTTGCTGATACTTTTGATGGGATCGGATGGATTTGTCCACTAATAGGCGTGTAGGTTTTTTTGTTGCGTGTCCTCGAAACTACAGAAAATTAAGTGGCCTTCTCTGAGGGAACTGCAGTGGCTGTTTCAGTGTATTTAGGCAGGAGAACTATTTCCTGACAGATAAAACAGAGTTAAAAATTGCCCCCTAGGAAAACTGAATGCGATCCCTTCTGTGTAAGTGACGTTGTGAAAACAGCCTGTGTGGAAAGCTGGGCCTGTGTTGGTGGGTGTCGGGAAGCCTTCTACCAGGACCAGGCACAACCAAAAACTCACGTGAGCTCTTGAAGTACTTGCTTGGTCTTCATCAGTGAGAGCTTTTTAAGTGGAAATAAAGCTACATAGCATCTCATGAAGTGGGAAATAAGCTTTTGAAGCTACAGTACAAGATAACGTCATGTTCATTCTTGCAGTTTCCCATTCCAGCATTGTCTAATGTCGTGCCTGTGTTTGTACTTCTGCTCGTCTGTTGCTAGCATTGTGTGTTGACTTCGTTGGTGCGCCGTGTGTGTTCACTTCAGTGACAGCATCAATGTATGTAGGTGATAAATTCGTGTTTACGTAGACGCCTTTTGAAAGAGGACAGCGAGTATTGCGTCTGTCCTGTAACCTCACCTGCCAGTTGGCACAGTGCAGTGGAAGTCGTACCATGTGGGCAGGAGAAATGCTGTCCTGAAACACGGGCAGGCACCACATGGCCAGGAACACAGTTCTTTGCGTTGCCTGGCGTCCACTGGGGTGCCTGCAGCGGGTGAATCTTACTCCAGGCTTCTCTCCGTGCAGGATCATTCAGGTCACTGCGGATCCTAGAAGGCAGCTGGGTCCCAGAACCTGGTTCTGCGGAAAGCAATATCTTTCTATGGCTTTTTTTTCTGTGTCGTAAAGAAAGGGCAGAAACTGCTGGTTATCTAAACTGCACGTTTGTTGTAGTGGGAAAAATGTCTTCAGTGGGAACTAGTGTATCTTACGGGGATAAGTGGCAGGGAGACAATACACTTTAAATAAGATCTTACCTTTTTGGTTGGGTGATGAGCTGTGAGCTGGGTAGCTTGCAGAAAGCTGTTCCCAAAGACAGGACTAATTAAGTGTGGAGTTCTTCCCAGAGAAACAATACCCTTATGTCCTTATGTACTTTGCCACAGTGGGAAATACTACAAACTGTTGAAAGGCAGTGCTGAGGTTAGCTGAGAACACGTGTCGTCCTCTAGCTGACTGGGGTACGCAGTCTCGAGTTGTCTGCTTAATCAGCTCGCGGTCAGCCTTGAGAATTGCAGACTGTGCTTGGCAGTTGGAGATGATACAGCATACAGCACATCACCTAAAAAAAAAAAAAAGGCAATGCTCTTTGGGGAGGTGTGGTATTAAGAACCCATTAGTACTTAAGTTTATTAATTGAAAGTCTGTCCATCTGTTTCATTGAAAGGCTAAGCCAAGTTGAGTTCTCTGTAAGAGACTGCCCTTCCTCAAAGTGGGCTGAGAGTCCCTCGAGGTTTCAGGGCAGGGAGAAAATCTGGGGGCTGTGTAACTGCTAGGAGAACTTGTACGCGCTGTAAGCACATTTAAAGCTCATACCATTTGAAGAAACCCTGCAGAATTTTGTTGTTCAACGTAGTTTAGGTGAGTGATGGGGGTCCAGCTGTATTTCTGCAGTCCTGGTTGACTGTCACGAGCCAAGAGTTGCAGCAAGGCTTTGCCTCTTGAGTGGAGCAGCCTGCTGTATGTGGTAGCCCCAGCAAGTGTTTGACAGGCCAGTAGCTGTGATGCCAGGGTGACTACTGAACGAAGGAAATAGCCTTAATGTCTGTATCTAAAGGTGAACCTGCTTACAGAGCAAAAGGCACTCGCACCTGCCAAGCTAACCTAGGGTCAGCCTTTCACTGTGAAAGTGTTAGCTAGGATCTGAATGCAGTGATTCAGAGAAAAGGGCAAAAGTACAAGTTTCTTCTTTTGAGCCCTTGTCCAATTTGATAGTATATTGTCTTTAACATTTTCAAAGGGGTAAAATAGCTGGAGATTTTCTTCAAGTGTCTTTGCAAATATGAACCCTCATGATATTACTCTTCCAGTTGTACTGAGGAAGAGCAGTGTTTGAAAATAGCAGGCCTTGGAGATAGCTGAAGTACCAGTAGCTTTCAAAAATCTTTATCTCACTTTGTTTTTCCCTTTTGGCCTTGAGATGTATTTAACTCCTTTTCCCCGAGTTTTGCTACCGGTTCTAATCAGAGTGTTCTTTTAAAAAGTAAAAACGAAATATTTTTTCCCAAGAACTTGCGGTGTTTGTCCTTATACAACTTGTAGTTAATTTACAGAAACAAAAAGGAATTACATGTCCTGCTTTTTGCTAAATAACCATATGAGCTATCCAAAGCTTTAGAGTTTGCTTAAAAAACAAAACACACAAACTGCTGTGAGTAACTTCAATAGTGTGCTTCCAGATATATTTGAGATGTACAAACTTCTGCCAGTTTTTGTTTCGGAGGGGTATTGTTTTACTGGTTTTAATGTAAAACCTCCAGTATTGCTTGTAAGAATGAACTTACAGTGATTGGTTGAATTCAGACTCTGAAATCGCATGCATACGAACATTATACTCATACTACATTAGAGTAATGGTATTTTTAAAAACAAAATGATTTAGCATGTCCAGGGAGGCCAGTTGTGATAATTTTCACCTTGTTCCTTGAAAGTTTATTCTGGGATATAAACTGGCTTTCTGATATGAGTTGTTTAACCTTCATGCAGATTTTTTTTAAATCACTTATTTGCAGGTGTTGTTCTAAAGGATAACAACTATTGATTTACGTTACATTTTTTTCCGCAGTAAAGCCTGTTTTCTTGTTTTGCAGTGTTGTTTTTTTTGGTGAAAACTCAGTATGTTATTCCTATATTGATGATCAGTTACATGCTAGTAACACCTCCATTTACTAACTGGTTTTGCATTGCTCACTAAGGCCCATATTGTATTATGTAAATGTTCATTTGTGGATTAGTAATGACTTTAACAAATGGCAGACAGTGTGGTATAGAGCTATTCCTAACTGTATTTTATTTTTCACTTCTGGAAGTAACTTGTCCTTATATCTCGTGTGGACATCTAACTGAAAATATACTTGAGAATGTCCTGATACATGGCACTGACACACTGGAGTGCATTTCCTTTGCATGCGGTTGTATTAATTAATCAATTTTAATCACAATGTGAATTTAAGGTCACCTTTTATAAAGCAGGTTAGACATGCAAATTTTTTAACACAGGAAAATACATTTGGGATTGTCATTTAAGTATGTTGCATTTATAAGTGAAAATGTGAATCCCACTCCTGTTATACCCCTACATAAAAAAAAAATATTTTTCTCTTTATAGAACTGACAGTGCATCAGCTGACCAGGACAATTTAAAATACTCTTCATCCAGAGATCGGGGCAGTTCTGCCTCCTATGGATTACAACCCTCAAATTCAGCTGTGGTGTCTCGACAAAGACACGATGATATCAGAGTCCACACTGACATACAGAATGAAGAAAAAGGTACACAGATTGCTGTTTCATGTGTAATTAATGAGGGGACATTTAGAGAAAGGCAGTAAACTTGAAATGGTTGAGAAACCTTATTTCCTTTAAAAAAAAAATGCAGTGAGCTGATACAATTCCCTTTATCAGGGATCAAAGAAAAGCTGTGGCTGATGTGAGTGGTGAGACAATATGCCATCGCATTAAGCGAAGAATATGAGAGAAGTCTTAGTATGTTAACAGATTAAGCACGTTTTCCCGAGGAGTATTCTGGATATGTCTGGTCTGGAAGATGTAATTTTTTCCTGCATAGTGTCTGGTGCTTCTGGTATTGAAAATGGGCTGCCTGATTAAATGGACTACTACTCAGGTATACTATTTTTGCAGCTTTACTGCAGCAAATTGGAATCTTAGTTTGGGGATCAGATCTATATTTTGTCGTGAATGGAGACTTCTACTTTTTTCTGCCTGTCTTTTCTTTGGGGAGGGGGGGAATACATTCTCTAGAAAACAGCTGAAAATTTAAAATAGTATCCATTATGAAAAATAAACCTGTATTCAGAATTCTAATACAGAGATGAAATATGAGGATTTTTTTACTTGCACAATCACTTCCTAGGCCACATTTTCTTCAGACATGCGAGATCAGTGAACTCCAAATCTCAGGGTAATATTAGTGTCAAGTTTTTATTCTGGAACCTCAGAAGCATTTACACTCCCCCATCTTGTCTACTCTGTAACTTTTGTAAACAACTGCATTCTGCAACTCAGGGAAAGTTACAGCCAAGTGCAGTGATGCAAATTTATTTTTTACAAGTAATAAGTTCTGTGAGTAGGGTAAATGAGCATGAAACAGGTATTTGTTTATATGCATACCTTGTTGAACCTTCAAAGCTTGTTAATTTTAGCAGAGAAACTTATTAGAAAGCAGATACATTTATTTATCAGTGTGTTTGCTAACATGGAAAGTTCTACTGTGATTCAAATGTGCTAGGTTATTCTTAAATACTTAGAAGTGTGGCAGGAGTATAGTGAAATGGTAAGGTTTATACGAATTCAGGAAGGTAGTTTTTTGTGAAGATGCTGGGGAAGTGCCAGCTGAGAAGAAAATGTACCTCTCTCTCCCTCACGTACTGTATTTTACAGGGCATGCTCTGCTAGCTCAGCACCTTATCTCAGCTATTTTGTTTGATTGTGACTTAAAAAGAGATGATTAGGATATTCTGTGCTGTAAAACCAGAGTTCAGGTATATCTAATTCATTTTTATTTTGGGAGAAACTTGTAAGCTTACAGATGCCGAGTAGTGCCTTTAGCTGAGATTTTTCAGTTATTCTGCTGGAGTCTGCTAACACGGAGTTTTCATCTTAAGAACTTGTAGCTTTTCTCTCCGGGATGACAGTATGTCATAACAGACATAGAATCTTTCAGAAACTTCTTCTCTTTTCCAGTTACTGGTGTTGATAATAAAAATGACTTCCAAGTTGATAATTTCTGGAAGTTCTGTTCTGAAAACCCCCCAGGCTGGGCAGTTCTGCAGCCTCCCTTAGCAGCTTGTTTAGTTCTCCTGGTAAAGAATTGTTTTCTCATAACCAGTTCAAATTTCCCTTGTTACAACTTATGACTGACTCCTGTCCTTTTGCTCTGCATCTCTAAGATTAGTGTTTGTTTTTTTTTTAAACTATCTTTCACATTAAATAGTGGAAGACTGCATCTAGACCTCTCCCCTTTGTCTTCTGTCCTTTATTTTACAAAATAAGACAGGTGAATTTGCAGATTTAAGTTTTTTAAACTAAATCAAAGGCCTCCTGGGGTTTACTTATATAGATGAGATATTCTCCCTATCAGCATCATTTTTCTGCCTTTTGGTTTTATTACTATATGATGTGCTCAGTCCTTACTGCAAAAAAAGATAATACACTAGTATCCATGTTGTGGTATCTGAGTATTTCTGCTAAAATTAGTAAGTGACATAGCTCATCATGTTCTTATTTGGTCTCAGATTTGATATTTTAATTGAGTTATTTAATTTAAGAGTAATTTTAATTTAACATTTTGAGAAAATTTTCAGACCAGCAGATAACTGTCTGAAGAGAATAATAATGTAATATTTAGAGCCTTAATGCCTAGAAACCTAATTGACAGCTGTTTCTAATTACTCAAAACAATGGCAATTTTATGTTTGATATTGTTACCAAAGATGTACAATGTATACATTGAGATAACATAGGTTTGGTTTAATTCATTTAAGATAATGTCAAAAATGCTGTAGCAAATACCGATTCCTTAGCAAGCAACCAAAAACAACTAGGATTTTTTTTGTGCGCTAGAGGGAGTGTATGAAATAACTTCAAGAACTCTGTTTGTACTTGGTAGCATGTATATTTTTGACAGTTGATATCTCTGCTCTGAATGCATGATTATCTGACATCTCCAGTTAAATTAATTTCTTTGTTGCTTTGAATTTTAGTGATACACTTCTCTACACTCATAAATACAATTATTGCTGTTAGAAGTCATTTTCTTCATAGGGTGGTTTTGGTTTGTTATGATAAAATGATGTTAAGGTGGCATACGTGCTACTTTGTTTAAAAATCTATTTTAATGTAAATCAAAATAAACATAATTTATATTTACTGTAGGTGTAACTATAACTGAGATTTTGAATATGAGTCTCTGTAATGGTAAGGTAGTTTTATGAGTGTAAAATTGCCCAAACTTCTACTGATAGTTCTCAGCTTCTTTTTATCAAAAAATTTGCCTTTAAGATGACATTTCTTTTTACATCTACTGAAGTCCAGATTCACCTTGATGTTTGGATGTTTTTTATCCATCCTTCAGTCTCAGAAGGTTGCCTCTTCTTACACAGAGCCACCTCTCCTTGCCCCAGGCTTACTTTTATGTATCACTGCAGGTGGAATTGTGGAAATACCTTTTAAAAGAAATTTTGCATATCTTTTGTTGCTCAGGGTTTCATTTTTTTAGGTGATTTTTCACTGTCTCAAGCAGGGAGGGCACTTTAGAAAGCTGGCTGTGCAGCTGGCCTCAAAAGTGAGCTTTAACACATGGAGGGAAGTACTGAAGAGGCTCAGTGGGCAATTTCATTTCTCCACAGTGCAGGGGAAAGACTTGCCCCTCAAAGTGGAGTGGCAGACTGGAAAAAAAAAAAAACAACACTTGGTTTCACCGTTTGAGTATGTAAATACTTGGGGATCTAGGAGTAAAAACGATTGCATTACTCCAAACGACACACTTATTTCTATTTTGTATCATTACTGAAGATTTACTATGTTTATCTCAAGTGGGAGAATGTAGGATTGCATGCAATTGTTTATGATAATGTCAGTATTAATGTGTGAAAATACTGACTGTTGTATGTTCAAGGAAATTTGTTCAATTTATGTGTCGTCATTTGAATAATCCATGACTTTCTCAAAGCTTTCTGTTATTTTGGCCATTTTACTGACGCTGTGTTGTGAATGTACAATGAAAATGGAGTTGAAATTTGATTTGCATAATCAAGGAGCAAATAAGTGAATGCATCTAGGCCTTGTTTAATAGCAGGTCAATATGAAAGGTCTTGTAAAATACAAGGTCAAAAATAATGAGAACCTAAAATACAACGAAATCTATATGAAAAAAATATTAAAAATAAGCTATTGCAATAGAGTTTCATATTTACTTCAAAGAAAGAATGATCAGATTCCGAATGTGTGACCTGGAAACTTAAAAGATAAAACAATTTTGCATGTGAAAGTGAAAAGGGAAACTTTGCTGTCCATATGAATTAAATAACTCAGAACATGCTACCCTACTAAACATATAGTTTGTTAGCCTGTTTTAATCTCACCTTGCTTTTCCCACAGGTGGCTACAGTGTCAATGGAGGATCTGGGGAAAATACTTATGGTCGGAAGTCGTTGGGGCAAGAGCTGAGAGTTAACAATGTGACCAATCCTGATTTTACCAGTGTTCCGCATGGGAATCGTGCTTTAGCCACAAAAGACATGAGGAAATCACAGGGTAAGAATTCCACAATTTTTCTGGAAAAGGGTTTTTTTTTTGGCAACTTTTCATGTTCAGAATGTGAAAATTTCATTATGGTTAGGCAACCTGTGTGGATTTTTTTTGTAATGTACAATTCGATGATGTTGATAGAAACTGTCATCTTCAGAAATGTTTCTAAAAGAAACACCAAGAAAAAAAAAAATAAATTGTTTTATTCCTCTGTAAAGGTAAGGAGTAGAATTTCAGAAAGGCTAAAAGAAAGGTATATTTACTGTTCCCTGCAACGAGACTTCCTGCATGGGTTAGACCTCTCACCTAGAAGGCTTATACTATCAGTTTTTCAATTTCCTTTTAAAAACTTTTGAAACCTTAATCAATGTGGCCAAATTTGGCGAAGAGACCAAGGGCTCCAGGGCAGTGAATATGCTCTTAGATTTGTTGAAAATTGATGCTTCGGTAAAAAGTCACCAATAAAGGGTTCCTAGTGTGGGAAAATGCATAACGGCGAGCTCAGCCGTTATCTGTTCTCACTGGCCTGCAGGTCAACAGTCATCGAATCGTACTAGCTGATTAGTCAGTGGATGTGTACTCCTGAACCAGCCACAATTCATGCTACCTCTTGCTCAGCTGAAGATTAGAGATCAGGGAGGAGCTGGAGGCATAAGAGGAGGAAACGAAAGGAAATCTGGAAGGGTCTTGCAAGAGGGTGCAAGAATGCTGGGCATGTATTTTGAGAAGGAAGGCTTTACTTTTCCCACTGTTTGGGTTTAAATCATGGAGTGCATTTTTTGTTTTGTTGTTTTTTGTTTTGTTTCTTAAAAACTGTTCCAAGGACATTTGAAAGAAAATAGAAACTCGGTTATGACTAAGCACTGTCATTTATTGCATCACTTATAATTTATAAGTGGTAGCTGAGCCACTGACAAAAAAACTGACTACTCTATGCCAGATACTTTTTAAACATACAGGGACGTGGGGTTTTACATTTCAGAAGTGAAAGAAAAGCCTATTCAGTGTGCTTTGCAGGTGGAGGAACTGAGGTGTAAGCAGTGACATGACTGCTGGAAAGGCCTGATCTTTGGAATGGGTTAAACTCACATTTTGTAATCCTGTTCTGATGTCTTGACATTAAAATTTTTCAGTGTTCTTAGTGTCTTAAGTCACATACGTGCAGAGGAAAGAGAATTGTCCAACAGAACTAAGTATAAATAATACTTGTGAAATTGTGAGGGAATTTGCTGTTAGTATTGGCAGGAAATTCATACTGTTCTAATGTATGTAAGCACCTCTTTAATCAGTAAAATGTTAGCAATCTTGTATGGCTGAAGTCGCTACCTATGACTTGTATGCTTGTGTATGTATTTTGTCCTTCTCTAGATGTCAGATTTTGAGTCTCCTTGTTAACTGGGGTGTCTTCGTGATGCTTTTAGGTTTCAGTAAGTCATTTTGATTTTTTTCATAGCTTCTGTAAATAAATTGGGATTATGTTGCAACAGGATCCTTGAAAATAATTTTATGTTTTCCTGTCTGATAGGTGTGTGCATTCAGAAAGTTTAAATACAAATAGTTGTCTTCTGTGAGTTAGTTTACATATGGCCGACACTTTGCAGATTTTTCACAAAATGGAAGTCTTGAAATGAAAGTCTTATACAGGTGTTCATTGGCCAGTGCTTTGATAGGATAGAGTCAGTCATGTTGATGGTTATTGTATTCTCTTCTGATATTTTTTTTTAGGTTATGATTATGGCTCAACAGACAGTTAATGGTTATTGTTTTATGGAGTAATGTCAATGTTTATCAGGCAGTAACTGATTTTAAAAAAAAAAAAGCTGCTTTTAGTAAAGAGTTTTGAACAGGATGTCTTGTTCTAGCAGCAGTGAAATGTCTCTCTTCTACCAGTAACCTTGGTGGGTTTATTTACACAGTTCTGGTTTTAGGATTTTTTTTTAATGTAGGACACTGCAATGTTTTCAAAATAAATTAGACAGTTTTCCATGAAGAGATTATAAGCAAAAAGATGAACACAGAGAAGACAACACTAAGAAGATGCAAGATGTGGATTTAACTAATTCAAGGTTTCAAGAAAACTGGACTAATTCAGGAAAAAATAACAAAAAAAAATTGTCTCTTCTGAAACTGAAGAGCTAAATAACATTATTCAGGGGATAGGAGATAACTTGCAAAGATCTAGAGTCTGTTTATAAAAAAAAGTTATTTAGTAATACTAACTTTAAGTATTTTCCAAATCACTGTATCCTGTTTTGCCCTTCAAGAGCAGTATCTAGTGACCTAACCCAGCTGATGCTGGTGTACTTTCCCTCATGCTTGCGAAGTGTCAGGGGTCAGCACAAGCTGGGAGTTACAGAAGAGGCAGGTGACACGTACTGTGGTCCTGGTTAGTGTTCAGCAGAGTGTAGCTGGAAACACTGTAGAGTAGACATTTCTCTTTCTCATGAGCCACATCTGTTTTCTTGAAGAGGAGAGGACTGTGTTGAGGGGCTGTCCGTGCATTGAATTATTCAAGGATAGATTCATCGTTTTGTTTTGAGAGGCTTTGTGTGTGGACAGTGTAGCAGTGAAGGACGTGTAGATTCTGTTCAGCTTACTGAATGAAAGCTTAATGTATGACAAGATACTTTCCTAGCAGAGTGTTCACATGGAATTATTTATGGATAGCAGTTGCACATTTTGTTATGCGTACTGTAGTCTGAATTAATTTCCACCCTAACCAAGCTTTTAAAGAACTTTCATTCTTGTTTATGTATGTTTTGTCTCCAAACAATTCCATTTGAACTTTAAAAAAAACACATTTTTTTCCTAAATGTCTAGTGACCTCCTACTACTGCCCAAGTTTTAAAGAAAATGGTAGATGTGGGATACCGCTGGGCAGGCTGCGTCCTTTGTATCAGTCCTCTTCTTTCCTTTCCAAGGCTGATATGAATTCTTTTTCCCATATGGGTCACTGTACCAGCTCCCTTTTTCTGAAGTTTGGCTATGTATTGGCCATTGGCAGGCAAGCCTTCAGCTACAGCTGCTAGCTGAACTCTGGGCAGAAATAAAAGGTGATCCTCAGATGAGCAATCATCTAGTGTGGATTGTAGTTCTTGGGATGGCAGCATCATTCAGGAAGACCTCAAATATAGCTTCAGAAGATGTCTCTTCTGATCATGATTCCTTGTGTGATTCTCACCAGCCACGCAGCTTTCCCTCCACTACCGAAGACTGCAGCTTCAAGATAAAGCAAGGGAAAATAAATGTAATTCTTCCTCAGTGGATATGAATGCCTTAGTCTTCTGTAAAATCAGCAACATCTTGAAACAAGCTCTTTTCATACCTGTCAGATAACATCTCAGCATGTGTTATGTAGATGTTCTAGCTAGGAACAAAATGTATATTTGATCCTCATACTCATCTTGCTATTTTAATGTTTGCTAAGCCTCCCTAATCTTTCAGAATGTCAGGTGTCTTCAAAGTTCATTGCTTAAACTGATGCCTGGTGAGAAACCGATTATTAAAGCTGATTTTATTCATACTCTCTTTTAAAATTCAAAAAATAAAGACCTGGAAGTAAGGTTGAGAATATTCTTCATGACCATAATGCAGAAGGTATTCTCGTGGGAATGACTGATGTGTTACATAGCAGAGAGATCAGTCATCTGTGGTAGACCTCTGTGTTCTCGTAATAGTCAGTGACTAAGAAAATCTTCGTGTTCCATGAATCTTCTGATCTTTATCACCACAAAAATATCTAATGTCAATCTTTTGAAAAGAAACCTTGCTTCTTTTGTGCGAAAAATGGAGAGGAGTTACTCATATGACTTTAGGAAGAACGTATTGCAATTGATATCTAAATCAGGGAAATTGGGTTGCGACCTTCTTCACTAGTATGAGTAGCTCTGCTGGTCAACTTACAGGAAGTGTTTTCTTAAGATGCTGCTATCCATTTTCTTAGGATGCTGCTAGTTCTCCTGTATTAGGATCCACTAAAATAAGACTTAAATGAGTAGCCACTGCACCTTTGCACAGATGTATGCTTCTGTTCCTCTACAGATCAAGTGTATACGTTTTCCTTTTCGAAGTAGAACCCTTCTAGGTTTCAGAAGACTAACTGTAATCTGTCTTCTCGTGCCAAAATGACGGAGAAAATGCTATTTCTTGGTGGTTGCTTGGGCTTAAATCTGTTTCTTTGCTTCAAGAAACAGCTTGCTTTTTTTTTTTTCCAAAAGGTTTTCTTTAAATATTATTTGTTGAACTGTTTTATTCATATGTTCAGCCAGAAATCCATTTTATAACCTTGATGAGGTTAAATCATTCTACCCAGGTGCTAGTCTGTCCACTGGAAGAGATGAAGTATATTGGTAGCTAAATTGTTTTTTATTTTCCTCATATTAGCTTTAAAACAAATTAAGTTTATTGGCTTTTTTCCTAAATTACTATTAAGTCTTATTGAGTATGCAAATGCCCATTTTAGGCAATATAGTTATTGTTGATAGAACACTGTAGAAACAAGAAATAATTGCCTTTTCTTTTCCAGAGCGATCGTTGTCTTATTCTGACGAGTCTCGACTGTCAAATCTTCTTCGGAGGATTACTCGGGAAGACGACAGAGACCGAAGACTGGCTACTGTAAAGCAACTGAAAGAATTCATTCAGCAACCAGAAAACAAACTGGTTAGTAGTTTTTACTTTTCCACAGCACTGGGGCATTTATCTTTTTACAAAACAGTTTTTTTTTTTTTTTTAAATTTGAGTATTGGGGTACGTTTATGGGGAATATTTTATATCCAGTAAAAGGAAGTGTGTTCCTGGATTGTCTGTTCTTTCTCTGGCATTCAGTAAACTTTCTATTGCTTGATTATTTATGACAAACTGCCCTACTGAATATGTTAGCTGCAGAAATAAATCTGGCATTCGTTTGTTTGTTTTTGACTGGTCTTTTAAATATCCTCTAGATCCTTTAGCAAGAAAATAAGGAAGAAGCAAACCAAACATGCTGCTATCTTGTTCAAGAGCTGTTTCTGTATTTTAAATTAAAAATGTGCAGATATTTTTACAGTCTCACACATAGCTTGTCTTATAGTTACTGAGCTTTCTGGCTAAATGTATACAAAAACTGAGTTACAGGAGAAATTCTCTCACTGTCTTATCCAGGAGCATGCTATCCCCATTTGGATTGTGTAGCATCCTCAGATGAACATCAGTGTTTCTTTCAGTAGCTTCCTGTATGCTGGGCAAGGAAGAAGAGTCAGTCTAATCCTTTGGAGTAAACATGACGCCTTATTTTTGGAAGGACGATTATTTGTGTGGTACAAGCCAATAGGCTCTCCTGAGAGGAAGAATGGAAATACTAAAAATACTTTGATTCCATGGTTTATATTCAAGTAAAGAGTCTTTTTATAATTAGTCTTACAGTAATTTGCACTTAAATCTGAATCTCACCTGGAATAAAATTGCTCAAAGCAATTAGCTGTCAGTTAATTAACTGACCATTAACTGTCAGCCTTTGTACCATTATGGTACTGCAAGCAGAGGTTAACTTCAGAGAACACGAGAAGTGAACGGTGCTGTTTTGCTGTAGTATTTCCTCAATAACTGCTCAATAGGAAGAGTCTGTGACATAGTCAATGTGTGCTCATAACTGTGATGGAGACTGGTAGAGCAAGTAGGAGGCTTCACACCACTTTGACATCTTTTTGGTAATTTGAGTTCAAGGCATGTGTACGGTTATTTTAAGGCAGCTGTTGTAATGGGTATTTGTCCAGATTCGGGTTGCAAGTCTGACAGCACATTACTGGTTTTCATGAAGAAAGCTGCAATCTCATGGAAAAGAAATTGCATTTTGATTAGCTTTTTTAAAACCAGGAATATCGCAGAATTTTCATAAATACAGAATTCTTCCATGAGGATGGCAGCATCTTTGTTAAACTCTGTTGCATGTAACATCTTTGGCTAAGGCTCCACAAAGGCTTTGCTGATACAAAAAATCACTTTGCTTCCATTGAGTTGCTTTTGGACAGAGGAACAATTTCTAACACTGGGAGTTGCAGAGATTTGATGCTACAGGTTTGCTGTTTGATAGGCAGTGAATTTGTCAATATTTATGTACAAAGATAAGTTTACAGTGAGAGGAGTGGAAAAGTGTGACAGTTGCAGCCCCTGTTTTTCAGTAATTGATGCATACTTATCTATTTTGCCATCTGTTTTTGAAATTTGCGAGCTTAAACTCTGTCTACAGGTATTAAAAATTAACTGCAGTATCTTTTGAAAATAGTTGTTTGGTACTGGCTTCTGCTTTTCATTTGTCTTGGTTATAGCAATCATCTTATTAGATACTGATAAATGAAGTTAAGGAAACCTTGAATCCCTAAAGACTCCTGATGTTTATCAAGCATCTGAGGAGAAACAAAATGTGTTCTTTGGAAAAAACTAGGATGTAATGTTCCAGGTGGTGAATATATATTTCGTGTCCTTTAAACTTGAAAGGGAGCCCACAATTTTTCAGCATTGTGTAAAATGAAAAAAGAAAAAAACACCTTTGTATGTGGATCCTCTTTTGTGTGGAAGGAACAAAGTAAGTCTGTTTTCATTAGGCCTTTGTTTTGTTTTTAATGGGTTGTTGAACTCTAATATCCTGAAGTGTTTCTGAAGGATACAGGGGGGATAAAAGTATATCCTAGTGTGGGTATGAATATTTAAAGCTAGTTATTTTGAAGTAAAGTATTAAGAGGTTTTTGTCTGACACCTCTCCCCCTTTTTCTCTTTTTTGAGAACTTAGGAGTTACCTCTGTATTATTTAAAAAGCAGGAGGTGCAAGTTTAAATACCCTGATACACACTTGTAGGCAGTGCTGTGATAGCTTAGTTGCCTGTCTGAAATCTGTCTGCAAAAGTTGACTGTTTCTATCCGTGTTTAAAAGAAGTTGGTTATTTCTCTGAGTCAGTTAACCATTGGTAATTCTGCTCTTTTCCAAAAGGTGTGACACTTAAACGGCGAGACCTGGATTCTGTGCACATAGACATAAGCAGACAGACTGTGTGCAAGCCTAGCTAGTAGTTCAGCTTCTATTTCAAACAAAATCTTTGTTAATACAGGGGCTTGGAAAAGTAAATGTTTTCCAAATTTATTTTTATTTTTTTTAAATTTTGTTCTTGTATTCACAAAACATTTTTTCTGTAAGTTAGGTTCATTTTTATTTTATTTCTTGGGGCATATGGGAATTGCCATTCTGATGCCTAACTCAGTGGTGACAAAGTTTGTACTCACTAGCAGGCAGAATGTTAAAAGTTTGTCACTGAAAAACTTTTTAAAACTTCTCCCAGCTAGCTAATGAGAACAAGATCAGCTATCAAGTGATCCCACAATGTTGAGCATAACATTTTGTAAAGGACGGTGCTTAACCTAGCAGTCATTCTTGCAGTTCTTTACATCATTAAATGTAGTTTAACAGAGTTCTTGTCGGTCTTGGGGTCAAAATGTAGGTGTGTTGAACAAAGTGAAGTAGTAAAAGTAGTAAAAGTAACTGGGCAGTGCCATTGCCATGTAATGGCATTGTGCTCCAGCTTCTGAATTGTATAGATGTCTTTTTTCCCCTCTCTTTTTGTAGCCTCTTCTGCAGGCATCAGGTACTCTTTTAAAATGTCCGTGTGAGTTTTAAGGGGCCAAGTATGCGACCCCCCCCCCCCCCCCCCGTGCTCAGAACTTAACACAGTGATGTTATTTAATTTTTGTTAGAAGATTAATGTCTTTCTAAACAAAAGAGAACAGACCTTTTCATTAACCTGTCAAAAGAGCTTCTTGATAATACCTTGTTTGTAATAGTGTTGTAGCTAAATGTATTGTTTTGCAACTTACCTCTAATGTTTTTTCAGTGCGTATTAAGAAAAAAATTCTGATTATGTTTACTGAGAATTGGTGGTTCATCAGTAATGTTTCATCCCCAGAAAATAGTACTCCATTTCTCTGTAAGTGTTGCCTAAGGAGAAATTGTAATACTCTAGACTATTATCAGATCAATTAAATATTCTGCTGATACACTCAGTTATTAATGTAGGAGCCTAGGTCTTCAGGAGACGTTCCTGATGAGCTGTATGGTGAGTCTTACGTTTATGATGTAATGTTATTAACAAGAACTAAATTTAGAACAAGACTTGATAGCAGGCTGCCAGTGTATTTTCGTGGCTACTAGAAATAAATATGAAATACAACATGTAGGATAATATTGCAGTATTGCTTAATATAGTTCCTGCTAGTCCGCAGTGGCTATGGAAAGCATAATAGCATTCTATTAGCAAACAGAATTGCCAGGGGTGTTTTTAATGTGGGTGTAAACAGGGCCTAGTTTGCACAGGTTATTGTAGCATTATGATGTTTATGCCTTTTATGTATCCTGTATTATAGGTACTAGTTAAACAACTGGATAATATCCTGACTGCCATTCATGATGTACTCAATGAAAGGTAAGCTAGAAAATTTAAGCAGTTTAGAGGTTTTAAAGAAGAAAAAAAGTAATGGCATTAAGTTCTTGATTTTCAAAAAATCGAAAAGGTTAAAAGAAATTCATTCCCTAGTTTTGCTTGGGCGTGACAAAAATTAGTAATGGAAGAGTATTGGAGGAAAGCTAAGACTCATAGGCATACCAATGACACTGTTAGATTGTCTAGAGTACACTTCATGGAGAAAATTTTATTGTACACGTGTGGCTTTTATGCTGTAGGTAGCATGAATTCTCAGCTACATTTAATTGGTTAGGTGTAGTATTGTGCTGCTGTGGTTATCTAGCTTTAGAATTGAACATAAGGTTTTGTACAACTTTTGGTATTTAGTGTTCAGTGCTGTTACCCCAACTCAGCTCTGTGTTAAAAATTTTCTTTCTTGAATAACGCGTTGCAAGTAGATTGGCCAATTTATTCTTTTATTTAAATTTAATTTATTTCATAGAAATAGTATTTCATTGAAAATTTATTTCACATTTTTATTTTAACTTTACGGTCACTGCAGCAGTTAAATAGGAGGGAAGTACTTCATTTATGCATATATTTTTCTGCTTGAGAAAATGTTTGAATTTGTTCTTGGTTTCTTCTGTTCTGCTTTAATGTCTGGAGACTCTACATTTCTTTTTTCTCTCCCTGAAAATACAGTAGCAAATTGCTTCAAGAACTGAGACAGGAAGGAGCTTGCTGTCTTGGCCTTCTTTGTGCTTCTCTGAGCTATGAGGCTGAGAAGATCTTTAAATGGATTTTTAGCAAATTCAGCTCATCCACAAAAGATGAAGTTAAACTTCTTTATTTGTGTGCAACCTACAAAGCACTAGAGACTGTAGGAGAAAAGAAAGCCTTTTCATCTTTAATGCAGGTAAGACTACAAGTTTAAGCAGGAATATTAATGATTTTTTCAGTGCAATGCTTGAATTAACTCTTAAACTAGGATGAACAATAAGTAATACTATGTTGACATAAGTGTAATTAAAACTGGCAGGGAACTTTGAATGGAGTTGTTTGGTTTTGTTAGAAGAAAATGTCAAGTCTTAGTACGTATTTTAATGCTACTTTTTGGTGTATGTTGCAGATCCAAGATGAAGAATCTTGTTGAGAATAATAAAAATCGACAAAAACACAAAAAAAAGTGGAATGCTACACACAGCCTAGTGTGTTAATTGCTTTGATTTGCCACCTCCTATTTGTAGTGTCTAGGTTGAATTTTTTCTGGATCTGGGACAGAACAGGATGTGTGCATCCTTGATCCCGTGGTTCTAGTTTTAAGGGTCTTATTTTGGGTGTAGAACTGCATTCAGGTCTGTGCTCCTGTTTAATATTTTAGTTCCAGAGCCAAAAAGGTTCAGCAGGAGAAACAGACTTAGAAACAACTAATTGTTCTGTGGCTAAGGAATTTAAGAAAACTGTATTTGCAAACTTTGAGTCTGGATATACCATAACTCAAGCAAATGTCCTGTTGAAATGGTTCTTTTGAAGCCCTATATGTGATGCTTTTTACTCTTTTCCTCCCTGCAAAAAGAGTGTTGAGAAGTTTGACTTCAGGTAGCTTGCTAAAAATTGTTGAAAGTTGAGTAAATCCATGTCTTTACATTGTAACTGTTTCACATGTGTTAATGAAGTGAAATGTCTAATAGCTTTGCTTTGCTTTTTACTTTTTAGCTTGTAATGACCAGCCTGCAGTCCATTCTAGAAAATGTGGATACACCAGAGTTACTGTGCAAATGTGTCAAGTGCATACTTTTGGTGTCACGATGTTACCCACACATTTTCAGCACCAATTTTAGGGTAAGCTTCATATGTCCTCTTCATTTTCTCCTAGTTAGAAAACCTGTTGTAACGTATTGGGTAACCAACCTTTTTTTTTTTTTCCCTTCCCCAAAACTGCTTTTCAGGACACAGTGGACATACTGGTTGGGTGGCATATAGATCACACTCAGAAACCTTCATTGACGCAACAGGTGTCCGGTGAGTTTGTCCAGAGCTGCTAATGTCCAGTCTGGCTTGCAGGAGATATGGGTTTACTTACACAGGTTGGGTCCTACTGATGTGGAACTTGACAAAACCAAAATGAGTTTCTGGCTGTGTAACAATACATTTTGGTCCTAATGTTTTAGTAAATTTGTGTTTGCCATTTCATGTTGTAGATGGAAAAATGGGATGTTTATTCAGACTACATGTAAACGTCAGTTCATTTGTGTGACTCCTTAGCAATTTTTAGTAGGTTTACAGGTCAATTCTCAAAAACTAGGAAAAAATGAGCTTGTCTTTGATGCACCTGCAGAATACGTTGTGGTAAAGATATTGTACTTTACAAAAAATGTCGTTTTTGTATATTAACTTGTACCCCTGTTTTAATTGGCCTGGTATTTTTATACAGGGTGGCTGCAGAGCTTGGAGCCCTTCTGGGTGGCTGATCTTACTTTTTCTACCACGCTCTTGGGTCAGTTTTTAGAAGATATGGAAGCATATGCTGAGGTAAGTAAGGCTTTATTATATATACACACCAGTGTTTACTATTATAGATTTTATTAAAAAAATACATAGATGTGACTTATGGATGTATTACATTTTTAGAAAAGGAAATTATAGAATGTTTCTGGGGAAAACAGGATCAAATTCAGAGCATATTCAAAGTGCATAGAATGACAATTCTGGAATGCTCATGGATGGCTAATACTTCCACCGCATCCCCGGGCAGCCTGTTCCAATGCCAAAACACTTTCTGTGAATAAATTCTTCCTGACATCCAATCTAAACCTCCCCTGGCCCAACTTGAGGCTGTTTCCTTGCACCTAGATTATTAATTGCCTATAGTAAGAATATGCATTTACCTGATGAGGTTGGGGAGCTAGGTATATAAAAGTAATTAGCAAAACAGGAATACTTTTATTTTTAAAAACCTGAAGTGAAGACATTTTGCTGTCTTTCCTTGGTAATTTTTTCTAATTGTCCAGCCTCAGAGTTTTTTTGGAAGAAGTGATTATTCATGGAGAGAGAGATTCTTAATGCTTCCATAGTTAATAGTAAACCTGTTTTTTAAACAAAGTAACAGGTTATATTCTGCAGAAAACAAGGTAGCAGGAGCTTAGAAACCTGTTAGAAAACTAAAACAAATTAACAGATACTTTGCTTTGACACTGTAACCTTTGCTTGTTAATACAGTGTAGAGTTTATTTGAAGCTGTCATTAAACCAAGACTGTTGGAAGGGATCTTAATGTATGTGTGCTCATGTATATATGCTTATAACTAGATTGGGCTACAGTCTATATGTTAACAGAAGTGCTATTGCCTTGTTTTTACCTGCAGATTCTATGGGTAAGATTGTACTTCCTACGCAGTCTGTTTCACTAAAAGCAGAATAAATCATTCAGTTCTGCTAGTGTACTTATATGTGCACTTAGACTTTATCTTATTAAGTTAGCACAGTAAGTCAGTGCTTATCAGCTTGTCCACTGAACTGGACAATGTGCATATTACGTGTGGAAGAGCCTTAAGGTAATGTGTTACCTTAAATCACGGAGAAGGTGGTTCAAGCTAGTGTGTTTTATTTCGCAGAGGGGTAGACAGTATCTGTCGTAATGAGATCAGCACTTCTGGGAAGGTTCCCAGCACTGTTGCCAGCTGGCATGAGATAGCCTGGTAGTAAACTCAGTCTCCAGATGAAGGTAGCTGCACGTAAACAGTGTATTGGGAATGGCCTCTCAAACATCCTGATGCCAGCCTGAAGCTGGGAATTGCCTGGGAGAGTGGTAAAAGTGTGCAGGCAACTGTTGCAGCAGAACATGCTACAGTGGCTTATAAATAAACCTCTGTTTTCACTTACAAGACAGTCTAAGAGTACTCTGTTGCAGCAGCTAAACTGCTGAACAGAATTTCATTACTGTTCAGTGAGTTGCTTATCTTTGTGTGCCTCTATCCTGTCTTCGTGAAGTTAAATGTGTTGGCTAAATATGTCTACAACTGTGTAATATCTATAATGTGTCTGGGAAATAGACACAAAAAATCAAAATCTGTGATTAAAAATAATTATGTGCATTTATAACTGCTAATTATGTATACTGATATATAAAACGTGCACTGTAGGACCTCAGCCATGTGGCTTCCGGGGAATCAGTAGATGAAGATATTCCTCCTCCTTCCGTGTCCCTGCCTAAACTGGCTGCGCTTCTTCGGGTGTTCAGTACTGTGGTGAGGAGTATTGGGGAACGCTTCAGCCCAATTAGAGGACCTCCAATTACGGAAGCATATGTAACTGATGTAAGAATTCAAGCTTTTGTTTTTCTTTGTTGCTGACATGATTTATCACCATACAATGACAGTTTTTTTACTGTTGAGTTTATTTAGGTTGTGTGCATGTTTGTTAGTTGATAAATGTGTATTCTCAGCTTTAAGCAAATGTATTTCCTTTAAGAAATATGCTGTGGGAATTGTATTAAATATTAAGGCATACATTGTGACAGTGAGGTATTGGAATCATGTAGCAGTAACCAACGTTTTTTTGTAGGCGTTTTGATTTTACGTAGCAAGATTTGTGTCTGTGTTATTTGTCTTTGTTACCATTTATTCAAATTCAAATTGTGTGATTTATAAAATGTAGTTTTTACTTTATTCATGCTGAAATTGTATCTAAGCTAAATATAACAGCGAAGTCCTTTTGTTCTAGAGAGAACTTCTGTTGAGTTTTCATTATTCTACATGATATTGTACAACATGAAAAGTCACTTCTATACTTTTGCAACAGGACCTGTAGAGGGTGTAAATGACTTCTAAATAGATTTAACAAAGTAAAAGTATCTTGTTGCTGTTGTTGGATGAGCTGTACAATTGGAATATATTCCTCTACAGAATTCTGTTAGAGACAGAAAAATTTCTTTAATAAATAATGGTATGGATTTCCCAATTAAAGCCAAGATAGTTATGTAACTTGTCTTAATCTACAGAGGATTCTGGTGATGCAAGAAGGTTTATCTAGGCCCTTAACTGAGTAAGAAATCAAGCAAAGGTACATTTATTTTCTTACACTTTGGAGCGTAATGCCATGATGTACATTATTCAGAATATTCTTTTAACAGAATATACCTTGCCACAGATATTATGAGATAGGATATCAAACGGAAGTTCAGTATAATTAAATAGGAAGTAGTTACTCCTTTTTTTAAAAATTGATCTTAATTTAGGTGTTTTCTTTTTAATTTTCCAGGTTCTGTACAGAGTAATGAGATGTGTGACTGCAGCAAATCAAGTGTTCTTCTCTGAAGCAGTACTCACAGCTGCCAATGAATGTGTTGGTGTTTTACTTGGTAGTCTAGATCCAAGTATGACTATACACTGTGACATGGTTATCACATACGGATTAGATCAAATGGAAAATTGTCAGACGTGTGGCACTGATTATATCATTTCAGTCCTGAATCTGTTGACACTGGTTTGTACTTATTTATTATTATTAATGTTTTCCCATTGGAAAATGTTATTTTTTAAGCAAAATGTTTTTTTCTGCATATGTTTTACATATATTTATTTAAAACTCTTCCTGACCACAAGCAAGAAATCCCTCTGTTTTAATACTTTATAGCTTATGCTGCTAGCTTGTTCATGCTATTGGGTTGTTAACATGGCTTTTAGTTTTTAGTATGAGTGCTTTTTTCCTCTGTTGCTTGACTGTTGGTCTCTGCAGTTGATACCACCATCTGATGAATTTCAGAACCTTAGTGCTAATATGTGCTATTTATCTACTGTATATCTGCTTATGCCGTGACCTGAGAAATCAAAACATAGCTCTTAAAAGTAGGCCATAAGTTTTGAAAGCCCATATGGATGCAGGTTAATCAAGCAATTTTCTCTCTTAGCCGTCACGTTAAAGCCTGAAAGTAATTCTCTGCATGTGTATTTGGGAAAGCAAATACAAAATACTTGTGTTACTGGGAAGCTTTTTTCTAAATATAGCATATAGAGGCTAGAAAAACAGTATTTTGATTCAACTTTAATAATCTGTTGTAATAAAAAATTGGATACTTAAAAGTATTTATTTTGTGTTTGTTCTCCAGATTGTTGAACAAATAAATACAAAGCTACCATCTTCGTTTGTAGAAAAATTATTTATACCAGAGTCTAAACTACTTGTACTTCGTTATCATAAGGAGAAAGAGGTAAGAGTGACTTTACAGATGTATTATAACAGTCTTAATGCATTTGTTAAAATATATTCTTAAGCTGGAAAATTTTATTCATCTTAAATAAGCTATGAGAAAGCAGATGTAGCTAGTTCTTGCTTTTGGCATTTAGATTTGATACGGAATTGGTAAGTTTACAGTCATACCAGATAGAGAGGTCTGTAGTTAATGTGGCGTTCATACTTGGTGTGCACTATGTGGGTGGTCTAGAAAGCTATCCACAGATTCTGTGAGTGAGTAGTACTTAATTACAGAGAGATGAAGATAGGTGCGAGTACTAGACCAGGCTATTCATAGATAAAGAATCACAGCTTTTAATTCTGTGTTGGCAATTAATATTTTTTATGATTTGTTGTGGTTTAACCTGGCAGGGTGCTTAGCTGTTTGTTCACTGTCCCTTACCCACACAGTGGGATGGAGGAGAGAATTGGGAAGGGGAAAAAAAAAAAGCTTGTTGGTTGAGATAAAGAGTTTAATAGGACAGAAAAGGAAGAGAAACAATAATAATAATTATAATAATAGTAATAATAATATGTACAAAGCAAGTGATGTACAATGCAATTGCTCACTGCCTGTTGACCGATGCCCAGCCCTTCCCCAAGCAGCAGTCCCCACTCCCCCCACTGGCCAGCCACACCAATTACTCAGCATGATATTGCATGGTATGGAGTATCCCTTTGGCCAGTTTGGGTCAGCTGTCCTGGTTCTGTGCCCTTCCAACTCATTATGCACCTCCAGCCTCCTTGCTGGCAGGGCGGTATGAGAAGCTGAAAAGTCCTTGGCTTAGCGTAAGCAGTGCTGTACAACAATTAAAATATGAGTGTGTTATCAACACTATTCTCATCCTAAGCCCAGAACACAGCACCATACCAGCCACTAGGAGGAAAATTAACTCTATTCTAACTGAAACCAGGACATAGCTTCAGACTAATCAGTTGTTTCTTTATTTTTATACTCCCAAGGTTGTTGCAGCAGCCCATGCTGTATATCAAGCAGTACTGAGCCTGAAGAACATTCCTGTTCTGGAGACTGCTTACAGGTTGATTCTAGGAGAAATGACCTGTGCCCTAAATAGTCTTCTCTATAGTTTACATCTTCCCGAGGCCTGTTCTGAAATCCAGCATGAGTCTTTCAAGAAGCATGTATTCAGTGTGGACAATGCAAAGTTTGTTGTTATATTTGACCTCAGTGCCCTAAGTACTATTGGAAATGCTAAAAATTCATTAATTGGGGTGAGTAAAAAATATACAGATTGTTTTTAGTACTTCTTGTGCAAACTTCTTGTGCAAACTTTAATTTAAAATATAATACATTTCACTAGTAGTATGTATGTATAATTAAAATGATCATATTTGTTTCCTAATAGGTTATAGAAAAAGACATTCAGAATTAAAACCTGGAGGAAATGGACCAGGTGGTTCTTATATCTAGTTTGTGCATAATGAAAAGTAGTTTCTAGGGAAGAGTGTCTTACCAGGGTTATTCTTGGATTGATTATAATATTGTCAGAGTAATTCTACTTTGTGAAAAGCAAGACAGATAAAAGCATCTTCAGTGTGTCTGCTGGTAGTATATCAGCCATGCGAAAATATTTGTTACAGGTTATTCCAAATAAAAAGAATCTGCTTTTAACAGATTGTGATTACTTTCTTTCTCCTTTTTTAAACAGAGAAGATTAAGAAATTAATGGAGTTATTGTCACAGAAAATAGCATTTTATAAATAAAATACAATGATTAACAGTATGGAAGCTACAGTTTAAAATAGATCCTAATTATTATGTTTCTGTGCTTATGTTGCAATTTTTCTCACAGATGTGGGCCCTTTCACCAACCGTGTTTGCACTACTGAGTAAAAATCTGATGATTGTTCATGGTGACATAGCAGTTCATTTTCCTGCTGTCCAGTATGCAGTACTGTATACGTTATATTCGCATTGTTCCAGGTATGAAGACAAATAATTCATCAGTATTTTAAGAGGAGTAGGATGGACTTACTTGAATGGAATATATTGTTGGGAGGATAAATTTAAGAGACTTGCCATTAAGGTTTTGCCCAAACTAGCCTAGTCAGTTTTTACTTTCATAACTTGTAGATAAATGCCAAGAAAGTGTATCCTGGCTTAAAATTTGACATTTTATTCAAAGTGGGGATTAAGAGTCTTGGGTTTGAATAGAGATAACTGAGGGAGAACTTTTTGATGAAAGTGAATAAAGAAAGATTAGTTACTATTTTGCTTACTGTGAGATCTAGGAGGGTCAATGAAAAGCAAACAACAGATTTAAACACACTTTGGACCTTGTTAATGTTGTCAAAACTAAAGGAATTACACTAGTTCTAAAGTAACTTTGTACGTATCTCAGTTTGGGTGACTTTTCACTCTGCATTTGATATCAGCCACCATTGAAACCAGGTTATTGGACTGCATGGACTGATGTAAAACTATAGCTTTGTTCTTTTAGTCCAGGCATCAAAATACTTGAGTTTTGACATAATGTCCTTATAATGCCACGTGTCTGTATAACTTTTGCAACTTTCTTTTTCTCTTATACATTTGAAGGAATTATTCATTTTGTTTTTTATATTTTTTCCTTTGCCATGCAGGCATGACCATTTCATATCCAGTAGCCTCAGTTCTTCCTCTCCCTCTCTGTTTGATGGAGCAGTTATAAGTACTGTAACCACAGCAACAAAAAAACATTTCTCAATCATCCTAAACCTTTTGGGGCTACTGCTTAAGAAGGATAACCTTACTCAAGATACCAGGTAACTATAATTTTCTTATTAATCAGGAGGTGTTTTTATCAATAGAATATCTTAACTCAGAAAATAGGTCTTATTTTTGTCCATAAAGCTTAGGGTAACTTTAACCAGTGAAGTATGTATTTCGCATGAAATACAAATAACAATATGGGGGGGGGGGGCAGAAATAGTTGCTCACTTTTACTTACAAAATTTATGAAAATGGAAACTATTATAAGATCTATATATTAAAAGCAGAGCCGTCAAACTTTACTGAAAGGAGGATTTTGCTAATTGAACTCTTTTACAATAACTGCAAACCTGTATTACCAAGATGATGTGAAATTTAAGGATGTTTTTGATGTTACAAAACCTTTTCTTTAAAAAACAAGAGCTATGCTATGATGCTGATCTGTAACCTGAAGTGTAATTTAAGTTATATTGAAAGATAGCTTTCTGTAACTGCATAGAGTGACTAATACTTTTCCTTTTTTGTAGGAAACTACTAATGACATGGGCTTTGGAAGTGGCTGTTCTGATGAAAAAATCAGAGACATATGCACCTTTATTCTCTCTCCCATCTTTCCATAAGTTTTGTAAAGGACTTTTAGCAAACAGTAAGATAGCACAAACTTCTGTTTATTAACTGTCTTTTATATGGCATGATTCCATACATAAGTGACTGTGATTATATGATCAATTTTAGGGCTACCTCCAGTTTGTGTGGCGCAAAAACTTACACTCTCCTTCTGTCCTTTTTCTCAAACACATCCCTACCTATTATTTAGGCAAACGATTATTTTCTTAAAATAATACTTTGTGTTTGTGATGTTAATCTCCAAAACCATCAGTGACGTGCCAAATCCTGCAAGTAAGATTTTGTATTAATCAAAAGCAGTGGAACATTTCCATAACTTGTTATATTGTTCTGGATCTCAAAATAACCTGAATATAGAGAGCTTCTACCAAAAGCATTTGTTCCTATAGTAGCAGCAAGAACAATAACTTCCCAAGGCTAGGAGTTAACTAACTTGGCCTTAGTTTCTTCTTACTGAAAATACATTACGTATAATGACAGTGTATAGAGGCCATGAGGAAATTAATCTTGTCATTGGTCAGAAAAGGCCACATAAGTAACATGTAAGACAAGTGACTTTCTGTTACTAAGTATTTACCTGGTACACTAAAACCAGTCAACTAAATGAAAATAAAGATAAAGCATAAAGCCTGTGTCTATACTAGCTGTGCTGTAAAAATGTCTAGATGCTCCTCTACTACCAGAGTAATCTGTAAATTATCTAATTCAAGCCAAGTGACATTTTCCTTTTAATTCCTTAATTCAGCACTTTTGGAAGATGTGAATATTTGTCTTCAAGCATGTAGTAGCCTCCATGCCCTGTCTTCGTCTCTACCAGATGACCTTTTACAAAGGTAATGGCACAGAATTATGTATATGATTTGAATTATACTGTTAATGGAAATGTTATGACCTTTTTTTTCACCCTTTTTGGTGATGCAGATGTGTTGATGTGTGTCGTGTTCAACTAGTACATAGTGGTGCTCGTGTAAGGCAAACTTTTGGAAAACTTCTGAAGTCAATTCCTTTAGATGTGGTGTTGAGGTAAGTTGTTCAGATTCTCTTCAATATAGAGAGTGGTTTGGTTTCTTCCCTGAAATTTATCTGAAAAATGCCAGATGAATGTTACCGTATTTTCCTAATTTAAAATCAAAAAGCATAACAGAATGTCTTAATGTCTCTTCTACTGTATTGCAGATTTAAGAACAGTAGATATTACACAAAGTCGTTAATAAACTTGATAAACCGTGCAATACTTCTTGCAGCAAATATGAATACTTCTAAGGTCCATGTTATTCAGAGCTTCAGCAACACTATGCCCTGCAGTCTGTCTCAAAGACCTGAACTCTTAAAGCACTTTGTCTTATCACCAGAGTATACTTATTTCCAGTCATTATATATGCATATGTATATCTTCTTTTGTATAACTTTGTGTCTGATTTATTCAATAACATGACTTGTTTTTCCCCTCTTCCTGCAGTAACCGTACCCACACAGAAATACAAGAAATTTCTTTGGCTATAAGAAGTCACATGAGCAAAGCTCCAAGTAACACATTCCATCCACAGGATTTCTCTGATGTCATTAGTTTTATTTTGTATGGAAGCTCTCATCGAACTGGGTAAGAACTTCTTTTAAAACTGAAATTCATCACTGTTGAATTGATAGTGAAGAATTCCGAACTGTATCTAGTTTAAGTTTTATAACTATTTTAGAAGTTACATTGCTTTTCTTTCAGTTCTTTACCTTTCTCTTTAAGTATTTATAAATAGCCTCAATATACAACTTTTGTAAATATTTGCATTATGTACATGGCTGCTGAAAACAATCTTGTGAGAGATTTTGATAGCAATAGATAGTTGATCTGTGTACATTACAATCTTGTTACTATATGAACTTCTGTTTATGTACCGATGTGGTTTTTTTTTTTTTTCAGGAAAGATAACTGGTTAGAAAGGCTGTTCTACAGCTGTCAAAGGCTAGATAAGCGAGATCAACCAACCATCCCTCGTAATCTATTGAAGACTGATGCTGTTCTTTGGCAATGGGCTGTTTGGGAGGCAGCTCAGTTTACTGTTCTTTCGAAGTTACGAACTCCTCTGGGTAGAGCCCAAGATACATTTCAAACAATTGAAGGTAATGTAAAGAATATAGCTTATTTTCATGGAATTTCTTTTTATGTAAGAGATTGTGCAGCTAAAGAACTTCATGTTCAAGGCAAGAAGCACAGCGGCTTTATTTTTTCAGTGATTATAGATTTTAGCAAGTATTTGACATATCAAGAGATGCAACGCCAGAATAGCAGTTTCATAAGTACTATTAATTTTTGAGAGATTTTACTTTAAGTGTGTCACAAGACAGCAATTCTGAAGTGTATTTGGTAATTTTTTTCCATGTTTTGGTAAAAATACATAGGTATTATTAGGAGCCTTGCAGCCCATACATTAAACCCAGATCAAGATGTTAGCCAGTGGACTACTGCAGACAATGATGAAGGACACAGCAGCAACCAGCTTCGGCTTGTTCTCCTTCTACAGTATCTGGAGAACTTGGAAAAACTGATGTACAATGCATATGAAGGATGTGCCAATGCTCTCACTTCTCCACCCAAGGTTTGTCCGTCTTACAGTGCTGACGTTACTTGAAACAGTCTATTGAATGAGCAGTGTTTTCAGGATTGTCCAGGTCTTAACTGTGGAACTTTTTGGATGCTGCAGTTAAGCTTTGTTTCCTAGCATTTAATCTCATACCCTAATTAAAGGAGAAGAATAGCTTCTAACGCAAGTTTGAGACTATTAATTTGTTTGGCTTTGTAATTTTATTCCGAGAAAGCATGTGAAAACAAGACTTATTTCCGGAATATCAACTTGCATAGAGGTACAACAGTAAGCAATTCTGTCGTACCTCTAACTTGTAGGTTATCAGCAGTATAAAGAAACAATTATTTGAGACCAGATTGTCATTTGAAGTATTTATAAACAGCATACATTTTTGTGTAGTTTTGGCTGCAAAACATTCTTCACTGTTGAAATCGGTTAATTACTAGAATTCAATATGACAGTAAAATATAATTTATAGTTAGTTCACTTCAAGATTTGTAGCTTGCTAATATGTCTGGCCAGCTGCATGCTGTGCAAGATTTCAGAATGCCTGTATTCAAAAAATTCAAAATGCAGAACTTAATCTGTTTCTTCACCCCTCAGTTGAGAAGTCAATCGCAGCAGCAAAACCTGTTATGACTTTGGTGTTTATAAATATTAAGTATTTAATGTAATTATTTTGATTCATACATATGAACAATATTGTAAAACTTGTTACATTTTTCCTGTTTTAAAAGGTTATCAGGACATTCTTTTATACTAATCGCCAAACATGCCAAGATTGGCTGACGCGGATTAGACTTTCCATCATGAGAGTTGGATTGCTGGCTGGCCAGCCTGCTGTGACAGTCAGACATGGTTTTGATTTACTCACAGAAATGAAAACTAATAACAGTCTATCTCAGGTACTATCTTTTTCAAATTTTGTAGACTGTCATCAAAATACTCCCGCTATATTATAAAAACTAAGCCGAGGTAATCAATTATTAAGAATCTCTTACAAAACATCTGGATTAATATTTTACACAAAAGCAACATTTTAAATTCATGCTTCTGTACTGACAGATTTCTGCATTTAGGTGATAATGTAGGTTGGAGATGAGGGTGTACTGTGTGCATTTGGTCAAATACTTCACATGAATGAATGATATAGTTCATTGAATTTGAACTGAGTGGTTCCTGCTTAAGCAGAAAGTTCTGCCTGATGCTCTTGTTGTATTAGTGTGAGGAGTCCTGTGGTAGTGTCTTTGACTTGCTCCTCTGAGCAGGAGGGGGATGTATCATGAGGGAATTTTTCTGATATGAAGTAAGCAGTAGATAAGTGCAGGGGTGGGATGAGGGAATAAAGTGGTTAAGTGTTTTTAAAAAGTTGAATAGTTCTTACAGTACATGACTTGATCTGCTTGAATACTTTAACAAGACTTGCTGTTAATTACCTTCCTGCTGCTTTATGAATTCTTGTATTTGTTTTTATATAGCAGTAGACCCACCATACAGTGTTTGCTAACTATTGACATTCAGGCTGGGAATTCATAGCACGAACTCTTCCCTGAGCATCTGTGCTTTTCCAAAAGCAGTGTAATGGATGGATACACAGAACACTTCATTATATCCCTCTATAGTGAAGTGAAGTACTACCTTACCATTTCCAAGCGTTTAACCACGCATATAACTCTTACTCCATGTAAGATTTGTTAAAGGTTTTTTGTATTTGTTTTAGGGAAATGAATTGGAAGTGACCATTATGATGCTGGTAGAAGCATTATGTGAGCTTCACTGTCCTGAAGCTATTCAGGGTATAGCTGTCTGGTCTTCTGCTGTAGTTGGGAAGAGTCTTGCCTGGATCAATTCTGTAGCTCAACAAGCAGAAGGGCGGTAAGTCTTTCTTCCAGATAATGGGGTGTTACAAATTTGGACTTTCTTTCTTATGCTTAATCATACTTCTGAATCTTTTAAATTGTGGCATGAATCGATGTTGTCGATACAGTTTCCATGTTAAAGTCACCGTGTTTTTCAGAGATATTTAATGCATTGGTTTTCAGATAGTTTATGAACATCATTTATACTCAAGTCCTGATAATTTCTATAAACTTTCTTCTTAGTTTCTTGTACATAGCAATACTATTTTTCTTTTTTTCCATTGCAAAATATTATTAATGTATATATTGCTTGTTGAACTTTCTGGCGCATGGCAAGATCTGATTATTTGACACAGTTTGCCGAGAGGGAGATGCTTTACACTTTTAGGTCTGTTTTGAAAAAGTGGCTTCTACATCTGTTAAAGTAGAATCTTTGGCTGCAGATACTAATAGGTGGGTCAGTGTTCAAGACAGTGTACACCTAAATTGTGATGTTATCTCTTTAAAGCAATGTATACTGTCTCCTATGTGAAATGAAAAAAGGACACGTTTAGTTATTTAGCTGCAATCTGCTAACAAACACACCTGAGGTTTTAGTATTTAAGTATTTTTCCTGTCTTTATAAGCTTTCTTTGTAAACTTTGTAAATCGTTGTAAACTTTTTTAAAATAAACTTTCTTAAATAATATGCAGGTTTGTAATAATACATGAGCAGTTGCTCAGAAATGTCAAATTTAAGATATGAATTGTTGTCCTAGACCCAATTTTACAATCCTCTATTAAATAATATTTAACTCACATTCATTCGGGTAGAAGGTGTGACAGTCAAATTCAATGTGTGCATCTCCTTCAGCCTGTACTTAGTTTGAAGTTGGCATTAAATCTGAATGGAAAAGCTTTTATCCTCTCTTAAAACCTGGAAATTCAACTCACAAACTAGTATTCTATGTTAATCAACCTTTCTTTTGCTGAAGGGGACACATTATTTTGGGTAAAGAAATGCTTAAAATATACTCAGTTTACCAGAGAAGAAAACTAATACTGTAAAATGCTAACTAAAATATTAAATCACTTAAGGTTTGAAAAAGCAACTGTGGAATACCAGGAGCACCTGTGTGCCATGACAGGAGTGGATTGCTGCATAACAGGCTTTGACAAAACTGTTCTTAAGTTGGCCAATTCAAATAGTGTAAACAATGCCAGCCCAAAGCATTCCTTGAATGGTGAGTATTTATTGGTTTCTTTTGAAAAGTGTGTGTGTAGAAATAGAACATTCATCAATATAGATGTAGTAATTATAGCATTGAATTCTTAAATCTGAAGAACTGCTTCTGTCTGCAGTTAAAGTTAACTACTTAATTCCATTGAAACCAATATTATCTATACATGAGGCTTTGCAACATGGATGTCTAGCTGAATGAAATTAAAAGTAATAAGTAAAATATTTTGTATTTTTGTAGCTTAATTCCAAATTATTTAGATCATCATAACTTAAGACTTAGTATTTATGACAAAATCTTATAGCTGTGCTATTTATTAAGGGTTTTTCAAACTGAGACTTTGCTTCGGTATTCTGTTTCATCTTTGAGAAGAGACGTTCTTTGTTCCTAATTTAGTTCTTCTGTTTTCCTGTTTTGAAACTTTTTTAGAGATATGGACAGCAGTTTTCCAAAACCTCCTTTGAAAATTTTCTGTATGTTTAAAAAAGGCAAACAAAAAACAACCATTCTTGCTCCACTTGTATTTAACTGTTATGTAACATTAATTAAAAGTGTATTTCTTGAAAAAAGATTTGGAAATTAGATTTAAATAATAAAGTTAATTTTTGTTACATACTTTAAAATGTTACGTACTCTCAAATATATATTTATATTTTTCCACAGGAGAAAGTCGAAAAACTGTTCTCACTAAGCCAAGTGACTCTTCACCTGAAGTTATAAATTACTTGGGTAACAAAGCATGTGAATGTTACATTTCCATTGCTGATTGGTCTGCTGTTCAGGAATGGCAAAATATGGTCCATGAAATGAAGAAAAGCACTAGTAATACCTCAATAAATCTGAAAGCAGATTTTAACTACATAAAGTAAGAATATAATCGATTTATTCAACTGTATCTTAGATTACTGAAATACTTAAGTTTTTGTGGCTTTTAGAAGTGATGTCATTGAAATAGAGTTATGATAAGAAAAAAATTGTATCCTTAGGAGGGACAAATATGCTTATCTGTATGGCTTGTTAATATTATGAATAGTTGCTGTAGCTTTCTGACTATTGAGGTTTTTTTATTGTTCAAGAAAAACATCTCAACTGGAAGTAAAAGTTAGCAAACTTAATTTACTTCTACTGGCAGAAAATGAATCCCTTCATACAACTTAATTTTTAAAAATCCATGTCATGGTACCGTTTTTAAAAGATAATACTTACAATTTAGTGTAAAACTATGTACAATATTGCAATATTTCTGCAATTTCAGCTTAATGTAAACTCAAGAGTTAAAATCATGACATTCTATCCAAAAGCTTACTTTTCTATACATAAAGAAAAAAAGTTTTTGTCTTTAAAAGTCTTGTGCAGTTAGACTTTCCTTTCCTTCCTGAAGAGTAGAAGAGTAGTATATATAGTGTGATAACATGAAAAGCTGCTTAGCTGGAGAGGATGTTCTTCCATTCATTCAGAGAGAGAATCTAACCATTTGGTACAGTATTATTGCCTTTCATTTTGCAAAACCTGGATTTTTGCTTAGAATTGGTCACTTACGCTCTGTTAAAACTTCAGGGTTTTCATTTGAGTCTTTAGTTTTTGCTGTTTGAATATAAGTTATTAAGCTTCTGGAATGCAGAAAGAAATGTGAAAATAAACCTATAAACATTGAACTGCAGATCTCTGAGCAGCTTTGAGTCTGGAGAACTTGCTGAATGCACTGAACAACTAGAATTATTGCCAGGAGAAAATATCAACCTACTTGCAGGAGGATCCAAAGAAAAAATAGGTATATTACTTCAAATAAGAAATATTTTTTCATGTGTGTATGTGTAAATGACAAACTGAAACTTTTGAATGCAGTTTGCTCTGTTCAGTGGACTGACCTGTAACCTTTATGAATCAAGCTTCAAAATGATTGGCAATGATAATTCTAAATGTTGTCACAAGGTTGTTTTTTTTTTTTAGATCTGTGTTTTCTGGAGTTAATATTTTAAGTAACATGTCATCAATGAATATGAATATATACACATAAAAATAGTTTATTTCCAAAGTTCCCTGCTTTCAAAAATGCATTTTTAAACTGCAACATTTGGCAGTTCTGGTTGTTTCCAATTTTTTAATCTCTTTGTAGACATGAAGAAGCTCCTTCCTAATATGCTAAGTCCTGACCCAAGAGAACTTCAAAAAGCAGTCGAAGTACAACTTTTGAGAAGTTCAGTATGTCTGGCAACAGCTGTAAACCACATAGAACAGGAGCAAAAGTGGCAGTCAATATCTGAGTAGGTTAAAATGTGCTGTGCTATGAACGTAAGATACTGTAAAAAGCTGTTCTGGTTTGTTAAACATAACTATTAAAAACATACGCTGCTTTGTACTTCAGCATCTATGGTATTGTTTCTAGCTTAGGCTGAGGGACATAAATTGATCTTTAACTTGGAGATTGTTAGCTCTTTGAGTTCTGCTTCTTGTCAGTTAAGCAGTAGTATCATATTGTAATCATATTGTAACTTGTGCATGATTTTGCAAGCTTTCCTCATCATTCAAATTAAGATGTTGAATTTGCTGTTGTGTTCAGTATTTTTGGTATCATTATTTCCTCTTAAATAGTCTAATGAAAATAACTGCTCCGATAACTTTTATTTCAGAAATGTTATAAAGTACTTAAAGCAAACATCACGAATAGCTATTGGACCTTTAAGACTTTCCACACTCACTGTGTCTCAGTCTTTACCGGTGTTGAGCACTCTTCAGTTGTACTGTTCTTCTGCTTTAGAAAACACCGTATCCAACAGGCTGACATCAGAGGTATGCCTATGTGTTTAAAACCTAAATTTGAGTAATATTTTTTTATTGAATAGTTGTGTAATGAAGTTTTGAATATGGAATGTAGAATCAGAGTCATTGAGGTTGGAAAAGACCTTCAAGATCAGCAAGTCCCACCATTAAACCATGTCCCTTTGTGCCATGTCCACAGGTCTCTTAAATATCTCCAGGGATGGGGACTCTTCCACTTCCCTGGGCACCTGTTTTGATGCTTGACTACCCTCTCCATGAAGAAGTTCTTCCTAGTATCTAGTCTAAACCTCCCCAGTGCAACTTGGGACCCTTTCCTTTGACCCTTGTTAATCACACTGTAAAAAGATCTCATTTAGTTTTCTAAAATCCTTGGACTTTTTTCAACTTATACTTGAGTTGGACTTACTTCTATAGCTATATCATTTCTTTCAGTTGCATTTACAGTAAATGACAGCTATGTGGTAAGAATGTTACGTGGTATTTAGAATAAATACATCAACCTCTTTAAAAAACAGCTAACAAAGCTCTAAAAACAAGATTAAAGTAACCTTCAAATATTAAAAGTTACGTCAATTTTTTTACTAGTTAATGATACAATTTGGCTACAAATACAGATGATAAAGTTTACTTTGCACTAAAATGGCCTTTGGTTTTAACAAATGAAAATGCATCTTAATAAATATTTCTTGTGACAACTATACAACCTTTATGCTTCTTTCAGGACTGTCTTATACCTCTCTTCAATGATGCTTTGAGGTCGTGCAAACAGCATGATGTAAGGCCATGGATGCATGCACTGAGGTACACAGTGTACCAGAATCAATTGATGGAAAAACTTAAAGGTATTTAAGCTCTTATTTTAGTGTTACAAAAGGTAAATGCAGAATTTGAACTTAAAACTTCTGTTAAAAGCTACATCTGTATCCTTTTGTATTATTTAGATTCCTTTTTAAATTCAAGGTTTGTGGGTGTCTTGCGTTACATCCAGGGGTTTCAATTACTACTGTAATGCCAACACTGTCTTTAAAAAAGTTCTGCATTTATTCTTCTAATCAAGCTTTGCTTGCTCATCTCTTCATGCTTTAAATGCTTCACTTTTGAATGCCTCAATATTATCAATGAGATTTTAAAAACGGTTGTGAAAGTGATTTAAATGTGCAGTTTGTTAAAAGGTAATGGAAGGAAAATGTTGGACAAGTATATTTCTTAATTGAAAAGACTGCTTGTAGTCAAAAAGTTCTGTCCAGCAGACAGTCTGGAGGAGATAATATCAGAGGAGATAAATATTCTAGATAAAAATGAAGTAGTTGAAATTTCTTAAAGAATTTTTAGGAAATAAAAAAGGGTTGAGCACGTTTTTTTAACTGATAGCCATGTACAGAATATAATTGTACCTGGGGCATAGTTTCTGTCCAATATTGTTTGTTTAATAATTTTGTTTAGAATGTTTTGCTTTCTTCTTCAGAACCAACAGTCCCAATTAAAAGTCATCTAATGGAGCTGGGCTTAACAGCAGCAAAATTTGCACGGAAGCGAGGAAATATTGCCCTAGCTACACGATTGCTTGCTCAATGCAGTGAAGTTCAGCTAGGAAAAACCACCACCGCACAGGACTTAGTCCAGCACTTTAAAAAGTTGTCTGCGCCAGGTCAGATAGATGAAAAATGGGGTCCTGAACTTGATATTGAGAAAACAAAATTGTTATACACAGCAGGTGAGTTTTTGCTAATTGTTGTAGATCCTTGAGCTTCTTGTCCTCATAACCAGGCTAATTTTCCTGACCTTCAGTAAATCATAATAGGACAGTATCATTAGGAATTGCTTTCATCCTATAACTGTTGTCTCAATCTTAGTGTCTTCAAACAATCCTTTCTTACTTTCTATTTTTGGCTTTAAAAGAGACTTTTTCACTGTGACATATGTTGTTACAAGCTGTATCTGATTATGCTGAATTTCAGATTTGTTTGAAATTAAGTTAACACTACTGAAAATACACTTTTCATGATGTGCAGGTCAGTCAACGCATGCCATGGAAATGCTGAGTTCTTGTGCCATATCATTTTGCAAATCTGCCAAGGCTGAATATGCAGTTGCTAAATCTATTCTTACACTGGCTAAATGGATTCAAGCTGAATGGAAAGAAATCTCAGGACAGTTGAAACAAGTATATAGAGCTCGACAGCAGCAGAATCACACTGGCCTGTCTACCTTGTCTAAAAACATATATACTTTGATTGATCTCCCAGCTGTTAATACACTAGAAGAAGAATATCCCAGGATTGAAAGTGAATCTACAGGTAAAAGTGTTCTCCTACTTCCTTGTTTTTTGATAAATAATTACTGATGGTTCCAGTGAGGGATAGCACCAGTTATATTGATAGAGTGAGCGATCCATCACTTATGTACTTATTTTACTAATATACATACGAACAATGTGCCTCTGTCTATAGGTAAGTATCCACAATTTAAAAAATAAAAATAAATGATACTTACTTGTAATGAGAAAAATATGAGATGATATCTTCTGGTATTTTTGTCATTTTGTGCTAGAAGGAGAAACTGGAATTTGTTTATAGAAGGAGGATATCAAATATTTTTATGATTGTCTCCTGTCAGGTTCTACTTTCGTTAAAGTTTGAATGAGAGGAGATCTTTTAGGTTAAGCATTGAAACACCTATATTTTGAAAACCCTGATAAATGTGAGAAGTATTTACCTTAGGTTTTCTCGTAATCTTTAATCTGTGCTTAATCTGAACATTTTTCTTGTTGCCATCAAATGCACTCTAATTCCCAATTTTTGCCAGACTTTTCTTCAAATGTCAAGATAATTCTTTCTTTGTTTAAAAGTGGATTTAGCCTATAATTCAGTACCTTTTTTCCAGGGTCAGAATTTGTAGAACTGTTATTAGATATTAAGTAGTTGGTGCTTTTTGATTTGATGATGATGAAGAAAATGAAATATGCAAGTAAACATACACGCCGCCTTAGGTACTTCGTAGAAGTCTGCTTTCTGAAGCATAAAATCTGTTGCATTTGAAGGTCATGAATCTATTGCTTTCTGTGAAAGAGAAAGCAATTGTAGAGCACAGGCAGTGGTTTTTAGCAAATGGAAAACTGGTGTTTTGCAGCCAGTGTCAAAACTGAAAAATAATTGTGTTTTGGAAAATTTGACTCTTTGGGAACTAGCATGACCAAAAAGAATTACGTACTTATAATACTTTGCTATTATCTTGTAAGTTGAGGAAATTAGAAGTATGTTTTGCATCATAAAATATGTCGTTCTGTTTGTTCTGTTACAGTAAATATTGGAGTTGGAGAGCCTGACTTTATCTTGGGGCAGCTGTATCACTTGTCTTCAGTACAGGCACCTGAAGTGGCCAAGTCTTGGGCAGCCCTGGCTAGTTGGGCTTATAGATGGGGCCGTAAAGTAGTTGATAATGCCAGGTAAATTCATCCTAACATTAAATATATACAGCATAATTGATTTTCTTTTTTAAGATAAAACCTAGCATTGTATTTATTATTACAGTTCTTTGTGGTCAGAAGACACATACGAGCAGGGAACTATTCTCATGCCCTTTCTAAAAAATTTATTTCTGAGTTCTAGGGTGAGGATTTGTCCTTAAAGAAGTTCTTTATATACAATGTTCATGGGCTCTGCAAATACGAATATACTGGGGATCAATAATTTGTTACATGTTACAGTCAGGGAGAAGGTGTTCGTCTGCTGCCCCGGGAAAAATCTGAGGTTCAGAGCTTGCTTCCAGACAACATTACAGAGGAAGATAGAGAGAAAATCTATGGGATTCTCGGTCAGGCAGTGTGTCGTCCAGCTGGGATTCAAGTGAGTGTAAATTTGGTTGCTTAAATGTTCAACTTTGCTGTGAAACTTATTTTTCCTCTAGTTGTCATTCGTATTAACACTTGTAAATGCTTTGTAGTTAAAATTCAGATAAATACACAAGTTCTCTAAGAAACCAGCTATTAACTAAGTGGTAACTCATCTGTTCTAAGGACTGTGGTAGAACAGTGATGTAATACAGTTGGGTGAGTTGCCCAAACAAAAAATGGATTCGCAACTAATATATGCTTGTAAAAAAGGTTGGAAGACTTAGTCAAAAATCTGTTCTCTCTTTATTTGCATTTAGGATGAAGATATGACTCTACAAATCACTGAAAATGAAGACAATGAAGAAGATGATATGGTGGATGTTATATGGCGTCTGTTATTAACAAGTTGTCCCTGGCTTTCCGATCTTGATGAAAATGCAACAGAAGGGTTAATTAAAGTGTGGAGGAAAGTTGTAGACAGAATCTTCAGTCTCTATAAACTCTCCTGCAGTGCATATTTTACTTTCCTCAAACTCAATGCTGGTCAGGTTAGTGTTGTGCTGATGAGGAAAGTTCAGTTGCAAACATTTCTAAGTGATTATGTGAACTATATACTTAGCTTAGAGAAGTATTTCTTTCTTTCAAGGTTCCACTTGATGAAGATGATCCTAGGCTGCATTTAAGAAATACTTCTGAACAAAGCACTGATGATGTTATTGTGATGGCAACCTTAAGACTATTGCGGCTGCTTGTAAAACATGCTGGAGAACTTAGACAGTATCTAGAGCATGGGCTAGAAACTACACCTACTGCTCCTTGGAGAGGTAGGTATATGTTACTTAGCTGTTAAATTATTTTTTCATGCCTTCACTAAATATAAGCAGGAAGTTATTCATTGCATTCTCATAAAATTTTGATTTAAACTTCAGGGAGGGAAAGTATGTTTTCTAGTAAATAACTTTATTCATGGTGCTCTTCCAGTTTCTGGCATGCATTCTGATTGTAGAATACATAAACAACACTGATTCTCCACCTGTCTTGAGACATTGAAAGGAGAAAGAAAGTGTAGTTTGTGAAGCATTACATTATTTTACCACTTGAAAATAATGTTGTTTTTTTTCTCCCAGCTACAGTTCCGAGAAAGATATGTGGCTAAAGCCAGATGTCTCAGTAGTTGTCTGTCTCTGCACTACTGGTTCAGATTGATCAGGAACTTTCCCACAGAACGTTACTGAGTCAAAGTTTAGAAGGCAGCAGAGAAGGAGGCCAACTATTGCAAAATCGGGCATTCATTTGAAACATCCGGTTACGTTAACTTCAGGAACTACTAGTGTACTAGTACCCTTATTTTTTGAAAAATCATAAAACATGCAATGTGTGAAATTGAATTTCTAGTGTTTGACTAAAGGATGTATAAATTTCATCTGATGTCATGCTTGTTTGAGTTGAAGGAGAAAGCAAGTAATCGTCCACATTGTGAAAGACAATTATTTAAAGCCAGGAGAAGCTTTTATTGGAAAACTAGACATTTACATTCTCTTAATGCATGATAGGCTTTTAAAAAGCAAAAAAAAAAAAGTATCATTTGAAGTGTACAGAAATGATTCAGTATGCTTTTTCTTGTTTATAAAGGTATTATTCCTCAGCTCTTCTCCCGCCTCAATCACCCAGAAGTTTATGTTCGTCAGAGTATTTGCAACCTTCTCTGTAGAGTGGCTCAAGATTCTCCTCATCTCATACTGTATCCTGCAATAGTGGGAACTATTTCACTTAGCAGTGAATCCCAGGCCTCAGGTAAGGAGGAAAAATCAAATGTTCAAAAATATTTTAGCCATATTGAATATACTGGATAAAGTGATATTAATTTTTTTCAGTGACTTTGATACTTCCTATCTTAAGAACTTTGGTATTTTGGGACCTCACTGAAGCCTTGTATTTTGATTTACCAGTTTGGCAAATAAGTTCTCAATTTTATCGTTAATTGTTGGCCAAGTACATGATATAACATGGGGCCCTGGTACTAAATGAAGTATTGCCTGATGTAGATAATATTTTAACGTCCTTTATTTCCATTTTTTTCAAATTTAGGGAACAAGCTTCCTTCTGCCATTCCTACTTTGCTAGGTAATATTCAAGGAGAAGAACTGTTGGGTGGTGAATGTGATGGAGGGAGCCCCCCAGCTTCCCAAGAAAGCAGTAAGGATGACACAAAAGTTGGATTAAATGAAGATCAAGCAATGATGCAAGATTGTTACAGCAAAATTGTTGAGAAACTCTCTGCTGCAAATCCAACAATGGTCTTGCAGGTAAATAACCCAAATGTATGTTACTTGTGCTCTTACTTCGAACCACAAAATACATACTTTGTGTAACTTGTGTAGGGCTGCTGAAAGCTTGGTGCATCTTAGGTGCTTTTTGGCTGTCATCTTTCTCAAGTTGTTCATATCCAATGATAAGTCATAATACTAGTACTTAAAAGTGATTGGATTTTTATTTTATACAGGTTCAGATGCTAGTGGCTGAGCTGCGCAGAGTTACAGTTCTGTGGGATGAACTTTGGTTGGGAGTTCTACTGCAGCAGCACATGTATGTCCTCAGAAGGATTCAGCAACTGGAAGATGAAGTCAAGAGGGTCCAAAACAACAACACTCTAAGGAAGTAGGTCTTTTTTGAATAATTCAAGTAAAAATAGTAACTAAAAATTGTTGTTAGTGAAGGATACCATCAAACTGATCAAGTGTTGCTCCTAAATTTTGCTGTCCTAGCTGCTGCTTTGTAAGCTACTGACCTTATTCAAAAGCATTTTGAAGCTACATACATCTAGTACTCCAATGAAATGAGAAGCAACAACAGTGTCTGTCTGTGAACCTGTGTTAAGATTCATTAGTAATAATGTGTTAGAACCCAATGCGTATAGAGTTGTGGTTTGTGGTCCTGTATTTCCCCATTTCCACAATTTTTCTTATAAGTCAGGTGAGATGAGGACAAACGTGTTGATGGGTGTGACCTCTTTGGTGTTTACAGTAAATGCACATAGTTGGAGTAAACAGAACATCATAATTTGCTTTTGGTTTTCAGTGTCGAGCAGGTCTTTATCTAGGTTCTCCTGTGAATGGATTAATGGAAGAGGAAAGCCATTCACTGGACGCTTGGCTAAGCTTAAAAACACCTTGAATTCTACAGTCAAGTCTGACATGGAATGGGAGAACGGGGCAATCAGTCATCCTCTTTCCCTTCTATGGGGTGGGGTACACCTTCAGGAATTAGTAGTTAAGAGCTTTTTTAATAATGGTAATCAGTTGCTTAGGATGCTTTAAACTCCCTGGGCTTCTCCTTTAGGTCTCCAGTGGTTTAAAAAAAAACTAATCAAAATTTTCAGTTTGAAAAACAAAGTATGATTCAGTGTAACAGTCATTTCACGTGGAAAGAAATACTCCTTTCCATTTTAATATGGTTATTCTTAAAGACCTCATTGTAGAGGGTTAATTTTTTGTGACATCTCAGATGTCTCATTTGCACTCTATTTTAATGCTCTGCTTTTGAAGTAACTTGTTTTCATGGAGCTAAGAGGATTTTTATTTTTTTAATAGAGAGGAGAAGATAGCAATCATGCGTGAAAAGCATACAGCTCTAATGAAGCCCATTGTATTTGCTTTGGAACATGTACGGAGCATCACTGCAGCTCCTGCAGAAACTCCTCATGAGAAATGGTTTCAGGATACCTATGGAGATGCAATTGAAAATGCACTAGAGAAACTTAAGAATCCTTTGAATCCTGCTAAACCTGGAAGCAGCTGGCTCCCATTTAAAGAGGTATTATATATACAGATTAAGAGTATAATGCAGAGACTCTCCACACTATTGCTGCAGCGTGTGCTTGTATCTCTCCTTAGTATTGTATTCCTATTGTCTTGGCATTTCAAAATTGCAGCCTGAAATTGCAGCCTTTTGTCTTCTCTGCAATCACCATGTAGGTATGCTTCACACTGAAGCACGGTGACTTTTAACTCTATAATGAATGCTACTGATGCCTCAACTGTCTGCCTTACTGCATTTCTCTAGCCAGTGTAATTATTTTACTTTTTAAAATTCTCCATCTTCTGGTGTCTGGGATGCTGTCAGAACAGAGGGCAGTGGGCTTCAGGTTTATGTGATCTTGTTTCTCTTCAGTTCTCTAATAAACTACAACAAATGTATATTTTTGGTGTCCACTTAGATATCCATAGCCAACATGGTGTTTTTTAAAAAAAAAGCCTGATAAAACTTGTTTTATAAACAGACTTCTTTCGTAGTTCCTTCTGCTTTGCATAACAAGCAGGCATGCAGATATGTAAACAGGATGTTGCTGAAGGTTGCTTTCTTTGACCACAACTGAAATTCAGGAGCAAACCTATTGAGGAGTTTGGTTTACTGTGACTTTGGTGTTTATCACAAGGCAGGATACACTTGCTGCTTAAAGGATGTTCTCTTAGATTTTGTCACCTTCATCCTAAGCTATAAAGAGATTAATAGGGTGCCAGGGGTGAAAAGCAGTTTAAGAAAATCTCCATGCTCTCTGGAAGAGAAAGACCAATAAGACCAATAAGTGTTTTTTTTCAGTTCAGTGCTAGCTGTTAAGGTGAACCTCGACCTAAATCAAAAAATTTCTTTGTAATAGGTTATGCTAAGTTTGCAGCAAAGAGCACAGAAACGAGCTAGTTACATTTTACGGCTTGAAGAAATCAGTCCTTGGTTGGCTGCCATGATGAATACTGAAATAGCACTCCCTGGAGAAGTATCAACCAGAGACACAGTCACAATTCATAGTGTGGGCAGCACCATCACAATTCTGCCTACCAAAACCAAACCTAAAAAGCTGCTTTTCCTGGGTTCAGATGGGAAGAACTATCCTTACCTGTTCAAAGGTAAGAAATTGTTTTTCTCATACAAGTTACTGTTTCTTTTTGCAAACTACACAGACTATATTAGAGTTGGAAAGATGCGTGGCTGTATCTACCTGCATAATACAGAATAAACGTTTGGTCTATCTGCTCACTCTTCCCTTCATTCTGCCTCATATACTTAAGGATTCTTGCCTTCCAAACCTGTAAGTCAGGGTTGTTTCAGATCTTTTTTTTTAAGGGTTGCATCAGTGTGCTTTGCCTGCACACTGATTAAAGTATCTGGACATACTTTTCCAGAAGCTTAAGGTAGCACCCAGAAGAGAATTTTTGAGACTTCATGCCTTCCCCATGAGGGAAAGACCTATTCACTGTGTCAGTTATTGTGTGGACTGTTCACAGACAGCTGTGATAAACTGATTCGAGTATGTAAATGCTATATGTCAACATTTTGGTTTAGGCTGAATAACTCACCCTTAATCTGCACAATTTATAAAGCTATTCGTAGTCTGAAATGAAATAGGATTTCAAAAAATACTAAGTTTTGGGCATCAAGAAAAGGATTTTCTTTGCCTAGAAACTAACTTTTAAATTAAATTAACACAGGTTTGGAAGACTTGCATCTAGATGAAAGAATTATGCAATTCTTATCAATTGTGAACACAATGTTTGCTACCATTAACCGTCAAGAGACACCAAGGTTCCATGCGAGGCACTACTCTGTGACGCCTCTGGGAACAAGATCTGGCTTGATCCAGTGGGTGGATGGAGCTACACCTTTGTTTGGTCTTTACAAGCGGTGGCAACAGCGGGAAGCTGCTTTACAAGCACAAAAGGTAATGGCAGTATTCTCTGACATCTAGGACAAATCAGAAGGGCAGCATTTATTCTCATTTGCTTTTGCAATTCTAAACAGCACAGTTTTAAAAGATGTGGGGTTTGTTCACAATTAAGCAGAATGGTTCTGTGTATTTATATGTCTTGGGATTTTACCAGATGTCAAAGAAATTGCATATATATACATGTGTATTATATGTATTACAGTATCTAACGTAAATATACTTTTCTGTCATGATAATTCAAGGAGAAATGTTTTTGAACAAATAGTTAAAATTGGTTTAAACTGCTTTAATTTCACATCTCATTCTCCACTCCTTTTCCATTTTCAGTGTAGTTTTTATGGTGGTGTTTCCAAAATTGACCTTGGCAAGAGTAAAGTTAGGCCAAAACATAGTGTTTTCAGTATCTTGAGTTTTTTTTAACTGTTGAACTTTAAAATAATTTTTTCTGAGCCATAAAAGTCGTTGTTAGAGGAGTTTATTTCATGTTATTCTCATGTGGAATGCTGGAAACTTCTCTGTGGTAATGTGAGCTGTGATATGTAAACTAACATTTGTTTAACCTCTGTTAGGCTCAGGATTCTTATCAGACTCCTCAGAATCCTGGAATAGTGCCTAGGCCCAGTGAACTTTACTACAGTAAAATTGGACCCGCTTTAAAGGCAGTTGGACTTAGTCTTGATGTGTCACGTCGTGACTGGCCCTTGAATGTCATGAGGGCCGTTCTAGAAGAACTGATGGAAGCAACTCCCCCAAACCTCCTAGCTAAAGAGCTCTGGTCATCATGTACTACACCGGATGAGTGGTGGAGAGTTACGCAGGTAAGTTACAACAACTATCTGTTGCCTTTGAAAGGTTATGTTTCGAATGGGGTGGGGGCAACAAAGGCCTGGGATGTGTTCAATCAATTGATGCTTCTGAGTTAGGTGAGCTAGCACTGCTGAAGTTTCAAGTAACAGGAAATGTTGGTAGGAAGTGTTGTAGTTGTACCATCTGGAATAAAAAGTGGGTATATACCTGATAGCTCTACAGTATTAAACTAGGTTTATCAGCCTAAGAAATGAAAACTATTCTAAGAGAGCATCAAATAGAAAACAGCTTGGAAAAAGTTGGTTTTAATTTGTCTTACACTTAAAATAATGTTTTAAGATGGTAGTCAGTCCAGTGTGTTGGCAGAGGATTCCCACAAATAATTTTTTCCTGAAACTCTCTTTAAAGTCGTATGCAAGATCCACTGCAGTTATGTCCATGGTTGGCTACATCATTGGTCTTGGCGACAGACATCTGGATAATGTTCTTATAGATATGACTACAGGAGAAGTTGTCCACATAGATTATAATGTTTGCTTTGAAAAAGGTAACTTAAAAAAATGCCTTATGTTATTCTAATAAAAGATTTCCTTTCTTGTTAATTAAAAGAAGCAACTTAAAATTTTATCTTAAAGGGAAAAGCCTTAGGGTACCAGAGAAGGTTCCATTCCGGATGACACACAATATTGAAACAGCACTGGGAGTGACAGGAGTAGAAGGGGTTTTCAGGCTTTCTTGTGAACAGGTAAGCTCAAAAATTTGCAAAACAAACAAACAAACAAAAAAACAATGAGGGCTATCACTTGCAAATATTGTCTTAGATACCTTTATATATCAACAGCAGAATGCTTAATAGAAGCCTTGACATTCAGGTTGATTTACCGTTCTGGAATATATACTTGATGAAAGCACATATTTGGCCAAGTATAAGTCATTTGATTAAGATGAACTTGGAAGAAAACATAATGGCCCAAAACTAGACTGTTCACTCTGTATTCTTTTATGTAAATTCAGTGAATTACTACTACTAAGTAGCTAAATTTTTTGGTAAGTTTCTGATGATATTCAGGTTTACTAAAAGAGTTCAGATGAATTCAGAAGAATTCATAATTTAAGAAAATACTGATTCATGCCACATAAAGGGAATATTTTTCTGAGCTCTAATATCAAGTCTTAACAAATGCATTCCAGGGCTTTCTTTTTTCCCTAAAGGTGTTTTCAGTCTTGATATTATCTTTCTTATTCTTTTCTCGTCCATGCTAAGTAGATAAGGTGGCTTTTCATAAGGATCGTAGCTGTGACAATTTTCTATTTTGTGGCTTAGCCTTATAGATGTGCTTTTAAAAAAAGGTAGTGGGGGGAGGACAGAGGGGATGTGACATGAGCATTTTTTATCTTTTTACTGTTTGACACCAAATGAATAAAGACTAAATGCCTTGAAGTTTTTCAGGACTCTCTTATATATGTGACAGAAGGTTGTTCCTTTTTTTTTAAAGCTCTGAACAAAAGAGTCTTTTTCAAGTGGCTGTTGCTAGAGTTTGTGTGGGAAGCTAGAATGCAAACTTTAGTGTTAGTGATGTTAGTACAGGTTAGCTGTGTTTGTATGTACTGTGGTGCTTTCCCTGTGTTTGAGGTGTTTAGGAATAATTGATGGATTTCTGTACCTACTCAAACATGATACTTTAAATGCAAAATTCCACTCCTCTGCAAGGATAACTCCAGATCAAAATGAGCCTGTTTAAAATACATGATACAGGTCCTTCATATCATGCGGCGTGGGAGAGAGACTTTGCTTACGTTGCTTGAAGCTTTTGTTTATGATCCTCTGGTGGACTGGACAGCAGGAGGTGAAGCAGGATTTGCAGGAGCAGTCTATGGTGGTGGTGGCCAGCAGGCTGAAAACAAACAAAGCAAAAGAGAAATGGAAAGAGATATTACACGTAGTCTCTTCTCTTCAAGAGTGGCTGAGATAAAGGTGAATTCATTACAATGCTTTTCCATTATATAACTGAAGTAGCCCATGTGCTCACACTTGGTTTATTTGCATTTGAGGGTGGTGGAACAGGTGGTCATTTGTTAGAAGTAGTTGACAAAATTTATTGAGCTAAACAGCATTTGTTTTTTAGGGAGGTGCTTGTACGGAACTTGACGGTGTTTAGTTTTCACTTTTGTGTGCTTAACTATAAAACATGTTTTTTTAATGTTTGGCCTGAGGCTAGGGGTATAAAAAATAGATGCTTGGAGAGAGCCATCTAAATAATTTCCCTTAAGCTTTAGACCTGTGGCACTGGAGGTAATCCTAGATATGAACTACATCACTGAAGTTAAGTGCTGTCATACGTTTTCTCTTACTGTTTGAATTAAGTGCAGTTCTATAAGTTCTGTATCTTGTTTATAGGTTAACTGGTTTAAGAACAGAGATGAAATGCTGGCCGTGCTTCCAAAATTGGACAGTAGTTTAGAAGAGTATCTGAACCTGCAAGAACAGTTGACAGATGTAGAAAAATTGCAAGGAAAACTACTGGAGGAGATAGAATTTCTTGAAGGTGCAGAAGGAGTGGATCATCCCTCTCACACACTTCAGCACAGGTACATTTGAGCTAGGAATTCTGTTGGAAATCTCATATTAATACAGTTGTTAGTTTAGTTTGTACTTGTAAGTTAAATGTTAAAAATGTGTATATGAAAGAGATTAATAGCTGGATAAAAGCTATTCTTACAGTAAACAAGTTGTTCCTTCTACAGAAGAACTGTTAAATCCATTTTCCTGATGAATGTTCTTATGTCCTAGATTTTATATTCCATCAGTATAACCTCCGCCATTCCATGTTCCACAGTTGACTCACAAGGCAAGATAGAGTATGTTGAAAGCTGGCTACCATTGGATTAACTGCATAATGCATCTATTGATATATGCATCTATTGATGCATAGTACAAAAGTTCTTGCATCTGTTTGTAATTCTTAACTTTATTCTTCAAGTTCAGTTGTAATTGATCAATGATTTCAAAATTGTATGGATGTGTACATGCACGTGCAGTTGTTTTGTAGGAACCCAATTATTAACAACACTTAAGTTTTATGTAATAGATGAGAATGTATTAATTTTATAGTCAACAAGGTAGTGCAGTATTGTTCAATATAGTTCTGTATTTAGTACATCGAAGTGCTATTTTCTTGTAGTACTTGATTCTTTGGCTTCATTAATTCAGGTATTCTGAGCACACACAATTGCAAACTCAACAAAGAGCTGTCCAGGAAGCAATTCAGGTGAAGCTGAATGAATTTGAGCAGTGGATAACACATTACCAAGCTGCTTTCAATAACTTAGAGGCAACACAACTTGCAAGTCTACTTCAAGAAATCAGCACACAAATGGACCTAGGTATAAAGTGGTGGTGGTGGGTTTTTTTGTTTGTCTTAGTGGTTTGAAAATAACTAGAGTTTAATATCAGGAGACTTTGAGTATCCTCTAATTTAAAGGCAAAGACCTGTATATATGAAATGAAAAAAATGGGGTGCTTCAAAGAGTGATTTAGAGCACTTCGAGGTCTCTCTTCTTAGCTGTCTGAAGGAACTTGTCCATCTTGCCCTAGCTGTATATGAGATTATTCACTTGTGTTGAGAGCAAAATTACCAATATGAATTCTTAATGCCTCCTTTACCACAGGTAAAAGACTGTTGTTTTCTTTAATGATGGTAATGCTTATTTGTATGCTGTAAAATGTGTATGTTTCAAAGATAAGTAAAACCTAATTTTTAAATGCCTTTCTTTAAAGGTCCTCCAAGTTATGTACCAGCAACAGCGTTTCTGCAAAATGCAGGCCAAGCACATCTAATCAGTCAGTGTGAGCAATTAGAAGGAGAGGTTGGTGCTCTTCTCCAGCAGAGAAGATCTGTTCTACGTGGTTGTCTTGAACAATTGCACAACTATGCAACAGTGGCTCTTCAGTATCCAAAAGCTGTGTTTCAGAAGCACCGAATAGAGCAATGGAAAACTTGGATGGAAGAACTCATCTGTAACATGACAATAGAGCGTTGTCAGGATATCTTTAGGAAGTAAGTTGGCAGAATAACGGATTGTTTGAAGAACTTAATTGTGTCACTTGGGTAGGCGTCAACTGTGGTATTTCAGATTTGATACGAAGTAGGTGATATAAATAACTGCTCAGATGTGGAGTATTTTCTTCCCCATAGAGCAGAATGCAGCATGCTAGAGCTTGAGAAGGGTGAATTTTGTCATTGCATTTTTGCTTTACAGGTATGAAATGCAGTATGCTCCTCAACCACCTCCAAGTATGTGCCAGTTCATAACTGCAACGGAAATGACTCTGCAGCGCTACGCAGCAGATATAAATAGCAGGCTTATCAGGCAGGTGGAGCGTTTGAAACAGGAAGCAGTTACTGTACCTGTCTGTGAAGAGCAGCTGAAAGAAATCGAACGTTGCATAAAAGTTTTCCTTCATGAAAATGGAGAGGAGGGCTCACTGAGCTTAGCAAGCGTTATCATCTCTGCTCTTTGTACACTGACGAGGTGAGCTGCCTGTTTTGAATTTTTTTTGAATGCATTCATGCTTGAGACCATGTAAAAGGAATATTCATAGCTATGCAGAGAATGCAGTATCGGACAGATAGTTTAACTGTCATAATCTGTCTAGGCGAAATCTGATGATGGAAGGTGCAGCATCTAGTGCTGGAGAGCAGCTGGTTGACCTGACTTCAAGGGACGGAGCCTGGTTCTTGGAGGAGCTCTGCAGCATGAGTGGGAATGTCACGTGCCTTGTGCAGTTGCTGAAGCAGTGTCATCTTGTACCCCAGGACTTGGATATTCCTAATCCAGTTGAAGCATCAGAAGCTGTTCATTTAGCTAATGGAGTATACATCTCACTTCAGGTGATACTTATTTTTGTTATATCTTCTTCCCTCATCTTCAACCTTCTAGGCCTTCATCTAAGCCATTCTTAACAGCTTCGTCCTTATAAACAGCTAAATAATTGTTTACAATGCTGCTGTGATATCTGGGGGGGGCTTTAGACTTGGTTGCTCTACTTTTCTGAGTTTACCAGCCATTTACTGTTACTACCACTTAGATTTTCATTGTTCGAAGGAAACCATTTTGATCTTTATATGGCAAGTTATAAAAACTGCTGTCAGGTAACCACAAGCAGGAGGTTAGTAGCAGATTTGTGGACACACTGGCTTCATGTGTTGCTTTCATTCTTTTACTCTGGTGGTCGAGAACAGCTCTCAGATTGTTTAATCTGTGCCCTTTCTGTTTTGTGCTCTTGCCAAGCCTTACTTATTCTCAGCTGAAACAAGTAGTTGGAAGCAAATCCTGAAAACCTGTTTTATAGGCCCCCTATCTCCAAGATTGGGAAGAAAAAATTCATTTTTTATCATGAGTTTTAGAAATATTTTCCCTTTTAAACAACAACAAAATCAATGAGTGACAGCTTGAGTAAAATATCTGCTGAAGACTTAGGTTTTATAAACTGTGGCTGCTATAAATAGTGCCTTGAGGCTTTTGGTTCCACTGTATTATATCTGAAAAATATTTTCTTACTACTTCAGATTTTTTTCAGAAACATGCATGCAGTTTCACTCTGTTGTAGCTGAGATGCTTCACCCAGACATTGTTGTATCTAAGAAGTCCCTGTTGAGCTCTTGGGATAAGATGTGTCACTCACTAAGCAGCCAGTATAACTAATCTTTTTGGTGTCTTGTCTAACTTTGGAGACTGGGTGCATTGGCTGGTCCTTTCTGTAGCTGCCTTTAGCTTTCTGTTGTATTCTGCATGTAGAAGGTTGTTTTATGTCACTTAAGGTATTTTTTCTTACCTGCATTGATTACTGTGGCATGAGTAGGTCTTTATCTGGAAAACTTTTTATTCTTTTCCCTTGCTTAGTTCAGACAGTTTAGCAAATCGTACATTTAATAATTTAACTCACTCACATTTTCTTTTCTATGGTGCAACTATGTCATTTTATAAAATTGATTTGCAAAGTGTGCTTGGTCTATGCACCGCTAATCCTTTGCTGAGGATTGCTGTAAGGTATTGCTGCTGTTGCTGTTGTAATAGTTGTTGCTGCATTGTGCAAATGTTACACCTTTGCGCTAGTTTGGGTTATAATGTGCTGTGGTTAAAATCTGCTGCTAAACCTAAATTTAGAGAGAACAATACTCCTGATGGTTCAGGAAAAAAAAAAGACCCTTGGCTGACCAGCATCATGTTAAGGTTGTAGATAATATCTACTACAGGTGTAATACTGAATTTAGAAAGCTGTTGCATATGATACTTTTTGAAGGGTGGAGATTTCTTATGTTTTCCTGCTGAATTTCCAACAGGAATTGAACTCAAACTTCCGGCAGATTATTTTTCCTGAAGCGCTGAGGTGCTTAATGAAAGGAGAGTATACTTTAGAAAGTATGCTCCATGAATTAGATAACCTTATTGAACAAACAACTGATGGGGTCCCTTTGCAAACGCTGGTTGAATCTCTTCAAGCCTACTTAAGAAATGCAGCTATGGGATTAGAGGAAGAAACACATACTCATTACATTGATGTTGCAAGGTAAGTAATTTACTACTTTTAGTGTGAGAGAGAATGAAGACAGTAGAATCATGTTAGTTTGTCTGAATTTGATTGTTTGAAGTGCAGACTTTTTTTGCCCCAAAATACCTTAAGCAAAGTGCAACGTCTAAAATGTGTACGTTTCCTCCGGGTGCATGTGCATATATTTATCTACACACATGTATGCATAGATTTTATGGCAAAACAGAGCTTATGGTAAGAGGTGCATTTACATCTACTTAAAACAGATTTTTGAGTTGTTTGGTAGTTGACTTTTTCCATAATTTGTAGTTAGGATTTTGCATGAAGTCTTTGAGGGATGCTAAAAATAGGAACTGGTCCCCTTAGTTTGTGGGAGAAACCTGCGAAAAGGAGAGCTTGCAACTGTGGCATTCTCCTCTCATTTGGAGCTTTGGTGAGCAGCTTTTGCATAATGAATCAGTGGCGTGATTTAAAAACAAAACAAACGCCTATGCATCTTATAATGTGGGACAGTACCTTTCTAGGAAAGCGCTTGCTGGTCAACTGAGCTGATTCAAAAGCTTCCTGCCGAGTAAAAGGAGTGGTCTTGCTGCTTCCCTTGAGCCAGTAACAGTGGCTTCATAAGCGGTATAATGAAGCTTGCTATACCAGTTGAAAACAATTTACTTTTTTCCCTCTTAAGTTAATTTTCTTCCTGCTTAACCTGTTGGCAAGCCTGCTCAGCTTGGTAGGTGAGGGTCAAAAGGGATACGAGGGAGGGAGAGTAAGACCATCCTTTCAGGAGTGGCAAGTTGTTAAACCATCTCAGCCATAACCTAAGATCTCATCCTCCACACTTCTAGCCCATATGTCATTCAGTTAATTATATATGTGTATGTTGTCAAAGTCAGTACTTGTTTTTTAAGGAAGGAAAGGTAATATTTGCATTATTTACTATCCGTAACTTTTTTACCATGCTCAGAGGAAGTGCAGACTGTATCCTTTACCTATAATTTGACTTTATAGTTGATTCTTTAACACAATCCTGTATTACATAATATCCTTGACTATTCTCACAAGTCCAGTGTCAGAACTCATGTACAGAATCATATGGAAAATGGGAGGATAAAGAGCCTGGGGAAAAGTTGACCTTTTTCAAATTTGGCTTAATTCTAAACTGCTCTAGCTGTAGGAACGATGAATTTAAGAAAATCCTATTTCTGTTTATTTGTTGGAGACTAAGTAAAAACATGTAATTTTTCCTTCTTTTAAAAAAATATTTATTTTAAGAGTACTTCATGCGCAGTATGGTGAGCTGATTCAGCCAAGGAATGGTTCTGTTGATGAAACTCCCAAAATGTCAGCTGGTCAGATGCTTTTGGTAGCATTTGATGGAATGTTTGCTCAAGTGGAAACTGCATTTGGTTTATTGATTGAAAAGGTATGGATTTGTTCTTTTCTAAGTATTCTTTAAAGTACTCTTTAAGCCAGGAGTATGAGAGTTTTATAAATCAGAACAATTTTTTTCCTTTACATTGCTCAGCTAAACAAGATGGAAATACCTGTTGCTTGGCGTAAGATTGACATAATTAGGGAAGCCCGCAGCACTCAAGTTAACTTCTTTGATGATGACAACAATCGGCAAGTTCTAGAGGAAATCTTCTTTCTGAAGAGATTGCAAACAATTAAAGAATTTTTCAGACTCTGTGGTACCTTTTCGAAAACATTGTCAGGTAAGTGCGTGTTAGCAATACGCAGCATCACTTTGTCTGCTGTTCATCCCATTTTCTTTTGAGGAGAACATAAAATGATAGTCATTTTTATTGTAACTCCCCTTTCATACATGGCAAGTACCTAGAAGTTAAAAATAGATTCCTGTAATCTTGCTGGTTTTATGTCTGATAATATTTTTCTAGATCCATCAAATGTTTAAAACAAAAATGTTTCTTCTCTTTTAAAAGGAATCAGTTCACTTGAAGACCAGAATGCAGTAAATGGACCTGTTCAGATTGTCAATGTGAAAGCTCTTTACAGAAACTCTTGTTTTAGTGAAGACCAAATGGCCAAACCAATCAAGGCTTTTACAGCTGACTTTGTGAGACAGCTTTTAATTGGCCTTCCAAATCAAGCTTTGGGACTTACTTTGTGCAGTTTCATCAGTGCTTTGGGTGTAGATATCATTGCTCAGGTAGAAGCTAAAGACTTCGGAGCAGAAAGCAAAGTTTCTGTGGATGACCTGTGCAAGAAAGCTGTGGAGCACAATATCCAAATTGGCAAGTTCTCACAGCTGGTTATGAACAGGGCAACAGTATTAGCTAGCTCGTATGATACAGCGTGGAAGAAGCATGATCTAGTGCGCAGACTTGAAACTAGTATTTCATCTTGCAAGACCAGTCTTCAGAGAGTGCAGTTGCATATTGCCATGTTCCAGGTAAGACTACACCATGTGTTTATTTCCAGATTGTGCATGTGGAAAAGGAGCTTTAGTTACTGTGTCTAAGCACTACAGGAAATGTATATTTTGCTGAATGAGCTTTAGAGTATTTTTATGGACTTTATCACGTATTTAGATTTTAGACTGTTCTGTAAATACGTAAGGAGAAGTGTTACAGCTAGTTTCTTTGGAAGACTTCCTGTCTTGTAAGATGCAAATGTGAAAATTCTCTTTGAGCGAATACACTTTTTTTTCAGTAACCATTAAGTCTTTTATTAGAAAAAAAGAAGCAATTCATTGGCTTTCATACTAGCAATATTGTCCCATTCCCTCCTGCTTTTTTTTATATAGAGTATGATTGTAGAGGAGGAGCTTGCTTAAAACAGAGGGTATGTGTTGCTGAATGTCATCTTGTTCCTTTTCTTCTAAATCTTAATGTGTGAAATCTCTCTTTGCTCCCCTTGTTGCCTCATTTGAAAACATAAATAGTAGCAGGACTGATCCTTTCAAGCATTGTTCTGAGACTTTAGTTAAATACCATTGTGTACCTTGAACTTTATGCTGGTATCCAGTTGTACCGTAGTATCAATGATCTTCATTTTATAGTGATTTGTAGGTTAAGGTCAGAGGCTTTGTCCGAGTTGATTACTAAGCCATTTCACAGACTGGTAAGAAAATTTGTCTGTTTTGGTTGTTATGCATCGCAAGTAAATTGCTTCCAAATATTGATGATCGAAGAAATGTGAGTAAACAAATCCTATTAAGTTAATGACTGATTAATGATATAAGTGTCCAAGCAAACAAAACATGGATCGCAACTACTTACATAATTTAGTACTCAATGTTTTAAAACTTTAAATGTTCTGGTTCCATCTTCTGACACCTAATCCTTAAAAGTAAGAGCATTTTAAAAGGTGTACCAGAGTACTAGAACTGCTGTCTGCTCATTACAAAATATTTTGCTTCACAATTATTGACAGTCAAGTTGTTCTTTTTTTTCTTAAAGTGGCAGCATGAAGATCTCCTTATCAGTCGCCCTCAAGCCATTTCTGTTACTCCTCCACCTCGTTCTGCAATTTTAGCCAGCATGAAGAAGAAACTTCATACACTCAGTCAGATTGAAGCTTCAATTGCGACAGTCCAGGTACGGCTGTTTCTGGGGAGTTTTTTCAGTAGCATGTTGGAATGTGACTCTAACCATGTGCTCGCTGCAAGATTTATCTGCCACCTCCAGATTCTCTTGCTCTCAAAGCACAAATTTGGGGTATTTTCATCAATTTTCCTATCTACTTTGTCATGCTCTGATTGTGTAGTTTTGTGCTGTTATGTGTACTTTTGTGCTATGTGTACTTTTACATTGTTTGGTTTTGCTGTCTCCTAATACACAATATTCTCTCTGGAATACCTGTTTCACAAGCAAAATCCTTGATACATTAAAAAAACAAATAAACAGAACACTTTCGATTCTGAAGGCTGATCATGCCCCTAGTCTTCGAATGTCAGACTTAAATCATCCTTACTATTATTTTTGTTGCTATCAAGTCTCAGAAGCTTCATTTGTAGGTCTGGGCAAATCACTTACTCTGTGTTAAGATTCCCGTATGCTCTGGCTTGGCTCATCTTTTTAGACTTTTGGATATCAGCAACATAGGTCGTTTAATTGTTTTAAAAATATATATGTATACTGTTTAGCTTGTTGAATTCTAATTTTGTTTTAGTTGTGAAGACCCTCTTTATTTTTTTGAAGTTTATTTGTAAAACAATCTAGGGCTCCTTGAGTTTTTATCTAATTTCTAGAAACATGATTACTCTAACTTGGTTTTGTGTGTTTTCTTTTCTGGCAGGGTAGAATCTAGACAGGTGACTTAGTTTCCCTAATAATCAAATCCAGTTGTGATGTGTATTGAAAATAAACCTTTAAACAGCATAGGCTAATATTTGTCATTAATGAATGCCTCTGTATTTTAAATGTATGGGTTTGCAAATATATCTGCTTGTGCTACATATGCATAATTTCTCTTTAAGTTAGGCTTAATATGATATAGTGGATACATATTGATATATACCTGTGGTTTTTTTCCTCCCCCATTGCAGGAGAAACTAGCAGCACTCGAAGCAAGTATTGAGCAGCGTTTAAAATGGGCAGGAGGTGCTAATCCTGCGCTGGCACCAGTCTTGCAAGATTTTGATGCCACTATTGCTGAAAGAAGAAACCTTGTCCTGAAAGAAAGTCAAAGAGCAAGTCAGGTACTATACGTGTAGTACAGACTTGATAAGTGCATTCAATTTCTATTTCCTATTTGAGATTAACCAATTTACATAGCAGATATTTTGCCTACTCAGCATTTAAAGAGCAGGCACAGATAACCAAATACTTATGGGAATCCCACTTTAAAAGCAATGGGAATCATCTAAGGGAGAGTTGCCACAGGGCTGGATTACCCTGAAATGATACTGTTACTGTAACAGGGCGGCTTTACTTCTGTATTTAAAATTCTCCCTCCTAAGGATATGGAACAAATACAGTTTGTGTAATATGCAGCTTAACTGGAATGTCTTCTTTCTCACTCTTGCTTTCATTTTCAGGTTACTTTCCTCTGCAGTAATATCATCCATTTTGAAAGTTTACGTACTAGAACAGCAGAAGCCTTAAATCTTGATGCTGCATTATTTGAACTTCTCAAACGCTGTCAACAAATGTGTTCATTTGCATCGCAGTTCAACAGCTCAGTCTCTGAACTGGAGCTTCGGTTACTTCAGAGAGTGGTGAGTAAAAGTCAAAACAAAATATGTAGCTTTACAGAATTGCCATAATCAAGAGTTCTCAATTTTGTCTTCCGTTCTAAGTCAATATTATGTGTACCTCCTAATGGGCTGTGGATTATGTAGCTATTCCATCAGCTGCTAAACACTTGGCAGTGGCACTGACGCAATAATTGAGTTTTATCTCTGGATAGAGATATAGAAATGTTTCTGTTTATTTTTAGGGCACTGGTCTTGAACATCCTATTGGCAGCTCTGAATGGCTTCACTCGGCTCACAAGCAGTTGACCCAAGAAATATCTACACAGAGAACAGTACAGACAGAGAGAGAACAACAAATAGAAACAGTTTGTGAAACAATTCAGAATCTGGTGGATAGTATTAAAACTGTGCTCACGGGTCATAATAGACAACTTGGAGATGTCAAGCATCTACTGAAAGCTATGGCAAAGGTATGCCTGAAACTTTATTGAACTTATTGCTCAAAACCACGTCAGTACAGTGGAAGAAAAATAGCACTTGTAACTGTGCTTTTTGAAGTATATAAAAACAGTGAAATGCGTTCATGCGTATGGAGTTCAATACATGATTTTTTTAAAGATTAAATAAATTTTATAAAGCTTTTATTTTTGCAGTTAGGTTAATCAGGTTCTGGTTAAATTAAACCCTGTTTCATCATCTATTAGTTCAAAGATTTTCTTCATGCTTTCAAAATCCTCTTGGATTTTCATCAGGAAAACGTTTAATCATTTTCAAATTTGTTTTCTTGGAATGTAGCTACTGAAAGCTATGGTTATTTGTAATCAAATGGCAAGCTGAGAGGCCGATAAGGCTAACAAATGTTCAGTTTCATTCTATTTGCCAAGATATAGTGAGTACTTAATCTTCTTGCACACCTTTGTTGCAGGATGAAGAAGCGGCTTTGGCAGATGGTGAAGATGTTCCCTATGAGAATAGTGTTAGGCAGTTCTTGGGTGAATATAAATCGTGGCAAGATAATATTCAGACAGTTTTGTTTACATTAGTTCAGGTTATGGGTCAAGTCCGCAGTCAGGAACATGTTGAAATGCTGCAGGAAATAACTCCCACCTTGAAAGAACTAAAAACACAGAGCCAAAGGTAAGAAAGTCACCTTCTGTCAGCTGAAGGCATTACTCGAATCTATTTGTATATAGCAGAAACGCAACAAGGAGTACATAGTTGGTGGTTGTCTTAAAATGCAGAAATCTGTTTGCTAAGTTTGACTTATAACTTTCATTTTGAGTTTTCAATAACTTTAGTGCCACGAATATTTATCAACTCCATTATGTTTTCTAGTGTCTACAATAATCTAGTGAGTTTTGCATCACCCTTAGTCACGGATACATCAAATGAATGCTCAAGCCCAACATCAGCTGCTACATATCAACCAACATTTGCTGCAGGTAATATTGAAGAAGTGCAAATACTAGGAATTCATATTAGAGAGGGAGTTAACTTTCTGAAATGCAGTCTCCATAAAATTTATTCGATTATATGCTGAATGACATTAATTTTATAGGCTGAACGACCATTTGATCTTAGTCTTTGAGATCTGGATTTGCTCCACAAAGCCCAGAATACACAGAACCTGTTGTCACGTATATAAACTGAACTGTAATTCCTGTTGAAATTATTAAACTTTAGAATTAATCATGAAACCCAACAAATGTATTCACGTCCAAATAATCTCATTTCTTCACAGTTAAAAACATGAATAAACTTTCTCCGAAGTATGGATTTCTTCCTATTTAAAAACTTATTCTACTCTGAATATTTAGGCTAAACACAAGTTTCTGACTTCCATTAAGAGCAATAACTGTGTTTTAGAACTGTATAAAACAATTAAGTTAGAGAGGTTAAGAGAGCCCATTAAAATGTGCTTAATGAAAATGTTCTGCAATAGAATAAAACCTCTTGTTTAATTCCGTAAAGTGGAAGAAATTAGAAAATGGTAAGACTGAAGAGAGAAGTGGTGCAGAGTTTAAACTACACATGTAAAGTGCATTTGTTTATGATGAAGTACTGGTAGCTGCATTTGGTACACATTTAATTGTGCTTTCTTTTATCTAATATTTATTTAAAATGCCTTAAACACTCAAACTTTCTTCACAGCTGTACGTAGCAATACGGGGCAGAAAACTCAGCCAGAGGTGATGTCACAGAATGCAAGAAAGCTAATTCAGAAAAATCTTGCCACGTCAGCAGATACTCCTCCGAGCACAGTCCCAGGAACTGGCAAAAGTGTTGCCTGTAGTCCCAAAAAGACAGCCAGGGACCCTAAAACAGGAAAAGGTAAATACAGGAGTACCATGGGCAACAGCAGCAAAAACCCCTCGGTTGGGTTCTATGCAGGAATGTAAAACTGAATTTTATTTTGTGCCTTTAGCTGTGCAGGAAAGGAATTCATATGCTGTTAGCGTGTGGAAGCGAGTCAAAGCCAAGTTAGAGGGCCGAGATGTGGATCCCAACAGGAGAATGTCTGTTGCTGAACAGGTTAGTTGGAAAGTACCAGTCCTTGCTTTAAATACTTCATAGTAAGTATGTGTGTATGCATGCACACATGCATGCATTTCAGTCTTAAAGACTGAAATCCTTTTGTGGTTCCTTTAGAGATAAGCTATTTAAATTCCAAAGCAAGTGAAGGTAGGCTGTTCCCTTGTATTGCTGCATTTTTTATCCAATATTTTTTATTCAATATTTTTGTTTCCTCTATCAGACTTATATAAACTAATGAAATGATGAAATGGCTTTTTGTACATGAGTAAGCTAACATTTGTTAAACAGCTGTTGGTATCCAGTGAGAATATTAGCTTTCTATAGCTGCGTGAAGGACAAGACTTATCTGTTCACGGGCATATAACAAACACAGCCATGCTTCTCTCTGAGAAGTTCTCAGTGGACCCATAAATTTGAGAACGTTGTGACTTTTCAGTATAGGGGTTATGAACGAGATGATGCTTCATCTCTTTTTGGTCCTCCAGTACAAGTTCTTATTTCTTATCTGGAATACAGAAAGTTATATAAGTTTACAGTGACTATAGATTTTCTTACTGAAATTTTGTATGGGCAGGTGAAGAAATTTGACAGTAAATGTTAAGATCACTTAAGTGTTCTTAAAAAAAAAAAATTAATATGTTTTAATTACTTGTTTGACCTTTTTAATAGGTTGACTTTGTGATTAAGGAAGCAACTAATCTAGATAACTTGGCTCAGCTGTATGAAGGTTGGACTGCCTGGGTATGAGTAGGGAGAAAGCAGATCAGTCTGGTTCAGCGAGGTCAGACATCCACCAGAATCAACTCGGCCTCAGGCATCCATAGCCACACCACAGTCGGTGGTGATGCATACTGGGGCTTAATCTGAGGAAACCTAGGAAATCTCGGTGCACTGGGAAGTGAATCCTGCAGGATAGCTGCACTCAGGGATACGCTAAACACAATGGTCTGCAACCCCCAAGGTCAAGGGTGCACGTTCACCGCTTGAACAACACGGTTTGTCTTTCTGCTCTGGAAGAACTGCAAACGTGTCTGGGGGTTAGCTGCAGAAAGAAATCGGGATGCTACAAACCGCAGAGTGATTTGGAACTCAATTCCACCTGACCCTGTGAACAATTCAGGAAACACCGAACCCTGTTCAAAGAAAAACAGAAAAAATGGGGCCATGAAGAAATCACAGCAAGGAAGATTTGATGCATTCAGATTCTTGTTACTCTTGTTGCTTGGCAACAGTGCTGGTTGAGTTGACCAGTTAGTACGGAAAAAGGCTACAAAACTTCAGAAATGGACTGAAAGCAAAGAGCTGTACATCAGGAATACGCTGCATTGGAAGAACTTCTGAGATAGAAGAAAAAGCCTTTGTTCTCTTCTCCTTTTCCTCTTTCCTTTCTTTCCTCCCTCCCAGCCTCTCCTTGCATACACCCCTCTTGGCTTATTCTTGTAGGTTAGGCGTACTTCCAATATACTTTTTATTTCAATCCTTCTACTTCACAGTTTAGTCAAATTAACAACTTAAATTTTGTTTGGTAAACAAATTTTCCAAAAGCACTGAAAATATGGAACATCAATGATTACTTATGAGTTGGATGGTCAAATGCAAAATGTAATTTTGGTTATTTTAAAGTCATTTCTGTGATTCTATTATGTACAGTTTCTCAAAATTGTCACTGTGCATTTAAAAGTAATGAATCCTACAGGCATTTGATTTAATGTGCACTTCCCTCTGCTTGCAGTGTACACTTTCTTGTAATTCAAATTGTCCCTCCAATCTCATTCTACTGTGATTGCTGTAGTTTCTTTCGTACGACGTAGCTAATCCAATGTAATCTTTACCTTTTTAAAAACCAGGATAGAGTATCTAGTAGAGTTTTACATTGTTGATGACAGATAAACAATAAAGTGATGTTCTGGTGGAGGTAGAGTGATACGCTTTTTACTTCACTTTCCTAATACTTTTAGTTCACACTTGTAAATTATAGTGCTTCAGTTCACAGGGGTATACATATAATCCAAGAAATGAAGGACTCTACAGATCTGGTTGAACAAAAAATCTGAAAGATTTCTGCAAAGTAATTTTGCTTTGCCATATTGCTTTTATAGATGGTTGTTCAATAATGCATCCATAGCGAATCTTCCACCAAGTTTTTTTCAAATCAGTTCTGCACACAAAGTGTGATTGTGATCGGAAGAGTCTCTCTAAAAATGGCATCTTCTTAGATCTATGTCCTGCTTGTCTGAGAGTTGTTTAAAATACTTCTTGCTTCCTTTTTTTAAGTGGGACACCTCTAGGAAAAGGCAACCTCTTTTTCTTACAGCAAATAAATCTAACAATTCAGTTACAACAACAGAATCTTACAGGTGCTGATAGCTAAAGCAGAAATCCACACTGGCATTCTCAACCAAGATAAATTTGCATAGCTATATATGAAAAGTGTTTCTTTTCTGTAAACTCTGTGAGTTCATTACACGCAGTTGCTGAAGAATGAGGTATGGGAAGATCCTTTATGCCATTTTAGTCACTTTTCAGAGTAAAAGCACACTTTAAATACAGCATTTTTTCAATCAAAATTTAAGTATTAAAGGATTTGAGCCAAGCTCACTACTGGCAACATATTCATTCAATTGAATGGATTTGCAGCAGTTCATCTGAGTAGAAAGCATGGCTAGTTTCAGGTAATATAAATTAACACCAGGCATAAGTAATAGAACTTGTATTATTTTCATTATTTGCACTATGCTGACTAACTGCTCTGCCTCCTCAGTAGGTCTTAGGATTCAATTTCTACTCTGTTGCCAATTTTTTGTGGACATGCACTTTGAAGTGTAAGAATTTTCAACAGACATACGGCCTTTTTTTTTTTTTTCATTCTGATTGCCTGAATAATTCTAGGGAAATCACAGGCTTTATATTTAACAATACCCTTGCAAATGCATTCCACTGTCATTGCTTCCTGAACCCTCTGCCATGCCCAGTATTGCAAGAAAGAAGGTATTTGAATGTTGTGTGAAGAACGTTCATATGCAGAACAAGACACTTTACACTGTTGGTCCTTTTTTACTTTTTCTTCAGTTAAAAATGACCTTACGAACAATCTGTTTGGAGTACCGGAGTAACAAGAGTGTATTATACATGCTGTTTTATTTCTTGGAAGCTGGGGGGAAGGGAGGGGTAATGCACTCACCTGTGGCTCATGTATTATACCTCTGCTATCCAGAAATGAAACACTTGTGTGGAGATGGGTTCTTTACTGCGTAATTTAATAAAATTTTAAAAAATAAAATGTATTCATAATTTCCTTTTATGTCAAACTACTTGTGGTTTTGAAAGTTATGGGGGAGAATAAAATGCTTAATTTAAAACAAATCCCAAATTAGAACAGCATTCTACAGAGACTTATTTGCCTAGCTAATGTTGAAGATACACCTAAACACCTAATGCTTAGGAGTTAGTAGGACTGTCAGCATTTGTGAGCTGACATGTTCTTCTTGGTAAAGGGTGACACTATGGCACACTGGTACAGACTTGGTTAAACCTAAAATGTAGATTCTGTACTTGCATGTTGCATATTAAATAAGACTGCATTAATTGCATGTCTTCTAAAAGGTAATATGTTCCTTACTAAGACTAAGTTGCTTCATTTTTCTTTTCAGTTAAAAGAAAAAAACAGGGTGGGAACCATTTCTTCAATGAAAATGAGAAAATATCCTCTAAGTTTTTGGAATGAAGTTTCTTTAAAAGCATTGGTGATGCTTAATGCCCACTTTACACTGTGCTTCCAACAGTCTGGCTGCTCAGTGAGGGGAGCGTTGGGCAGTGGGACAGGGCTCTGTGCTCTGCTCTCTGCAGCATGCTGGTGCATGCTGTTTCGGGGTGGCAAGGTTGTCCCACGAGGCTCGCTGTCCCACCTGCCCCTCAGCCACGGAGAAGCATACAAGGAAATGGCAGCTGCGGGGGTTCACTTGGATGGGGGGAAAGTTCTAATGGGAGACTGATGCGGGCGCTGGCATTCGAAAGACTGGTTGGAAGATAATGAATCTGACAGCGGCATTAGAGATGATGGAAGTTCCTGCTTTTTTCAGTGGTAAGTGGTTGTGTTTTTCGGCAAGAATCATACAGATGGATGAAACCAGGAGCTGGCTCGTTATATCAAGTAGCTATGGAGGCTGCAAATGCTCCTAGGAATGGTAAAGGCTTCGCTTTCTGCTTGAGACCATGCTTCCTCAAATACTTTCATCAAAATCACCGTTGGCATCGTTTCCTTAAGAAATTAGCTTTTGTTTGAGCTTTGCTATGGTGCAATTACAGATTTTGAGAATGGATTCCACCATTTCTTAGTGCAAAACAGTACACTAAGATATTCTTAATTTTAATAACATGTAAATTAATTTGAAAGTTGTTCAAAAATATCATATATCTGTTCTTTATACACAATCTTGAGTGAGTCCAAAGAGAACCTTGGAACAGATCAAACAATTCCGTACAGGCACATATTAAAGTATGCTTGGCACCATCTGAGATGATAGCCTGCTCTCTGGCCTTCATTTTTTCCGCTAGATGAAGCTGGCGAGAAAGAGTGTAAAAGCACTGCAGTTTTTGTGCTGGAAATAATTAAAAATGTGGGGGTTTTTTGCTCTCCTTTTGGCACTGCATTGCAGAGACTATGATTAAGCTCGCGTTGTGTGTGACTGAAACATTTAGGAAGCTGTGTCAGAAAAAAAATATTTATATCCTAATGCCTTTCTCCTACGTCCGTTCCCATGCTGCACTGGCCTCTAAAAAAAAATAATAAAAAATAGCAAGTTGCTGGACAGGTGTCAATTACACCAGCTGGGTCAGGCAGCTGCGGTTGTCAGAGCCGGGCAGCCTTCCTGTGTGGTAATCCAGGAATCTCACACACAGGCGCTGGGCTGCCTTACAGCTGCTGTGCTGCCCTGCGAGCTGGTTAAATACCTGTGCCAGCTTTACACCAAGGGCAGCGTGGTGGCGCAGGTCGGGCAGTGTGCTATTTCAGCAATGCGCCCTCCAGTTCCTAAGCCCCAAACCCATCCCCAAGCCATGTGTGCCATGTGTTACACTTCCCGCAGGTAACTAGTGATAGGACCAGAGGGAATGGCCTCAAGTTGTGCCAGGGGAGGTTCAGGTTGGAAATGAGGAGACATTTCTCTCAGAAAGAGCAGTCAGGCATTGGGACGGGTTGCCCAAGGGGGTGGTGGCATCACCGTCCCTGGGGGTGTTCAACGAAAGGTTGGAGGTGGTGCTGAGGGACGTGGTTCAGTGGGTGGCGTTGGTGGCAGGGGGATGGTTGGACCAGATGATCTCGGAGGGCTTTTCCAACCCTAATGGTTCTGTGAATTTTAGAAAACACCGAACCTTCACTTATTGGCCTCTTAAAAACGACATTTCAGGCCCTGGGGGGGGCAAGTTTTAAACTAAAAACACGCCTCGAGCGCTGACAGTCCCTCTGCTGCCGAGCCCCCCGCCGAGCCCCCTCAGCGCCCCGCCGCACGCCCCGAGCCCCCTCAGCCCCCGCCCGCACCGGGCCCGGCCCCGCCCGCCGCCGCCGTCGCATTGCGACGGAGAGAAGGGAGGAGGCACCCCCCCCCCCCCGCGCGCTGATTGGGCGGCCGCCTCGCTTCAAACCCCGCCGCCCAACCGGCTGCGGCGGGGTTGCGGCGAGAGCTCGGCGATTGGCCCGCGCGGCGTTCGAGCCGGCCAGTCAGGGCGCGGAGAGGGGGCTGCGGCGGCTACAAAAGGCGGCGGGGGCGGGGGCGCGGCGGCGTGAGGAGGGCGGCACAAGATGGCGGAGGGCGACAACAACAGCGCCTACCAGCTGGTGAGCGGGCGGGGGGCTCCCGGCGGCGTCACGGGGCTCCCGGGCTGGTGTCCCTGGTGCCCGGGCGCCCGGGCGGGAGCTGGTGGCGATATCCCGCCCTGCTCGGTGCGCGAGGCGTAGCGTTTAACGTCCGCGGCTTTGTTTGGGCTCCCTGGGCCGTCCTGTCAGCTCCGGGGCTGAGGGAGGGGGCAGCGGCCGGGCCGTTGGTCTGCGGGAAGCGTATAGGGGTGGGCTGAAATACCGATAAGCTTAAAGAAATGCGTTCGTGCCTGTAATACGAAGCGATGGGTGCTGGAGGAGCGTTAAAAAACAAAAGCGGGTGAAGAAGGGAAGCTTCCTAGTGCATTATTTATCAGTGTCTGTTGTCCCTCACCTGGGAAGGGGTGAAGGAAACCCTCAGCAGCTCAGAGCTGGAAGGGAAGTTTGAATTTCTGCAGAAAAAGGCTATGTTTTAGATGCAAATATTCTAGAGGAGTGGATGCCCTGTTCACAACCGAAGTTCATGTTTATAGAAACTCTGTTTAATGAGGGGAAAGAAAAACAACAACCCCATTGTAGATCTTGGCCATCAGGAGTGTTTAGGACAGGAGCGGTGTTGGCAAAAGCTGGCTTGGCGTAGTGGGAAGACAACTTGTGGTAGTCTGACCGTGATCAATAATGCTCTTACATCCCAGTGTGCTTCCCATTAAGTTTTCTCTTGGTTGCAATAAATGCATGCAGCCGGAGGTAATAAAACCAAAACAGCTTGTCATAAAATGATTTCTGGAGAAAAGCAGCTTTTTTTATGTGCGGTTTTGTGTTTATAACATGAAGTAGATGTAATGACTGAAGGGTATTCAGCAGTCTGTGAGATAGTTTTCTGCTCTTTTTTTTGCCCTGAACTGTGGTTTTCAAATAATTCTGATGGTATGACAAAAGTAAACTATGCCTTACAGTGGTAGCTGCACTCGGCTGTCTTTATTTAGTGGTGTCAGGCCTCTCATTTAAGATAAGAGTATCATGCGGTTGAGAGCTAAATCTGCTCTGCTATCTCTGCACAGCACATGTGCTGGTCTCGAAGACTTTTAACCCATTACTGTGGGGGAAGTCAGCTCTGTTCATGTTTACAAGGATTTTGTAATCTGTGAGATCCATTGTCCCCCTGAGGGCAAACTATTAAGCCATGCTAAATGTGGCACACCTGAGGTGAACTGCTTAGCAAGCTGCTGCCAGAGCAGACAGGGCCTCTTTGCAAAAGGTACGTGGGGAGGAATGGAGGAATAATATGGGAACAGGAGTTTAAAGGCTTGTCTGGTCACTGTTGTGGGCGACTGGTAGGAAAACTATCTCTTTGCATGCCAAATGTGATCAGCTGGATAACTTTTCCATACTGTACTTCTGAGTGTTTTCAACCATCTTCCAGATAGCAAAAAGTTAGTGTTGGACAACAACTAGAAAACTGATTCAGTGTGTTAGGGTTATCTTTGAAAATACTGCAATGTGAGAGCTGTTTAAAATACATGTTTTCCTGATGTTGACACTGAAAATTTGAGAGGTTTTAGCTAGGCTTTAAAACTTGACTTTCTACTAAACTGGGGGAAGAGAGTACCATGGAGGGAAGATTCAAGGAGAATACCTTGATAAAATCTGTGAGGAGGTATCATTTAGTCTGATAAGATACGCTACTGCTTCACTCCTACAGTGTCATAACTTAGTGCATTACTAATAATTTAATTGTTTGGATTTGTGGCTGGGGTCTCTGACATTTTCTTCAGCTACTCTGTGTGGGAGCTAACCTGATTCTGATTAGTAATAACGTTTTCTTCTCTTTTTGTGTAGGCTGCGGAAACTGCTAGCTTGGAAGAGCAGTTGCAAGGATGGGGAGAAGTGATTTTGATGACTGATAAGATTCTTCGCTGGGAGAGGGCCTGGTTTCCTCTTGCACTGATGAGTGTTGTTTCCTTTTCTTTCCTGTAAGTAGCTCATGGAGAGAGCACGAGCACTGCACTCTCACGGCTAGTAGCAAAACTGCTAAGAGAAGACTACTAAGACATCTTAAAAAATCTACTAGGAAGCTTCTTCAGGTTCTATTTCTGAATGCATGTAAACTTTGAAAAGAAGAACCTAGAAGTATTGGGAACAGGAAGTAACATAAGTTGTATCCTACCTGGGGGGACACTGCATTCTGCAAAAGCTGTTTGGCAGGCGTAGTTGCTGTATCTCTTTAGCATGCTCAGCTGTATGCTGTTCATTGGTGTGTTTGTATTCTGCTTGTCAGATCTGGTCATCTTCTGGCTGCCTTCCCTAAGCTACCAGCAATGTCATTATGGTCATAAGGGAAAACCTGCTTCCATAGGGCAAACTTTCTTTACTAGCTATTCTGTTTCTTTTCTCTGGTGTTTAGTGACAAATTCAGCTGGTTTCACACAACTTGATCCTTCTAGATTCTCTTTTCTCCTTTGAGAAAGAAAGAGAAGGACAGGCTGAATGCAGCATTGAGTCAAAGTGGGAGGATGTTACTTGTTTTTTGACTGGGGATACAAAATGGGCTTGCTGGAGGCCTGTGTGCATGCCTTTGTGTGCCAGGGTAGTAGTCAAGGTGGCTCCTACCTACCTTGTACAGGTAAGTGTCTGTACCAGCTGGAGAGTTGCAGCTGCATGCTTTGTTGGACTAAGGAAAAGAGGGGATGAACAAATACCAAATGAGGTGAGGTAGGAACAGTCTGTCTTCTGGCTAATACAGATTTTACGGCCCTTGAGAGGTGAGGAGGATGTAAGTCAAATGAAACTGAAGAGTAATTTTAAAAAGTAATTGTAATTTTAAAAAGTAATGTGACTGCAGGAAATACCATGTGTTGAATAATAATACTTGGAGGAAATAGAACAGCTTTGAATTCTTAATTGGTGCTGTACTGAAGATGGACGTTCAGCACAGCAGCACTGTGCCAGATGCGTAGAAAGGCTGGCCCTGCAGTGGTTTGTCTCTATTTCTTTACTGTTCAAGAAGTTCTGCAAGTGCAAATAAGTAACACAGGGCTCAATGGAATGTTAACAGGCTTATGAGAAAAGCTAGTTCTTGGCCACTATCTGTACAGCCGCATTTAAGTGGTGGCAAACTTTGTATATAAGAGCACAGTACTGTCCTCCTTGGAGGCTTATGACTCCTTGTCTGAAACAGGTTTGGTTAGCTGTCACAGGTGAGGCAGTAAATGGCAGCCTGGAGTGGATCTGGACACTGATTTACTTAAGAACCAACAAGATGAGAGCTTTCAGCCTGGCTGGTTGTTTCACATGTTTCCTAACTCATTCCTATCCCAAACTCAACTTCTCATCTTCTGGGAGAGCAATAATGAGTTTTTACTTGTAGTAAACATCATACTGTGCTTGCTGTATTGTAGCATTTTATGTTCTAGTGCGTTCAGAAAAATGTATTTTGATCTTTTCATCTGAATTTGCTTGTAATGCATTTGAAGTACTTAAATCTCTTTTTATTAGTAAGTCAAGCAAATTTGGAAAAAAAAATGAGGCTGGGCAAGGGGGTAGGTTTGCTATTTGAAGTCCCTAGCCAATCTGTTGAGGTGGATGAATATGTTGAGTATTTATTATTGCTGTTTTTTTCCAGGATGATCTACTACTTGGATCCATCAGTTCTTTCAGGTGTCTCCTGTTTCGTTATGTTCCTCTGTTTAGCTGATTATCTGGTTCCTGCTCTTGCACCTAGGATCTTTGGCTCTAATAAATGGTGAGGAAAGCTCAAATTTAAATAGCTTGAGTGTAAAGAAATTATTAATCTTAGCAAAATGGATATCTTCCACTTGGCAAGTGTCAAATGATTCCTATATAGTCATTGCAATTGACAATCTCTATAGTATATGGAGTGAGAACTAGTGTAAAATGTCCTGCATTATTTTTTTGAAATGTAACTACTGCAACATGTCTTTATTGTTCCTGTTGAAGGGGCAGGGTACATTCTTTGCTGTCCATTAAGGATTCTAGTTCTGCTAAGAATATGAAGAGGATTGTATTCTACGTTTGGAAAAAGTAGTAGCTGTAAATATGATGAAGATGAAGTGATGTACAGGGATCTTAAGACTGTGAATGTGATCATAAGTGATTGAAATGGATTCAAAGAAGGGCAAGGCTTATATAAAAACAGTACGCTGGAGGTGAACCATATTTGAACTAAATTTTGTGTTAAAAATTTTTAGTATACTTTGACTAGTGGATAAATGTTCTTGTCTAATGTACCAAAGTAACACACGTTGGTGTTTAATAATTAAAAGCAGCGCTCTCCTGTTTTGAATAGGGGTTGTTCTTTCGGAGTTGATTTGAGACATTATAATGCTCAGTTAAAAATAGGGCACAAAACAAAGTGAAGCAAATGTCAGGATAAGTATTGGACAATTTTTTTCTACTGGGAAATAGTATGGGACATTTAAAAAAAACTTATTCTTATTCCTGTCTTCTTTCCTTTTAAAAAAAAAAAGGACTACAGAACAGCAGCAAAGATTTCATGAAATTTGCAGCAACCTGGTCAAGTCTCGTCGCCGAATTGTTGGCTGGTGGAAACGTCTCTTCACAATAAAGGAAGAGAAGCCTAAAATGGTAATGAGTTCTGGGAGCTGGTTTTAAGTGATCTCTGCTTTGTTCAGTCCTAAGTACTTTAGCAAGGGACATGTCTGAATAAACCCGTATTCTGAAGCAAGAACCAACAATTCTGCCTGTGGCTTAATGCCAGTCACACATGCTATTCAAACCCTGAGTGGCAGGATACCTGTCGATAAACTTGCAATACTGTTCAGTTAGGAGCATACCCTTGAAGTTAAAATAAAGATAAATTGGGTTTCTTTGGATAGGCCAGTTTTTAGAAACAGCCTGTAAAGAGCACAGTAAAATAGGTGTGTGCACGCTAACTGCCTGAAAAACAAGACCTTAATACTGTGTCAGGGTAAGTCCAGGAGCTACAAAGTACACTGATCAGAATAAAGCTTCAGGCGCTGAGTGAAGCAGAAGCTTTACCAATGGGAATAGTAAAGTGTGAGGGATATCTGGATAGAAAAGAGCTGCCTTACTATAATAGTGATGGTCTGGAACTAAAAGGGAATGTACAGATGTAGTCTGTGTAATCACAATTCTAACAAGGCTGCGTGTAAGTATTGCATGGGGATGACCCAGGGAACTTTAGCAGGTTTTACACTTTGACATGTTGCTGAATGCTGAAGGGAAGGTGGAAAATTCCTGAGAAATCTGTGGTAACTGTTCCCTTTTCTTTTTTTAGTACTTCATGACCATGCTTTGTTCCCTTGCTGTGGTTGCCTGGATTGGACAGCAAGTTCACAACCTCTTTCTGACCTATCTTATTGGTAAGTGTGTAGTGTGCAAAGCAAAACTGTGTGTGTTAGCTTCCTAAAATGGTATGAGGCTGGTGGAACTAAGATTTGATTTGTGGGGGGATTTTTTTTGGCCTGGGGTTTTATTTTTGTTTTCCAGCAGTTAGCGGGACTTAAGGGAAGTGAGGAATTGCAAGGTGACAGAAGCTTGTTAAAGGGTTAGTAAATAATTTTTGGTTTTGTTTCTCCAGTGAGTTTCTTGCTGCTGTTTCCTGGACTAAACCAGCATGGGATCATTACAAAGTATGTTGGAATGGCAAAAAGGGAGATAAACAAGCTTCTCAAGCACAAGGAAAAGAAAAATGAATGAAGACTTGACTGCTGTTTGCTCTTGTAAAAGGTTTCCTTGGAAAGAGTTTTGAGAATTAATGTATACATAAGATAATAGAAGTTGTATTGCTCACTGGCTAGCTTTTTTTTTTACTGGCTCCCTGATGAAGTGAAAATGTTGCTCTAGCAGCTGCTCTGGGTTTGTGTCTCTCTTGCTGTCCAGGTTAAGGTTCTGCAGCTGTCTTGTAGCAAGGATCCTGGCCTTTGCCCTGCGGAGCTTTAGTTTCTTCAGCAAATTGAGAGGCCCCTTCAGTAAGTGCCCCATCCCAGCTGTAATGTGCGACAGTGTTCTTGTAACCTGTAGCTTCACTGGTTAATGTCTTGTAGTTAAGGCAAGTGTGAAAGCTCTGAAAGCTTATGCTTCTTGAAAGCTTGCTACTACTGAGCCTTGTGGAAGGGGCACAGCTAGTTGGGAAAGAATGACCAAAGCTGAGGGGGCGTACCCACATCTGGGGCAGAAGGTAAGCTAGTTGTCTGACTGAATCTGCTTTTTTGGCTGCATAGACCGGATCGTCTGCTAGATTGGGGTCTGGATATATAAATTGTAGTCATTATGTAGCTGTAGTGTCAACCTCAATTTATTGCACTGAGACTGTAGATAATGAGGTAAGGTGTGTTACCTCAACAGCTGATTGTTCTGAAACTGCTGTTGTCACGGAGCCATGTAGCACATTTGGTTTTTATGAATGTTGTCTGTACACAAAATCACCCTGAATATCCTAAGTTTGTCTGTTGTAAATAAGCCTGTCTGAGTTTTGTGCTTTTCTATGACCTCCCTTCTTTTTTAAAAACCGAACTTTTTTCTTTGAAAAGCTAAAACCTGTGTTAATGCATTTTAAAAGTTGACTGTTTTAAAATGAACTCTTGGTGTATTGTAACTGTTGAATAGGCAAATACAGACTAAAAAGAAACTTCTCTCAAACTTGTTCTTTGCGACCATACAAAAAATCCCATGCGTGCATCTGAAGAACTGGAGGAGGAAGTTGTGTTTGTGTCATGTGGCAGTCCCATGTGTGGCTGGGTCCTCTTGAAATACTGCACTGAGATCAGCACAGCTCCTGTCCTGCCCTGGCAGTGCAGGGCCAGCTCCTGCTGGAGAGGGGGAGGGCTGTGAGGCTGTAATGCTACCTGTGGGTAATTAACACTGGTGGAAGCCCCTGGGGCTGTGGACAGGCAGGCTCAGTAAGTAAAACTTGGAGTAAATCTCAGCAGCAGAGATGTATTTATTTGGGAAATGCTCTGCTTAACTGGCACAAACCATTGTGGGGAGGAAGGGGGAGTGTGAAAAGGCGGCTGGGGGCTGGGGCTGGGTGCTGGCAGCTCTGCTGGCACCTCTGGTGCTGGCTCAGAGGGCGTGAGCTGTCTGTGACAACCCATTTTGGGTTAAAATTCAGCAGGACGAGCGCGTCATGGTGCAGCTGGGTTACCCCCAACCCTTCAGCCTGCGGGTAACCCTCTCACCAGCAGCAGTGGCTGTGCGCGTGGCCCTGCTTCGGTGGAAGCAGAACGCGGCAGGGATTTCCACACCGTGCGGCTGCCGGCCAGCGGAGCGCCTTGCCCCTGCCGCTGCCGTCCCGGCGCTGTGCCGGCGGTGGGGCTGCACAGCGGGAGCCCCCGGCTGCTCCCCGCCCTTACCCAACGCCGTCCGCCGCCTCTTTTGGCCCCTCGGCGCCGCCGTAGCGGGAGCGTCCCCGTCGCCATGGGAACGCGGGCAGCCGCCTCGCCCCGTAAGCGCCACTCGCGCCTCCCGACCAATGGGGAGGGGCCGAGCCTCGCGCGCAGCGGCCTCCCGCCCGGATCTCGCTCGCTCTCGCGAGATCTCTCCGGGCGGCCCTCGCCACCCCGCGGCCGCGGCCTTCCCATAACCCCGCGCGGCGCGGCCGGCCCCTTCCTTTTCCGCCATCTTGCGGCGCCGGTGAGTTGGGGGCCGCCGCCGCCCCCGGCCGCCATCCGCCGCCTGCCGCCGCCATCCGCGCCCCGCCGCCGCCCCCGCCCGCCCCGCCGGGACCCGGGGGCTGCCCCCGACCCGCCCGGGGCGTTTTGAGCCGCCGCCGCCCCCGCCTGGCCCTCCGCGGGGCCCGCGGGGAACCGGGGGGGGGGGCGGGGAGGGAGGGCGCTGAGGGAGGCGGCGGGAGCGGGGCCGTGAGGGGAGGCGGGTGGCGGGCGGCGGGGAGCTGCGCTCGGCCCTGGGGACGTTGGGGGCTGCCCGGCTCTGCGGTGAAGCCGCGAGTGCTGCGGGAGCTGGCCCGCGGGGAGCGGCCCCTGGGCCCGGCGGCTGCCCGGGGGGTTGCGGCAGCGCTGGCTCGGTTAGGGGGTGGCACGGTGGCATGTCATGGCTTGTGGGGCTTGTCTTCGTCCCTGGAGTGCAACAATTGATGCCCACGCTCCTGGGTGGAAGAGCCGTGTGTTACTGATGTCCTGTAGCTCTCGTGGTGATGAGCAAGCTAAGCACCACCTGGCATATTTAATGCTTTGCGCGTGCTGGTCCTTGAGTGGGGCTAATAGTGTGTAACTGGGTTTTAAAACCCCAAATGCTCACCTGGGAGAGATGTCACACGGATGACGTTGTCTTCACGGTGGTCTTCACATCTTCACATGTGCTTATTGATAAAGTCCAAGTATAAACAACATTGTGTCAAGATTTCCCAAGTTACAATAGCTGTGAATTCTCATGAGCACACCTGAGTGCATGTTTTGACTTGCTTTTTTGCTTCAGTTTTTTTGCTTTCGAGGTTTAGTGCAACTTCTTTTTTTTTTTCTTTATCAGTCTTAGGTCTCTTAGATCTAAAATCAGTCTTAAAAAGGTCTGCTTCTGTCGGTGTGGCCCTGGTGGAAACCTGGTGTACCTAACTGGCTCTCTCCTTCCCCCCAGGCACCATGGTGCGCATGAACGTACTGGCCGATGCTCTCAAAAGCATCAACAATGCAGAGAAACGTGGGAAACGCCAAGTTCTCATCAGACCGTGCTCTAAAGTAATCGTCCGGTTTTTAACTGTGATGATGAAACATGGTGAGTGTAGACCCTGCAGCGCTGATGTTGCTCTGGTTCAGGGTTTGTGGCTGGTTTGCTTTAATGAAGGAGATCTTTGGGTAAAACTTGAGCGTCTTGTGGAATTGATTTGGTTCTGTTCAAATTTTCACAGTGAATTGGTGGTAATTGTTGCTCTAAAATGATTATAAATTATGTATGCAGGCATGTTTTTAGGTGAATGGGCTGTTAATTGTTTTGGGGGGCTAAGTTTATTGATTACTGTATTCTTTATAAAGAAACTCCAGATATTAGAACTACCACAAGTGTCCTTGTCTAGGACAAGTTCTGGAGAAGAAAAAACCAACCAACCAGCCTCCCTCTTCACTGTTCCAGTTGGGTTCTACCTTTACAGAGTGTAATTAAAGCCAGCAATTAATATTTGGGTGCAGCTGAGCCATACCAGAGGCACATGTAAAGGGGCTTAAAGCATAATTGCTGAAAACTTCTGGAATTCTGCAGATGCTGTAGCGTTAAGGTGTTTTTTTGACTTAAATCAAGATGCTTGAAGTGAGTTAAGTAAGCTGTACTGGATCTAGTTACCATGTTTTGATTTGTCTGTTTTCTGATCTTCTGTAGGTTACATTGGTGAATTTGAGATAATTGACGATCACAGAGCTGGGAAGATTGTTGTCAATCTCACAGGCAGACTCAACAAGGTAGGATTCGTTTTCCTGAATTCAGTTCTCTGGGGGAATATTTAAATGAGGCTTTTTTGCTTGTCTGCTCCAATTCTGAATGAATTACTTGTGAGGAGAGGGTATTTAATTAAGTCCACGTAAACGAGAGTAATATGGGTGGTACCAGTAGTTATTAGATGCTAAACTTTAGATTCATAATAGCTCAGTTGGCTAATTACATTTCTTTTAAATACACCATACAATAAGCCACATCTTCAGGGAGGTCAGCTTGTAGGTACGGTGTGTTTCTCTTAAGGACTTTCTTGCTACCTAGTGATTTCTCAGTTTATTTGACACCTTAGTTATCTAGGAGACTTGTGTCATAAGAGAGAGCAACCGAGTTGCTTTCCAGTTGATGTTTAATACCTGTAAATGGTGAGAGACAAGCCCTCCTGCTGCTGCCAGACGGGCATTGCTTATGGTTGAGAGAAAGGTAAATGTTAATTAACAAGTGCTTTGCGGATTCCTGGGGTGTATGAGGTACTTATAGGTGTTTGGCATTTTTTAAATGCATTTGACTTAAGATATTGAGTAGTTTTCTACTTCTGTGATGACATGCCATGCACCATTGTTTCCAGTTACGCTATTTGAATGAGAGGTGGTTTTTAAGTAAAGAAAGCTAAAATTAATTTGCAAAAACATGTTGAGGTCTGTCTCCATGATGAACAGATAATGCAGCTGAAAACTGCCTCAGTGTAGTGGCAGAGAATTCTGACACAACCCCCAGTTACTAGTTTTGTGTGTCTGTCATAAGAATAATCTGTGTCAGAATAGAGAATAGTGTTTCTTGAACTCTTTCTGGATGATTTTGTAGCAGATCTTGCAGGGTGCAGCTGTATGTGATGTTTCTCTCAACAGCTACAATAAGGGAACAGTTGTTTGGTTCAGGAAAATGTCCGTCACTGCAGTAAGGTGTCCTGTTTTGCTCTTAGAAGTTAAGAAAATTGGAGCCAGTGAGGTAACTGGAGGTGGTAGTCGTGGTTATGGTCAATAAGTAATAAGATTAACTTGGCAATGCTGGTGGCTTTGTGTGTGTTACTTTCTCCCTGTTTAAAACCTAGGTTTTGTTTTGCTAACTCCATATGACGATTAGAAGTAGTTTGTCCTTGAATAATCTCAGCTTTTTGATGAAGTAGGATACTACTTAATCTTTAATGGTTTATAGCATGCTTTTGTGCTCTCCCAGGTCTAGTCATTAAGTTGTTTAGCATCAGCAGCAGTGTATGTCACTCTGTTTAGGCAAGGGGAAGGAGGCAAGGCTAAGGAAATAAAAGCTGAATGACTGCGTGAGTCGTGGTTTCTCTGAGAGAAAGCTATTTCATACTACGGTGATGATACATGCTTTATCTTTTGCTGCCAAAATATTTTAATTGCAGTTGTTTAACTCTTTCATATAATGAGTTAGAATGACAGCTGCACTTTATATATATATATTATATTTATATTTATTGTACTTATATTTATATATAAGTACAAATGCACTTTATACAGTTCTCCAGTTTGTAATGGAATTCTCTTTTATAGTGTGGTGTAATCAGTCCCAGATTTGATGTTCAGCTGAAGGATTTGGAAAAGTGGCAGAACAACCTATTGCCTTCGCGTCAGTTTGGGTGAGTATGGAGAGGAGTTGAATCCGTGGCTGGCATACGTGAAACTGATTTTTTTTTTTTAATTACACTTTGATATTGCCTGAGTTAGTCACCTGATACCTTTCATCTCTCATTAGTCTGAAAGTAGGTAAGAGCCTAAAAATTCAAATTCCTTATAAATACTCCTTTTAACCAGTTCTAAAGGGGCACTATGAAGCAAGAATGGTTTTTTGTTTTGCTTGGCTTTGGTACTTTCTGGTTTCACCATTTCTGTAGTTTAGCAAGAAAATAAGCTTTTTCTCTTGCTCTTTTTAATTTTATGAATGGCCCTTTAGAGATGGGAGAGGAGTAGTGGAAGTCAGTAGATGACTGGAAGTAGGTTGCAGGGCTTTACGCTTCCTGATTGTGTACAAGTTGAATGAGATATTAAGTGATGCAAGACTCAGTGCGTTTTGAACCTCCAAAACGTAGATGTTACAGTTTGTTTTTCCCTCCCCAAACTCACTAAGTCAAGAGTAATAAATTGCAGTGGCTCAGCTACTCTGCCCTGTCAAAGGCAGGATTAACAGTTCCATGTCATTTCTCTTCTTAAAGCTCCGGTGATAAGCTGCTTAGTTGAGCTATACCTATATGGCTTACTACTGTGTGTTGTCATATGGAGATTTTTCAAGAGTATTTATAGAGTGGTAGGACAGGAGGTTTTCAAACACGAAGATGTGTGAAGTATGCTGATAATCCAAATGATGGCATTAGAAATGACTCAGGCTGCTTTAGTTGTCAGTCCAGGTCCAGATATTCATCTGCATCAGGCTGAGCAGTGTTCAGAACAGTGAGTGACAAAGCACTTGGAGCTGAGCTGTCTGGCACCATGGCAACTCTACCTGCTCCCAAGAAAAATGTCTGTGTGAAATAGAAGCAGACTGAGTACTGTTACTTGCTACTGCTGGAACAGCTAACCTGACTTCTGGTAGGAATGTGTGAGTAAACTTCACTGGAGAACAGAAGGCTGTGGATGTGCTGTGTGTGCTTCAGAGTTGTGAGAGGAGTTTCTTTTTCATTGATAACACAATCTTAGCTATGTTGGGCCCTTACTGAAAGAATCAAATCTTACTATTGTAATACAAAAACGAAGTTAGTGCCATCAGCTCTGCATAAGCACAGAACAAAACTGACAATAAACTGAATGTTTGTTCTTTCTTAATAGGTACATAGTTCTGACAACCTCAGCTGGCATCATGGACCATGAGGAGGCTAGGCGAAAACACACAGGAGGCAAAATCCTGGGATTCTTTTTCTAAAACTTGTAAAAGAGGTTACTAATAAATTGTTCAAATGGACTCTGGTCTTTCCAGTTGGTATTTTAAAGACTTGTAATGCTATCTGCAATAGTGCTTGTAACAGCAAGCTCTTCAACAGTGCTTAAGCTCTGCCTGTACTTCAAATGACACTTGGTTTCCACACATTCCTGGTTACAACTTTAATTTCTGTTAATGATATGACATACTTGTAATAGTTACCACATTTGCACCAAAGTGCAAAACTGCACTTTGCTACCCGCTGGTGGGATCGCCTCTTAGCTCTTAGATATGTGGGTCACCACAGTTACAGAAGTGCAACTCCATAGCTTCACTTTTTGGCCAAGTAATAGAAGATGCAGGAAATAGCGTTCTGGCAAGGCTTGTGGTTTAAGATTATTTTAGAAGTTATGAGATGTGGGATTGTGGAGTAATTAGATGATTGAAGTTTGACTTTAGATCACAGAATTCTTTTAAATCATACAGTGTTAAGGAGTAGTTGAGGTACAGGGGTGAAGTGTTCTTTTTCCTTTGCATTTCTGGTTTGATAGTCCTGTGAAACATCAGAGTTTGGGCAATGCAGTTGCTGTGTGTCTGCTTTGCATGATTGCAAAGAACTGGGATTTCTGTAAGTCACTTGTCATAGTGAGGAAGAAAGTGTGTTCTGTATGGAATGAGCTGTTAGTCTTCAGGCATGTGATGTGTGACAGTGTAGTGTGCTCGATACAGACATATCAGCAAACTTCCTTCAAAGCAGCACACAGAGCAGATGACTACTGCTGAAGAGCTGCTTGCAGATGGTATAGAATGGGAAGCAGGCTTCTTGTTCAACACCAGTTGGAAATCTTTGCCTTATTTTGCTTTTTTGGAGTATTTGTTAGGGATGCTCATATTGAAATGTAGCAAACCTGTTTCAACAGCTTAAAACGACTTGAATTTGTGGTTCTTGATAGAAACCATTGGACACAATTTTCCTTCTTGGTGATAAGTTCTGGTCAGGAGTACAATTGCTTGGGTAGATGTACTGTGCCTTGAAGGCAATGCTTCCTCACAGAGCTTTCAGAGAGGCTTGGGATGGAAGCAACTGTAGGCACAACCCTTTAAACTATAGTTTGTAACTATGTAACCTATTTCAAATTAGTCGGTTAGTTTTTGTTGTTGTTTTTTACAGAGGAAGATGTGATGGCTGGCTGAGGAACAAACTGGTCTTAACTCTTTCCAGGCAATCATACAGTCTTGCCTAATGTGGATCTTTGAGGAACAAGAAGCTAGCAACTGAGCTGCAAAAGCATGCTTACAATAATAGCGTGGTGTACACTAGTGTCCTGTAGTAGAGACTTGCAGCTGACCTGAGAAGAGCAGGGAAATGATTTAAAAAGCTAGTTTTCCTGCTTTGTCAGTCCCATTCAGCTAAAGGTCGCCAAGTCTGAATTGCGGATGGCATCAAAACATGCAGATGTGATCAGTATGGTTCTCAGTTTAACTTGAGACAAATTTGCTTAGCTGAAGCTATTACAGAGCTGTTACAAAGTAAAACAATATATTTCTTGGTCCTTTTTATTGCCAAATCAAGCTATTTTGGTACATCTTTATTGTCTTGGCACCCACAGTGGAGGTAATTCTGCAGTATTGACTGCACATACAAGCTGAGCTGTTACATTTCTTGTTCAAAGTAACCCTGAAAATTGTACCCAGACTCCTCTGTTCCTTTTTATAAAATCTTGATTTGTATCAGACCCGAATAGAACAAATGTTCCTGACCCCTGATGGAAGAAGATCAGAGGTGCATCAAAAAGGCTTCCTTTAGATGAATTTGCTAGGGCTTCAAGTACCTTGAAGGACATGCTAGGTGTCCTGCCCATGGCAAGGCAGTTGGAAATAGGTGATTTTTAATGTCCCTTCTAACCCAACCCCTTCTATGACGGTTTTGTGATTCCCAGACATTCATGTTTTAAACCAATTAGTGACAACACATGAGTTTTTCTGAACAACTTTACCTGTGTATGTGCTTTGCTACCGCACAAGTGCACTCTCTGTTAAGACCCCAGCACGGAGACTTCTGAAGCAAGAGTGTTTCTAATATCCTCAGCTGACCAATCTGTGTTAACTTCTTCCACAGGCCAGCCCAACACCTTTTTTTAGAACTAGAAAATGGAAATGAAAGCTCCAGTGTGAACAGAAAGACTTGCAGGGAAACATGCAGCAGCAGATGCACCTTTTCTGCAGTGTATCTAACAAAGGTAATTCAATTACATGCTGAGGTGCCACATGCGGAATCTAATGCGGCTGGTCCGAGTTCATAAGATGATCTCTGAGTACGTTGCCTGCAGCTCTCCAGTGAGAGTTCTCTTCCCCTGGGTGGTGACTGCTGGCTGGGGTCCAGGAAACTTCTCAAGTGGGGTTCAGGAGCTGACACCAGGATTGTGACGTGCCCTGGAATGCAGCTGCTTTATGTGGGTCGGCAGAAATTCTCATTTTCTGACGTTTAAAACCTGAAAGGGGTATTTTTTTAAGCCTCAGTGATGTTTTCTGAGCTGAGGCTGCACACCTTGGGAAAGCAATGTTTGTAGGTAAAAGTTCATTGTCCTTTGGGGTAACAAAAGGATTAACAGAGGTGACAGGTAGGATGGCACAAACCTGAAAGTTCAGTACAGGTTACAACTGGCAGTGAAAGCAAAGCGTTAATTTGAGAGAAGGTTTTTGATACCTATGGAGCGGAAGGGCGTGCTGATGGAGGAGACCCTGGTGGGACAGATGCAGTTGACTTTTCATATGGGGAAAACTGGGAGGGTGAGTGACAGCTGCAGAAAGTGCATGTGCTGCAAACCCCTTTCTTAACAGTTTTAGTTCTGGTGCTGCCCTGGCTATCTGGAAGCGGTTGTTTCACCTCCATACCCTCTCAAGATGTAGAGAGAGGTCTTAACCTTTTGGCTAGAGTGCTGCTTCTACTTGCTAAGCCCAAACTCAACACCAAGCTCTGTGTGAGCAGGACAGCAGAGTGCCAGCTTGCCCAGCTGTTGTGCTGCGGGAGAGGCTGCTGCTGTGTTACGGACAGTGTGTGGCAACGTTGTGCTGCCTGCGGTCCCTCCGTACCTGCTCTGTTTGGCTGACTACGAGGTAAGCAAGCAGCAGCAGCCTGAGCCCCACGTGGTGATACGGGGTCAGAAGTTGGTCTGAGTTAGGAAAACTGCTTACTAAGGGGTGTAGTCGGGAGAGGGTTGGTGATCCATCACTCATACAGCCCAGCCACACTGGTGCTGTCAGATACATGGTTGGTGTTTCCTGATGCTGATTGCTGTTTCCTGTTATGCTGCTGTTTAAGAACAGAATAAAGCATGTTTGAACAGCCTGCTGTGCATTAAGAGAAATACAAATCTATTTTTGCAGTGGGAAGTTGTCAACAGATGGCAGCATCCAGCTTTGTATCACTGGAGACTTCGAAGGCAATCTGTATCATGAGAGGAGTCCTAAGAGGGCTTTGGCGTTGCTGCCGGCCTCTGCTCTTTGTACGGAGCTAAATATCCGGGCCTGTACTCTGGTCCATGAAGAAATTTCTTCTCTTTGATCCAACAGAGCCTAATTTGAGATAATATGAGAGATAAGAATAAATATGGACCTTCAAAATACTGCACCAGGGTAAACCCTCGTATGTGACAGTTCACTGAAATGCCCTCTCTCCTCCGTTTCCTTTGTGTTTGTTTTCTGCCACAGGTAATTCGGTCAGCTCAGTTCTGAGTGGAGCATGGGTGTTCTGTTTCTCAAACTTGTGTGTCAATTACTTGCACCAGAAATGCAAGCAGTAATTAAACCTCGATCGTGGATGTCTGCACAGATATTTTAGTGACTCTTTCACGCCTATTGGAGCTGAGACAAAACCCAGCAGTGACAGACAAGGATGCACATTGCTGTGCTACAGAAAGCAGGGAGAGAAAATGGGTTGAAGTGACAAACAAGGCTTTATAACTTGCCTCAGTGGATTTGGCACCGAGTAATTTTGTGGCAGTGAAAGAGAAGTTGCTTTTGGTTGGTGTGGGGAGCGCTGAGTGAAGGGTGCAGGAACAGGGTGCAGTGCTGGGCATGTCATGGAGATGTGCAGGAGAACCTGATGGTGAAGTAGAGGAGGCTTCATTTATCTCTGAAGGGCCTGGGAGGTGAGAGGAGGCACTGGGGAGCTGTCGGAGAGGGGATGCTTCGGAGATGGTGGATGGTGGCTGCAGCTGGAGTAAGCAGCAAAAAACATTGAAGGCTGCCCATGATAGTCTTCAGTTTTAGAGTTTGGTCAGTGAGGAAGGCTTTCCAGACACACCAGGAGGCAAAAGCACAGGGGTCTCAAAACAGAGGCAGCTTTTCCTGTGGATAGGGGCTTGTTTTGTCTGGGTCAGTGTTCTCCAGACCTGTCTGCTTGAACATCAGTAGGGTTTTCCATCCACTGTTGTACAGGCTGCAGCTAACAGCGGTGGCTTTTCCTGCTCGTTTGTGGTGTTTGAGAGCGTCTCAGCCTGTTCCTGGGAAGGCTGGGAGGCACCGCTGTTAGCTGGGGAAGGGCGGGATTGTTGTGTCTGTTAGAAACAGATGGGACTGCACGTTGTGAGAGTTTGTGATATAACTCGGTGCTGTGTGTGTGGTTAGGATGTGTGCTTCGCTAGGATGCTTCAAAAACAACAGTGAAAAAATATCTTTGGGCCTGCTTTTTCCCCATGCCTTACCTGGAATGAAAGGATGAGCAGATACTTGATTAACAACCAAACTGCAACCTGGAAAAATGCAATACTTGTGATATGACAGTACTTTCATCAAGCTCAGTCTGTGTAGCACCAGTTTCAGCTGGGTTCTAGTGCTTCAGGAGGGCTGACTCCTTGGTGTGCCAGTTCTCCTGAAGCAGGGAAATGGGTTTCCTTCGTCATCTGCCGCACGTTCCAGCTGTAGTTTTGCTAAGGATGGAGGAAGGAAAACTGTGGGCCAAAAATGCACACCACATAAAATTAGGGAAAATAAAACTTTTGTCGTTAGGATAATTGTTCTTCCTTCTAACATCTGAGTTAGGAAGTAAGTCCAGAAGAGACACTCAGTTACCTTCTCTGACTTTGTGTAACAAAGGCCCCAGACCTCATTCCTGTTGAATTTCACCCCATTTGGTGCTGTCCAGGTGTGAGCACGAACAGGAAGATATTGTAGTGGTGAAGCCACCTTCACAAGCAGAGCAAAGCTACAAGAATTACTCCCAGAAAGCATCAAGCAAGTTTATGAAAGTCTTGTACATGCTGGTGACAAGTTTCAGTCTAACAAGGTAATCAAAGATCTGCTCTTTGTAATGGATTAGCTGTAGCTGACTGTGCTGCAACCGTGTTGTGTGTCCTGCAGCCCTGCTTCTGCTCCTTCATGTGCTGGTTGTGGCACTCAGCTGCTTAAGACAAACCTCCAGGGACGTGTATTTTGTTCTTGGGCTGCCACCAGGACAACAGTCACTGCACGGTTGTAGTTGATCAAATTTTAGTGCCATGCAGCAGCATAATGCAGGGCGCTTGAGATCAGCAACCACCACTTAGGTTTTTATAGTGACATAAAACATTGCTAAAGCCGATGCCGAACGCTCTATAAAAGCAAATGGGCTTGGTGCATATTGTAATGAAATAGGTAGCTTATTCTACCTGCTCTGGGCTGCTTGATGACTTTTCTTGTGAGTTTGGCTGTAGGCATATAAAAATGAGTAAACCGAAGGAAGTTTTTACTCTTTGAGTTAGTTAAAAGCAAATATAATTACCTGGTGCCCAGCACAATGCTCTGTTACACTGCAGCAATACTCGTTTTCATGCTCAGCTTTCGGATATATCTGGCTACCCAGTAGCTGATCGGAAATGAGGCTGTGTGTCCACGACTGCTTGCAAAATATTACATATGGAACAACTTTGCTCTTCATGAGTGCTCAGGCCTTCCTGGCAGCTCGCAGTTCTGTAGCTCCTGCGGCTCATGGAGGAGTCCCAGCACCCTACAGGGGCAATGAAATATTCAGGCTTGGATTTGTGGGGTGTCACTGGCCCCACGTGACAGTCCCATCGTGCATCCTCACCCCCCACATCCTGCATCTGCACTAACACGCCACAAACTTGGTGACGGCGAAATGGCTCTGGAAGAGTTTTGGGCTTCTTCTACCAGGGGAGATGTTGATCCAGTAAGAAAGTCATGTGAAAATGCCTTGGTTTGAAAACAACAGCTCAAAGGGATGCTCTCAGAGATGCACTGGAATTGAAAAGGCAGGATTCAAGTACTGAGTCTAGTTTAGCTAAGTTTTATCAGGTGTTATGTCTACTAGTGCTGCACTTTTCATTGCATTTGCACTCCTTGTGTATCGGCTGCTTTTGGACAGGGCTCCCTAGCAGGGTACGTGCAGTGAGCGACCCAACCTGAGCTTGGTCTGCCAGGGGGGTGCTTCTCTTCACAGCTTGGGGGCAAGCCATGAGTCCCATTGGTTATAACCAGGAGTTGATTTCTTTCAAATTCCATTCGTTTTGTTATTCCAGTTCTGTAATCACATTGTGCTACCCCTTCTACAGAAAACTGCTGTTTTTCCAGAAGCTTGCACTCCTCTGCCTGTGATCTCTAGATGTCCCTGTTGCCCCAACACAAGAAAATATGAAAAAGGCAGGGCTAGCAAAACACTTGGTAAGTGATCTGGGATAGAAACGTGTGTGCAACATCTGCCTGTCTTCTCCACAGCTAGATTAGGTTGGGATTTGTCTGTTCTGTTGCGGGGAAGAAACGTAGTGTAGCTGTTCTTGTTGTTTTCCACTGATGCACATAAATTGTGTTTTCAGCTGGACCAGGCTGTGAGCAGGAAGGAGCAAGGATTATGTCTGGGAGCAGCAGGAGAAAAGCAGTCAACGAGTGAGTTTAAAATAAAAGCTGCTGCTGAAACCCACCTCTGGTTGACTTCCCCAGTCTTACCAACTCTATGGATGGAGCCTAACCTAATAGTTTGGTCCATTGTTTCATGCAGTATGAGTTTGTTTTAAAAAGTAAAGTCCAGGGAAATCAGTGAGAATTCTGGGGTTAAATACTTTTTAATACCTTTATAAATCAAGCCTTTAATAATAAGAAAACAAATCATTTTCCCCATAACTTTTTCATTCTTTTCTCCCTACGCCTCTGCAGTTCCCATGGCTGCTTGTCTCCTCACTTGCAGCGGCATGCCCAGCTACATTCTTGCCTAACAGGATCCTGAATATACAATCCAGGTCTGTTTGAGCAGGTAATTAGTGCTGGCCCTCGTTCAGTCCTTGGGACTCACTCCTTAGGGCTGCAACATCAGCCCCTGAGTTGAGCATCTGCAGTCCTCGATTTTGAAGCCATTTTTACTTCATTTGGGCAGGCTGCAGATCCAGGAGCTGTGTTTGTGCAGAGGCTGGTGCTTGCTCTGGTGCGGATGGGTAGGTGGATCTGTCCCTCCTGGGCAGGAGTCAAAGCCTTGCTTGTTTTCCACAGCTGGTGGAAGATTTCTGGCTTGGGTCTATTTTTAAAAATGAAGAAATAATTATAGTTTAGTCCGGGCAGAGGGAGTTTCTGAGTTTGGTGCAATGCTTGTGTTTGTGAAGCATTGTCAGGCGAAAGATGAGATGTTTGTGGTGGTAGGACCACTAAAGTCATCTGCTACCTGCAAGGCAGACAGACGTTTGTTCTGGGAGGAAAGCAAAAATCAGGAGACTCTATTTTCAGCTCTGAAACACTTTTCCTGAGTGATGTGCAGTGTTTGCCAGCAAGCCTTTGAAGAGCGGAGAAGTAACCCTGCAAGGGAATCACTGAGCAACCTCCTGGTGGCAGGAGCTGGTGGCAGTAGTATGGGGAACGTACCAGGGCTTGGGTAAAAATGACCCCAAGCCTGTCTTCCTGGTAGGCACCCACACATGGGGGAGAACCCAACCTGCAAATCAGAGAAATAAGAGCCCAGTGCCAGTAGGTAGTGGCTCAAAAATAGAAAGATACTGTGATGGCAGGTGACACTCACTCATAGCTGAAATAAAAAGCATTAAACTGTACAAAAGTGTGCTTTAATTGCTAACTCTTTCCTGTCTGCTTAAATCACTAGAAATAAAGGTCTCTTCTTTAGTGATGAGCAGTTCCAGGCAGAGCAGACATGATGGGGGAAACATGTTTGGAATAAATACGGATGTGAATGACACTTATTAGCTACAGTGTGGCATATTTATTTCTCTGTAGTTAGCATAATAGCACAGCTTGAAATGAGAAGGGTTCTTTACTCGTGTCTGTGTGTGCATGCATAAAAATAACAATGGATCGTTATGGGCAGAATGCGGATGATTTTCTGTCTCCACAATTAGCACCAATGGATGGCATCACGTGCGGGATCTGAGCAAGTGGCCTAGGCACGGCTGTGCTTTGAGAAAATACAAACATTTTTTTTGAAAAAAAAAAAAAAAGTCCTATGATGAGTTGGATGCTCCGAGTAGAGATTGGTGATGACGATATGGCTGGCTGCTTGAGTGTGCCCATTGCCCATGTTTCTGCTGATGGGAACCTGCTCGTCTCCTGCTCCCTGCCTTGCTTTTCTCTGCTGGGTGCTTTCAGATGCCCCTGTCCCCAGTGCTTAGCAGCCAGGAGCCGTGCTGGGGCCCCGCAGGGAGGCGCTTGTTGCTTGCGTGCCCAGAGCCTGCCGAGTCCTGCCGGCTGTGCTGGGATCTGTCAGCCCCGCTGCTGAGCTTCCTCTTCTGATTTTGCAGGGTTTTGGCCTGATCCCTGAGATTAATCTCAAAAGTATTGCCTGGTTCAATGAGGGCTTCCTACTACATTTGCCATTTGTTTTCAGGTTTCTGGAGCAGAGTTTATCCCTGCCACAGCCAGGCACCTCACTGTGCCCACACCGGTGTGGGGCATCGGGTCCCATTGCAGCAGCTTCTGGACAAATCTGGACAAGTGGCTCCATGGGTACCCATCTTCCAGTTGCTTTTCCACAGTGGCTCTAGGATTTCTTCTCTCTTCTACTATGATTTAATGGGAACATGCAGAAATGGAAAATTTGGACCTCTAGTGCCTTGTTCAAACTTTGAGTGAAATTGGCTAGGGGACTGCAGATTTGCTTGGGGAAGGGAAGACAACAGGCTGGACAGACAAAGGGAATGTTTGAGCTCTGTTTCCTTAAGAAAAGTCATGAAGTATTTTAAATGAGAGGAGCCAGGATCTTCTCAGGTTGGCTGTGAGTGCTGAGTACTGTGTCAGGAGCTGTCTTGGAAGTCTTTTTGTTGAGGGAAATAATTATAGTGTGGCAAAAGTATTTACTTGCCAGTTATTTGCCTGCCTTATTTGTACTGTATTCTTCCATTGCTGAAATATAAGATGAAAAACCTTAAGACATATGTCTGGGAGTAACAGACTTTCCATTCTTCTGAAGTTCACTTGATTGAGTGCATAGTTTAGAAATACTATAAAAGTGCCAGGCTATGGCTTGAAATATCTCATTACCAGGTGTCAGGCCGCTTATAACTTTTATTCAGAGATTGTTGAGGGTTTTTTTCCTTTCCTTTTTTTTTTCCCTGTTGGTTTTCTAATGAAAATGCCAAAAGGGGAAAAAACTATTACCAAAAAAACCCGCTGCTTTGATGAAAACAAAAATGCTGAGCCAGCAGTGGCTATCAATAGTTCTTGCTCTATTTCCTGGTTCTGACCACATATTATTTCACAAGCCCATGGGATGTTGCATGGTACGAGGAGGTCTTGTATGGGCATGAAGCTGCCGTTTCTCAGCATGCTGTGAGATAAGCAGGTAATTTATACTGATGCAGGGATCCAATGAGTAGGCAGGGAATAAAAACCCAGATGCTTGGGTTACAGCAGTGATTTGGCTGAAGTCAGACAAGTCTCCCCTGTAGTGCCTGGGCAGCATGGCCAGCTGAGGGGACAAGGACCTTGTTGGACCTGCTGGCAGCCTGTGGCAATGTGGGGACACTTTTAATGCTTTTTCCTTCCCTTACAGGGTCATCTGCTCTACTAGCTTTGGGTGCTAGCCCACTAAGTGATGTAAGAGGGCTGACATCATTGCCAGGTCCTATGTAATAGGTGCGTAGGACAGCAAGGCTGCTGTGGATGTGCGAAAAGTGGCTGAAGAAGCAGCTGAGATCTGGTGGTCCAAACTGTGAGTAGGCAGCAACAGCATTGGGAAGAAAACATGGGGAGGTCTAACGTAGAGTGCGGCTGGGGAGGGTTTGGCTCCTTCTGCTTGAAAGGATGGGAAGTGCTTCTCATGAGGACCTTAGTCATGGCCGGATGCATGTAGCATCTTCTGAGACCTTGTGCCAGGGGGAAGAGGATGCTCTAGAAGGACAGTCTTGTCCACCCCCAACTTGTGCTGATTCTGAGTGACATCAGGATCCTTCTTCAGTCCTGGACTTCAGCAATGCTTCCCCACTGCCTGGCCACCTCCCAGCACCAGCAGCAACAGAGATGGCTCGAGGATCTATCTCTGTGTCACATTGGAGCACATGCTGCTGCTGGGAAGCCTGCATTCCTGTTGCTGCCTCTCAGTGAGATGTGCCCTGGTGCAGGAAGATCCCTGCCTCCAGGGGCACACAGAGGTGCTCAGAGCCACCTCAGTGCCACCACAGGAGGTGACAGTGCCCCGAAGCAGCCTGTGTTTGTGGAATGTTTCTGTGGTCCTCTCCTATCCAGGCCTGCCAGAGGCTACAGTCCCCTCCCTGCAGCAATGCTGGAGCTTTCCACAGCAGGGAAAGGGAGACTTGGAGGTGTGGCTACCAATTTCCAAATAATAAAACGCTTAAAGCTGTACAAAAAACATCTTGCATGGAAAATCAGACAGAACAGGAGAAACAGTGATTATCATCAACATAGTTCAGCTGAAATCTTTTTCTTAGAGATAATCATCTCTGACTCCAGCAGTAAAAATAAAGGACAAAAGCTGGAGGAAGCCAGAAAGCACAGTTGTGGGAGTGAATCTTGGTGAAATGAGCATTAAAAACACAATGAAAGGCATGGAATTGCCTTAAGTAAAAACAGAGCCATCTGCCTGGAACAACAACTGAGATTATATGGGAAGCACATGGGGGTGTGGGGAATGGGGTTGAGTCGGGACTGCAGCAGGACTGGTGTGGGGCCGTGCCAGTGCTCACCATTCCTCAGCCACAAAGGAAGGGAGGATAAAAACCTCTGTGTAGGCCTGAGAAGGCCCCAGATTTCAGGTGTCTCTAGCAGTCTAGGAGATGTTCAGGTCCTTGCTTTTAGCTGATCTGAAGGATAAAGTAATTTATGGTCAGTCTTGAGGATAATGTCTGATCTTGGCCACTGCCTGCTCCTGCTTGCTGAAATTTGTCCCTGAACCAGTGACCTTTAATAGGCAATATGTGCTGAATTCACCTTTCTCAGTGAATCTCGCTGAAGTTCACATTTAAAGGTCTGTGCAAGTCAGTCGTGATCCAAAGCTCAAACAACTGAAGGGAAGATTTCCGCTGGCACAGATCCAAACACCGCCAGGCTGTGATGGCTCCGAGAGGCAATACTGCCCAATAAATCCAACTGGAAGCCGTCCATGGAGTTCATTATTGTTTCTGCTGTATTGGGAGCATGGCCTCATGCAAAGCAGAGTCACAAAATTGGCCCCAAATGTTGTTTCTCACTTCAGGCTTTAAGAAGTTATTTGGAGATTGTACATTTAAAAATAGGTATTATTTTTTAAGTGCTACGGGTGATGCCTGGCCTTTTATCAAAGGAGGCCAATGTATAGCATGAATACCTGTGTCTTGTGGTTCTTTCAGGATGACCCTGATGGATTTGTTACAGTAGTTGTCATAAAAATCAACCTGCTTGATAAAGTATGTGCTATTTCCCACAACACCAAGAAAGCACCTGGGGCCCTTTTGCTTCTCATAGACAATGGCACACAAAGGCTCATGTAACTTTCCTGTCTGCTGATGACTGCTCTCTTCCAGAGCTGGCCTGGTATTTTTAGATGCAAAGAAGTGTCTCCTAACTATATGCTGATCACATTTTCAGTGCTTCAGCTGATATTAAAATGTTTAAAGAACAGCCTGAATTCACATACTTTTGTTTGTTGCCTTTTGGATCCTGTGTGTAGCTTTTCATGTGACTATGCCTATTTTCTACCAAAATCATTGTTTGGGAGCTGCCATGCAACACAGGATATTTTTATCAAGGAAGATCTTTTGAGTTATCCTTGGCCACAGCTATCTGAAATACAGGCTCATGCACGTATATTCTCTCTGCAGGCAGAGAACAGAGGCAGGAATAGACTTTATAGGCATGCTTCTCAAATTTTATTAGTCAAAGGGCTGCCTGACCTTCAGGAAAAAACATATCTGGGAACTGTCATGCCTGATGTTGCCACCCTGGTGTTCATTTATGGCCAAATAACTTCTTTATAAGATATATATTTTTATTAGTTTTGTTTGCCCTTTCATTTACACGCTTGCCTGGATGAGAATGGGTTCTGTAAATCTCTTTGTCTTTGTGGGTCACTGTCTGGTGTCTCACACAGCACTCGCAGGCCCTAGACTACACTGAATGCTCTTCTGCCACCTTTGTGGCCTCTGCTCCATCACTCTTATGAGGTGTCTGACAAGCTGAGGAAAATGATCACTTTTCTGCAAATGGTGCAGTGAAATTAGTCCCTTCTGTAGCAAAATGATGCTGCATACTCAGACCAGCCTGAGACTGAAAAAGCTTTCTTCTCAAATTCAGCTTATCGCTGAAGAAACTTACTATGCACTTATATGAACAAGAAACAAAAATTGTGAAACACCTACAACAAGCGCAAGTGCGTGCTGTAGCTTTTCCTGGTTTACTGAGTACTAGTGAGGACACCAGCTCCAAGTAGTGTCCATGCTGGTGGGGTTAATCCTTTTGTCTAGCTTGGGAATGACAGGGAGGAGATGGGAAGACGAGCACTGGTGAGGCATTTCTAGATCCATGTCTGCTCCCGCCTGTGATGTTCATGCTGGGTGGCAGCTGGGGCAGACCAAGGTAATAGTGGGGTTTTGGGGATTCCTGTGTAGGGGCTGGTGCTTCCAAAGCCGGGCCTTTCAGAGGCTAAGCAACACCCACGTTTGTTTTTTTCCACAGACAAGGACTGCTGCCCTCCTGGCCCTCCTCAGCCTCATGCAGAGGGACCAGACTGGTGGTGCTGGGCTGCCTTTGCGCATTTGGGGTTCTCCCTCTTTGCTAACCTGCAGTCCTGGTGCCCTGTCCTCACCTTTTGGGTTTTCAGAGAGGCACCAGATGCATGTGCTTCCCCAAATGGCACTCAGAAGTGGGTACAAAGTCTGTCTGTGTTTCTTTTTATTTCCAAAAGCAGTTGGCTGTCATTTTCGGTAACATGATGAGCAAGGGAAGGGAATGGGCCCTTGTCGTATATACAGCACAAGTGCCAGCAAACATTGCATTGATACCCTATGCTCTTGCAGCTCTACTTCCAAAAGCACTCCAGTGTCCCATTTCTCTCTCTTTTGTCTCAGCAATCACCACCAGACTCGGACTTTCATGATTTTGTGCCTGCTGAAAGACGTTTACATAGAAGCCGAGCTTTAAGAGCTCTTTAAGAGCCACACTGCCACTACCGAAACAGCCACGTGCTTTTCTCCTCACACACTGGGCCATCAGTGAGAAGCTGTTAACCAGCTGGAGGAAGATGCATTTCTGGAGGGTATTTTGAAGGAATTAAATATCCCAGTGTTTGGCAGTAAACAGATGAGTGCTTCCACCAGCCCCAGCGGCATGACAGGGCCGTGCTGAGGAGGGCGCCACAGCTGAGGGACGCCACCTAACATGGCTGCCGGCCCCGCCCCAGTGCAGGCCCCTCACAGCTGTGCTGCGTGGGCCTGGCCCCTCCTGGCGAGCTGGTGAGGATGACATGGAAGGCAGCTGCTGACTGTTACCATCTCTAGCTGTGAGGGTGGGTGAGTGAGGGGTCCTCCCTGTGGGGCCGGGGTGGCTGTGAGAGGGAGGGGCATGTAATGGTGGCAGACCTGGATGTGACAGGAGGTGCGCTAGGGTGTCTCAGTGCTTCTTTCTGAGGCATTCTGGTGGGCTTCGTCGTTTGTGTGTTCCCTGTGTACAGCCACAAGTGCTGGTTTGCCCCAAAACTTCTAGCTCTAAGCAGGAACAGCAAAACTGGTTTCCCTGCAGGGAAGTAGTGGTTCTGGTGTGGGTCCTGGCATGGCCCCTGCCTTCCCTCAGCTGCTGGAGTCACCACTGTGAGGTAAAAGGTGAGGGTTTGAAAGAAAATAATCTTGTAAAAGGGCTTGTTCTGTGCTGCTTTCCTTCTCCTCCTCAGTCCTTGTCTTCTATGGATTCAGCTTTGTGTTTTGGTCTTCGAAGGCTAATGTAAAGCTCTGCTATAGTTTAGGGTTTGCATTTAACGTATTTCAATATGCAACATGTTTAGGGCTGAATTAAACCCAGGGGAGGCAAAATTGGGAACAGACAGAAGAGTAAATGTAAGTGTATGTGTAGGATGGAATTAAGGCGATGCGGGCAGGCACACAGAAAATAAGGGAAAGAAGACAGGGAGAGCCTGGTGTCTCTTTGTTGTAGTATCAAGCAAACTGTGACTAATGGAGATAATTTTTTTCCTATCAGTACCATAATAGAAGAATAAAACTAATTGTCATCTGCTGCCTGCTGTTTGTAAAGCAGCTTCTCTTAAATAGTTCCTACGTATTGAGTTCAGCTGTCAAAAGGAGCTGCTTTTTTCATGGTCTGCAAAATGCATTTCAGTATGAACACAGCTCAATGCAAAGGTCACCCCATCAGAAATGTTTTCCCTCAGTAGTGAGTATAATGGCAAAAAAAAAGGCATTTTGCAGTCTATTCTCACCATTTTGCTTGATATTTCTTAAATGGTAGACATCTGGAGATTAAATTCCCTTTGATGGGCAGAGTTTGAGGGTGAATGTTTTGTAGTGTATGCTGGGCTCCCCGCCTCCTCTCCTCCATGCCGAGTTATGGGCTCTGTAATCGCTACTTATGGCAGGTAGTATGAACCATAAGAAGAGCAGGAGGCAGAAGAAAATTACCTATTGTTTTTCAGATTGGCTATTATTCCTTAGCATATTAGAATGTGTTCCTGTGCGTGTTAGTGTTTTAATGGTAGTTTGGTTCCTTGATGCTTAAATTAGTCTCCCTGTCAGTGTTTCTATTTACTTGACACATTCCAAGTATGAAAAGGCTCTGGGAACCAGCCTACAGAGCAGGGGAAACAAAAGCAACGGTAAATATCACTACAGACAATAGGCAGAGGTCACACAGCAGAGAGAAGAAGGGTTCCTGCTAACACACTTCTGCAGAAGGGTCGGGATAAGGCAGTTTGAAGTTATAATTAAGGCTGTGTGCATGCGGGGTGCTTGCTCAGTGCATGTACTCCCAGATCTGCTTGTAATATAACCTGGTGGAGTAAGAAGTAGGTCTGTCTGCTGTCTGGCACCTGAAAGCAGATATTTCATCTTTAAAGGTATAGCTTGCACGTTTCACACAGATTTTTACACCACCTTTGCTAGTGTTTTGAAGTTGCAGAGGAGAAGTTTGGGGAAGGTTTTGTGTCCCGGGTGGAAATGTTTTCTGCTGCTGCGCTGCCTGGACTAACCCATAGTGATCCTTCTCCAAAGGACCGCGTGCAGGCAATGAAAACAAGGGCTCTGCATCAGATCTTTTCAAATGGTGTCAGGTGGTTGTTCAGCTATGGTGAAGGGAAGCTCAGGATTGTTAAGAATATAACCTAAGCTTTTCTCTTTCCCCTATAAGGAAGAAAGTCACTTTCAAGGAGACATTTCTTACAATTTCATCTGTAGTTTGTGTACATTGATTTAGGCCTCGCTGTGCTTACGTGCACAGTGATCTTTAAGAACATAGTAATGGAAAGCATGCACAAATGGCACTAGCCATTGAATTTTAAGACCTGCTGTTAAAGGCAGTCCTCAGAAGTTCATATTGTAATGGTGGTTGGTGATCAAGTTGCCCTGGAAGACTCATTAGTGGTAGTAGGCTACCTTTGGCAAACAGGACTTCCAGCTGGAAGGCCTTGAGGACATTTGAGTGTCAATCTGCAGGGAGAACCAGGGCCTGCCTTCATGATGAAGGTAATGTAGCCTCACAGTAGGTCCTTGTTGGTGACACGGGCAGAGTCTGTCCTTGACTTTGTGTGCAAACAGGGTGTAGCAACAGTTTGGAGGTGTTAAATGTCAGCCTTCAGAGGAGGCTGTGGGTGCACATTGAACCCGGGGTGTCCGGATCACTGAGCCTGGGCTGTTGGTGTTGGATCTAAAGAAACCAATCTGTTAGTGAGCAGCAGTAATGGATGGAAATTTGTTGGACAAGCTTCTCAGACAGCAAGAGGCAGCAGGAATAAAGCAGATCACACTTTACCTGCAGGGAGGTACTGTCCAGTAAACCCCAGACAACTTTTGTGGTGATAGGAGCATTGCTTCTTCTCAGCCATCTGCCAGAACAGAAAACTTCAGATATATCCAGGCCATATTCTTCTCTTAAATGTTAGATTTATTTTTTTTTTTAAAGAAACTGTAACACACACAAAATGTTTTAGTTCCAAGTTTGTTTTGCATGCAGCAGAGCCTGTGTTGACAGGGATGGGCTTCAAAGCCCCGGGCTGAATTAACAGGCCTGGAATTAGGCAGACAATGTTTTGCTAGGGTATTTCAGCCAGGTAAAAACACTCAAGCCTGGTCTCTTCTTGCTTCTGTGCTCTTGTGAAGTCCAGAGAGCTCCTTTGTTTTAAGTTGTAATGGGGGTGAAGGAGTCCCTACTTCGTTTCTGGTCCCCTCTGTTGGTGACAGTGCCACGAGGTGGCAGTGGCCACAAAATAATGTCTGACCAGAAACACAAGGTGCAGGGAGCACATTTGTCCCTCTCTTTGCTCTTGGTGCTCCGACGTATGGGTGAGAGCCTATGCACCCAGCCCCTAAATGCCAGCTGAAGCGCTACTCTGGCTTACACTTGACTATCTACTTGACCTTTGACTTTCAAGTAGACCCAAATTCCCATTTCTCCATTCCTATGGCATCTGTACACCTCAGTAAAGTCAGGGTGAGGGGTTACTGAATCCTTGGTGAGTAAGGCACTGCTTTATTTACTCTGTGCACACCAGGCACTAACTGTCTCTGCGGGGCTGCACCTTCCCTGTGACGTTATCTTGGGCATTTTGGGTAGCGATGGTTCTATCTCCTTCCCTAGATACTCAGTTGTTGGCTGGCATTTTTTCTTCTGTGTATGGGCTACCTGCAGCAGAGAGCAGGAATTGCAGCATGAGTAAAAATTAAATCCATCAGGTGATGATTGCTCTGCTGTCTTCTCACACATTTCCGTGTCTGAAGGGACAGAAGTCTTCCTATGGTTCAGTGGGATAGACTTGTAGAGATGTCTGACCTTAAGTCTTTACCAAGTAAACCAAGGGATGTATCCAGTAATCTTGGTGCTGCGTGTCTGCAGGAACTTGTAACACCACACAGAGCCGGCACACTGGGTGGCTTTAAGGAACATGGCTAGGAAAGACGTGATAGCTTTTGTGTTCTGCAGTCTAGGTACTGGATAGTCTGAGGGCAGGCCAGGAGAATGGAAAGAGGTAGGAATTGCCTCTATTCTTTTTTTTTTCCACTGATAAATCAAGCACTACAGCCCAAAACTTAATAAAGCACCATGGCATTTTGGGCAGAATATGGCACATGAGTGCAATGTGCTGCCTGCCTGGGATGGGAAGTCCAGCTCTCCACCATCAGGCTCTTGCTGTCACCTCACTGGGCTGGTAGATAATCATAGGCCTCAGACTTCTTTAGTCAAAACACACAAAAACACTACTTCAGGTTCTCCTCTGTAAAATGGATTTTGCTTCACCCATCAGGGTAATGTGAGGATACACATGTTGATATTCCTGAGGTCCTCGTGTATTTTTGAGAGAGTGCTATGAAAGGCTTAAATGGGAAATTCTTTCTGTTAGAGCATACCCATAATTAAACCAGTCTGTTTATTCATGAGTTCAGGCAGGATTATTATTGTTTTTCTAGCCCTGATCTAACAGATTGTGCAATGTGGTCTGCCACACATCTGCTGCTCCCTGCATGCTGGGGAGGGTGGACACCTGGTGGCAGTGGAGGGAGAGTACCGGAGTGGAAACAGTGGCCTCGCTGGGAATTGCCTTTGAAGATAAAAGCCCTGCGTGGTTATTTGTGAAACATCTCTTTTTTTGAAGCAGCAGCAGGTAGGTTTGGGTAGGTTTGTCATCAAACAGGGGATGTTATAAAAGCAAATAACTGCATGTTGGCCAAGTGCTGAAAGGGCTCCATCAGTCGTGACAGGTGAACTCGTCTGGCACTGACGCTTGCAGCCTTGCTGCACTGCTGTGTTGCTCTTGAGAGCAACATTTGCACCGTGCGCCTCACACATGCGTTGCTCCTCCTCTTTGTATGATGCTGTATTTCCGTCACGTTGCCTGGTGGGTGCAACAGGACAATTGCATGTGTAGTCAAGTGCAAGGACCGTGACTGCTCCCCTGAGACTGGTGGGATCAGGGTGGAGGGAGGGGAAATGTCCCCTTGTAGGCAGTGTTTTGTAGGAAGGGGAAGCAACCTGTCGGAGCAGGGTGGATGTCTGAGCCCCGCTTCTGCCAGTGTGGACACTTGAGTCTTTACAATACATAAATCTCAGAAAATGTGTGTGCTTCTCTTGTTGTGCCAAAGCCAGAAAGCCCTGACCCTGCTGGAGGAAAATAACAATTTGAACAGAGATCTCATCAAGCAAGATGTTCTGGCTCGTTAGAAAACAACCTACTGTATGCTTGAAAGGCGCCTGCAATGCATAAAAAGAAATGGCTCGCGCTTGCGCTGGAAAACCTAAGGTAGACTAGGCAGATACTGACCTCATTTCTCCGTGCTGGAAAATGACTGCCACTTAACTTAGTGTTCTCGCCATCTTAAGGTGGTTACTGGGGAGTCAGCAACGTGGAGGCAAGTGCAAATGGGGTTCCGGTGCTTATCAGGTTGCAGCAAAGTCTCTTGGTTGGAAACATGTATAAGGAATGGAAGGCAGGTGAATGAGTGGTGTTGTCTGGCTGCTGAACTGCCCCCTTCCAGGTCTAGAATGCTTGGGAGGGAAGAATTCAAAGAGAACTGTTTCCTGAGCCTCACATTGAAGGCACACTGGTCCTGCTACTCACACTATGGGTTTCTGGTCTGGTGCCCCACGTGTTTGTTTGGGAAGCGTGCTTCCAGTCACAGTGCAAAGTGTTGAGGAAAACCAAGCCCGTTTTGTGACACTGCTCTGGGATGATCTGTGGCCTGGTGATAGATGGTGCAGATGGCTGTTCCAGTCTGTTTTCTGCTCTTGCCAGTTCGGAGCTCTGGGCTCTGTAGTTGCAGGGCTGGAGGGACCTCGTCAGGCAGCATTGCTGGTGAGCTCTGCTCACGGGCTGTCCAGCTGGGAGCAGAGAGCCTCTCAGCAACGGGCTGTCCTCTTAGAGGTCTTTCGACTAGAATATGGTGAAATAAACAGGTTCTGTTTCTGAATGTGAAGTGAACAGCTCAACACTCCCTAGGAGAGGGGAAGAACTGGAGTGCTTTGCAGTGCAGTGGAGCTGTTGGATACCTGCACCAATGCTCCCTGTTTGGGGATGGAAACTGCTGCTCTGGGAGTTAGCTGAGAGCTTAGGAGCTCTGAGCCTGGCATGGTCTGGAGGTCCCTGGGTTTCCACAGACCCTGCCAGGAGAGCCAGAGCCAAGCCCTGGCTTGGGAAGGAGCTCCTTGGCGTCATGCTCTTGGTTCCCAGCAGGACAGATTAAGCCAAGGGCCTTCAGCCCTGAGGCAGGCCAAGTGGGAGGGGACCACTGCAATATGTTGGCCTGGCATGCGCGGGTCTGCGGGGACAGATGAAGCAGATTAAAGTATATCACCCAGCAGTGATACACTTCCCAGTGGGGAAGTCTGCCACTTCCCCAGGGAAGCTGTTCCAATGGTTTAATTACTCTCACTGCTGGGAAACAAGCTTTTATTTCAAAGCTTAAATGTGTTTGACTTCAGTTTCTGCTCATTGGGTCCTATTTTGATGAGGATTACTCCTGGCTATCTTTTTTGTGTGCAAGTACCTGTGAGCATCAATTGAGTTGTCCCTTTGTTTTGCTCAGACACATTAAATTCCTTATGTCTGTCTCAACGGGAATTGTTCTCCAGGTCCTGTTTTTCTTCTGGCTTTTGTTTAAACTCATTTCTGTGTCTTCTTATTCTCTGAAAGTTGACTTTCTGGTCTGGATGCAGTTCTCCTGGGGGCTTCTCAGGTCTCCATACAAAATCGAGGTCACCCTCATGCTGCCCAACACTTCAGCTGTGCAAGACCATCATCAGCACTGCGGAGAGCTTAAGTGAGAATTATTTTCCATGATCATTGCTTTCTCCTCTGTATCGTTTTTTGTCTTGTAAATCCAGCCACATCTTTTTGGTTCCCGAACGTGCTGCCTTGCAGCAACCCAGTGCGGCACATGCTCGCTGCTGCAGCCGGTGCAGCTGGGGCTGTGGGAGCTGGGGCTCCGCGAGACTCGTGGGCATCGGCACAGCCTGCCAAGCTGCTGCTTTCTGCCAGGTCAGTAGTCTGCGTGTTACTAGTGCTCATGGAAATGAGAGACATCTCCCTGTGACCCCATTTCAAAACAGTTTGCTTGCAACTTAATTGACATTTGTCAACATTAGAAAATTCCTAACCAGCTTTCTTCAGGCTTGGCTGGGTTTCAGCAGCGTGGAGGAAGAGGAACTGCTCCCACTCGCTTTGTTGGGATTCTGCTGCGTATCAAGAGAAAGATGGGGATGTGGAGGGGAAGCTGGGTCTGGTGCCCACTGTGGAGGCATTAGGGTACCAACGAGATGGCTTGTTTGAGGTGTATGAGCTTTTATAGGCAGTTGCAGAGAAGCCAGTGACTGTGATTCAAAGCAACCATCTGCTGTGGGCAGGCTGTGCTGCTGTCCAGAAGAGCCATCTCTGTTTATGATGAATATTTCCTTCTCTGAACTCTGTTATTTGGCTACTTACCACAAGAATTGATGAACCCTTGAAAACTCAAAGTGGGCAACGTTATGGGGAGTCAGTGTTTAATTAAAGATTAATTTAATGCGTCTGCTCCCCTGTGCAGTGACCCACATGAGCAAAATCTGGGAGGGCTGCAGAAGGGCAGATATCACCCGTGAGACCCGTTCCGTACATCAGAACAGTCAATGTCTGACAGTACCAAACAGTGCTGGAGTGAATAACAGCTCTTTCTTCCCACCTGTGCCACGTCTCTGCTGTCTGTGCATGGCTGACTCTCACTAAAGCTGATGGGATTTCCATGAAGTGCTTGGGCATGTGTTTAGTTTCTAATTTATCAGATTTAGGAGGGACTGAAATATGTGCTAAATGCTTTGGTGAATGGAGATCTCTTTGTTAGGAAAAAAAAACACACAGAAATCAGAAACAGAATGCAGCAGGATATCTTTTTTAGCAGGTTTTATGTTTTTCTATTTAAATGCAAATATTTCTCCTCATCATCCTGTTTGAGGACAAATAAGGCAATTGTTCCTCGTGGCTATGCTGGTTTCCTCACTTGAATCTGCTGGTATAATGGGCAGGCAGATTTAAAAAAAAAAAAAAGAGAGAAAATGGGAGGCAGTTGGGTGGAGATGGGATGTTAAACATTGTGGAGAGCCTGGAAACTCTGTGTCAGCCCAGGGCTTGTAAAGGGAAAACCATCGCTTGGCAGAGACAGCTTAATAGGCTTGTAAAATCTGGCACCATCAAAACCACGATATGGGTTTTATCAAAGCATGGCAGGGGAGCCTTGAGAAATGACAGCTGTATTATCTGTCTTAAGATCGTTCTGAGAGCAACATCAGGAGCAGGCTGGAAACAGTTCAGAAAATAATTTCATATTGAGGGTTTGCTGGGGGCAGAAACGTATAGGGAAAATTGAAATGAAAGAATTAATAACAGTATCAATAACCTTACTACAGCAGCTATCAGATGTGACATGAAAATTACTTGAAAGTTTTCATCTACTGTGTGTTTTATTCCCATCAGGAAGGTTTGAGGGATGAGAGGAGAATCCAAACAAGGCAATTAAGACTGGAGCATGTTATGGAAAGGAGGAATGGCTGCCATGTACAACTCTTAAATGCATTTTTCCCTGCCAGACGCAGGGGCTGGGCCAAATTCTGATACAGTGGAGCAAATACTGGAGTGCACAGGTTTGTGGAGTGGCAGCAGGGATTGCAGTCCCGGCTGTTGTGCACAGGGCAGTCTGTGCAAGATGCCGATTGTTGCAGCAAAAGGCACAATGCAGCTCTTCCTAGAAGCATATCCTAGAGACAGAAGACTCCAGCTCGGGTTTCATACCACCAAAACCTGTGAGCTTTTGAGCAGGATTCAAATTCACTGAAGTCATTGCAAAGGTTTCCAGTACTTTTTCTGGGCTGTGGACCAATCCTGTTCAGTCCAGTTAGTGTGGGTGTAGGGGATGGCAGACACATCCTACTTTTTTTTTTCCCTCCCTGTGTATGTTGACTCTGAGCCACTTGTACGGATTTCTTTTTCTCCAGGATGGGTTGACTCGCAGCCAGGAGTTCTCTGTATTTGTCCCAGGCCTTGGGACTCTAGGCCCAAACTGGAACTATCCGCAGCTACTGGAGAAGAGAGCCCAGCACGTAGGTTAAACCACTTACAAATGATGCCACGGCTGAGGCAGCCAAGCTCTATTTCTAAAAGTGACTTAGTTACTTAAGAAGTGAAACTGCACTGAAAAAGCTCTCCTTCCTGAGGTCCAAGTGCTTTCCAGACATTACCTAACTCATCAGGCTGGGATGGGACAGACTATCGTGATCCCATTTGCCAGTTGCAGGTCATTAACGTGCAGGGAAGGAACTTGTTTTCAGACTTTCCCAGGGACAGCAAGTTTCTTTTGCAGTTCACATTCAAACCTAGCCTACAAATCATCCAGAACTGGCATTGTTTTTTGACCTATATTTAGCTATATTTTTGCTGCATAGCTGGCCAAACCTGCAGTGCTTCCAAGGTAAGAAGTGAAGTTTTCAGTCTCCATTTTGTGAGTTAGCAATTGTTTTTCTGAGAGCTCCAGAAAACTGGTCAGACAGACCAGCAAAGAAGAGAATCACTTGAGTGGAAGCACAGCGAGTTGCACCCGGTTGCACAGGGCTAAGAGCCCAGTAGCTGTACAGAGGAGGAAAGTGGTAGGAGTTAAGTTAGTTATTACTTTCTCGTTTGCTGTCACTGCAGCCTGGTGTCTCCTTCCTAATGGAGATAGATATAAACGAAGAGGTGTATGCTTTTGGGTGGAGCCCAGGCTCTGAGCTGAGGAGCAGGCTCTGTCTCTGCTGGAAGAGACGTGCTGGGGGCTGCCAAGCAGCTGGGAGCTGGCGGAGAAGCAGTACGATAGCTGGAGGGAGGTCGGCAGCTGCTGTGCAGCTCAGTCCCGTGCTGAGCTAGTGGCAGGACTGTGCTCTGCTCCGTCCTGTGCTTGGTCCCCACCAGGAAGCCCCTTCCCCGCTGCCCAGGAACCACTCGGCCCCACGAGGACAGGCTGGCACTCGAGTGGTGATACAGGCAGACTGGTGCCTGAAGCCACGGGAGATCAGTGCTGCTGGACAGCTGGGGTTGCTTGTGTGGTGGGGATGTGCTGCTCTAAAGCTGAACTGGTTAGAGATGGACTTTCTCCATGTCCACTCCCGCTTGTGTAATTTTCTCCTTCCCTTTAGCACAGGAGGAGAATGTCTTTCCAAGGGAAAAATGTCGGCGTGTTCACTGGTCGTGGTGTGAGCTGGGTCTGCCTGCCAAAATAACCCATGAGCACCCAAAGCAAGAAAAGACCCCTGTAATTCTAGGGCTTTTCTCCCTTTCAGCAGTCCGTTTTCTTCTGCAATGTGTGTTTGATTTGGCTGGGAGTTACTCAAAGGTAGCTTCCAAAGATCAAAGTCAGATCCAGTCCTTACAGCATTCCTAGCTCTGCTGTTCAGTTGATGCAGATATTAATGAGGTGCATTTTATATGGCCTGACATTCATATCTTCTGTTTACTCTAACGAGATTGTTCTGCTGTTCCTCTTGTTTTAATAAGCAACAGAGACTCCAAGATCGTGTTCTACAAAGATATTTTTCCACCTTAGGATTAGCAGGAGCAAAGCTAGGAATGATAGTTTTAACAGGCATAAAACATCAGGATCTTGTCTGATGCCTTCAAAGCAGTGCATTCTTCTCTGCTTCACTTGCTCTGTATTATCACAGGTTTCAAGCTAACACACACGTTTCTTGCCCTTTTATCTCTCTAATTGTTTTCACAAGTTCATTAATGATTTTGCAAAAGCTGTAGTGAAACTAAATGACATGCTCATAAACCTTTAAAGGAGAGTATACCAGGCCAGTGATGGGAAAAGTCTCATTAGTCTTTTCAAATCACTCCCAGCAGGTTTTTCTGCAGATTCAAACTTGTTAGGCACATAAATATGCTCCTCTAATTCAATCGGCTGTGCTGATGGTGTGACAACTGGAATTTACTCTGCTTTTAAGCAACCATTGAGAGCGCTTTGCTAGAGCAGCTGCTCTGAGAGACAGAACCGGGCTGAATTCTGAGGGTTTATTGCAATTTATGGAATATCTTGGACTACTGATGTCATCTGTGCTTTGTTTCTAACATAGTCTTGTGGTAGCTCATCAGATAATCACCGGGTTTCTCTCTGGGCTGGGAATGTTGAGGTGATGATGGCATAGGAACCTAAGCCAAGGCTGAAGACGCTTTGGGAGTTCAGTTGGGTCAAGGATTGAGTTCTGTAGGATTAATCTCAAAGTGGTAAGTAAGCTCCTGAGTGGTCTCCACAAAGATAAGTTCTGATGTGTGCGTGGCCAAGGGGCTGAGAGAGGAGCTCGTGTGGGTGAAGGCAGCCGTAGCATCCATGGGAAGATGTGCCCTGTGAGAGATGGTTCAAACCTTGGTGACCCGTGCCCTGGCCCCAAGGAGAGAAGCACAACGACCTTTCTCACTAGTATTCTTCAGCAGTGCTTTGGGCATGAACAAGTTTCAGTGCAGCAAGAGGTAGGGGAAGGCGAGGAGGGCTGGCCTTGGCATGAAGCAGGGCAGGAAGGAGGAGGAGGAGGAGGGGGCTGGGGTGGGCGTCCAGGTGCAGCGGAGCCATGGGGAACTGAGACCAGAAGGCTGAGTGCTTCTGCTAAGTGCAGGGGACGTCCTGAAGCACTAGAGCAGCAGCTATCCCCCCACAACCCCGTCTCAGAGATGTTCTTCCTATGCTGAGATAAAGAATGAAAACGATTTTCCAAGTCTTGAGCTTACTTTCCTTTAAACTAATCTAGATGAGGATATTTGTACCTCATAAACCTTAATTGAAGTATTTGACTTCCCTTTTGTATGTGGAGCTAATTTATGTGGCACAATTAAAAGATACTTTATTTGTACAATAGGACCTTGGAACTGGAGGAGGCGATTAAAACACCAGAACAGCCTCTTCTGAAGTCTTAACTTTGCTGAAAGCATAATGATCCTTTGACGTGATGTTCTAGCCAAGCGTTTTTGAAAATAAGCTAACTGTAAGGATGCATTCAGGTGAATACTTTTCCGTGCAAGCTCTATTTTATGCCTGACAGTGGAGATCTTGAAAGAGTTTTAATTGGACTAGACAGGGGATCCTAATGTGTGTTTTGGATTGTGCTGCTCAGAGTTGCCTGAATGAAGCCAAACTGTTTTGGAGTGTCACTTCAAAGGGGTCCGAAAGCCCTTCGGGCTGTGTTTGTGGTGTTGTCACCTCTCTGTAAAGGCACTCGGCACCAAGTTGGCATTATCATGTCAGAAAGCGAGTAGGCCTCAGTGACGCGGAGGAAGAACAACAAACCTCTTACTCCAAGCAAGCAAAAAAAAAATGCAACTGAGCTGCATCTGGTCTGGCTTGCATTGCTGCATATAGCTGTGAGCACAACTGTTTTATTCTTGTCCTATACCACCTCTCTCGGAAGAGGGACTTGCTGTAACTATTTCTAAGGCGTCGCTATTTCTGAGAGTTCACAGAAGCTGTAAATAGCTAGTTTGGGTGGTTAGAGCTGACAGCTGTTGTAACCTGCGCTGCGTGTATCGCAGCCAGGTGCAGCCACCAGTCCTGGCTAGCCCAGGAGACCAGGCACATCTGCTGACGTTTCACCTTGACTCTGCTGAGAAGAGTAAAGCCCTTGCTGGGGGTTAACTGCTCAGCTGAAATGTCCTGGGCTGGGTGATGCAGGCCTGGAGGTTTAGGATGCTCCTGACCCTGGCACGGGCAGGCTGCACCCCTAAACCGCATCTTCTGCGGGGCAGGGGAGCAGAGAGCTTGGCAGGCTTCTCCTCTGCAGGGCTGCTGCCTGCAGCAGGAGTTGGGCAAGCTGCTTTCCTCTGCTGCAGGGCTGCATGCAGTGTCTGCACCGCGTTGAGTCCCCTCCTCTGCACACCTCGCCCCAGCTGGGAGCTCTGCCCTCGGCGTGAGGCTGATGCCCCATGGCTGTCCTCGGGGCACATCGCGCCAGGAGGCCTGGGGACACCGAGGATGCCACTTTGTACTGGAGCCCAATCTCTCTGACGTTCCTCTATCAATGATTAATTTCCTCTGATCCTCCTGCTGCAGTGCATTAGACAGTTGAAGCCAAAATGTAAAAGAGCAGCAAAATGCCCCATGGGCCACAAGAGGAACAGGCAAGCGGAGAACAGATCAGACCTGGAGTGACTGGCGCCCTGGGCAGAGCGTACTGCAAGATCGGCTGCCTTTGGGGTTACAAGGCACGGGCATGGTGTGGAGTGAGGAGGGAGGGAGGTCAGGGTTTCCCTGGGATCAGAGATTGAGAACTCAGATTTTTTTTTTTTTATGGAAAGGGACATCACAGGAAAGTGCTGGCTTCCACGAGACTCCCCAAGTGAGTTTTGTTGAAGACCGTCCGAAATTGCAGAAAAAGGATTCTAAATTTCCATTTTAGAACGTTTTACAAATCTTCTTAGCTCTATAACAAAGAATTCAGGATAACATGTGAAACTCCTCCATTTGTTGTTTGTTTGCTTGTTTTTGCATGTAAAAATGTAGAAATCTTGACCTTACTTCTTGGGATAAACTGGAGAAGGACCAAGTCTCAATTTTGTTCCCTACCCCAGGACAAAAAATTTTCCACGTATCTATTGGGTCATCCTTATCTGAACGTCACAGTTGAGTCACTTAGCACTTTGGCTATTTTAGCCACTTTTTTAACATCTAACTCCCATCCATTGTTCTCCATTTCTACAGCAGAGCAATTTTCTCCCCTCACGGCACAGTCGTACTGCTGCTTTCCTGTGTGCAAAGCGCTCTGACATCTCTGCATAGGAGGTGCAGCTCAGTGCAAAGTCCTTCCGTTACACATGAGAAAATAATTTGCAATTAAGTTATTGGATGAATTCCTCTTTTGTTCTGTCTGAAAATGGCCTGTGAGCAGATTGCTAAATTCTCAAACGATTCATTACAACAAATTGTTTGTGAGTTTCTTGCCTAAATAATTCCTGGTCTGACTAGAACAAACAGTTCACAACGCGTGGCTGGAATTCGTAAGTGCCGAGTTCCTTGAGTGGATGGTGCAGGGAGGGAGGTTGGCCACTCACTCTGGACTGCAAGCAGCGGAAGATGTGGTGGAAAACTTGCTGTCGGATCTGTGCTTTAATTCTGAGATGTCTGGTTCAGATCTGAGTTTTCTTGAGGGGTTGAGCCCAAGGAGTTGAGGGTAGGTGGTTAAACCTCGCTGTCTGGTGGGTATTTGCAGAGGGGAGGCAGCTGTGCGAGGTAAGGCCGTGTGCTGGGTTTGGGGAGGGCGGCGTTATCCCCACTAAATCATCTCTTTAAAGCTCCCAAATAGTGTGAGTGGGAGGAGATTGGGGGAGCGAAGCTACGGACAATCCTTTGGCTGAGGAGGAAAAGGGAGCAAACCGAGTGCCGTGCCACCAGGACCCGAGGTACGAGGCAGCCCGAGGATGAAGAGGATGGGAAGGTGGCACCGGGGCTGGCCCTGTGCCTTGTGTCTGCTGACGCTCTTGGAGGCAGAGCCCGTGGCTGCCAAATCGCCACCGGTCTGGTCAGTGGTACAGGGGCTGGAAAACGGACACGAGCATAGCAGCAAACATCACCGACCGCCAGAAGCTGGAAGGGCTGGGCTCGGTGCTGTGCCCCTGGCAGCCCCCGCCGCCATCGCTGCAGTCCCAACGCCGAGCGCCTCGCGGGCAGCTGTCAGACGCTGCCGTCTGCATGCCTCCGCTCGCGGTACTTGGAGACCGCGCAGGATGAAAAAAATGCCAATTTTTGCTTTATTGCGTTCTGTTGGTTTCTAGCTGTGGTGGTTTTGTTGCCTGACCCGGTATAAAGGCTGGCTGCAGCGTTTTCTCCTCTGTGCTCTAAGTCTTGCTTTCACACCATTCTTCTCGTTAGGAAGAGCTGTTTGTGGCCCCCTAACACAAAGTGGGCACCAGCTAATGAAGATGGGACCAGTGCTGATTTTCTTGTCTCTGGTCTGACTATCCCCAACTTGCCCCTGTTAAAACAGACCTGGTCACATACACAACAGTGTTCGCTCTGTCCGTGTTTTGGCTGTCCTTGTAAACGAGCGCAGCGCTCAGACCAACTGCACTGGCATCAACAATTAGTTCATTCTGTGTTAATAAGCTGAGAGTATCAGACGTTACCGTGGCTTTTAGAAGCACCCCGGCATCCCAGTGCCTATCAGCCTGTCCCCGTGGCTGACCTCTGTTCGCTGATCTGCTTCGTGTCTGTGGGATGCTTGCTAAGTCTGGAGCGAGCCAGGAACGGCACTTGGTGAAACCCAGAAGATTCCTTGCTCCTAAGACGTCTTTGGCCCGGTGGCAGCTTCCATCTCCGCTGCCTGGCTTGGGAAGCGTGGCGGTGGCCGTCCGGGCAGGGTCGGTAGGTGGCAGCGTCGGACCCCGCTGGGCCGGAGCAGCCCCGGAGGTGCTGGAGCTGGGACTGGGACCGGGCTTCCCTCAGGGCGGCTTGGTGGGAAGCGGCAGGCAGCCTTCTGCCCCCGGCTTCTGCCTGCTGGGCAGCCTGCGGGAGCAGCTCGCGGGTGCCCTGGGCTGGCCTTCCTGGTGGGAGGAAGGGGCCGTCCTCCTCGGGTGGCTCAGCACCTCCGCTCGGAGCCGGCGGGCGGTGTTAGCTCCACAGAGGTCATCCTCCATGCAGGGCAACCTGCGGAAGCGCCCGGCTGGGGTGTGATGTCTGGTGGTGATTGCTGGGGAGGTCACCTTGGTATTTCCAAGGCGCAGGGAACGTGGAGGTGCTGGGCAGCGCGGTGTGCACGGCAGCGGTGTGCTTTTCTGGGTGAGCCTGGATCGTTCCCCGTGGCGGCAGCTCTCACGTGTCTGAAATGTGGCGTGGGCTGATGAAGGATGGCTTGTTCTGCCCTTCTGGTGAGAGAGCCGCAGCTCCTAAGGGATGGTTCCTGGAAAACTAGCCAGCATTGCTGCAAAATGCAGATTTGTGGTTTAATAGTTATCATGGGAGCAGCTCCAGGAATCCCTCTGCTGCGTGGTTGCCGTCCTGCACGGACTTCTGCCCTCCAGGCAGCGCTTTTCTTCCTGCTGCTGGAGCAGGTACCGAGCTCGACGTGGTGCTCAGCTGTCCGTGCGCTGTAACGCTGTCAGGGACACTCAGTACTTCGGGGATTTGTGATTGCTGACTTCCACTGACATTTAGAGCAATCTCCCTGGCCGATGTGAGATACTCCTCTGTGCAGGAGAATAGAAGAGAGACTGTTGCATTGAATGTATCGGAGTAGCGAGACACAGCAGGGGTTTGCGCTGATTTATTAGGAAGACAGCAGCGCACCATAGCATAGTCTGTAAATATAAGCACAAACAAATGATGCTACCTCCAGCTGTAAATTTCCTTTACAGCTTAACTGTCCAAATTAATAAATGTAGGAATAATGAATTCATTTAAACAACTGGTTCTATCACAAGCTATTCGCCTGTTAAGATGGGGGCACACCTGGGGGCCCTGAGAAGGATACAGGATGTCAGTGGATGGCAATGTGGGGCAAAACAACATGTCGTTTAGGGTATGGCCTGATGCCCTCAAATCTACTGGAGGGGTTTAGTCCTGTGGAGGTGGAGAAATCTTTGATTTCTGTGTTGCAGCCCCCTGCAGGGGTGTGCAGCACCCTCTTGGAGCTCCCTCTGCATCTTACAGGAAAGGCTTGCTTGCCGTCCCTGGGTGCCACTCCTCGACTTCTCTTTTTAAATGTTTATCAGGCATGGAACTGGTGATTTCTACACTGTAGTGACCAAATGTCTTTCCTATTGGAGACTTGTTCTATTATTTTCTTGAAATCCGGAAGGTGGGAATAGGGAGAACTGCTGCCTGTTTCTGTGTATGGATTCCCCAAAAAGAGGTAACACAAATACCCTCGTTTTTATAAAGAGCATTAATTCTTACTTGCAGTGAGGCTGACAGACAAGCGAGTCTGGCTGACGGGAGGCAGCGCCGTGTGTCTCTTATCACATCTCGTAGGAAGTTGGATGCAGCCAGCTGGCAAACACCAGCAGCTCTCCTGAGTTCATAGCTCACCCTGTTTGCGTTGACATTTCTGACAAGGAAAGGTAAAGAGTTATCCCAGCTACAACAACCCGTGGGGTCTCGCTCTGCATTTTTCTTCATTTGCCTGAAATTAGAGTCTTGCTAAGCAGGAGCAGCTCACGTGCCAGCGTTTCCCGTTGTCACTGCTGGCTGGGGGAGCTGCGTGATGCTGCGGGAGGCAGCACTTATCGCGATCTGGTCCCACTCTGGTGGCCACACAGCTTACCTCTGCCTCTCCTCCCTCTTAAACCCTGCCTTTGTTTTAATCCAGCTGCCCCCAAACCCAGCAGGGAGCTGGTGAGAGGTGCTGTAACCCCCCGAAGAGCAACGGGCTGTCAGTTGGGGTTGGTTTTATTACTGATTTGATATTAGCTGGTTGATAACGGGGAGAAACTTCACCTGAAGTCCTGCCCGAGCAAGCGAGATGTTGCTGATGGGCAAGGGCTATGGTAAAAACACCCTCAGCTCCAGCGGAGGAGCTGGTCCTTGCAGGGGGTTCCTTGAACTATCAGAGCCCACTTCAGCTTCAGAAGCATCCACACAGAGCCCTCGACTTGAGCATTATTATTGAAGTCTTTGGGCCTGAGTCTCCTCCCATGCCAGCCTTACCCCAGGGTGACACTGGAATGATTTTCCTCTTGATTCTTTTATATCGGTGTAATATAAAATCTTGTTCCAACGTGATCTTAGAATGTGCAGCAAAACAAAACACAAAAAGGAGGAGAAACAGGCCCAAACTGGTAGATCTTTTGCAATACAAAATTGGTTTGGGAAACTTTACATTTATTGCAGTGGTCTTTAGACACAGGGTGTAATGGCAGGTCACTTTGTCCTAGCACATGAAGCCTTACTAAAAATATACAGTGGATATTGGATTGGTATTTTAAATAATGATAAAAGAACTAGAGCTGAGGTCTGAAGAACATTTTTTCAGTTGAAATAGATGCCAGAAGAAAAACTGCTACTTTATTAATCTAAATGTATTGAATGTATTTCTGATTAAATATTTTGTCCTTTGAATAGCTGCTGTAGTTTACGTGGAATATGTCAAGTAGTTGTGTCATTATCTGATGTTCTTTAATAGACTCAATTGGAGCCTTATTTATGGCTCAAATAATAAGATCCTTTTTCTTGCTAATAATGCCCATACCCTGAGAAGAGCAGTGGTGGCATGCTCTGCCAGTTCACATTTTCCAGTTGCTGTGGGATATCCGTGATTTATGCAGACAGAAAAATAAATACAAGGGAATGTTTTCTTATGGTTTCTTCCTTTTTTTTTTTTTTTTAAATTTTAATACAATTTGTCGAATAGAGGTTACACCTATGGAAGGGAAATGTGGTGCTGCAGATCATTGCTAAGAGGAGGTGATGCATGGTGATCAAACATCCTTCTGTACCAGCTCCAGGTCAGGATTTAACAAGTCTCAGGAAGAAACAGGCTGCTGGGTAGATTATTGCAAAGAAATGAAGCCTTTTGTCTGAAGGACTCTCCAAGTCCAGAGCTGGGCAGTGAGTGAAGGTGACTGAAATCTGAGTGGTTTCTGCATCAAATTGATTTGCAGGTTGACATAAAGTCTTAGTACAACAGGAGGAAAAAAAATCATGCCTATTGCCCATGCCACTGTTGGAACGTAAAATGTGGTCTGTCTTCACAGAAATATTTGTTTTAAAATTACTTATCAAGAGTGATCACCTGATTTCTTTACCTTCTGTGTTTTTTAATTAAAAAAAAAAAAAAAGAAAGGCCAAGGAAAACTTCATCTACATTGGTAGAGAATTTGGCTCAAAAATCTTCAGTGACTTGATGACCTTGCATAACCAGAAGGCCAGAAGATGAGAGCCGCCAATTCTGTGTGGAGTAGCCACCAAAGCTGCTATGGGGTGAGCAGGGTACGTCGGGGCAGGCGCTAACTGAATCTGTGTACGCCACGCGTGCTGACCTGCACAATCAGAAGAATTAACGAGGGGCAGATCTGCAAGTAACCCAGTCACTGATGGCCCATACAGAGAGCTGTGCTTACGTGCTGCTGGAAAAATGCCTCAGGAAGCCGCCTTTCTCTCTGACTTGATAAGCAAACAAACATATTTTTCCCATCCTTAAGAGTTGACAATTGGCCTTCGCAGAGAAGAGAGTAAATTAAAAATTAAAGGAGCCCCAAATGAGTTCACTCTTTTGCCAGCATCCTATGTTTCCTTAGGCTTGGCTCCAGCGCTTACATCGCCTGCACTGTTAATAACAGTGCTTTCCCTTGGAAGTTAGTTACTTCTGTATTCTCCTTCTTCTTAAAAATGTGACCTTTGGCTTTTGACCTTTCATAATCACTATTAATTTGTTCAATGGGAAAAAAATAACAGAAAGGGCAGAAATTATAATCTGCTCTGACTTCAGCCTTTGACCCCAGTACCTTCCCGTTGAGAAGTGCCTCCCGCCATCCCTGGGGATGCTGGCTCCTGCCTGGAGGACAGCTGCCGGCAGCACGTGGCTCTTCGTGTGTGCATCCACCGCAGCCTGCAGAGGCAAACAGCCTTCCTCTTGTTTCTCATCAGGCCTCGGTGTCGTGCCCTTCCCGCTGCCTTTTTGACCTGCTATTTGTATTCGGTAGCCACAGTTATCCTCTGGCTCAGCCTCCTGTGCCCAGGAGGCCTGGCTGTCACGCTTCACCTGGAGCTTCACCCTTTATCCCAGGCCTGGGATGCAGCTTCGGTGGTCAAAACCTCAGAGGTGGGCAGTGCAAGATGGTGGTCCTGTGATCAGAGCTGGCCCTAAACCACTTTGTATTGTCTTGTACGTCTTACAGTTTTAGAGCAAAGATACTTTCAAGCTCCAGATAACTGAGTGATAAAAAAGGTTGAAAAACCAGCCTCCCATGGAGCTGTGCTCTGCCACTTCACCTGTCCTGAAGCCCCCAGGTATCCCCCTTCAGAAACACCTTGTATTATAACGTGGTCTGAAGTGAACAAATATTGAAGAGAGAGATGGAGGAAAGAGAAGATCTCTTTCCTCCCAGTTTAGCCATGTATACTGTGAAAGCATCTTTCTCAATGCCTGAAAGCTCTGCTCACCTCTGCCTCGCCGGCTGGCTGAACTCACGCTGCCTGTTTCTCCTTCCAGGATGACAGCCAGGAAATTATTACAGTGCAATTTAAAGACCATAAAATATAAGATGAGCAGATGGCAGGTCGCGTCTCCTCTCCATGAACGGCCTATGTCACCGTGGCACTACTTCAGCGCATGCTGAGCCGCACTCGCAAAGTCCAAACAAGAGCCGTCACCGGTGGAGATGGCTGTCAGAGCACCGTCCCAGCAGCACAGACCTTACGACTGTGACAAAGAATCTGGGCATTGGCAAGGAGCTTTAGCAACAATGAGCTTTAAATACCTGCTGCTAAGATAATCACAATAATCTGTCTGCCAGCTTTTTTCTAATGTGCATTTTCTAATTCATTGTGGGAGGCAAAATCCTTTGACCGGTGGAATGAAGACGTGGCGCTGTGACTGTAATTTAAATTGTTAAACAACTGGAAGGAGCAGCTATCAACCAGAAATCCTACCCAAAGCAGAATAGCAGCCTTCACAGATTAATTTGAAAAAACAACAACTAGAACTTAGTCTTTTTGTAGAAAGGGATACTTGGTTCTTTGCAAGGGGTCCTCAGTTCTGTGCAAGGGATTAAAAAAGCACCCGTCCCAGTTTCAGGATTTGCTGTGGTTCTGTTCCCCGTCTGATCTTTCTGAGTCTACCCTGGGAGTATGGGTTCTTACACTTTTTCTTTCCCTTACCTCTCCGTGCACTGCTGTAGTTTGTGGGGATGGGATGCTGAAATAACCGGTATGATCACTCCAATGTCCTGAACAGGATGTTCTCAGGCAGGTTATTTCTCTTCCATTGAAATGGAAAAGCAAACAAAGCTCTGTCATGTATTGGTCCTTGCTGCAGCAGTTGAGCTGATCCCCTTATCCTTTCAGCATTAATTGCAAAAAGGCTCTGCTCCTGTGCGCAGCACTTTGCTGAAGAAGGCTGTATGTTTCCTATTAACAGCACAACTGAGTATACTTGATGCATAGGGACACACCGTGGTGTAGAAACTGTGAATTTTTTTACTATTAATAGAACAAAAACTGAAGAGGGATCTGGGATACGACATCCAGCTAATAATATGGTAAGGATGTATGTCCTCAAAAAAACAAAAGAGGGAAGTGCTCTGTCTAAAGGAGCCACTCAGCTCTAACAGCAGGGCCAGCAGGTAACTAGCACGTACTGAAAGAAGCACAGCTACTGAGAAAGAATTTCTTATGTAAATTAGTTTCAATTAGTGAAGGCAATTGCTTTTCCTTCTTTCACACCCAAAGCCTCATTTATTTTTTTTCCCCCTTCTAAGGTGAGGGAGGGTGAGAGGGAGCAAGGAGCAAACATTCGGCAGTTTTTCAACCTACTGCCAAGGAGAGGGCGGCAGCTCAGGACCTCGGTCCTGCCACTGGTCCCTGCCTTGTGAGTCCACCTCATGCAGCTTTGGCTAGTGCATGGACAAACACCTTGCCTCTGTTCCCCCATAGGAGGAATTTGTTGTATTGCCCCCCTGTTCCCATGTGACTATGTCCACGTCCTGCAGAGGCTGCGTTTGGAACCCGTGTTGGCAAACCCCTCCCAGAGATGGATGCTGATGGAGCTGGGAACTGCAGCTCCTGCTCGCCTCTGGAAACGGCCCTTCCAAGGACATTTTCAAGAGGCTTGCATTGCTGCTTGCTGTTCAAGCTGAGCAATAAATAGCATTTGAATATCTGCAGCTGCTTTTGGCACCTTTCACTAGTGCAGAAATTCCCCTTGTGATCTGTGAAAAAATAATCACCAAAAATCCTTTATTTTCTAAGAAGCGTTTCTCAGCAAAATGTCACCTTTCATATAGGCTGGCTGAACTTCACCAGTTGTGCCGTTTATTCAGCGGGGAGCATTCTAGTTTGCACTTTGCATTTCTAAGAATTGAATTTGTTAAATGGAGCACTTTCCACTGACAGAGCAGGAGTCCTGCTAGGTTTTTTTTTGCAGCTCGAAGCCATTTTTACTTGTATCATGGAGCTTCTGAGCCCTGTTGAATCTGGCTCAGTGTTTCTCAAGGGACGGAGGAAGGATTGCTAATAGCTTTCCAACCCACTTTAGTCTCTCTCTTCATAATGCGAATGCTCAGCAAAACAGACTCGAGCAAGGTCCTTGTCCTGGATGACTTTTTGCTAAATAAGTTAGCAATGCTCTAGTTAGCAAAATCTCTTAACCCCTGTGGATGCGGTGCAAACTCACTGGTACGCTACAGCGGGGCTGTGGCAAAGATAACCTAAGCAATGCCAGGAGAGGAGCAGCGCACTTGTCACGGTTAAACCTTGATGCAGCCATTACCCAACACGTGTACTCAGATGAGCCAGGGGGATAAATGAATATTTTGACCTGAATCAGGAAAATCTATTTCCTCACAGAATCTGAAAGCGATCCCTCTTTTTCTCTCTCACAGACAGACAGAGTTTGCTGTTTTTCAAATAGTAAGTTGTTTTTGTTCTTCTAGGAGACCATTTGTTTCTTCTATGTGAAATTTATTACTAGGTGTGTTTTCCACAGCAATCTTATTTCCTGAAAATATATCTCCAAACTTTTGTTCTTCTTTTAAGACTTCTCCCATAGAAGTTGTACACTGTAAGGTCACGCCAAAGGGAGTAGGTACTCGTAAAAACACGTTGCAAATTCTTGCAGACTTGACTTTTTTTTAATGCTTTTTCTTATTCCTGTCATACAGTGAAATGAACCGTTAGATGACAGATACTGGACTCTGACAGACATCTCATCTTGTATTGAGGCTAGTGACAGTCTGAAAGAAATTGCTCGTCTGAGTCAACAGCCAGCTCCTCCAATTGTGTTTGTCTGCAGTGCTAATTTCATTTCTTTGCTCAGTTTTCCTGGAATCTGAGCACACACTGACCTGATAAATAACTGAAGCCAGCAATAAAGATAAAGAAAAATTCTACACTCCAGAGGTCAAGTTAGCCTCCAAATCATATTTGCCCTAATGGAGAACAAATTCAACACTACCAAAAGTCAAATGAATGTTTAGTCACCTGAGAAAATACCATTATAAGCTGAAATGAGCTCTCATTATTTTTTCCATTTTATTTCTTTAATTTCTCCTTGGCTTCTGCTACAAAATTAAAAATAAGGACATCAGTCAGAGGGTACTTCAGAGGCACCCTCAAGGAAGGTGCAAGGTTCTAAGGTAAATTAGGTCTGGTGGCTTTTAAAATGGATGAAATCACTTACGTTAGGCCTTCAGGATGCATATTTTCATTTACGTGATTTATTCCTATTATTTAAGTTCTAATGTGAAGTGACACAGACACTATGGAGCCAGGCTGAGGAGGATCTTTATAGCAAGCTGTCAGGGCAGAAAATCCCATTGTGAAGGGACCTGTTCCTCAGGGCTGTTTGTGAGTGTGCAGCAGCAGAAAGCCAAGCGAATGATTTAAAAAGAAAAAGGAGAAAGAAGATGGTCAGATGGTGAATTAGGCAGGGAAATTATCCGAGATGCTCTTAGGCACCAAGGCGGTACGCAGCCTGGTGCAGAGGGCTGCAGAACTGGGCCGAGGGCAGAATCAGACCTCTTTTTGCTGGTGAGGCGGTGACCTCTCTCTGGAGGTGAGGAGGAGCCCTCAGCCCCTCATCCTGCTCTTTCCACGTGAGCTGCTCCCTTCCTTCTTCACCCAGCCTGTGACTTGTATCCTGCTTACATCTCTGCCTTCTGACATGCTCCGAGTACGTGAATATAAAGGCTGGTTATTGTCTGATGCATTATTTCTGATGGTCAAACTGGTTTGTTTTGGAGCCCAAAAAGTAGTTAGTAGATATAGATATATATATATATATATATATATATATATATATATATATTGTTGGTAGTCTCATCAGATTACATTCCTGTATCATGAATATCCGAAAATGAAGATCCTGGCTAAGGCATCTTGGCAACAGCAAGTCTTTGAACGATATCCTGCCTTCTTGAGAGGTGATGGAAACAACGGGGTCAAATACCACTTTAATCGCATGACCAAGACTTCCTGGTGCGATTTAATCTTGGAAATTCCATAAACCAAATGTATTCTGCAAATCATTGAAGGAGAGTAAAGAGTTGTGGAGGTAGATATTATCAAGGACCGGGGAAGAGTGGAGAACCATTTATGTATCCTGCAGAGTCCCTGTAAAATCTCAGCACTCTCTTATCTCAGCTGATGTCTGTTTTGTTACTTTGGGCATAGGTCTTAATTGTTATGGGAACTTTTCTACTTTGTCTAAGTGCAGTTGTGGAGTTCATTAAGGGCATCCATATAGCTTGGCTCTATATACAAAGGATGAAATCTTTTCTCTTCTGTGGAGGTCAATTATTTATTATAGAAATCTCTTTGTAATGAAACTTCATCTGATGTGTGCACCTCATGGCAAAAGTAATTGAGTGATTGACTTGCATATTAACATAGTGCCTTGAAAAAGGATGGGCACATCAGTAATGTCCGTGAGTTTCTGTGCTACAAAAACATGTATATTATAAGATCGTGTGGGGGTTTTATAGTAAATTACATTGGACCAGCTTACTGAAGGATGCCTTCAAGTATTTTGTGGTTTTTATTTGCTTTTGCTGCTGTTGTGATGGGAATTCACTTGGTGCAAGTTTCCTGTAAATTTCAAATGCAAAGTCCCCAAGCAACTCCTTGCCTCTATTTCCACAAAATCAAAATATTTTTAGAAGAAAATTATGATTTTTGTCAAAATTCTTTTTCTTTACAGAAAATATTTCAAGGAGATACTGTGGATCATTTCAATATTAACACGAACTGCCAGAGATGATGTATTTTTAGTGATGGGTATCTCCCTCTCATTGGCCAGGTTTCCAGCTTGTGTACAGCTCCCCTGGTACTGGGACGTCTCTCTTCTCATGGAGCTGCAGGATTTGTGTGTCAGTGATTCATCTGGGAGATGGCAGCCCTGCAGCAGAGCCTGGTTGAAGAGGAGATGGAGGACAGGAGGTATGCAGCTAATAGCTGCCATGGGCACAGTCCCAGGCGTTTTACAATCAGATATGTCAGTATTTTTTTGGAGTGAAATCTTCTTGAATTTTCCTTTTACTGCATATTCTGTGCTCTCATTCAATTTCAAATGGAAACAAATATCAATATGTCATACATCCTGTTTTTTCGCCAGCAGTATACAGAAGTCAGTGGGAGTTTTGTTTTTTTCCTCTTCCCCCCGTCAAGGGGTCAAAGCCAGCTCCATGAAAGCATGTTACTTTCTAGGAAAAACATCAAGTTTTAAGGACACAAAGGACAATTATTCTCTGGAGGAGACAGGTTTGATGATTTGCAGTTGTAATGGCATACTTACTACGGGGCAAAAATTGGCCAACTGTTTATAGGGGCCCACACAATATAAAGGATGTAAATAGAGTATATATTGTTTGGCCGTAGGAGAAGGAGTGCTGCTCCTGACATAGAAGCAACAAAGTGGGTGAATCTGAAAGCTAATATGTTATCATAGGCACTCTTCCATATAGCAATAGAAGGAATAGTACTAAAAGGGCTGCTTCTCAGATTTTAGTAAGATGGTGTCTATGAAGATAACATTTTGGCTTATAGTACAATATTTCATTTTCCTCAGTTCTTTAAAATCTTTTTTAATAGCACATCTGTGCTTACGTTTTGTGGTTGTAAACATATTCTAGGTCACTAAGTGAAACAACTTTAAAAAAAAGAGGAAAAAAGAAAAAAGCTAACAATGAATTTAAGGTGTTGCTGGTAGTTGGGTTCAATAACTCATTTGGTTAACAAGCTGTTTCTGAACAAAAATTACTGGTACCGTGTATGACAATTCTGGCTACTGAAAATATTTTCATTTAGGTTGGAAAAGACCTCCGAGATCATCAGGTCCAACCATTAACCCAGCACTGCCAAGTCTACCACTAAACCATGTCCCTAAGCACCATAGCTACACGTCTTTTAATACCTCCAGGGATGGTGACTCATCCCTTGCCAGCCTGTTCCAGTGTTTCACAGCCCTTTCAGTGAAGGGTCTAAACCTCATCTTAGATTAAGCATGTGTACTCCCAATAGTGTGTATAGATATGTATAAAAAAATATATTCTGCACTAATAGGCGGCAGAAAAGGCAACCCAGCAAGTAAAAATTGCATCCCTGAAAATTTCTGTTGCTGTATCTGTGATGGCAAGGAGTATTTTGAGCTGAAAGCTCAGAGCTTGCTTTTGCTGCTTTAAGTTAAAGTGTATAGAATGGAGTAGAAAATGTCATTACTTTTATGTTTAAGTGAGTGAAAATGTGCAAATCATGGACTATGCAGCAGTTTTAACTCTCCTGAGGACTAAATGGATCTGTACAAGCTTTGCTGTAACTTATTTGCTGATTAAGCCAAATTTCTTGAAACGAAATAGGTTGCAGAACTTCCTTGTTTATTTAAACTCCTCAGAAGGATCTAACTATCTGCCCTTCCTGTGATGGCACATTTACAATAAGCAGTTTAGTGGAAGAGTTGTTCAAAGTAAAACTTCTTGGTGGGAAGGATTATGGATTTAATATGTTCAACACCATTAATTGTACCTGGTATTTGCTTAATGTTTCACATGGTCGAATTATCATCCTAACTGATTTATGTAACAGTCATGATCTTTTATACGTCCTAAACATGGAGAATAGAAGCAGAATGGTAAAATGATATGCCTCACATCACCTAGAAAGTCAGTGGCAGTGTTAAGGTGAGTCCTATGATCTCCAGAAGCACCTGGGGACTCATTCCTCCTCCATTTTACTGTTTGTGGACACTTGTCTGGCTGAAGTTTAGTTAGGTAATTTTTCACGAAAAGGTGAATTCTATCTGTGTGTCTGATGAAGCAGAATGTGGGTAAGGACCAATAAAAAATTACTTTTGAAACAACCAGAAATGTTTGATTTGGCTGAGAGGATCAATACCCAATAACCACAGAGAGACAGAGTTAAATACAGAGCTCCAAATAGCCACTAACACTTTAAGTTCTCTCTGTGGCCACCTTGTGAATAGTCTACACTCTTGGATACATTAAACAGCAGCTGTGAGTAATGAACAAACTTGTAAAAATTAATCTGTTTTTTGGAGGGGCAGTTAATGAGCTGAAAAATGGCTAAATTTATTGAACAAGTCATTTAATGAACAGTTTGACTCAGGAGTGTGGTTGCATCTCCCAGCTAGATGCGTCAGATATAAATTGCCTCCTGTATATTTTAGTGGTACGGCGGGTTTCTGGCCTTTCTAAAAGGATGCGAACACTTAGATGATGACAGCAAGCAGAATGGAAGCAGGGGTGTTAAAGCTGTCCTGAGGAACTTCACTGTGGCCAAGATACAGCAAGAATAAAAAGGGGATTGGGCTTGTAATTGAACTAGGAAAGAACATCCAGAAGGGTGATGTTAGCAAATTTTGGAAGGGAATTATTATGTCATCCATCAAATTATAGAGTAAACTTTATTAGTGGCTGGAATTAAGCATTTTTGTCATGACAAAATTATCGCCTTGTCCCTGCTGCAGGGATGTTGCAGCCTTTCTCTGGAAGATCTGAAGTTGCCTGGTGTCCTGCAGCCGGACCACACAAGCCAGAGGCTTCATCCAGTCTGGCAGTTCTCACATATCTTTTAAATCTCGTAGGGCTTCCCAGCAGAGCTGAGGTGAAGATGTGTGGCAGAGTATGATGGAGAGGTTGCTGGCGTATTCCTGTGGCAGGGTATTAATTGTTAGCTTTTCCTGAAAAGGGACTGGTCTCTAGATGCTTGTCTGGGCTGGCTGATCCCATCTGGTAATTCCTACACAGTCTTCAGCCTTTCTGTTCTTAAAGCTAAACCAGTCCGAGAGAAAATTTGAGTTTTCCGTATATTTGCTGATACCTGTACTGGTGTTTGAAAGGAAATGGCTGACCATAAACCATCCATCCAAACCAGGGAGAGCAAAGCTGGGTGATACCTTACCAAGGAAGACCCTTCCCAGCACCTGCAGTGTATGAAAGGGGATATGGCATGGCTGTCCTTTAGCCAAGGCAAATACTTGGGTGTAAGTTAGTAAACAGGATTAACAAAAGATTGTTTCATTGATGAAAAGCATGTGGCAGTTGTGGACTGTTGAGAGAACTGGGTGCCAAGAAGAAAGCATACTAAGCCAGTGCTTTTAGCCTTGAGTGGAGATGCAGCCCTCAGAGCTGGGAAAGGATACGTTAAAGAGTAGAAAACAGATCAATAAGTGGTTCTCAGAGAGGAATGTTTGGTGCCAGTTAAATGGTCAACCTGCAGGGAGCTAGAGAAGGAAAAGCAGTGTGAGGAAGGATGAGAAAAGCTGTTACAGAAAAAGGGATTTAGTTGTTAAAAGCAGGGCCATACCAGATTCAAAATTTTTTTTCATATTAAAAAAAAAAAAGAAAACCCACCTTACTCTGAGTGAATAAAGCATCAGTTTTCCTACATTTTAAATGAGATCTAAAAAAGAACTCAGTAATAGCATTGGTTGCCATGGCGTTTAAAGGTACAGCTCCACAGATGCTTCAAATAACAGGCAATGCTTTTATCTGCCTATGTGACCGAGTTAATTTTCATCTGCTGGAATTATTCATTTAGTTTGCTTTAATTATTCTGTATTGGCAGTTTCATGTGTTGCCATCTTAATACAGACAGAGCTCCTTCTGGCTCCAGAGGAAAAAAGGCTAGGTGGAAGCTGAACTGGTCAGGAGACACAAATGGGAATGCTGCAGACGCTTGCAGAGACGTACACAGAAGCTCTGCTGGTGGTACAGGGGTCTGTTTAAGTGGGTCTCAGGGTAGAAGCGGGCAGAGAAATATCTGGAAAATCCCATGTCTTAACACTGATGCTGTCCCACTTCTGCTCTAGAGGGACTGTTCAGGTTGGAAGATGTGGTTTTGTTTCCTCCCAGATTTTGTCGTCCTTTCTGCTGGAGCAGTAACGTCCCCAGCTAGTGATGGTTATAGACCAAATAAAAAGGTTGCTGGGACCTGCAGTGGGTTCCCAGATTCATACCATACACCTTGGTCTGACTTTTGAAATGACAGCAGCCCAAAGTTCAGCCTGGCCTTCGGTGGCACCTGCTGGGCAGTTGCTGCTGCTGATAGCAACAGCACTCAGGCTCAAATCCCTCTGCCCGTGCAGAGCCTGGAACTTGTTTCAGACTTGGCACATATGCAGAGCTTCTTGATCCTGTGTATTACTACCCTCGTATCTCCCTGGCTTAGCTCCCTCTGTCCTCTTGTGTTTTGGCTAGGAACACAGCCATCAATACTGGCATTGCATCCCTAAACACAAATACCTCCTTCCTGTATTTGACTGTACCTAAAACACAGGAGAGGAAAAATTACAAACTGATGATGTGATATGATGCAGCCCTGTGTAAGTTTACCGTGGCTGTCGTTTGAAACAGGTGATCAATAAATCCATTTATCATGTTTTCTCTCCAAATACTAGTCTGTCCAAATATTAGCTGTCACATAATCTGCAATGAAGCAGCATTCAGAGTCTCAAGATGGTTTTCAGCACCCTCTTCATGCTTTATTTTAGCAATTTCCCCCCCCCCTCAGTCTTCCCCTTAGAAGTGTGAGTCAGGAACCCTGCGTTATTAACAGCACTCCTAGTTGCACATACCTTTCATTTCCTCTGGATTACATTAATTGCCTGACAGCTAAAAGTGATCTGGGTTTTTCAGTCTTCAGCACTGGACTGCAAGAAATATTTACCAGCTACAGCAGATTTATAAAGATGCCACTGAGATGCCTTGAGACTAACAATCAGAAAACACAGTGGCAAAACAACACTATTTTTCAAGGTTAAATGCTCAGAATGCTAAAAAGGAATTGCACATAATAAAACCAAACAAAGACTTGGATTCAGCCCATTTTTTCCTCCACTTGTCTCACATAAAAGGAAGATGCTGGTGGTTTAAAAATGATGGCGCAGCATCACACGACAATTAAAAATTTAATAAGGGAGATTTAATTTTAATTTGGTTTTGGTTTTGTAGTTCAAATACCCGTTAGTGTCAACCCCCTACCTCTATTGCACAGTCATTTTCTTTTCATGCATGCCTTGCTCCATGTCTTTATAAGACTCGCTTAGCTGAGAATGGCTGGCTGATACTATATAAAGAGCACCTAACGTGAAGGAGGGGTTGTCCAGGCTGATGTTAGCAGTCTGGAGCTTGTGCATGTCCTGCGTGACTTTGAACAAGGCACTTAGCCTACCTGCACCCTGTCTCCCAAGTACGAAGAGCAGGTAATTCTGACTCCCTGGGGCCAGGAGGGTAACTGCCTTCGGGGGAGCTCACGTACCATGGCAGCTGGACCAGGAAAGTAGTGGAGAAGAGGAAAGACCCTTGAGGTGTGTACCTAAAGGGAAGGCAATGATAGAAAAATTGCAAGCCTAACAAATGCATCAACTTTGCAGCTTTATTTCAGTGACAGAATTAATAGGCCTGATTCTCATTCAGCCACAGGTACTACTGCATAAGAAGACCCGTCTCGAGGCCCTGCATGTCTTTCACTGCCTTGAAACAGTGACTGAGGTCCCTAAATATGATATGAAGATATTCCTTGTCTTAAAGCGACTTCGGGTCTGCAAGTTTAGAAAAAAAAAAAAGACACTTGATCTTCAGGAAAGAGATCTTTACCGATTTCAGTATAACTAAAAATACTTTGTTCTATGTACAAAAGCAACAGAATTAAGCCATTGAAAATTGGTCTGCAAAGGCAGGAATAACTATTCTTAAATGATAGTCAGTGAGAAGAGATGTTGCAAAATAATGCTAATTCTTACCCAAATGACCTTGGAAGCACTGTGTTTATTCGTGTTTCAGAGAAATGCAGTACACCTACATGTTTATAAGTGCTTTTCATTCGAAGGGAAAGGAATTGCTCCCAGGAGGTGATGCTTGCAGCAGCGTGCCTGCTCTGGGATCCGTTTGACAGTTCTGAGAGCCAGGGAGAAGCTGACCACGTCCCAAGCTCAGTGGGCGTTTTAAATAACAGAGTTCCCTGGCATCCCAGCTGTGCTGGCCTAGGATTGAAGGCCATCAGAAAGGACTGGCAGCAGCAGGGAGAAGCTAGAAGTGGTCGAACTTCTCTTCTTGTCAGTGCCTTGCCTTGAACCTGAGAGAGGCTGCCAAGCTAGTCAGCTTCCTGGGGGTAGCCAGAACTGCCTCCAGAGGCATCTCAGAGTTCCTCAGTGGTGAGGAAATCGCTGACCTCTTTGCTATCCTCTGAGCTCCATCTGTGTAGCACCACAAGCCTGTGCTGGGAGGGGGTTTGAAGTCCACTTCAGCAGGGAAAAAGGGCTGAGAAAAGTTCCATAATGGTATAGCCTCCCATTAATAACAATTGAGACCTTATTGATAGGCAGTGCTTTGGTTCTAAACCTTCCTTGAGATTGTAATTTCCCTTAGGAGTTGACTTAAATTTAGTCCATTTGTCCACAGTTTGTCGGTGAGGTGCTATTCCTGCGGCGGGACAAGCTGATGGAAGTGAGCAGCAAAGCCCACCGCTATTGCAGGTGGCCTACAGAACTTCCTTGGGGTGACCTGTTATTTGGCAGCTTGGTGAAATTGTTTCACACGAGGCAGGCGACCCAGGTGCTGCCAGCAGACCAGAAAGCTGAGCCAGCAGCAGGCTGCAGACTGCGGGCACTTTAGCAGTGGGGTGGCTGGCGCCAGCAGGGTTTGGCACAGGTCAGCCCTAGCGTTGTGCTGAATGCATTGCACGGGGCAGAGCATTTGGTGGCAGGGAGTTCTTCACTCTAGTTAACATCCGTGTTATCTACTTTTGGTACAAGCGAGGTGTTTCTGGGGAGGGCTGAGGTATATAACCTGTTTTAGGGAAGTGCATTATTATGAAGTCGAAACATCTATAGGGGCTTGAGAGTTTGGATTGAACTGCTATGCACACTGCTGAAAGTACTCAATTTCAGTTTCTCAATCTGTTTCCAAAGTCAGATAAGAAAATGAAATAAGACCATTTCTACATAGATGAACTTTTCAGCAATGTAATATGGTCTTAACTAATCTGGTAAAAATGTGTATCTTGAATTTACTGTATTCTTTCTGGGCACCCTTTTGTGGATGATGTCTAAACATAGGCTTTAACATCTTCAGCTCTTGTAGACTTAGCAGCAAATGGAAATGCTTGTACTGAGATGTTATCTTTGTGAGTGGTTAAACAAGCTGAATGTTTTTATATGTATAAGCTATTTTTAAATGGGATCAATATTTTATAAACACTTGCACAGAGCAGGGATTTGTTTCACAAATGGATATTTGGTATTTCTCAGTTATTTTATATACTTCACCCTCTTTTGCCAACATGGCATTAAAAGAGCTGTTTTATTTTTTCAGCCCCTGGAGTACTGGATTGCAGATTTTATTTTGTGCGGTTTTATCATACTGTGGTTCCAGATTTATTCTTCCACAATGAATATGGAAATAAGATTTTCAGTTGTCTATGAACTAGAACTTTACACCCATTATAATTTCTTATTTTCCTCCCTCTGCCCTTCAAGTTGGAAGGAAGCCTTTTACATTGGAAATATTTCTTTCTCTCTTGGCCTTCAAAGTCCCTCAAAGCCTGAAGATGGCTGCTGTAATCCTGCTTTATCCTTTTTTTAACCCCTAAAAAGAATTACTTGTGAATCTGCAGTATTCATTTTGTTTTTGTTTTCAATCTCAACTTTCACTGCTTTATGATTCAACTCAAACTGTTATCACATGTTTGCTTTCAGGGAAAGGCTTTGGGGGGCTTACATTTCTTAATCCTGTCTCCGAATAACAAAATACTCTGAACACTTGGAATGGAGAATGTGTGTGTGCGTGTCTGTGTAGGCTGACCTGCCTGAGAAATGCTTCCTTCAGGCTTTACCTTACCCGTTCATAGCATCCATTGTGATTGCAGAAGGACTACGCCCAGTGGTCTTCAGTTCCTGATGCTCAAATCATCTCCGGGTTAAAGATGCCTGGGCAGTGGTCAAGGGAGTGGGACCGTTGCTTTTACAGGCACATTTCAATTTTGTATATTTAACTCATAATTTCTTGCTAAAACAAATTCCTTCCCAGATCAGTAGGGAGCAGGAATGGTATTTGTGTTTGCAGAGACTTCTCGCGGGGACTTTCTTTTTGCTCTTTTTTGCTCGGTTGTTCTATTAAGCTCAGATAAGCTAGCTTGGTTATGACCTATGTATTGGGGGAGGATGGGGAGGAAAGGGTATATAACTGCAGCACAGTTAATCAAAATCCTCGAAGGCTTGGACTGAACACACCTCCGACTTTAAAGTATCCTCCTTTTTCATCCTGCATATAAACAGCAGCAGCATAGAGTCTAAAGCGCTAAAATGATGTGCTCTTTTGCAGGTCTGAGTAGTCTCAGCAACAAAAACCTGCACTGGCCCTTGTCCGTGAGGCTGCACTATAGTATGCTGACTCCGTGGGAGGAATGAAAGGGAAATCATTAAAAGTGGGGGAGATGCCCACTGGAGAGGAGGAAATTTATCAAATGTGTTGCAGCAATGAGGGAAGGGAGCAGTGAGGTCCATGATGAGTTGGGAAGACTTCCCCAAGCAGAAAGCACTAGTTATTTATCCAGTGTATTCCCTCTACTTTAGGAAAATACGGGAAAGGTAGGAGATTAACTTACCTCCCTCTGTGAGAGTAACAATGCTCCAGGGAGAAGAGACTTAGTCTTCCGAGCAGCACTGAGATATGAGGGCTGGTTCTCTTCTTCCCATTAGGAAGAAGAAATCATTCTTCCCACTGCTGCAAACCAAATGAGTATCTGACTGAATGCATTTGAAGCAAACAGCTAATAAAATCTAAAATAAATGAGATTACTGAATCAAATCATAGAATGCAAAATATTTGTGTAATTGTGTAATTCAAAGCTGTTGCAATATTAATGAATATTATAATACAATGATTAAACACAGGATTCATTTTGGTTTTGCAAATGCGCCTAAGTCTTTAATCTAGCAGGGTATTTCAACATAGGTAAATTTTGTTAAACCTTTCTGTGAGAGCATTTTATTTAAAAAGCACAGCTATAAACCCCTTAGTGTTCAAAGCCCTCCTCATCACTCATTGTTTCCTTTAGTCTGCTGCTTCCCATTGTTTCTGGCTCACCTACTGAAGATAAAATGAGACTGTGCAGCCAAGAAGCCACACTGAGCAGTGAGAAGCCAAGGATATAGTTCAGCACAGCTGAAGTCCAGTTGCCTAAAGCACCCGCTTATTCAGATCCTGCCTTTGCTTTTCCTGTAGTCTGATCTAGCCTCTTGTATAAAGTGTTTTTCTCTGAATAATCTTGCTGATCACAGTGAACTGTTTAAGGACCAAGGTCCTACTTAGTAGCAGTGAGTGTGGCAGAAAGTAGCCCCAGGAGAAACACAGAAAAATCTTAACTGCATCCTCGTTTATGTTAACCCCTATTTACTTAAGTTTGGTTTATACGTCCCAAACTGCCAAACATAAGCCAAGCAATGCTTTTTTTTTTTTCTCCTTCTATGACTTTTTGGATCATCTTCTCTTCAACAGCTTAAAAAAATAATGTTCCAACACCTTTGTGTTTCTTTTGATCTGCAGGAAAGGTGCAGAACTTCAGTCCAGGCTGAACAAAATTGATTACTCCTATTTTCTACTGTCTGATAACTAATCTTGGCTCCTTGGAGCCTTGCTTTAAGTTGTTCTACAGAGCTTTTGTGTTGCTGTAAATCACTGCTGTTGTCAAGATGGAAAAGTTTTGAGCTTTCATACATCCATAACGCTCGGTACTACAAGGTTGTTGGCTTGTCTCTGGACTCTGTTTTGCTTGATCCTGGCAAGAAAAGAGGCGGATTCTTGACTGTAGCCTTTGTTAGCGCTGTGCAGGTTTGTGGTTTATATCCTGTGATGGGGGCAAGGCTAAGAGGTTGCCCAGCCCTACTGTATACCCTTGGTATCCTTTATGTTTGGATCTGCCTCCGGCTAAACCACGGGAAGCTGTGTAGGCAGTCGGGATGCTGTGATGAACAGCTAGGGGCTCCTGTCCTAGTCAAACCAGGGGGGTTTGCTGGCTTGGCGTCCCACGTGCCTCTGCCTGCTGCCCCCTCTCCAGGGAGCTGTGCTGTGCCTGGCCCTGTGGTGGGCAGCTCTGCCTCCTCCTCTCTCCCCGCATCGCTTGCTCCCCCTCTCTTTATCTCCCTGCGATGTACAAAGGCTCACCGCACCAGTGTCAGTTCACAGAACAAGTGCCCATCAGGTCTCATTTAGCTCTGCAGGCACCAAGCTGTAGGAACAAGGCATTTTCCACTCTAGGGATGAACGGACTGTAATATTTACAGCCGTGAGAGAGTTTTCTTTCTCAAAAAGCTATTCCACCGGTTGAAGCATCTTGTCTGGTTACCGAAAAACCAGTGAAGGGGGACTAGATGTATTATGTCTAGAAATAGGTATACATTTGTGCTGCAAGGGGAATTAATCATTTGAACAATTTACCTTGGATTGTGCTGGATTCATTGTCACGTGAAGTCTTTAAATCAAAACTGGATGTCTTTTCTAAAAATAAGATCAACTCAGAAGTTACGTGTCTGGTGAAGGTCTTCCTGGGCAAAATTATGTCTTATGCAAGTTGGAAAAAACAGTGACCCTTCTAGGCCCTTTTAACACTAAAAGTCATGTGAATCAGTGCTGCGAAGGTGGGTGAATCTCTCCTGCCCTTTGGTGTTCCCTTAGGGCTGCCCAGCAATGAAGTGCATGGTGTTATAATGCTTGCATGAGATGTCTCCGTGTTTTTTATTCCATGTACTCAAATCCATCCTACACCACAGAACTGCTCTAACTCAGCTCCTGTATGTATTTCTACACTTATGTAGACAGGATTGGTTGTCCTTTTCATGCACTATCCCTCCAAAAGTACTAGGTATCACAGGGGTGACAAATACCGTCTCATTATCCTGTTCGACTTCATAACATTATAATCATTCTGGCATCTCGAAAAGTTGTGTGCACCTGTATTCAAGTTATGCTAAATCATAGCAGTGAAAATAATACTCTGAGTGCTTTGAGGTAGGAGAATAAAAACCTTCCTATAGCACACGTAATAGGTTCTGGGAGCACTTTGTCATATATAATCAGTTGATTTCGGTACCAGCAGGTAATATGATAGGATCCATTCTTTGCAGAGTGATGAAGGAATCTGGGAGTGACTTGATTCACAAAACAAACTGCAGAGCTATTACTAAATTTCAGCTGTATGTGGACCTTCTTCTCCCCTTCTCCTTTTCTAAAGCTGTCATTTGCTTTCACATGCATAAAGGCTTTTGTGTACCTGTTTGTAAATACAGTCTGAGATTTGGATTTGTGGCCTCACTATGCCAGCATGAGCATAAGGTTCCTTGAGAGGCAGTAAATGCCATCAACATGCTACCACCTCTTATGAGAAGAGCAATAAGAAAATGACTTGGGGGGGGAGGAGGGGGAGAATCCAGGTAGTTCTTTCTTGCAAAAGAAAAAACTAAGCATCGCTTCAACCCAGATGTTTTATTCAAATTGAAACGAATAGCTAATTTTATTTTCAAATGCTCTAAATCTTTTAATTTTCCTTTGAAAAAAATGAGTAAAATTTGTGTGAAATGTGGTATTAGTAATCTTGAAAACAAAGTAAGACCAGTAGGCTTTTTAAGTATTTCTCTTTCTTTGATTAAACTCATTGCTAAATTCAATACAAATTTACAAAGTGTGAATATACAATTAATTCAGTTTCCTTTTGCTCAGCTTGCAGTACTGTCTTGGTGTATCTGACAATTGCTACCAGCAGATGAGGAAAACATCAGGAACAGGCCAGTGTTGATCCTGGGTTCTGTAGGGAGAATACAGGGCGATCCTGGCCATGGCAAAGGTTGTTACTCTGGTTTAATGGCATAACTTGTGTCAGTTTTTAGCATCAGCTGTGTAGCTTCCTGCATGTATGTGTTTAAGAAAGGTCTGGATTTGCGTGTAAGGACTGTCCAAGTGCTTGCTGGGTGGGTCTGGCTGCACAGCACTATTTGATTTCCCCATCCTGCCACTCAGGGTGGTTGATTTCTTTATGTTACAAGCAAATTATATTGCCTAATGAAGATGTTCTAAAATGACACCTTTTTATTTTTCAAGCTCAGTTTTTCAATAGAAATTGCCCAGGTCAATGTCTTCGAACCTGTAAATGAATTGCAGGTGCAGATGGCGCTAATTGGACCTCTCTGACAGTGCAATTTTAGCCCTTTCAGCCTTCAAAAGACTGTGGATCCAAATTATGATCTACAAAGTCACAAATTTAAAGTCTCTTTGAAAATCAGGCATTTACTGAGTATGGTTGAGCTCCCCCTGAAGCTGTTAAACCAAACTTCTCTTTTGGCATGGCATTTCTCTTTTGGCATTTTTTTTAAACTTCTCTTTTGGCATGGTCTACTTTATCATTGCTGAAATACGCCTTGGCATCCTATTTAGCTGATACTATATTGTCGGTACCTAGGTGCGATCTCCACTGCTGGAGCACTGGGCATAAACCACAGCTGTACAAGTGTTCTTTTTGTGCGCGTCACTTCTGGTGGTGAAACAGAGCCCAGTTGTGCACAGCATGAAGGGCCTGTCGGGTGGATGGAGCAGAAATGCAGTGAGGGAGAAATTGCATGAACGTTCACATCCCGACCTTCCCTTACAGGTATTATGCTGAGCTCTTGTGTAGGCTCTAATGTATCCCCTTGTCTGATACTAGCTTGGAGCCAAATTACCTACCCACGTAGAGACTTTGCATCAGTCCAGAATTTACGTTTTCTCAGTATCTGAAAAGCCAGCGCTATAAGGACAAAAGAAATTTCACTGTAAACACAGCCCAACTGTTATGTTAAATGGGAATAGATCACCTCCAAAATGAATTGCGTTGTGCTGCTGCGTTGAGGTATTAAACCATGTGATGAACATTTCAAAACTGAAGTCTTGCCACTGATTAGCCACGGTGCACATGCATCACGCACCCTACCCTGTCAGCAAAGCTGCTGGAGGGCTCTGGGGACTGCCTGCTGCTCCCTCCTGGAGTACAGATCTATCACCTGAAATTTCCGACCTTAATGCTTATTGCTTAAATTGCTTAGACTTACATATAACTCTGCATTTGAGTGCACAGGTTTGAGGTGGCCTCTGATGCTCAGATACAAATCCTAATTTTCTTTTTCTTCCCCAAAGTATGAGTGCCCAGGGCTTTCTGAAAATGGGGTTATTAATGTTTTCCAAACCTGAAAACATCTAAGCATAGGTCTCTTTGGAAAATATTGATTCTCATCGAGCTCTCTGTATATTCATGTTAAAATGACTAATTAGTATTTCTTTTATCCCAAGCTTCATAACAAGATTAGCAGCAGCATGACTGCTAACTAGTATGAGGGTGGTGGGATTCCTTCCTGCATGTGTTTCATCAAAACCAGAATATCCTACGAGAGCCAACAGGTTTGGGCGAGAGATGAAGAGCTCAGTGATAAGAAGGAGCATTGACAGCCAGCCATCTCTTGACAACTGCGTGAAGAAGCAATGACATCCATTCCTCTTTCTGGGTAAGAAGGAAGACCAAATGTCAGCAACTGCTTGCATCAATGCTGTGCTCCTTGCGAAAGAAGCAGGACTTCCAGGCGGTGAGGTGCTACTCAGTGGACACTGAAGGTGGCTGCTTCAGTGACTGAAGTGAGTGCTTGAAAATCCTGCTGCCACAGGACAGAAAAATCAACCTGTTTGCTGCAAAATTGCTCCCTTGCAGTGGTCTAGCTTTTCTCCCATGGAAGTATTTTGATTTTATTGAGAGCACAGTGAGACCTAGCTTTACAAACCCTCAGTCTACGTCCTCAGCCAGCATTTTCCTAATAGTATAAGTAATCATTTTTGTAACCACCAAAATCTAGCTGTGGGAATCATGACCCCATTTGAGAGTATTTCATTTTGCCAAGCAGCAGCTGTGCATTTCTACACAGCAACATTAATTCCTGTAGAAAACCTCTCCCTCAAAGTTGTATTGCCTCTGCTCAGACTGTGGGCTTTCTTTTACAGCTGGATTTGCTGCGAGCATTTATGTGATCGTTCCCTCATTGCCCAGGCTACAGCCTGAAGGCTGTCTTTGTCATCCGCTCTCTCATTTGGCATGAAAACTTCTTCCTCTCAGTTCCCCAGTGAGATATTTACCAGTGTAACTCTGGCCACAGGAAGGCAGAATTAATCTTTCCCCTCGATGTCACACCAGGGTATCACACAAAGCTGGGGGTGAAAGGCTGCACAGAGCCTCCAGAGACCTTCTAGCTGAAGGTGCCACTCTGAGGAAGGATCAAGTCAACCCACACAGCTCCCAGGACATCTCACAATCTAACTGTTCCTAACAGCTGCAGTGCAGTGCTTTATGCGCATCCAAAGGCAGCATCTCAATTCCTTATTAACTTAAGATAATGTTTTTCTTCCAAAAAAAGTTTTTGTTGCTAATAAAGCACTTTTTTTTAAATCATTCTTCCTTCCTGCTTTCTCACTCACGAAGGTGGAGAATAACCTAGAATTTGTTGTCTTTGTGTAATAACTTTCAGCGTATAGAAAGACGATTGTTGGCTACGCCGTTGGCTTTCTGTTTTGTGAACTCCTTCAGCTACTTATTAGTGCTCTTTTTTTTTTTTTCATTCCTTTTCTTATTTTGGGTTTCCCCCCAAAGTTCAAAAGCTCGATGAAACATAATTTCTCCTGGTTACTGGTCCCTGACTATCTAAACTAAAACTTTTTTCTTTTCACTTTAGTATTGTTCAGACTATAAATATAAAAGGGAAATGTAAAACTTTGCTCAACAAAATCTGTCTGAATTGATGTGAATTGCTTGACAAGCAAGTTTGGAGCAGTTCATCTCTCCATGCTCCAGCTCTGTTTCAGACACTGCAAGAAAGTTACCTAAAGCAAGAGTTTTTTTAGTCAATTTGCTAATTTCTTGCAGTCTTCATCTGCAGGCAATACCATCTGCAAGAGTAATGTCTTCTTCAGCATCGCTATTCATTCTCAACTCTAAGCTAGGCATTCATTACCAAAAACTGTTTTTTTCTTTCCTGTGATCAATACCCACTCTTTCTCAAATGACAGTTTAAAAGCGGAGAACTACATCCCAGGTCTGGTAAGGGCATGATTTTAACATGTTTGGTATCATATTTTCATTTTGTATGATAGTATTTCTTGAGCATCCTCATTTGCAATGTAATCCTAAGGGATTGGCTGGTGTTGTGCAAACGCCCCACTTTCTATTTAGTGAGGGCACTCTAGGGGCTCCAGTCCCTTTGACTGACAGTGATAGATTATGGGTACTCTGTGCACTACATCCCCCTGGTCGGCTGGATGCACCACAGAGTAGTTAGAGGATTCTTTGCTGTAGAGAGAAACAATTATAAAGCATTTTTAGAACAGTGAACTGAATGTTTTTCATAGCTGGCAGCTCTTATTTATGACAAGTAGGATATGCCTCGGCTGAAAAACAAACAAACAAAACCAGCAACAAAACAAAAAATAATTTTCCAAAAAGAAAAAAGAAGGTATTTTGAAAGGGAATTTGGTACCCTCAGATTTGCAAGTTGGATTCTGTAGGCCCTGGATAACTTCACACAATTGAACATCTAGGGTGCTGGGAGGGATAGACTAGGTCTGTAGAAGGCTTTGTTACTTGGTGGTGGTGCCAGATCTAAAGAGAGCTACAGCTATATGCTGATCAGATGAGGACTGAAGAAATTCTTATTTTTATTTTAAATAATTATTTTGATTTTTGGAAGAAAGTTTCTCAGCTCTCTGATCTTAACGTAGTCCTGGATGTTTCCAGAAAGCAGGTCAAAAGCAAGGCCTACAGAGACAATGAGAAGAAAGCCCAAAACTCTGGCCAAATTCCTGACTACCCCAAAGCTCAGCTGTAGCAGGTCTGTGTTCCAGAAGAGATCAGTATTTGTGGAACTTACTCAGCTGGTAAAGGCAACGTAAGTGGTAAAGGGAGACTTGATGAGCCCTGCGCCTGGCTGGAACAGGATTCCTCATATACCATCGTTGTGCAAGAATTTTACAGGCCTGTATTCTGAAGACTAGCTCCCATCTGGTGGGATGAACTGCAGTAAAAAAAAAATAATAAAAAAATCAACCAGGAGAAGAGCTATCAGATCTTACTGGACAGCAAATACTGTGCAGTCCTGACACTCACTTCTCAGCAGTGCTGATGCAACATATACCCAGTTAATGCACGAGAGGGGCCGTCTACCTAGCATGTTTAGATATAATTGCGAGCTACATAGTAGTGTATGGATCCCTGGGCTAGAGAAGGTATAATTCATAGAAACTCCTTCTGAAATAGAAAAAACTAGGCACTAGCACAGTGCGTTACCTTCCAAGCATGTGTTTTTTGTTAAAGAAATTTATGAGCTATGTGGAGCTAATGGATACTTATCAGTCATTGACCTGCAAATACATGTTGGAATTCAAAAGACTTGGCTTCATACAGATTTTCCCCCAGGATCATTTTTTTTTTTCAACTACAATTTTCCTTAAGCAACTTACAAGACAAAATGTCATGGCCTTTGAATTTGGACTCTACAGAACAACCTTTTCTGTGGATTATTTCTCAGTTGGATAGGTTCTGTGAATTCTGTTTAAATCTAATACTTTTTTAAGACTGTCCTAGCAAGTACTTTAATAGAAAATTTTCCCAATGAATTGCCTAACAAAACTTGCAGCCAACAACAGGAAAAAAGGGAGATTGCTTTGCAGGATGGAGGTAAACTTTCTCTACTTCCTTTGTTGAACTCTTGACATTTTTCCTATTTTAGTGGGAGGACAAAATTTACCAAGAGATTAATCTTCATGTGTTGTAAATAGTATCTGTGTAACCAGTAAAGGTCTCTTCCTTTATTCTAAGGACTATTTATTTTTGTGCAGAGAATGTTATATGTATCCCAGTTAAAATGGCCAATATACTTCTTACGTTTCTTTGTTGTATGGCAAGTGTGGTCCCACATAACCTTTGACGGGAAGAAGGATCCTCCAACTCCTTGGCAAGGAAGACAGAAAAGAACTCCCAGGACGGTCCTGAAAACATGAGGTTGGTCAAGGAGTGCCTCTGCTTCGTGGCTGGGAAGCCTGCTTATCTAGGCGTCATCGGTCTGACTCTTTCCAGCCTCCACTGTGCCTCTTCCTGTGCAGGGGCTTTAATGCAAAGCTGCAGGGGGGGGGACAAAAGAAGGGAAAGATCGGTGGTGATTGCGAGCTGGCTTTGGAAGCTGAGTTGATAGAATCTAAGAAGTGACTGGCACGATATAAGCACCCAGTGAGGCATTTGGCTGGGCTTTTTTATTTAGATTGTGAATTATTCTCTGCAGAGGTCCTGCATCCTATCATGTTGTATGACATTCTGGGCAGTATTTCAAGACAAATAAATAAATAGAAACAGTAATAATTCCCTTGCACTTTTCTCCCAGCTGCAGGATTTTGAGAACCCTCAGCACACATTTCTTCCAGGACTTTGTTTGAAAGTGCCTGTAATGGGGAGAAGAAAAACAAGAGAATGGCTCTAGAAAAAAAAAAGGACAGTTAAGCTATCCATTAGATTGTGCACAGGCGAAGCCCAAAGCACCCTGATTTCACATTAGTATTAGCAAACCCATAATAGAAAAAAGTTGTCTGGAAACTAAGACCCTTTGGGCTCTTTTGAAAGAAGTCAGCATGCTTTAACTAACATTTTATGTGCTTTCTTGGGCAGAAGTCTCTCATCATTGTTTTCTGCTGATACTTTGGAGATTTGCTGGATCTCTGTGTTCCATTGTGTAATTAACTGCATCTGAAAAAGCCATTTTATTGATAGTCTATAGGGGCTATTCTTGGAAGAGAAATGAGTAACATATTTGAAGAAAATGTATTATTTACCCTTCTCTCCACATGACTGTATGAGGGGTCACACAGGGACACCTGACTTCGGGTTCCAAAGCTATCGAGGTGTATTTTCATTAGACATCTTGTGCTGAAGTCAAAGCAGAGCTATGCTTGCTTGTATCAGCTGAGGATTCAGCCATTTAAGTGAGCATAAGAAATGACTTTAAACTCAGGCTGTCACAGCAGCAAAACCTGATCAAAACTGGTTGGGAATAATGCTCTCTCATGGTTTTGTCTCAGGCTGCACAAACCTGGGCACTGCAGTCTTGATCAAAATAAATACCCCGTCATGCTGAGTCGGATTTTCAGAGGCAAGAGGATCCCAAAAGAAGCAAAACGCTCTGGTGAAGGGAAAATAAATGTAAGGGCCTGAAGGGGCTGAAACATTTATCATATTTTGTTTTGTTTTCTTTGAGAAAAATTTCTGTTAAAAATGAGGCGTATTATAATGAAAAGTTCCCCACTGGACCAGCGCATGATTTATTATTCCTAAGCATGCTTAATACCTCCTCAAATATAGGCAGGTGATGGCTTCGGCTATTAGGATGCAGAAGTTGAAGCCTGGAAATCAATTTTTGGAAAAGCTTCCTTCAGCTGGAAAGCGAAAGTGACACTGAGGGGGGGGTCTGTGTGTCCGAGCACTGCGCAAGGGCTCACTACCATGTATGCTTTTGCTAAGAAAGTAAGTGGGAGAAAACGTGCTCTAGGGAGGTCAGCACAGAGGGAGTGGGGAGAGGATTACCTGGCAGCAGAGAAGGAGCTTGTCCCAGGCCTGTGGTGACTTGAATTAGGTTTTACTGCTGGCTAAATCCTGACCTCTGAGTGCGGTGGTGCTGCAAAAGGAAGGTAGTACCTAGCTGTCTTAGGAACCACCTGCCCGGAGGAGAGACGATGAAATTCTTCATGAACTAGGTGTTACGTGCAGATAACATAGAATTGCTTTATCTACTGCACTAGTGTTTCTGTGCTACATTGGTTGTTGTTGGGAGTGGGGAAGGTAACACACTGAACATTGCAGAGTTTTTTATTTTCAACTTCACAGGTTTTGGGAGGGAGACCTGAGCCTGTGATGTGCTAGCAATCTTTTTAAACACAGCCTTTTGGCAGTCAGTCAGGCCCTGGCAGAAGGCTTACAGTTGCTTATCAAAGAAGTCTTTCATTTAGGCATGTCAAACCTAACTACATTTTTCTTTGTTGTTTGGCCTTGATTTTGAATTTTTTCCAAGTAATATTTTTCAGCCTCTCGCTAGCAATGGCTCTTGGGTAAGTTATTTGATTACCAGTTAAATATAGTATCTGATACAGAATATGTGCATTTGATTTATACCTGATCTAAATGTCTATCGCGTTTGTTTCTTGATGTTTCCTTGTTAAGGCTTGTTTCTGCCACTGTATGACTTGGTGTGCGTCTCAGAGCCAATACAAATGATATATCCAGAATCATAAAGACATAAATGCACAAGTGATGTTGCAGGCTGATACTTGGGTCTCTTCGTCTGTAAAAGGAGCATTTCCTTGGAAAGATGGCATTCAGCTTTGGCACCCCTTTTTTGCCTCTCTGTTTCTCCTGCTGCAAGTGGAAGAACATGCCTATATCTACGCTGGATCTGGTCCTCAATCAGGCAGTCATGCCTCGTTTCTGGAGAGAGTTCAACGTGATCAGAGGAAGGCTGTCTGCATCACCTGCCTGCATAATCCATCTCTCACTGGTCAAAGAGAGATGGTAGTGTGCTGACAAATGCCAACACTTTTTTAGAGCACATTATAAGGTAAAACCTAAAATAAATGTGCTTTTGTTTTCATCTACCCTGGGGCATAGCTCTATGCCTGGAATATGTATCAAGAACAATTCCTCTGTTTACAGTTTAAAAATGAGCTATAGAGTACTTACTGCAACTGCCAGTTTCCTGGGAAAAAGGTTTGCAACGACCATCTATTATCTCGCTGCAAAAAAAAGTAAACTCTTAACCACATATGAAATTAAGCAATTCTTTTCTGGCAATTGGAGTTTGGTTTTGGTGATAATAAGTGTTGGTTTGTGATTTAATAGGTCATTACCTACTTTGCCTATAATCACAGAGTAATAAATAACTGTTGGCAAGATGGATAATAGCTAGGTCTGAGAGGCATGAAAAAGATAAAGCAATAGGCACAAACACGCACTTTATATTCATAGAAAATGGATCCTAGCCAAGAAATGCAATATAAACTGATATGAGAGAAGATTTTTATTAGATGCCTCTAATTTGGGGGATGGCTAAATACCTGCATTCACAAGATCTACTTGTCTTTCTTGTTTATAAGACATGCTTTGGACTTGTTACATGGAAGAATCCCTTTCTGACAAGTTAATTCTGTGTCTCGTGGAGCCAGGCTACCCTCTGAATGACCACACTAGCTTTTTGGGCCTAATTAATCAAAAGTCATTGACGCTTTTTTGTTTATGTGCTGCCCCCATTAAAAATCTCTGCAGTTGCTGGGAGCTTTACTGACTTCTGGGGCACAAGGTGAGCCCTCGGATCCCTTTGGGCCTGATATCTGCAAGTCTCAGCTGTACCGTGAACGCTGGCAGTCATGGGTTTCAGGAGCTGAGAGCCTTGAGATGATGTAATTCCTCATCCCTTCCTTTCTTGTGATATCTTACTCAGTTCTTGTCAAACAAATAATGGCCTCTTGTATCCTTTTATATTTTCCCAGCCATTCTCGTTTTCTCCTGTGCAATGTCATATTCTGTGCAGTAGTAATATTATTGCAGCACATTGTATTGCATCATATTTGTCGCAGATTTATCATATTGTTTTTGATTATGCCTAGATGTGCTGTGCAGAGCTCAGGGCTTGCTTTGCAGTGTGCAAGAAAGGGTGTGCGAAAACAAAATCCAAAAACAGCAGCAAAATTCCCCCAGGTTGGGCAGGGAGGATGGCAGGGCCATGGTGCTCATCGCCAGCTCTTGAGCTCCGCATTTGTTTCTCCTGTGCCTCCATGCCTTTGACGTGGTGCAGTTTTGAAAATGTGAGAATACAGCTGTGCAGTTCTGACCTTACATCAAGGTTGGGCAGAGGCAGCCAGTGGCTGTTGCAAACTTTTGGCTGAATCACAAGGACTGGCTGGAGGTATCTGTCCTTTTCCTTTTCGGGAAGGTTCACAGAGAAAATGTCTTTGCTTATTTTAGGGAGGTGAGGAGATGAGGGGAGGAGTGAGATGGCTGCAAAAAGTGCCAGTGGATGTTTGTTCCCTCTGAAATATGAAGAAACAGAGAGCTCCCCCTACTTCTCAGTAGTCTCCCACATTTCGGATGCATTAGCTTTAAGAACTAAATGTGCTTGGGGAGAAGAGATTAAAATTGCGAAGTGTTTTCCTTTCCTATGAGCAGAACTGACAGAAAGATGACAAAATGCTTGTGGGAATGATTAAAGAGTGTGAACGTTCTCATTCATGTCATGTCATATATTGCTAATTTGTACATATTTGGTTTTGTACCAATCCGGCAAATTTCAAGAAAGAATCTGCCAGGAATCAATGAAAAAAAAAACAACCCTGTATATTCTTAGGAAATTCATAATAAGTATTTGCTGTGTTTTATCTGGATTTTAATGACATCTGTAAAGAGTGATGGCTATCAGGAATGGACACAGGCAGTGAGGAGAGGTGGGATGGCTCCCGGCAGGACCCCGCAGCCTTGGGCCCCTGGCCTTGGCCCATCACGCACCCTCCTCTGTGCCTCCACCTGGGAAGTACAGAACTGCCACTTGCCAGCTTCGCAGAGGGCTGTGGGGATCCAGGAATACTGCTGTAAAGAGCTGCAAGATGCGGTGTTTTATAAAGGCAGTGTATGAATTACATATAAGCATTCATTCACCTGCAAGAGCAACGCTCTCCTCACTGGTGGTCTTTTGGCTGCTCCACTTTTCAGTGTGTCAGAAACTGATACTTTCATTTTCCACTATTACTCTTTTCTCCATTGCCACTGATCTGGAAGTAAGAGAACCTCACCTTATACTGTATACTGCAGCTTTTTAATTTCAGTTTTATCTCATTAATTGTCAGTGCTTCGATAGATGACCCTAACTATCCTCTAATTCCCTCAGCTGTGATTCTGTTGCTTTTCCTGTATGGAGTTATTTAAAGTTTCACTATCTCTGCTGGTTTCCGAGATGTGATGGCAGAACTAAAAATCCTCCCTAAAAGAGTGAGAAAAAAAGAGATTCTGGCCTGCTGACCTGGCTTTTGGGAGCCATTCAGGTGCCTAAATCCTGTTGATTCCCAAGTCTTTGCAAATTTAGGCTTTAATTACTCGTTAGCTTGTAGGTATGCTAATTTAATTGTCATTCAGCCTGGTTATACAAATTCAGGTTTTTCAGTCTTCCCTTGCAAAGTAGCACCTCCAGCTCCTTAATGACTTCTGTTACTGATTTTATCTCCTTGCGTGGCAACCTGAATTTTTTGGCAAGGTTGCCTTCCAAGGTTTTCAGCCTGTGTGTCAGGAACATGGCATGGCCAAGAATAGACTGGCAAATATGGTTCTTGCTAGTCTGCTTCTATAGACAGGAAATTAAATGCAATGAGAAGAAACACTCGCTCTCCAGCAGAACTTTGTTCATGTCATAGAAAAGTGAGGAGAAAATAAAATGGCTGTGAGGGACAGTAATGAGGAAGTTAACACGAACGTGACATGGAAGCTCAAGAGAAACGGCACACAGATGGGGTATCATTCCAGCAAATACTTTGCTGTTTTCCTGTCAGAATCCATTGATTTGATCAGAGAAATGTGCTGTCTCTAATCTGTGCACTCCCCTTTCTTGGAGACCCTTTGACAATGCAATCTCATCTGGTGAATCCAATTATATTTGCATACTGTGAAGCTCGGGCTCCAGGCTCCTGATGCGTTTACAGTTTGCAGGGAGGTTGAAGTGCTGTGTGTTACAGGACAATTCCTGGCATGATCAGGATTTATTTCAAAAGGGGAGATTTGCCTTTGTGACCAGCCAGGCTTAGCCTCTCAGAAAAAATGTACTGTGGGGCATCTGGTCCTGGGGCTCCTGCCTGCTGGCCCTTCTTTTTTCCTTCTTGACAGCAAGGAGAAATCTCTTCGATAACCCAGGGAAGGGCTGGCAAGGGCCCAGGGGGGCTGCGAACACCATCAGGGTAGAGCTGGGTGACCGCATCCCTCAGCCAAAGCTTTCACCTTTCCTTCAGGGAGTTTAACCTGGACGAAATGATCGGTCAAATGATGGAGCTGCTCCATCTCCCTACACCATCTTATCTGTTTTTTTTTTTTTTCCATTCTGTTTTTTCTTAGAGCAGGGTGTGGCTGATAAGAACATCTTACTCTCTGGTGTTGGAAGGAACATCAGCTCAGCTCAGTGTTTTCAACAGAAGCAGGAGTGGTAGTAACCCAGCTCGTGTATGGAAAAGAGGTGGAGAAGAAATCTTAGTCTTAGAGGATGGAGAGCAGATTACTTAATTTATTTGGCGTGATTCTTCTCTGACTTGGAGTAGCACAGGAGTTCTCAGCCAGAGGACCTGACCTGTTTAAAATTAGTGTAAGGGAAAGGAGATTTAGGGACAGGATCTGTGAATTTTAGCCTTGTTGTTCTGGAAGAAAAAAGTGATGTAAAGAGAATGCAAGCAATTAGGGCATATGCTGTGTTTGTTTACCCTCAGAAGCCTGTGGTAGGTGTGTCAGTGCGCTGTTGTTCAGCAATTAACAATAAAGGCAGACAGCGATTAACCACATGTCTTCTGTGAGCGGTAATGCAAGTTATTTGTATTTAACCTTCATGATTCATGAAGCACTTTCATTCTGGGAACAAGGGAGAACAGGAGGGAAAATCTTAGAGCCTGATATTGCCATGTGAAAAATGATCATATTTTATTTGTCAGTAATGGAAACAGAAAGCTTTTCCATTATTAGCAAAAAAAAAAAACCCATATATTTGCATGCATACATAAACATGTATATATATCTATACATATGTATGCTTATATGTATGTATTGAGTGACAATAGACTTTTATTTCTGTGAATTTTAGGCTTCATTTATTTTTAGGACCTCAGAACAGATACATACTGAAACCAGTGTAAGAATTCTCATTGGTATCAATGGTTGTTGTATTTGAAATCTGTATTACTAGTGAGAACACCATTGTTAGAGTTACAGACTTTGGATATTTTTACTCCCCCCACCCCCAATTATTTTTGAAGATATTAGAATTATTTAGGAAAATCAGCCTTTATAGGATTTAGTTTGCAAAGGAATGTGATGGGACACCCAGACTGATGTGATTAAGCCTGTTCTGATGGCACGTGCTTTTCAAGGATATTTGAACTGAAGGACAGACTTCATGAAGAATTGTCATGGGAACAGGTATAGAGCTTGGTCTTTTTTTCTTTTTTTCGTTTAAATGTCCCAACTACAGGATATTTTAGAAAACCAAAGAATACCTGTGTCATTCTGTGTTAAAGAAGAGATAACTACTGCACCAGGATTACATATACTGTAAGGTCACTTCTTTTTCCCTAAACCAGATTTCTGTCACAGACCTTGTATTTGGTAGAATGAGGTTTAGCAACCAGTTTGTCTCATTATAAGTGAAACATTCTGGAAAGTTTTCCATTGACTGTGGTATAAATTTGAGCTTAACTGTAATGAACTGGCTCCAAAATGTGTACTGGAATATTGACTTTTGTGAATTAATAAGATATTGTTTTCAGGTTTTTATGGATTAATACTTAGCTACAAGCTGTTCAGCATTTGGATAGAGAATATCCTAGTAGTAAAATGCAATTTTGTTTTGGAAACAGATGGAACCATTGGATTGGTGGACAGACTTTTAAAAGGTAGCTAGGGAGAGGCAGAAAGTGCCTTTATTTGTTGTTCTTTCAATACAAGTCATTGATATTGCCACTTTAAAAGCAACCCAGTGAGGGTTTTTTTGAAAACAGAGCTTTGAGAGTAATTATTTTTCTCTGTGTCTAGAACCTTAATTTTAGAAAAAAAACAATTATAATGAGATATTTTGGAAGGAAAACAATAATCTCTTAGAATAAAAGGAAATCATTTAAATTTTGTCCCCAGTTACAAAAATGTATCACTTAGCTTGGAATCAAAAGCTTATTTAACACTACGTGCAAACATGAAATCTGCTTTCCTCCTGCTGTCTTTGTATCCTCTGGGAGCTCTAAAATTTTCCAATAGGAACTTTTTCAAAGGCGAGTTTTCTCAGGGGAATTTTCTTTCAAATCCACCTAATGAGTGTGTCATGGAGTGTTTCAGACGTTCCACAGTGAGCCGAATAAAGGGCACGATATTGTAAAAGGAGCTGAAGGACAAGAGAAGTGATTTAAGCTGAATACTGTCAGACTTGTCAGAACATTTGGTCGGGGGCAGCACAGCAGTGGGCTAAGCATGTCGCTGAAGCAGACTGGCAGAAACAAGAATGCACTCTGAAATTTGTGCTCACCCTGGGAAGTCCACTGTGCTTCCGCGTTACCTTTAGACTAAGTGCAGTGATGTCAGTTGGCATCAGTGAGAATGCTATTTTGAGTTGTACTGGTCCAAAAGGGTCTGAGCTACAGTGTTTTGGAGAAAACAGCAAAGCCTCTGTGCTTTGCTGTTCTTTACTTGACTGTAATTATTCAGCTATGGTAATGTTGATTCTGATTTCAAATGTAATGCTGGGGTAACCTGTTTTGTAGGAATTAATCCTCAGTTATTCAATTGAGGGCAACATCAACGCCACAGTCTCCACTACTAAGCAGAAAAACACAGCAAATAGCTATTGGCATACCTTCAAGAAATACGTTCGATCAGTTATTGTGCCTGTGCCATGAAAAGACCTGTAACAGAACATTCCTGGAGGGAACGGGTTGCATGTGAAATGTGAATCAAATTCCGTATCGTTGGACTTGTTAGTACAGCCTTTAGTGCTGCTTGATAAATAGGCAGCATGTGGAGCTTTGACATCTGGCCGTTTGGGCGCTAATGAAGTATGCCATCAACTCGGTCAGTGTTTTAACTGGAAGGTGTTAAGGAGAGGTGTGCGAGAGTGGATGAACAGTTGCTCTGCGTGTACTTCAGGAAACCTGGGAAAACCTTGAGTGTCCTTAGATTGGAAGCACTCTTGGCTGGATCTCAAGGATAAGAGTACAGAGACGAATAAGCCTGGTCTCTGCTCCTGAAGCTACAATCTCATCGTGCGCTGGTATCCAGGTGTGTTGTTTCACGGGTCTGGAAGAAGCAGAGCTCAGCACAGCCCCTGGGGCAGAGCGTGCGGCTGAGCTGTGGGGAAAGATTCGGCTTGCAGACACGGGATTACCCATGAGATGCTTCTTGATCAGAACAGAAATATTTAATCAGGTCTATCTCCTGTAACTGTCATGTAGAGAAAACAAGTCTCCAAATTGGATTTGTGTGATCGATGGGCAGGAAAGACCTTTTTATCCACCTTAGTGGAGCTGCCTTACAAAACTAGGGTTTGGTGACAGCAGAATGCCTGTATTCTGGCAGGACTGACTGTCTGCTGTCTGGGGATACAAGCTGTTCTGGAACCATAATCAGCTGTAAATTTTAGCCACAATCTGTACATTTGTGCATGTCAAAAGAAAAACAGCTGCTGAGTTCAGAAAGAATACAATTCTGATTCAGCAAATTCAAAGGAAGCATTTTCACCGATTTCTGAAGACAGGTATCATTTCCCAGTAGTCAGATACATGTTTGGGTACCTTAAGATATGTTTTGGAATTTATTCAAGTGCATCAGTGAAGCAGGAATCTGGCCTTTAAAAAACAACGTACAGGGCCACAGCAGGGAGCATGGTGCAGGGAACTGACACAACCTGAAATGGGTTCAAGGTCTGAGCGTGAAAATCTGTAGGATCTATTAGGAGGAGATCACATCTGAATGCAGGCATGAGAGAGAAGCAGGTTATGGACACCAAACAACAAGGACAGCAGTGTCGGCCTCTGCTGACGAGCTCATGTTTGCCTGTTCTGTGAAATCCTCTTTAGAGCAATATTCTATCAATTCATGAAGCTGTTAAAAAGAAAAACAACACCAAAACAGAGATTGGGATCTACAGCACCAATTCCTTACTTCTGGAAATGGAGCTTTTCAATAATACCATTTTCTGTCACGCCTGGGCAAACTAATTAACACCACCACACTTTATTAATGTAATTTATGTCTTGCCCTAGGTGAACTGTATTTATGCTTCAGTTAGTCAAAGATTACTGTTCTGTGTTTGAATGAATTACATTATTCAGTGATGTTTATGTTCCACAATATCAGGTTGTAATTAAACGAGTGCCTGGGAAGTGCCTGGTATTCCCTAATTCAGAAAGGCTCGTTTGGGACACGTTTTTGTTTGTGTTGTTTCACAGGTATATTGAAGTATATCACAGTCCACAGGCTGGACTTGGGCACGTCCTTCTCTGAGTTGCATCTGAAGTCCTCCACAAGCCAAGCGTTTATCTGTAGGCTTTAAGCATGTGAACAGCCTATTTAACTCAATGCACATGTTGACATCATTTAATTGAATCAGGGTTTGGAGGCCAAATTTATTCCAGCTGGAGATCTGGCAGGGAAAGGGTAATATTCTGTAAAGAAAGAAGGAAGGAAGGTAGTTCTAGAGCTTAAAAACATTTAAGAAAATGCCAGTAGAAAAAAAAAAAAGTACTCAGTTTACAAGATATTAATGGCTTCCATGAAGTATGCCTCTGATGTAGCTGCCTTATGCTAACGGGCACAGCATCCGCCGTCATTCACACCAATTGGCGGAAGCAGTTTAACGTCGTTTGGGGAGCCGGACAGCCTGAGACAATGCAAAACAGTGTGCTAAACGGACTGTCGTTTTTTCCTGGTGATTGCCTGCAAATTGTTGCTGTCTGCTTGGTTAACGTGTGGATGACAGATCACAAAGCAACCAGAAGATAAGAGAGAAACCAGAGAAGCACAGATCTGTCGTAGCACATAGACCTGATAGAGGCTCAGACAGAGCTCCTGGATGCAGCAGGCTGGAGGTGAAGCAGGTTGGCAAGGGAGATAAGGCAGTCTCCTGCCTTCCCGACCCACTGGGCTGCATTTATAGTACTGAGCTGAGCAGGCTGAAGGCCAGTTTGGCTGCCTGTCCATGCTACTTGCCTGTGGTTGAGGCTAGCTTTAGGTGGCCTTAAAAGAAACGTTGGAGGGGCTTGCTCTTGAAAGTACACTCAGAAAGGACATTGCACGTGTCCCTCAGCCTGCCTGGACAGATAAGATGGGTTCTTTTCTACCAAGAACTTGATTTTACCTTCTTTGAGGGCAGCTGAGATTCGCAGACATCTGGAACTCGGCCTGGATTCAGGCGGTTTATGTGCAAAGTCCTGGGAGTACCTGGACTCAGGTGCTGCAGGCACAGAGGTGCTGCAGGAACGTTGCACCGAGTGACCGGGGTGGCTCCCAGGGCAGGGGGCTTGGAGAGGGCAGCAGGGGGTGGGGAGCACAGCTGGGGGAGAGGGAAAAGCTGACACCTCGCCTCCACCTGGGGCATTTCTCAACCACACACCCGAAGCAGCAGCTGCTGCCAATGGCACTCAGCCACAATGCCACAAACGGGGCGCAAGTGCAGTCATGGTGTGATTTTACTCAGGGTGATTTAAAGAATTTCACAGCTGAGTTTAAAGTACCATTAAGTAGAAGGATGCGTGGGGAATGGCACCAGGCTTTTTTTTTTAAGACATGGCTTATATGTATACAATTTTCAAGCAGGTTCTTAAAAGATATCTGTCATGTACATTCAGTCTTGTAAATAGATAAATAGATCCAAAGGAATTTTATTAAGATTTTTGTGTAAATCTCTTCTATCATGCCCCCCCCCCCCCCAAGTTGACTTTGGCAGTTTATAAGGGCTTCTAAGAACAAGGAAAAAAGGAGATTTTATTCACTCTGAATATGTGAAATGCAAATTTCCTTGGGCGGCGGTTAAATCTTTTTTTTGGATTTAACTGGAAGGGAACAATGACTCGCATCCATTGATGAAGTACACCTTACCTCTGTATTATTAACAAGTGCAGTCGGGTGAATCAGACTGCATCTGCCACTGAGAATAGAGATGGTTGTTTGGACGACAGGGCAGGATTGTGCTCCGAGCATGTCGTGTTTATGGTTCCAAAACCAAAGTACAGATTGGAGATTTGTCCCAGGTCAGGGTCTCCTTGACAGCGTGTGCACTGTTGCATATCAAGTGCTCCTGCATAAAAATACAGTTGGATGACAAAAAATAAATAGCGGTGATCTAGAGTAAAAGGCAGGTCCTGATGTCTTGCACGTTCTAGGAATACGCCTCTCACACTGCCAGCTCAAAATTCAGGGCAAAAAACAAAGCCACCATCAAGCTGACAAAATGATGTCGAAGGTACAAACTGGCAGAGCTTTTGGTAAAAGAATATGAATTATTTTGAAATGGAGAAACATGACTGGAAAGGTAACTGAATAGCATGTTGAATCTGCTGATTTTTTTCTGCTGTTAAAATAAGACAAATCCATGACACGGAGCTGTTCATTAGTATAACTGTGATTTTACTGCTGTTGGATAATTTCTTTCAACAGTGGGGAGAAAGAAATAAATACACCAAAGATGGAGCATCTATTAACAAATAAGTCAGCTGGGGCAAGCAGAAATTTATGTAATATGCTTTGAGCATGATGAGATCCAGAAAAAGGCATAAGGACTGAAGAAAACGGTAAGTGTGCATGGCACAGAAAGCAGTCATTCTGTGGGGAAAAAAGCCATATAGTGAAAGTAAAGCTTTAACGATTTACATAGTGAAGCAACAGCAATTAATTTAAGCTGGAAGAAGCATTTTTTCCAGATAGAAAACTGGCTTTATTTTTGTAAAACATATTTTCTTTTTTTTTTTTTTTTGAGGCTGTTTGCATATTAGGTCTACCAATTCCTATCAGTTGTTGTCTCATACCTAGTATCAGATGACATCTTGAAATTTAACATCAAAGCAGAGGTAGCACAGGGAGCGTAGAGTAAGCAGTGCCACTACTGGTGTAAAGTTTATGTACTACACTGGTGAATTAAACAAGAATAGCAGAAAGAAAAAATACCATAATACATAAAGAAATGCGTCGAGAACCTGTATTTGACTGCATTGTCAGATCCTCCACGTTTATAACCTTGCAATCCATTGGAAAGATGCAGGCATGTACACACTATATTACTGCCAGAATACTGTCATAATGAAGTTGGATTATTCTTGTTCCACTGATTTTCACTTCAATAAAATCTATTCTGGTCTCTTTTGAAATACCTAGCCAGGCAATACTTCTAAACAGGAGCGTGAGGAGAGAGGCAGTCTCTGGGCTTGTTTGGGTATTGAATACACTTCCCATGGTTAAATGTGGTCTTGCTAAGGTTGTGGCCTGGGAGCCAGGAGACATGTTCTCAGCTCTGCCCAATTTTGCTACCAAGTGTTGGGCAGGTTCTGCTCTGGAAAATAAAAGCACCAAACTTTTCTTCCTCTTGTTTGCTCAGTCAAATCAGATCCTATAGGCTCTTGCCTTGAATATTGGATGTGGTTATAAGGTACCAGTGCAATGGATTTCATCCTTATTCTGTCTGGAAGGTATTGCCTTGTAATATATATGATAATAATACTGTAAGTTAGAAATTCACCATAGTCATAGAAAACAGCAGGAAAACTCATCAATTAAATCATGCTTTTTTTTTTTTTTTTTAAGAGATGACCCAAATATCTGTGACTCTTGAATAGCCCATCGGCACTAACACCACTGTCAGGCTCTGCTTAATATTTCTGCCAAAGGCTCGAGCTGTGGTCATCCGAAAAACCTTTGGCAAGCAGCCCAGTAATTCGTCCTGCCCCAGCCTGGCAATTTGTCCTGCCCCATGGATGACGGTGGCACCTCCCCACACTACCACATCAGGAGGGAAGTGAACATGGTTCTCGCTGAAAGCATAATAGCAAGTGACTTCTGGTGGCATTGTCCCGGAAGAAAAATTGCTAACGGATTTTCATAAAAAGAAAGCCTAATATAGGTGTCTGAGATTTCTGAAAATCTAAGACTTGGACCTGTAACAGGGTAAGATTCTGTAGTTCAAAAGAGCTTCTTTCTCCCTCCGTGCCTCAAAATAAAAATGAGAGAGAGAGAAAGCAGGATTTCAGTTGAAAGGGAATTGGTTTTTGGAAGCTCCAAAGCAGGACACAGAAATGAAGTTTTCCTCTGCTTCCCTCCCCTCCCCTCCTCTTCCCCCAGAAGCATCTCTCTGCAGCCCAGCCAGGTGGGTGAACCACAGCAGAATTTAACAGGTTCAAGACAAGCTGAGTGAAGTGTTGGGTAACCCTGCCAAATTTATTGCTTTATTCATTATTTATGCAGACAGCAGATGCAGTACAGATTTAGGGACTGACTGCAGTAAATAAAAGGCTGACATGGCCCAGCCAGATGCATTAAACACTTAAACACTTCATTGCTATTGCACGAATATGCAAGCTTTAGGTCCTAACCCCAGTGGTAAATGCTCTGATATCGGTATTAAAAGTAGCACTGCCCAAACCACAATTTTTGGGTGCCAGCAAGGAGAGTTGAGACCCGATGGTGCCCTTGTCCTGGGGTAAGTGTACAGCACAGACCACACGCTTGTCCTTCAGGCTCCATGTGGTGAGGCTGTGTAAGAAACTCCTGTGTCACAAGTTCCACGTCTGTCCCTTCCACCAAGCTTCACCTGGGACAAATAAGACAGTGCTGGGGCCTCTGGGGACATCAGTGGTTGTGGAGCCTTACTGGCTGGCTGCTAAGTGGAATTTGATCCCGCACCTGTAGGGCCTTGTTAGGCTGGAGGAGGAGTTAACGAGAGCTGTGCCCTCACCTGGGCCGTGGCTGCTCTGAGGGGTGAGGAGGAAAGTTGTCCTGAGGAAACGGGGAGCTTTCCAGGCCTGGGATGTGATCACAGGGCTTTGTTCTCCGAGGTATGGCAGTGCAGGCTGTGACCAGCATGGGTGAGTGACCTGGGGGCTGCTGCAGCCAGTGCTTTGTGGTGGGGAAGTGAGGAGCCGGGAGGGGAAAGGGCTTGTGTGGTTGTGAGGGAGCGGTCTGGTGCAAGATGGCGGGGGAAGGCGTTGTTCCTCTTGGTTACTCCTGCTTGCTCCTTCAGATGAAGACCTTGACTTTCTGGAAGGCTGAAGCCTCATTTGTTTATTTATTTATGTAATTATGTTTGGAGAACGGCTGTTTGCTTGTGTGAGCATATTTTCAGGTGCAGTTAGACGCTGGCCTCTCCCTGGCTCAGCCTGAACAGGCACCACAGGGTAGTGGTGCTGGGCCTCGAGTCCTGGTGGTGGTGGCTGCTCTAGTGACACCCTTCTGGGCTGGTGGCCTCCTGGCTGTACGTGGAACCCTGGCCCAGGGGGTGTTGTGTTGCCTTGGCTTTGTTGCTTTTGCAATGAGGAATTCACACCGTGGCAGTGTATGGTGTGAGAGAAGATGTTACAGCCTGGCTTTTGGGGAAAGGTGTGGAGGAGGGCTGTGGTCCTTTGTGCTCCTGTGAGCAAAAGAACAACCAAGGAGAAAAGGGTCTCTTCTTCTTCTTCTTTTTTTTTTTTTTTTTAAATGATGCAGCTAATGCATTTTTGCCAGTTGGTGTTGATGTATTTCACACATCTGTCTTGGCCAAAGCAGAGCTTTAATAATAGACACACTAAATGCCTGAAGGTTGCTGAGTTTTAAGTGGTGATGCAGCCTCTTGGCATAATGTAAGTAAGATTTGACTGGGTATCGGAAATCTAACACATTTAGGTCCCTGTCTGCCCTCACGGATGGTATCACCTGGCTCCTTGGTGCGTGCAAGTGACCAGCTCAGCCGTGGTGTAAAGCCCCATGTTGGTGAGAGGGATGCTCCTTAGGGTGCTGTGGCAGGACAGGAGGTGTCCTGCCCCGGAGGACACCCCTGGTGGCCTCCTTCCCTGTTTGTATTCCTAAGTACCCGTGGTACTTAGCAGCAGTAGGGCCATTAACCCTAATGTTCTGGCTAAACTCCAGCCTGCCTAATTGCATTTTGCCCTTTCACCAATATATTCCTGATGAAAATTTAGGTGTAGAAAATCTTCCTCTCCTAAATAGTGTTTAGTGCTGGAGATGAAATCCCCTTTATTTAGGAACCTGAAACTGGATTTAGGGACATAACAGAAAATGGCGTCTTCAAAGCACGTGCCCAGAGTCCTCCTGAGCAGCCCCAGGCTGTAGAATGTGGTTCTCTCACCCTTCTGCAAATTTCTTAGATTCCTTTATTAATAACAAACCTCTTAAAAATCTGTTTAAGCTTATTACTTGCAGCAAATAAAAATACTTCACACAAAAAGGAAACAGATGGTCCTGAATGTTGAAGATCTGTTTGAAATGTATTTTCAGCCCACTGTCTGGAACTTGTCTCGAGTTGTAAAAGAATCGAAGTTTAATTACAACCTCTGCAATGCTAACACTGTGTAACCAAGGGATTCTCTCATATTGGCTTTGTTGCATATCTGTGTAATTAATTATTTTATGCTATTCACATCCTTGTTAGAGGAAAATATTTATGCATTTGTTAGAAGGAAAATAACTCTGGGGTTGGGGGCTTCCCCTCTGGGACTAGATTGTTCTGTGTTTGAGTTGAGGAGTTCTGCTGTTAAACTGGAGCGGACAAGATTTGCACTATCTGGGCTGACCTGGCATCCTACCAGTAGATGGTTCCTACCAAGTTGACGCGCATGTTTTGGAGCAGAAACTGGGTGGTGGTGCAAAGAGGCTCAGCCTGCAGCTTTTCCCGTGTGCTGTATGGTTCAGGGCCAGCACTGGTCGCCTGTGGTGTCTGAGTAATTCTCATTTCTCTGAACTTCAAGCTGTATTTGGGAAAGTGCAGGCTTTAAGCAGAAGCAATGGTTATGGTTTTTCTTCCACAGGGACACCTCAGGAGGTTAATTCTGTCTGTGTTATTCAGACTCCTCAGTTCCTGCCGGCACATCATCTGGTTTTCACAGTCATTGTCCTGATTCCAGCTGAAACCCAATATGGGCCTGTTAAAAAAAAATAAATAAAAACAACACAAAACAACCATACACACACAAAAACCCCTACAGCTGCTGTCATCTAGACATCGTGGACAGCATCTATGGGGGACCTTAGCCCATTTATTAAAATAATAATATTAAAAAGGTTGTCACCAAATAATTTTGGTCAGGAGACAACTTATGAATCTAACTCATTTTTTTTCTGGTACGCTAAAGGACTGCAAGCAACTGGCAAGTGGGTCGTGTGAGTGACGCTGCTGCTCCTTACGGCCAGGCTGCTGTACGCTCACACCGAGTGTTTGGTTACCTGGCTGGTGATGCTTTTCTGCCAGGTTGGAGGCAGCCCTTGTAGTGGTACAACAGCAGAGGGTGAATAACAGGCATCTGTATGAAGCTTTAAATGTATAATTTAAAGAATTACAGAGAGCTGAATTTATATTTGCAAAACATCAGCGACTGGTAGTCAAACACCTCTAACAACAAAAAAGGTTGTAGATTAATGGGTTTTATTTTAAAAATTAATGATTTATGTGTAGGATTTTTATGTAATGTATTTTTGTAGAAATCTTATTTTTGCCTCAAATCTAGGACTTGTTTTTTCTCACTTCCTCCCCTCATCCTTTCACAGGAAAAGTTGGAATAGCTATAAAAAGTGGGGGTCTATGGAGGAGGCATTCTTGGCTTCTTTCTTCTAAAGTTATGGAGAAAGAAAAGATCAAGCAAGGTTTCTGATCAGATTTTTCTACCAGCTTTGCTCCTTTAACTGAAAAATAATGAAAAGTGAATGCTGTTTTAAGAAGTATCAAAATGAAAACTTTTCTTTCCTACATTCTGAATTTTCTCCCCTAAAGAGGTGACAGATTTCTAACCTTGAAAACATTAGAGATTCCCCACCTTCCCAAGGGCCCTTCTTGCCTTCTCTTTCTCTCGCTGCCAAAAGTCGAGCCAGCTCTAGCATCGTACCCAAGTGAATGGTGAAAAGATTTCTCAAGGCTGCTCACTTTAGAAGAGGCGGTATTGCTGGATTTTTTTTGTTTCCTGCTTGTTTGTTTTTGCTTAGGACATAAAAATGCAAAATAAGCTAACATATCCTGTTTTATCCTTGAGGAAAAGAAAATCCGAACAAACTGGATGGCTTTAAAGTTCTGCCTTGTTGAGACCTTGAACTGCTCTTACGCATCTGCCCTTGGCTCACTGAGCTGCGCTCATGGGCAGAGCGGGGGCCATGCTTGGGACGGGGGTCCAGCAAGTTAACTGGTGCCCCACTCCCACTGTGGACTGGCTTTGCAATTTGGCTTTTTGAGGGTTTTTAGCTTCTGCTGGAGGACCATGAAGCATTTTGCATCTTTAGTTATTCCAGCTGCCCCAGGGAAGGGAGAGGAGTGGTATGACACCGACGGGGGGGGGTTTAGCCAGAGCCCTTGGCATGGTCTCCATGGTTAGTGTGTTCCTTTTTCAGGGCTCATCCATGTTCATCAGAGTTTTGCTTGCCAAAACACACATGATTATTCCATTCGCAGCACAGGCACTCCTTGCATGTCCTTCTGCATCTGTATTTCACATTTCTATTAATGTTTCCCTCTATTAATTTTCAAGTAACCATAAAATGTGATCTTGGGAGGACTCTCAACTTCTAACAGTGGCTGCTGTTCCCACAGTGAGTATATACAAAGTGGTGGGCTGGGTCTCCACGAGTCCAGGGCAGTGAGGGTGCCTCCAGGCACGGGGGCTGGAGGAACTCCTGCAGCGCTGCCTGGGCAGCTGTGTGCGAGCAAGGCAAGAGGGGAGCAACTCTTCTTCCATGTGCTCTTCAAGCCACCGGATAGGGTGTCAAGTCTTCTCTTGGCAGATAACTATCAAGCAAGCTGATTTTGGCCTTTGTTCCTGCACTTCTTGCTCACCACGAGAGCCCAGCCCACCAGTGTGGAGGTGCACAGCCTCCAGCCCTGCCTCTTCTCTGGACACTGGGTTGCTCACCTGAATATTCAGCTTTCTGTGCACCTTGGCACGGTGCAGTGCTTTAACCTGCCTGCTAACTGTGACTCACAGTTGGAGCTGACAGGTAACAAGTACTTGTGGAAAAACTCGCCATCTGTCTCCCCCGAGGAGGCTCAGGATCCTGGAGCGGGAGCTTGGGGATGTCTAAGCCACTGCCGAGTGCCTGCCTGGGCAAATAAAGGCACTGGAGGCGGTGTGTCGGTGCCAGAATTTCTTTGAGTTAAATTGGTTTTGATTGAGTCTGAAACTATACTGTCATCTGATGTCTGTTTTTCCACTTGCCTATTTCTTCATCAGAGAACACTTTTTGTAAGAAAGTACTAAACTAGAATTCCCTACAACTTGCTTCAATACAACTCAGAAAGTGCGTGTGTGTGTGTGTGTATATATATATATATATTAAGTAAAGAGCAAAATTTATAGGGATTAATTCTTACTCCTTCCAGTTTATCTGTAACATCTTGTCACAGATGCAGAGCAACAGTTATTTCTAGAGTCCCAGGCCCAAAACTGGGGCCAAAGGTGCCTGGTAGAGTTCAGAGGCAGGGGATGCACAGGGGACATTGGAATAGCTTCTTGTGGAGGAGGAGTAGTAGACTCCTTATGTGGTGGGTTTTAAACTCCAGTGGGTTTTAAAGTGTGAGCTTTGAAGGACACTTCCTTCGAGGTTCAAAGTTAAGAAATAAGTAATTGTATTACGGCTCTCAGCAATGTAAGTCTACAGCAAACTTCAGTGTGAAGCCTCAGCCCAGTCAGCTTTTTAGCACTTAACAATGTTTCAATGTGCTTATTGTTCCAAAAGATGCATTTTCTGCCTCCCTCCCCCCCCCCCCCCCAATCAACGTCTAACCTGAAAACACACTTTGGACCTTCTCTGATGTAGATTAACGCAACAGGAATGGTATTTTATGAAAATACAGAAAATGAAGCAAGAACACTTTTCTAATCACAAAATATGCTGCGTCTGCTTTACATGTCACCCGCTCCTTGCCTGGTGGTGTTTGTGCTTGCGTTTGGATGTGTGAGCTAGGAGCGCACGTAGCAGTTCCCCTACCGACCGCATTGCAGACGGTTTCTTCCTGAACATACAGCTTATTGTTCTCCAGATGTAATTAGACCAAGTGTTATGACAGTTGGTAGGATTACAGCACTTTGATAAATGACTTGTTTCTTAGAAGAGAAGGTTTGTGAAAACAAGACCATTCATCTCATTTCTCGTTCGTTTCCTCTGCCCAACTTTCTTCTTGAAAATGTGCATGTGGAATTAGATGTGTCCTCAAGGAGAGATTGGGGTGTTTCCCACAGCCTGTGGCTGTGTCCCGATGAGTGCCAGCCGTGTACTTGAGCATATCAGCTCTTCTCCTCAGCTGAGTGTCTGTTACAAACTTGATGAGAGTGCTATCATCAGCTCCTGCTTGTCTCCGATAAAGGTATGGAGGAGGACAGGTTTCAGTACAGATCCCTGCAGTACCCTGCCTGACAGGGGCTTCCAGGTGCTCAGTAACTCCTACCCCCTGAGCCCGACCACCCAACTGGCTTCTTACCCATCTAGTTGCTTTCCGGACTGGCATCCAGACTGCATCTTGAGTTGTATACAAGATTGTGGGATACGGTGTTGAAAGGGAGAAGTTGTGAAAGTCAAGGTAAATGACATCCACTGCTCTCCCATCATCCACAGCTTCAGTCATTCTTCCAGAGCAGGCAGTTTGGTTGGTTAGGCACAATTTGCCTCATCCATGATGACTGGTTCCAGTTGCTGCCTTCTCCAAGCCCGGTCCAAGAGGACCCAGTCCATGATGGGACCAGCCAAGGCAAAGCTGACTGCCCCCAGACTCTCTTCTTGGCCTTTTCTGAAGACGGGTGCAACACTTGTTTTTCTCCGGTCATTGGGATCTCCCTCAATCATGACAAACAACATCGCTAAGATGATAAGAGTAGCCTAGCTGTGACATCAGCCTATTTTCTTGGCACCTGTGATGAACCTGTGCCGTGCATCAAGGGAAAAGGTTTTGTCTTTAAGCACAAAGTCACCTTCCACAAGGTTTTGATGACCGGTTCTTAATTGTTAACGTAGATATTTCTGGCTATGCTGAGGTTTTATTGCGGCTGCAAGGTCATTGGGATACAGCTGCTTTTCCAAGTTGGTTGGAGCTGAGCAGGAGGGCTTCCCTGCGAGGTTCTGTGCACCAGAGTTGATCATTTATCTATTTTCTGAGTAATTTGTGTGTCAGAGCTCAAGACAGTAGCTTTCCAGAGGCTTGAACAATGGTGACTATCCATTCCACTTTACAGCATATTTTTTAATCTGAAATTGGGTTTTAGGCTTTCCTCTGTTGAGCTGTGTGACTGATCTTAAAAGCTTCTTGATGTATTACCCAGGCCTATTAGATTCTGCTAGACCTCTCCATCACCAAGAATTGATTTCCCCCTCTACCCCTCCTTTATGCTTGAACTCAGAAGGCCCTTAGGGCTTCTGGCTTAATTAAAAATTAAATTTACAGATCATTTCTCAAATCATCCCTTAAGCAGCCAGTAATAATGATCACTTCTGAGTGGTGTGTGTCACTGTCATTTTAATGTGCCGTGTTGTAAATAGCAATGTGTCCCCTCTGTGAACCCTGCGCGAAGCAAGCTGCCCTCTGATGCTCTCTGGTTGTTTATAAGATGAACATTGGTGTGCTTTGAGTCCAGGGAATCTATACCAATCTCTGTCCTCGGTCTGTCAGAATGTGCTGCTTAGACCTGTTCATGCCACTGGTTTCTTTTCCTGTATTTAGGAACACTTCTTCTTGTTTTGAAAACTATTTTCATCTCGCCCCATTGTTTCCCCTGTTATTTTTCTTCTACTTGCTAAGATACCGAGCTTCTTAAAATTCTTGTCTTTCCAGTTGAATGGAAATTCATGTTTTATGAAGGGAGTCGGAAAAGCTGCCAATCCAAACTGGTACAAAAGGTTCTTGCTGTGATGCTTCGTGGTAAACACAGCGCTGCAAGTCTGTCAGGTACTTCAGTGTTACGGGTGGCTGAGTTCATTGCAAACAGGTCACCCAACACCAAGCTCCCTCTTATGAGAGTTCTTTATAAGCCAATCCACTAATGGCTTTGTTTGTAAGTCTTTATTGCATAATTTGCCTGCATTTATTTAATCTGTGAGGAATCTGCCAAGAGCTTTCTCTGATTATTTGCTATTCATGCTATGCAATTGATCGCACAAAGCATTTGCTCTATCTGCCTTTTTGCTATTTTGTGAGTAGTTTGTATGTTTTGAAATAGAGAATTAACATTAATGAGTGGTGAATGCTTTTGCTGATGCATAAGCCTCTTTGTCCTTATGCAACATAGGTATTTGTACGAAGCTGCTTCCAGGCATTTGAGCGATAGCACACGAGTGGTTCCTGCTCCACTGTAGACTCACATAAATGAGACATTTGGGGGCTGGATCATCGTGTTTGCTTTTTCACTAGATAAGTGTTTTTTTTCCCTTTATATTTACTTATTCTCTCAATTCCATGTTGTGTTTATTTTTATTCACTTTATGTATCTTTTCTGATCTCTTTTCATCCATCATTCTAAAAGGCACATACCTTAATATTGGAGTTTACTCCAACTTCTGAGTTAAACATGTCTTTACCTATCCCAACCTCAGTAGTGCTACGTGAATCTGGAAGAGGCTTGTGCCTGTGTTTATTGATTTACCCAACTCAGATGTCTGTGTTCCTCCAGCATTTTAGGAAGCTGTCTGTGCCGGGTCATGCCTTTTGAGCTGGTGTCAGTGGACGTGTCCAACAGCATCAGCCCCAGTAAGGGCCGCGTTGTGTTGGTCTGATCTGTGGCTCAAGTGTGCTGCTCTGTCTTCTGCCTCCAAGTACTGCTCTGTTCTATTTCCAGCTAGGTTTTTATTCATTAAACTCTTAAAAGAAGGGTTGATTGGAAGGCTGTCCTGGGGAGGATTTAGCCTAGAGAGAGTTTTCCAGGTTGGCTGCACCAATGTTGAATTAGAATGGGGATGAGCATGTAACAGCTCTGCAAGTGGTCTCTGAGCTGAAGCCCTGCAGTGATGGTGAAGAACAGGTTCAAGAAAAAAACTCCCTTTTTACCAGAGTTGTGAGTAGGTTACTAATTGTTTGAATTACTCCAGCAAAAGCCCCTTGTACTCCAAGAAGCATCACTGAAGGATAAGCTAGCAACAGTGCCCCAGCTGAGCTGCCGAACCATCAACCAGAGCTCCTGAAGGGACGCTGCCTGCTTGTGGCTGCGTGAAACAGCTGTTTGGCTGTGGCGTCAAAGGAGAGGCAATCCTCCAGGTTCTGGGGCGGGGTGGTAGGGGGGCAGTTAATGCTGTCTAGGGTATTTCGTAACAGTTGTTGGGCACAGTCAGAGCAGCTTTAAAGCGGCAGCTTGCATCTGCTGGGATTTACAGAACCCTAAAACGTTCCCAGTGGAAGTTTGGGCTCCCGCCTGAAGCGAGGGGGTCTTTGACTACCCCCTGGACATGGCCCAGGGTCACTCCTCTGTGCTGACCACGGTCAGTCTGAGCAATTCACAACTCCTGATCCTGGTGCTGCCGAGGCTGAGGGGATGTAGAGGGGCCCTAGGCAAGGGCTGTCCTACAGCCAGGGGCTGCTGAAGCTCCTCTGCCAGATCATCCTGAAGGGACAGCAGCTGAGAAGCAATGGAGTTGCACGAGGACAAAGGAAAATGTTTGCGGTTCCTCTCTTAGATACACTGTTACGCTACAGAGCAGCCCCTGCAGTGGTGTGGGGTTTAACGAAGAGACAAGGTGTCATTAATCTTCTGTTGGTGATTAGCTTTTTCTTTCTTTTTTTTAATTTCCTTTCTGGATGTGCAGGATGAACTCCGCTAGCGCTTCCAGCCACAGCAGTACTTGTCTAACCGCGTGCCGTGGCTGTATACGTGTCAGACTCCTGATGAGCACACGGGCAGATGACCTCGGGGCTTTCTCGCAGCTCACGCTGTCATAATGGATAGACTCAGAGTTGGAGGCATCTCTTGCATCATTGGTTTACTTTTCCCTGTTCTCTCCCTTTTCCCCCACTCACGAATGCGAGCGCATGAAAAGTAATCTCTCCTGATCCCAGCAAACTCCAGGAGGTCATGAATTAATAGCAAAGGTTATTGGGTTGGCAACTTAGTTGATGCAGTGTTGTTTGAACTTGCTCGTTTGATGTTGGCATGTACGAAGGCAGGAGAGCAGTGTCCCTGCAGCTGCCCTCACCTGAGGCAGGCTGAGCATGTCCGCAAGCTCTGGTTTTTATTCTTTATTTTTCTCAGGTGGCTCAGGCCAGCACTGCCCATGGATTGCCTTCGCTGACCCCTCTAGCATCTTGCCAGGGATGGATCCATATCACAGGGCTGCTGTTTGCAGCAGTGCCCACCAACCCCACCACGCTGCGCTTGGTGAGAGTGCGAGGTGGAGGAAAAGCCCTGCAGGGGGCAGTCTGCCTGCCCCCAGCCCGGAGGGGCAAGGGCCCCTGCTGGACTTGTCTGCGTAGCCTTAAACAACAGCCCGGCTGTCGGTGCCCTCTAAACGTGTGTTATTTCCTAGAGTGCTGGTGTGTGGCGGAACAGCCCAGAAACATCTGATTGCCTGCAAAAGAGAGAAACTGTAGGTTGTAAGTGCTCTGGAACTATCCGAAAGTAAATCTGGTCTGTGTAACTGCAGAAGATTATTGAATGCATCTAGCAATGATACCTTTGAGGCTCCTGTGTTATGCTGACCAAACATTTCTTGGTTGTCCTGGGCCTGGTTCAGCCCCAAGGGCACTTGTATACAGCTGAAGTGCCATCAGTTCAAAATTGCATTGCACCTGAGACGTCCTCCCTCTTGCTCTGTCTTGTAAGATCCTAGTTTCTCCTCAATTGATGTGAACTGACCAAAATGTTGTGATTTGGCAACAAAGCTCCGAAGCTAGGCAAGTTTCCCTGGGAAAACATCCCACTCCCCCCAGGACTGATGGTCGGGCAGCCCTGCTCTGTCAGCAAGCTCTGCTCAGGTGGGCTGGAGGTGCTTTGCAGGGAAGCAGGAAAGAATCAGAAATTGTGAAACAACAAAAATGCAAAGAAATGAACGTGTGTGTGTGTATAGTTAATAAACAGAACTAAACTTTTTTTTATTTTCTTCTGCTTTCTAATGTGTGTGCTGTCAGTCCATGTGCCACCAGTCCTGCCTGGAAACCCAGTTCCGACTGTTATATTTGTGTAAACGTGGGTGTTTGATGTAGCTGTTTAGGAGGAAAATACTGAAGTAGCCTCTGTAACATGCTGCAGTGCCCTGTGTCCGGTGCCCCGCCGCTCTGCTGGAGCAAGATAAGCGAAGCCGCCCCTTCATGCCGCCCAGCAGGGCTCAGGCGGTCATCCCGGGGCGCTGCGTGGCCAGCAGCAGCTTGTGCCCGTCCCGCTGAGCCTTGCGTCTCTCATCCAAGCTTGTTTTCTTCCTACTGGCTTTAAGTAAACTAGCTTCTTCTCTCTTTCCTTCATCCCTTGGAGAGGAAAAAAAATAGAGAGGAAAGAAAGGATAAGAACTAGCCTGTAAACAGTTGCGTGTGCGAATGCGATTTGTAAGCAGAGTTTTTCTTGCTGTTCTGCCTTGCTGTTCTACCAGCACCGTGCTCCCAACAGCACCTCTGCATATGGGGCAGTTCTCCCTCTGCCGAGAAGAAGGGTCAGGTCCTACCTGAAACTGCAGGGGGGTCCTGGCCATTCCCTGTGCCTGCAGGGAGGTGCAGCCAAATCCTAGTGCAGCAGGCTGGGGAAGTGTCTCTGGTTTTCTCTGTTTTTATTGAATGCCACTGGTGGCTTGGTTATTGCTCAGCCACAGCGATGTTGCTGCTTGATTTATACGGCTTCTATCCTTCTTGCTCCTCTGCAGCTTGAGTACAGCCGTTACAGAAGCCAACTGCGGCTCGTCCCTTTATTTCTTGGGTTTCTAGGCTGGCAGATGGCATGGACAAAAAAAGAGCCTTCCTCTGTCTAAATTAAGCAATAACACATCAACTTCCAATCACATTCTTCTTATCACCTCGTGATCACACTTCCCTGAAATCCCTACTTCCAGAGCTAAGCATGATAGATGCTTCTCAGCCTTACGGTTTGCGTCTGCAAGAAGTCTCCGTGCCACGAGCCCTGAAAGAATATTTCGAGCAACTGCACACCTGTCCTTGCCTCCCACCTCCCGGTTTGCAGCAGCTCTGCTCAACCAGCCATTTGTTGCTGCTAAAATAAAACACCGGCAGATTGCTGCTTGGGGTAGGGGCTGGAGCCGACGTGCTGCAGGCAGAACGGGTTCACTCCCATTCGGTGTAAGTTTGGGGAGCACTGCAGTTCCGAAATCTCATTTTAGAGGTTTTTTATCTTGTCACGATAAAAAGAAATAATTTGACTCTGTTCAGTTAGGGATTTCTTTCTTTTGACCTGCTGGTTTATTACTGTTTCCTTGTTTGGCCTAATTAAAGCGCTGTGTGTAGCAGCTTGTTAGTCTGAGCTCCGTCCCTGCATCGCTCCGGGTCGTGCATCTTCGCTGATCGCTTTAGCAGCAAGAGTGGCCCTGGGCGAATAATTTGTAGCAAATCACTTGACTGACTGAACATCGCCTCCTTTCTTGGTTTATGAATTGTCTGTGGCAGAATTGTTGTTTTCCCAGGCTTGTTACTTGTAATGATTTCCCAGCTAATTCCTGCAAATAATTTTTGGGCTGGGGTTTCTCACCCAAGGTTCCCTGTGACTTGGTGTTCCCCAGTCAAGCTGCTGGAATTTGCTGAAGATGCTTCTGTTTCTCAATTGAATGAGTGCAGTCAACTTCAATGTTAATACTTAACAATTAAATTCTTGGGTGTTCTAGGTGTTTTAGTCTTTCTACTTTGCTAAATGTGGAAGTTGAACAAAAATAATATAAATTAATTACAGGAAAATCTCTTTTATCCCTGGCTATTTTGTGTTGTATACTTTTTTGTGTTGTTCCCTTAGTTCCCACCTGTCCCCAGCTGCTTCTGCCTGCCTTCATCAGCTTGGGCTGCTCCATGCCCCCCAGCGAGACGGCATCTTGCTCCCAGAGGAGGCGTTCCCTGTGCAGGATGGAATTACGTCACTGGTGAAGACGAAGCGCTTTGTTCGCTCTGCGCGATGCTCTAATGGAAAAATGTGCTGGTTATTTTCTGCTCTTTCCTCAAAAGTTGATATGCTGGGAAATTGTAAGCAAGTAGTGACAGGTGACTAATTTATTTTGGTCAGCTTAGCAACAAAGGCTGCCCTTTGCCACCACGTTGGTTTGTTATGGCAGTGTGTTGGCTGATATTGAAACTCATCAGGATTTTTAATATATCTTACTGATACAGCATCATGGCTGTGCAACTGCATTCCTCTTTTTTTTTTCTTCTAAAATTATTTCATTTCTAGCTTCTTCCCATTACTTCCTTAATCTTCTACATCTACAGGCATGTGCACACTGCTTTCCTAAGGTACTTCTGCTAGCCTAAGGGTAGCAGTTTTGAGGTTCATCGGATCATTACTGCCTTCTACCTCCTTTTACAGCCCAAAGTGGAAGGGGAAATGGGAGAGGAATAGTGATAAGTTTTTTTATTTTTATTTCTTTTCTGGAAGATGCAATGTACCATTGCCAGAAATGATTGGGAGTGACGTGCCAGCAAGCTCCTGAACGTGTCAGTTAGCAAATACTGTCAAAGTTAGGAAATGCCTGGAGCGGTGACAACACCGAGCCCTGTGCCATCCTGCCCAGGCTGGCGTGAACCCAGCCAGCCCGAGCAGCACTGTGGGAAGCAGGGAGCTCAGCGTGGGCATCCCCTGTGTCATCGCCCACCTTCAGGGGAGACCGGAGCTCTGCTGGTGGAGGGATGCCTGGGAACAGATCCAGCTCTGCTCTTAGAGGGGCTGGAAAAGTGTTTGTTTTTAATTACATTTCACATGCATCCCCCAGATAACTTGCTGATCCCATAGCATAAGTGAAAATCATTCTCTTGACCTTCTGCTGCTGTCACCTAACGCTGGGGTGATCCTGGGGGCAGCAGGACTTGCCAGGACCACCTGATGGTCAGTCCAGAGCTCACTGGGTGTTTGACCAGCAGCAGTGACACCGCGATGGAGGTGCTTCCCACAGCTCTTCTCGCTGCTGGAGGTGTAGGTGGGTAGCACGCTGCCCACCCAGAACAAGCCGCTTGTCTCCTCATTCACGCTGATGAAGCAGCAGTTACTCCTCCAGATGGGCTTTGCTCTGCCGGTGGCTGCAGTGAGCTGTGCTGAATCTGGTCCAAAGTTTCTGGGTGTCCTTTGCTCTGGAAGAGGTAACTCACTGCCCTGCCTCCTGATGCCACGTAGCACGTCCTGTGGCCAAAGCTCTGCTCATCTCAGGTCTGACAGGATCACTTGTTATTGTTTCTTGTCACTGCCTGGCAGCTGCTTATGGCTGTAATATGGAAAAAGCCAGGGGACTTGGCAGGCATCACTTTGTGCTTGTCTCTGTGTATTTTGAGCATGTTAATGTGAACAAGCACAGCAGTGGTCTTGGGGGGTATTGGTTGTATGTTTTTCTTGCACACCACTTTTCAGTGAAGAGGAAAAGGAAACACTTCTGTGGCCTTTGACCTTCACACAGCTAAAAGCTGCTGGATCCTGTACTTATCTTCAGCAAAGGTGCTGGGAACTTTCTTTCCCTAAAAGTTACCAGCACTTACATTGAAACATGTTTTTATAGCACATTTGTAGACCCTTTAGCTTCAACAAAGCATTGAATAGTTCACGGATGGCGCCACTGCAATTATCTGTCCTCCATGCATTCCTCTTAGCTTTCCGACGCAAACCCCGTGTTAACCATACATCATTATTAGACCGACTCCATAACACTAATTGACATGGGATGAAATTCAGAGCAGGAAACAGACAGGCTTTAGCATTCACTATGAACAGACTGCAAATTAGTGTTACTGCTGTAAAGGTTAACTGAAATTGAAAACTGTTCTCTTACTACCATGTAAGCTGAATGTTTCCTTTTTGGGGGGAAATAGTCATGATTGGTGCCTAAATAGCAGAGGGGACACAAAGAGAAGCAGAGCACCTCACCTTGAGGAAATCTTGTAGCAATGCATCACTGCTGTATGGTGACTTACCCAGAGAAGCTGTGGCTGTCCTGTCCCTGGAAGTGTTTAAGGCCAGGGTGGATGGGGCTTTGGGCAGCCTGGGCTGGTGGGAGTGTCCCTGTCCATGGCAGGGGGTTGGAACTTGGTATTCTTTAAGGTGCCTGCCAGCCCAAACCCTTCTGTGATTCTAGGACTTTGGACATGCTAAGGAGCATGGGTTGGTTGGATCAGATTAGACCCCTGTCCTACTGATGGGGATTTTGTTATTTCAGCACAGTGTGCCTACTTGGTGTCTGCCCAAAAAGGTACACAAGGCTGGACATGCCGTGTGTCTGCAGTCAGATCAGTCTGGGGAGGTATTTCTATTTTTTTATTTTTAAGCCAAAGATTTGTATGACTGAAAGGAAAATATGGAACAGGTCTTGACTTTGCAATTTTTCTAAAGGTCCTTCTTCCTTTTTCTGGTACTCCTCTTGTGTTAAACATTTACTGTAAACACGAGAATCACTTGTGTTCCCTGAGAATACTAAATTCTGGGTTAGGATTAAGAGGTACCGAATGTTTGGTACCGAAAGCAGACCATAGCAGAATCATCTGCATTATTCAGACTTTCTCATGTGATAATATGGCAATCTTTCCTATGATTATACTACTAGAATTATTTGAAACTGTTTTTTCTCTTAGTAGCAATCTACAACAATCCCCAAAAAATCAACTAAAGGATTAGCAATGTATGTAAGAGCCAATAAAATAGTTATTCTATGACAGAGAAGTTCATTAGCTTACGTACATTAGATTTTTCTTGCAGAAGCACTAACAACGAGGAAATACCACCTGCACTTGCTTGTTTTAAATGCACCGGGGGATTTTCCCAGAGCACGTCCGTCCTCTTGCCCCTGCGCTTCCCAGTGGCTGCAGCAGCGAGTGCCTCGTCCCCACCCGGCGCTGCCGTGTTCCAGCCGCAAGGTGAATTCCCCTGTGGCACGAGGCATTTCTGATGACACACGCACAGAGCCAGTAAGATCCGATAATATATTGCTTATTAGGATGCATGAGGATACCGGAGGATGTCCGGCCACACTTTTTTGCTTACGAGGATGTTCAGACAGAGCAGTGGAAAAGCTGAGTGGACACTTCATTAATGACTATGTACTTGTGAGAGCAGACTTAGGAAAGCAGAGAAGTGCTGTGCAAATGGTTCATTAATTTCGCTATAAATGAACCATAGGGTAGGAAACTGACTATTGGTGACTAAAATAATTTGATCAGGAGAAACATGCACGCAAAAAAACCTTTTCACCTTATATGAAAAAGGTACATGCATTAGAAAGATCAGCAGAAATGCTGCCACTCCCCAGGAACCTTTAATTTTTTCTTTCTCCAGGCTCCTAGCTTGTCCATCAGTTGGTGCAATGTAGCAGGAGCCCTTCAGAGGTTTGACCCCACCTGGTGAAATGAACCAAATCTGCTTTGCTCGCTGACGAATTACACTGCTGCAGAAAGAAGGTACAAGTCCTGGAGCAATGAAAAGTTCTGCTTTTTTTCCTTCTTTCTGCAGAAAGTGGTACATGGAAGTCAAAGCATGGTGTGAATTCCTTTCAGGTTAAATTCCTGTTTCTGTCATGTTCTTTAGTACGAAGTTTTCTAAGGTATTGAGCTCAACATGAACGTGGCCAAATTCTATCATCATTTAACTTGACAATAAAATACCTTTTTGTTTATAACTTTAAATTCAAAGTTAATTCTGCATCACCTGCAGAAAACATAAGAAAACATAAGAAATGTGTTGTCTGCTTCCCAGCCCACTAGGTAGATGTCACGTTCAAGAATGCTCTCAGGATAGTCATTTCCAGCTCAGAAATGTGTACAAAATAATGTGTAGCCTCTTTTTCTGCTAGTAAAAAAGCAAATAGAGTATGTTTCACTTCATTTTTTCATTTTTGTCTTCCTTAATACGCATATCATCACACCAATTAAATAATTTCTCAGTTAAAAAAATAATTTATAGGCAGTTTCTCCTGAGCTAAAGCATTTTTTTCTGTGTGCAAGTGCCTATCTGCACTGTAATCAGCTTGACTTTGAAGAGCTGTGTTTCATCTAACACGATTTCATCCTATGGCTTGCTATCGGCAGGCTGTGGTGTGTGCTGCGTCCCTGCAATTAGGCTACCAGGAAATGTGAAAATAACATAAATATTCAGTGATGAATTTAGGACTGACTTGTTCCAAAATACCGATACTGAATTTCAAAACTGTGAAATGAACGGTTCCCAGGGTCTGACATTTCCCTAACACCCAGAACATATGTTTTGGTTTAATTCTGAATATCTTTTTTTATTGTCAGCAGCTCCCTGTATGGGAAGCACCGACTGGGTGAGCACCTAGCGCTTGTGGGGGAGCCTTGTCCTGGTGACAGTGCCCTAACATCAGGATTTTAATTTCTCTGAAATTCCCCCAGACACCTACGCCTTTCTGAAGGCCTAATCCTGACCTGTTTTCAGCTGCAGAGAAAGGAGGGCTTAGTGGGCTTTGTAAATAACTTCATTTGTATTGCAATTGCTTTTAGAAACCCTACTTATGGACCAAAACCCAACTGTGATGCTCTGGAAACAACAAGGAGCCAGCAGTGCCCCAAGAAGCCCCCCAGCCTTGCAGCCCTCCCCCTGGGCTACTGCACTTTGGGCACAGAAGCAATATATAATGCCTTTGGCCCTAAATAATAATAATAATAATGTATTCTAGTTTGGGTGCAGTTTTGCACCGAGAGACATTTTTAACCGAGGGTGAAATCTGTTGTCCTTCAGAAGATGGTTTTGTTTACCTCAATCAGTGCTAAAATATTCATTAAAGACATCAGAACTGCTTTTGTATTATGCAAAGAAACTTTGTATTTAGTGTTGTCTGTATGCGTTTGGCATATGAATGCATAATGTTCTTAATACTCAGACACTGCAAATAGTTGCTTTAAAAAAGGATCCCAATGACTTTCTAAAATGTACATTTGATTTAAAAAAATAAGCTGAGGATTATACCAGCCCTCTGGATAATTTTCATATGAAAGACTGTGGACAAAATCTTTTCTCCCAGGGCTTTTCAGAAGGGCTAAATTAATTTAAATAGAAAATGTGAGATATAACAAACAACAAAACAAAAACAGCTCCCCCCACACCTTTCCACTAGTTGTTCTCTGTCATTGCTTTCTTATATGAAGGACCTCCCAGCTGGGCTGGTTCTCCCTCAGTGTGCTCTGAAGGAAATACCCACGTTGCAGTCTCCCAATACAGAGTCATGTCATGCTGGTGGCATTAGTCAAATTTTCCACTGAAGCAAATGCAAAATGTTCTGCAAATTTCACAGAAATGGTTTATAATCCTCAGCCTAAGAAGCTGGGGAATTCCAAATTAAAATTGGCTTTGGACATGCGTGTCAGTAAATGAGATTGTGCAGGTGCTTCTAACCCTGTGCTTGCGTCCTCCTGGCAGTAGTTGTTTCTTTGAGCCCTTATAGCAAAAAATACCTCATCAGATTACAGCAGATATTATTTTTTTTTAATGGACTATCATGGAGTTTCAAGAAATTTGCATCAGTTTTCTTGTCTGGACATAAAAGCAAGATTCAGGAATAAATACAGACTGGGCATAGGTGGAGGTGAATCTGCTTTCTTTAACAAAACTACAGTCAAGTATGGAGTAACCAAGTGTAACTGCATCCTGATAATCTGCTTTGGTTTGTTGTACAGAAGAGAAGAAAAGAGCAATGCTTTTGCAACTTAGAACAGTATTGAACAATTTCTGAAAGAGAACTAAAGAGAGGACTTGATACCACTTAATAAGGCCATTTTAAATCAAAGTGTTGTTTTTCCCTTGGAATTACTCCATTCCAGTTCTCTGATTTGAGGCTTTTTATTCTTCTAATAGAGATTTAGCTGCTAATAGGATTCTTGAGGTGAAACAGTGGTAAATTTCTAACTATTTTTATTCATCCAGTAGCCTGAGCACATTCTTCTGCTTTTTGTCATCTTCTGCATAGCTCCATGCAGCTGGGTGCCTTCCTATTCCCCCAACTGCTGTAACTCAGTGTGATGACTTTAAATCATGGGAAGAAATAAAAATGATGGAGTTAATCATATTCAAGTGGAAATAATGTGAAAAATATTATTCAGAGTAGATACAGATCTTAGTTTTAATTTCACCTGTCCATTGCTACGTTAAAAACCATTCCTTTTATGGCCCAAATCAACAAAATGTGAAACTCCAGATGGGAAATTCCCTCACTATTGCCTGAGAATAGTTAGTGCTGGTCCTGTCCATATATCTCACTAAACAAAATATCCCTTAATGCATCTGTTATGTGAGGATGTTTAAACGTGCTTGATAGCATTTAGTTTTCATTGCTACAGTGTGAAGTTAGAGGATGAGGTGTGAATGGGTAGTAGCAGAAGGCAGGGGTGGTTCTTCCTGCAGCAACGTGTGTGCTGTAGGTGTTACTGGGGGAAGGACGGTTGATTCCTTGCTGCAAGCCTGCGTGTACCTTCCCTGCTTGGGTCATTGAGGCACCTTGTGTGTGTATGGGGTTTATTCTGTTTTTTGCAGATGGACGAGTAGGGCTTAAGCTGCCACAGCAGTTTGGTGATGGGTCTCGATGCACCTTCTTCGTCCTCCATATCTGTGTACTACATCTACTCTATGTACTGTTTCGTGGTTGGTTTGCTGCATGGTAAGCTGTACACTTTAAGATGTACTCGCCCGTGGCTGTGGAGTGCGTGCATGCACATATGTGCTGCTCAACTCAGCCAGACCTCGACCCAAAGGGGCAGGGATGGCAGAAAACGAGCCTCCGGGCAGTGGGCACCACGCACCCCGCAAGTGCTGCTTCATGTGAAAAGTATGGCTGTGCCAGGTTAGAGGATTTTTCAGTTTAACACCTGCATAAATCAGAGGACAAGGATGAATAGCTGTGATTTATGTTTCGCATTGCTGCGCTCCTGATGCTTTCTGCTGGAGAGGAGTGGCCAAAGCAGGTGATGCATCCAAAGAGAAATTGTGTGCTGCCTGCTGGACCGAGGCCAGATGCAGCCTTTACCATATCACCTGCTGAAACTGGGCTCACGGCGGTGGCGATGGGCGGATTAACTGGGAGGGATGCTGGTCATCCTGCTCCTCCATGGGGTTGCTCTGTGACTGAAGGAAATCGTGGCTTGATCTGTAAGACTATTAAAAAGTAAGTTTTCGTGTTGCCTGGGATGACCATTTTACTGGAGTCTTAACCTAAAGAAGTGATGCTGCTAAGCAGGCTCCTTACCAATCCTCACGTGCATCATCTGCACTCACTGCCTGACCCTGTCTTTACAGCACTTTGGAAAAAACGTCTGCCATTAACGAGATGTGTGCTGGTATTCTAGAAATTTCTGCTGTAACCCTTCCTTCCACCAGTTGCTAAAATGAAGCTTCACGTTCACAGCAGCTCATAATCCCACGGCAGCACCAGTGTTTAACACTTAACCAGAGCTGTCTTAAGGCTTTTTGCATGAATACAGTGCTGCGCGTTGCTGTTCTCCCCGTGTACATACAGCTTCTGACAGATTTTTGGAGTGGAAGTGAAGTGACATCCGTGCCTTTGGTGGACGTGCAAAGAGAGGAATTAGTTACATGTTTTTCTAGGTTCTTTATTTCCCAAGCTCTGCTTTTTGAACGTTCAGGTGAACTCGTGTCTCTTTGAACATCTTTTTCCTTAGATTTCAAAGCGCTGCTGTGCTGGTTCTTCTTTATCTTCCTGTGCCATCAGAGCTCTGCAATGAAGCAGCAGCACCTTCCGTGACAGCTGCTTACGTTGTCAAAGGAAACTTGTTCTGTTGTGCCTCAGCAGAAGGTTCCTGCACTGCACAATCCCCGATTTGCACTTTTTAAATCAGCTCTCAAAGTTCCTGGGGCATCTTGGCCAACAGCAGTGTTATTTACAGCCTGCCTGCCTCAAGAGCAGGAGATAAAATACTCCTTTACACCCAACAGTTGTATGTCTAAGCAGTGCTGAAGGTGTAATGAGCTTGATACTTTATAACAGGAGAGATGGGTTTCTTCTGCTCCTGACCTGAGTTTCTCCTATGCCACAAAAGACAATTGGCATTGCCTCAGTTGAAAATTAGGCTGAGAAAATATGTGGGAAAAGACTCTGGTGCCTGTTTCTTCTTCCTGGGGCTCAAACCTGCTGACCTGCAACCCTGTAGTTGTCCTGGGACCAGGAATGTTGAAGGACCCTCAGAAAGGGAGGGGAGCCTCCCATCACACGGCGTCTCCGCAGGCTGCTTGGCTGTACCCTGTGTGCCAGGCACTTTTAGTGGCAGAAGAGCAGAGCTTTTCGCTGACGAAGTGGAAGTTCCTTGTGATGAAGATGTGAAAGTATTAAATAAAGGCTTTTGACTTAGGGGAAAAAAAACACAAAGGAAGCTGGTAGAAGGAAAGTATCGTCAGTCTGTCTAGGATTTCTGCTAGAATAAGCAGGGAAATTATTAATTAGTGTTTTGGGAGAGGTAATAAAACTTCAACAACCAAAATTAAGTCCTTATCTCTTTGGCAGCAGAAACAGAGGACTATAGAGGTTATATTGGGAAATAATGTCCATGTTCTCTGAATTCAAGTGGCTTCTGAGCGCAGGAACGTTTGCTAGCTCCAGTACCTAAGTTTCCAGCAGGTATTTTGCACTTGTTAAATCCTCTTCCTTAACTGAAGGGTTGAGTTAAATCACAGCAATAAAGCACACATGTGGTATGTTCCGAAGAAGCCTAAACATTTTTTTTTTTAAGCTGTGATAGGTGAACGGTGAATTTTATACTTTCACAAGTAAATTCCAAGCTTTACTAAAAGCTCTGAAAAAATGCACATCCCTCCGGCTGCAGCTCAGCCACGCTTCTCTTCACCCTGGGTGTCTGCTTCCCCCCCCCTCAGGGTGAGTTTAATAGGAGCCCTTGCCCTTGCTGGCTTTTTGGTGGTACAGTTCCATACACAGTAATGAATCGGGACCTTTGCTTAAGTTTCGGGTTTGGGAATTATGTGTTTGAATTTGAGTTTTGTAGTGCAGGTCCCTCGTTAACGTGTACGTTGTGTTGCTGGCTTGGAGCATATCACTGCTTCCCAAGTCTTAGGCCTTCCGAGCTGCGATGTGGTGTTTGAGATTTTAGGCTGTTTAGCTGCAGCACCTTGCGCTAGAGCTGCTCTTTGCTCCCTTCCTAGGAGGTACAGCTGTGGGCCAGGTGTTTGGCCCGGGGTAGCAAAGCTCCTGTGGGACGGCACTGACCGTGTGCTTTCGGGGCAGAGGGGGCAGTTGGACCGCATGATGCAGCACTAAGTCAGTGGAGCCGCACTTCTCTGCGGGCAGCAGAGCTGGTGAGGGGCCAGCAGATGAACACCCGTGTCCTGTACCCCTGCCCGGCTCTGCCGCAGGCAATGTCACGTTCCCTGCAGTGCTCCTGGAAGGAGCCTGGAGCTAAAGGGTCAGGCGTGCGGCACTAGGGGAGATGAAGATACCCAATCCCCCACTCCCCAGGCAATCTCAGTCTTGCTAAGTATTCTACTTTCTATGAAAATCAATATTTCCTGAGCTGGAGAATAGGAGTGAGGTGCTTTTCTGGAATCACACCTTTTTCCTGCACGTTTTCAGTGGGCGGTTCTGTAAACAATCTCACTGTTACGCTAATGCAGACCAAAGCCTGAAGAGCTGATGTCAAGAGCTTCTCACCAAGCGGACTTCTCCTGGTATTGGTGTTCTGGGGAGCTATGGAAACATGCCCTCTGCAGGGCTCTGTCCGGGAGGATAAGCTTTCGTTGCACAAGATGCGGCATTTTCCCACCCGTGTTCCCAGGCAGCAGGTACGTGCTCTGTGTGGGGCGCAGCCTGCTAGTGCGCTCTGATCTGCTGCTTTGCTGCCTTCTGTCCTGGTGGGAACTGCGCTTCTGGAGAGCTAGGGTTATACAAAAATAATGTGCTTTAGGTGTCTGCAGTCAGGAAGACGTGATAGACCATGCTGTGATTATTACTAAGGCATCGGCTTGGAAGCTGGAGTACTTTTTGCTCCAGACAAAAATATTCAGCCAGAGGATTTCCTGTGGCTGCAGTGATGGATGCTGCAGGGGGAAAAATACCCTTCCAGCTCCTTCTCCGGTTACTTTGAAGAGGAGGCTAGAGAAAGAAACCTGAAAATGCTCCTAGAAAAGAGGTTTGAAGGACAGCTATTCTTTAATAGAAAAGTGGAGCGTAAATCATAGTAGGAGGACAACCTGCCTCCGTCATTCCCCACCGTATCCTCTTCCAGCAGAAGGGCTGTTGCAGTCAGCTGTCTCCGCAGCATGTTCAGTGGAACTGTTTTCTGTGTAAAGTAAAAACGGGATGCCCGTTATGTGGAGACATTCTGGCAGACAGGACATCAGGAAATGCATATGATGCTCTTGTAATGATGTTTGCTAGTGGCTGCAGCTTTTGTCAAATGAGCACAGAAATCCATCAGTGGTAATATTCCACAAAAGCTCAAATACGGCCAAATGGCTAGGCAGTGGAATGCATGGGCTGAATTGGCTTTCGCTTTGAGCTGAGCACTCAATTTATCTGCTTTGGCAGAAGACGATGAATTTCTGATACTCCTTATCTCTTTATGATAGCTTTTCCTAGGCCATCCTTACTTCGCTTTTATGAGCCTAGGATCACTGCGAGAAACTGTTTGCTTCAAATGGCCCCTGTTGTTCTTTGGGGCTGCTTTGGGCTCTGGCTTTGTGCGAGCGCTGCTGTGCCCGTTCCCATCCTCTTTGCATCCCCAGCACCTTGTTTTGTTCTCGTTAGGCAAGATGTGCCTGATACGCTCTGCAGTCTGGATGAGTCCTTCTCGTGTCTACTATTGCCATGTGTCTAATGGCAGACAAGCAGTATGCAGCTTGTTATCTCAACAGAGAGCCAGAGCCTTGCTGTGGTCAGTGGAGCCACAATAATTGATATTAGCTGAGTCTGGAGCATCGTTACAAGTTTTTGGCTTGCTTAATGCGCTTCCCTAAAACCAAGCTGCTGCATCTGCTGGGGGTCAGCATGTTTTGGGGGGTGGGATGGGGTGGGGTGGGGGTGGTTGAAGCAGTTGGATCAGCACGAGGTGCTTCTGGTCAGTTTGTAACTCTGGCCTCACTTCTTTAACTGCCACTGTACCCTGGCACCAACTCTGTTGGCCTTGTAGGGGACGAACAGAATGAAATTGCGATACTGGACTGCTCAGAGATCGGAAGTAGGGGCTGTGCTCGTGCCCTGAAGGTCTCTCCAGCTACCATCCTTTCGCCAAGGCAACCCTTGGTGGTCCCCTAAAAGAGTACGTTTCTGCCTTTCAACTGCAGACACGTTTAGCATGATCTTTATATGGCATCTCTCTCTTATGGAGTTATTATTATTATTATTATGGAATACTGAAGTTCTCTTGCATAGATTTGTTATCTGACTGCTCTAATTGGTCTGATTTACGATCTGGTTATTTTACTCTACTACTAGATCCCAAATTAATTAACACTGCAGCAGTGCTGGCCAATTAGCAATATTCCTTTGGCTCATCCCACACAGAAGTGTATCATTAACCTCAGACATGGATTTCTTTTTTTTTGTTGTGACATCATTCGCTTGTCCTTCCCTCTCGGTGACTCAGTGCTGCTCCTTGACGGCCAAAGAGCCACCTCAGCTGCCTCGCTTGCTGCATGCTCTCCTCGTGGATTCCTGTGTGCTCTGTTTTGCTCGTTGGCTGGGCAGTGCGGTGTGCTGTTGCATCTTCCCTGAGCCTTCTGCCTTTGCTACTTGTATGCAAGGCAGTGCTCGGGGTGTCACTGCGGGAGCCGTTTGATTTATTTGCATGTGAGAGAGATGCATCTCCTTGAGTTCTCCTGCTTTGGCAATAACTAGGTATCAATATATCAATTGTCAGGTCAAGCCTTCCAAATAACATCTGGCTGAGCTGCTGCTTTTTTTTTTTTTTTTTTTACTTGTTAATAAAGCAATTCTTCCTTATACCATCCTGCAAAGTGCTATTACTCAGAGGTTGTGGGTTTTTTGTGTTATGGCTCTGAGTCTCATTTTGAAACAAACCTCTAAGCCCCAGTTGTGATGGGATTGTCTGTCAGAGGCAGTGTTTATCAAACACTGCCTCGCTCCTCTGCCAAGCGTTCACCTACGCGGTGCATTATGGCTTTGTGCTGCGTTACAGTGCTGCCATCTCAGATGCTTCGAGAGCCGCATGGCTGCGCGTTCATCACCTGAGGCAGCTACAAGTCACGTGCTGGACGCTAGATACCACCTGAAGATTTTGCAGAATGTATCTTTTTAGATGGTTTTGAAATTTTTGCCTGTTAGGTTACTTGAAGTGAACGAGCAGAAGATTTAGTGGAATTTCACCATCCTGTTTCTCGTTTGTAATTGTATTGGGGTCTCACAGGTCCCCTACTCTTGACCAGTCCTGGAAGCATGAAATAATTTGTGTGGTTACGCTGACGTCGTACAGCAGGCAGCGTTACCCACCCTCCTGCCTGCTTCTGGTCGTAGCAGGTGAAGTCCTCAGCTCGGAGGTCGATGCCATGTAGGTGCCGTTGGTCTCGGTGTGCAGGTACTGTAATGCCGGTGTCCTGCTCATGTGGTGTCTCCTTTAGGGATGCCACTGAGAAGCAGCACCTAGGAATATAACGCTCATTTACAGCACTGCAAAGCTGCAGCTAAGCTCCATGATAAACACTTCAGCTCTCAGGGTAGAGGTCAAAAAGGAGGCTTTTCAAAGCTAGCTATTCAACACCAATTAAAGTCATTAGCTAAAACTCACTAATTCTAGCTCCCTGTTCTTATTTAAAGTGCAGACATAGATGATACAGGCATGACAAATTACAGGAATGGAAACAACCTGAAGGGCGTGTAAAGCAAAAGAAGAGTTGAATTTTGTTGGTTTTCTGTAGGGTGCCAGTGTGACTTAGCTAGGCACTGTGACGGGACAGGAAATGTTCAAACTTTGAATTGGGATCACAGCTTTCAGTTTCAGTGTATTTCTCTGAGAGATTATCTGTTTTTCCAAGTGAAACTGGAGGTACCCCTCTACTCACCTCTACCAGCACATGAGACATGAGATCAAAGACTTCTCAGATTAATTCTTGCCTGGATCAAGTCCCTTGCCATAGAGAACAGGAGCCAAATGAAGTGCGTAGCGATTTCTCTTTTGTTGGTGTAGTCTTGGCTGCTCATCCTGGAGTAGCTGAGAGCTTTAAGCAGCACTTTTCCCTGTCGTGTGATCAGACATGCATGTGAAGGGCTGGGAAACGTCCTTCAGACGTGGCTGGTTAGGTGTTTCTATCACTTGGCCGCCATCCTGCAGCCCTTCCCAAAACTTCCAGCCAAGTCCCGCCTACGGATCTGGGATGGGCTGGAGAGCTATAGATTGCAACGTTGCCAATATTTTAGAGTTCACCACATGTCAGATAAGAGTCAAAAGGAAAGCATTAAAATTCCCCAAAATACATGTGACCTTGTCATCACGTTGTCATCTTTTTGACCTTCATTTCACCAGTGTCTCTTATGTTTCAAGTCACAGCCAAATTTTGAAGCCTCAGAATTTCCAAAGGACAGATTTTGCTCTTTCTCATCAGTTCTCTGCCTTGCACCGGAGACTTCCCCAGCACAAGGACATGATGGCTTGTGGTGGCATCCTGGGGAGAGAGGTCTGAACCTCTGTGAGTGGCTGTCAACAGGATTTGCTGAACACGGTCGTGTAATCCCATGTTCTTCAACTGGATGTTCAGTAAGGCAAAAATGAAGCAGTAGCCTCCCTGGAGGAGCGGTGGGTGTGATCAAACATTTTTACCACGATACAACAGCCGATGAGATGCCAGGAGCATTGTTCCTTATCACTGTCAGCATCCAGTAAGAAAGATGGGCTTCAGACACTGAAAATAAAAAGCTGCAAACCAAAACCGCGGCACTTTTTCTTCGCTGCAAGAAGTGGGAGGTCTTGCAGTGCTGGGCAGACAAGCATGGTCCTCTCAGTGATGCTGCAGCTGCTTGTATGGGTAACGGTTACAGGGGACGGGGCAGAGCTCAGCGTTTTGGTCATGGTGCTAATCAGATTTGCCCTATCAGATCTCCCCGGTAGCTGGGATCTCCAGACCTCCTTTGCCCCAGCTTCCTTTGCCTGTGTATTTTGTAAACCTCAGAATAACATTTCCCCATGACTATCAAACCAATAAAGAGGTCAGCCTTCCCGCAGACTGGAAGATATTAATGGGAGTAGAAGCAATTTAAAGCTGTTGGAAACCTAGATCCTGGTCGTTCCTTCTAAGCCTTCCATTTAGGATTATTTGAATTGATGTATGCTTCTTTCTGAGAAGTTTCTTGCTACAGGCACTGTATTGACGTTGCCAGTGTCTGCAGCTTCTGCAACAAAGCAGGCACGTTAAGCAAAGGCTTTGACAGGAAGAAGTCTCAGCCTGTTCACAAGCCAGGCAGGGTCAGGAGCCGAAGCCAGATCTCATGAGTATGTTAACATTTCTTTTAATCACAAACCTTCTTTTCTTTCAGTGACTCAGTAATACAGCCAAAATCACCACTTTCACTGAAGTTTAACCAGTTCTTTTTATCAAGACTGGAACTGCATGTAGGGTTGTCATTCCAGAATGTACTGATGAGCTAGAAGAAGCCTGAAGGGAAAACAGATGTAAGCAAGTAATTCTTGATGTTAGAGATTCCAGCTTCATGTGTGTGAAGAAAGTATCTCTTAGTTTTTGTTTTCCTGTAAGGGGACACACGTGTGGGTATATATAATAAATGGAGAGAAGGACATCAATGAGCCTTTAAACAACAAAGCAAAACAGATGCCCCACAGGATGCAGTGTAGGTGGTAGTCTGTAAGCAGTTTGTGACAGTTGTCTCTCAAAGTATTTCCCAGACTAGGATGGCAGATAATTTGGAAACAAATTATTTAATGGGAAGAAATAAAGGATATGACATCCAAAAGTGAAATTAATTCTGTAGAGTTTTAACTGGAATGGAGGAAATTCTTGGGAATGTTTCCAGGTCAGTACAAGTCAAGCTAGATTTCGATTTAGCAATACCAAAATCTCAACATGCTCTCTTGCCAATTAGTTAGTTGCAACTATCCAATACTATTGCTGTGGGAAGGTGGATGTGCATTGCCCTCCTCTGTGAGGGCTCCAGTTGTGAGCCTCTTGGAGCAGCGATTACAGCTGCCCCGGGAACTGAAGGGATCATGACACTCACTGGTATGCCCTTGAATTGTACCATTGTTGGGCCTTATGATGAAAAGCACGACAAAACCTCTGTTTAACTAGAATTAGTTTCTTTACACGACATGGATAGTGAGTATCTGTAAGAAGGCTTAGTCAGAAACTATTTTTGTTTAAATCACTTTTCACTTCCTGCATTATTCAAGACTTTGGGCCTTTCGCAAAGCCCCTCCAGCATCCCCTGCCACAAACAAAGGCCCATCTGTGACCTGGTCACTGTGTACAGCGAGAGACTTTTGTCCTTCCCAAGTTACAGATGAAACTGAAAAATCAAAATAAAAAATTTCTCCTCTTGCTAAGGAATCCTGAGGTTGGAGAGAGTGTGGATTTGCTTGGAGTTTTACTGCTGTGTTAGGAGGACACAAATATTTGTATGAATCTTGAAGGCTCATCTTTTAGACAAAGCTGAATTCAACTTTATACCAAATTTACATCTGGCAAATGCAATCTGAAATTAGATTTTTTTTCTCCTTTTTTTTTTTCTTCAGGAAGAAGTTGCCTGCAAAGAAATATCATGCTTTTCCCACTAAAATTGCTCATCTTGGGGTCCTTTGTTAATCTTAGAAGATTTTCGACATGTCTTTAAAGCTACATAAGCTCTTCGGCTTGGCTGTGTTAGAGGGTCATGTTGTTCCTAGCAGGCATGGGTCTCCATATGTTGCTATAGAAGAATGTACCAGGTTGTTTTCTGATGGAATCAAAGCAAGCAGGAATTTCTCAGAGGTGCTCTGGGGGAAGGGAGACCCTATGTGGTGCAGGACAATGGCACCAGAGCTAGTTGCCAGACCTAATATGCTTGTCATCGTGTCCTTAGGACAGAAAGCCTTGGGTAATCATGTTGGATAGGCAGGTAGCATAAAGATATTGGGTTTATTCAATATTAACGATGGGGTTTATTTAATTGCGGTACTGATGTAGAGGTCACCCAAAACATGCACAGTGCCAGTGAAGCTATGTGGGGGAAGTGAAAAGGATCACAGGCAGCAGCAGATTGAAGCAGGGAAGTGTTGCACGCTCGTGAATGCTGTGAGAGCCTTTCTGAACACTACTGTTTTCTGACAAAGCATGTTCTCACACTGTCCTTTGATGACCAGAATTGCTTTGCTCAGTGCTTAACCCTGACCATCTGTGATCTGAAACCCTGTGGGGTGAAGAGGATCGGAAACATCACTATAAAAGCCAATGTTAAAAGACATGCTTTTAAAAAGTACACAAAAAGTAGCAGGAAATCTTGAATCATTTCCTACCAAAGGAAAAGTGGTGGACTGAACCCTCTTGACTTCACCATGAGTCACCGTGTCCCAGCCACACGCTGGTTAGGAGAAGGGGAGGACCGACCCCAGAGCCATGGCTTTGAGTTCAAGATGATCAACAGGCGAGTTCAACCATTTCGTGAAAGTCTTCTGGAGATGACTCACAGCTCTGCCTTAATGCTGCAGCCTGTGAGCTAAAGCATGCGATTTGGAGAGTGCAAGTGGAGGTATCTGCCACAGACCCATCAGGCTTTTACTGCAGGTGGAAACTCTCAGCACCTTGTTGAGTAATGCAGTCTGTAAGCATGATGAGCCATTTCCCATTATTTTGAAGTAAAGAGTAAGGAAAAGAAAGTGATTTTTAGAATGAAAATTAGTTTATTTTGGCTTTTATAATTTCAGATTGTAATAGTTTTGCATTTTTTTCCCACAGGACCTGTTAGTCCTCCATCAGAATGTGAATGCATGGAGTTCCTAGAAACACGACCGAGGTGCGCCTCTGGGCCAGCTCTGCAGGACATCTGTGATGAGTAAGTGCAGAGCGGCGATCGCTGGGGCATGTGCCTTAGGTGGGGGGCTGAATGGTTGCTGATTGCAAAGGGAGGCTGGTCATTAGAAGAGACTTTGTGAGCTGAGGGCTGGGAGGAGGCTCCTCCTGCAGCCAAGAGGTGTCATAAATACTGAGGTTGCTCTGAGCTGCCGCTGAGTCCCCTTACGCTATTGGGAATGGTAGCACAATGTATAGCGTGGGGGCATTGTCAGGTGGAAAATGAAATAAAAGATTTTTCGAATATGTTGGGCCCTGAGTAAATGTTGAATAAGTGTATGGTGCCATGAAGGAAAAGTTAATAGTCTGAATGGAGGAACAGAGTTGCCAAAAGCTCTGCTAAGTCTTGAAGGCAGCTGGAAAAGGATTGAACAGTATTTCTCTCTGCATTTGTATGTGCAGAGCACCTCTGGAAAGCCAGACAGCCAGAGGTGCTGTTTCTCAGGGTGATAGCCTTGATGCACTTCACATACTTACTTGGTGGTGGTTGGGGAACATGGAGGATGGTCTGGGTCGGTGTATTGAAGATGTCTCAGTACTGCTCTGCTAACGTGGCGTACTTCAGAGAGGCAGACTTTAACTGAAGGATCTGGAAGACATTTGGGGCTGCCGCAGAACTGGTGAGTGACAGGTTGAAGGGTCCAGCTGGAAGCTTTGGCAGAGCTCGCAGAGTATGTGATAAAACAGATTAGGACTGGCAAGGAACAAAACACCCTGAGATTATCTGTTGGAAGATCTCAAATTAACCTGTGACCGTTGGATTCACATGGAGCACAAGCTGCCCGTTCAATGTCTCCGGATGGGTAGGTGACCTGGCATGCTGGTGGTGCAGGTGTGAGAGCAGCTCTGGGGTCCCACGGAGACGGGCTGATGCCCAGGGTCCTGCAGTGCTCAGAGTCAGAGCCCTGCAGAAACCGCTGCCTCTTTGGGCACCAGTGTGATATGTGGGGGTGATGGCAGCCTGAGTTGCACAGGATTATCCTTCAGATGAATATTATATTATTGTTGCAGCAGAAGATGAATGAACTAACAACCTGAAAGCAAACAGAACATTTACTGATTTTAAATTGAAAATTGATGCATCATCTCATGTATTATCACTCTTAGCCCTGAAAGGGAAGTCAAACAGGGTGGAAGCTGAACACTCTTGGCTTTTTGGTGGTCAGCTAAAGGAATGAGTTAGGGGTAAATAAATGGAAAAGATTTTGCTGTGATAACAGCTGGGGAAAGTACTCGTTATTGTGTTAAGCATATTCAAGTCTTTGGTGTTTTTAAATTCGGGAGTCGGTTCACTGAAAGGTCAGGGACTGAATCAATGAGGAGGAGTTTTGAGGATGTCTCCGGGCAATGAGAACCTCTGCACAGAGTACGCCTAGAGCTGAGAATGCCCTCCTGCCCAAAACCATGTTTCGAGAACATTTCACTTCCGCTAAGGCAGGAATTGAAAGATGAGCAGGATTTCTATTCTTGGTGTCAGATGCTGGTGTTCACTTTGTTTTTTCCTGGTTATAGCAGGGGTAAAAAATGAAATATATAGGTAGTGCTGAAAGAGAGAAACTAAAAGTGAAAAATACCCACTGCTGCTGGGAAATCTGAACTGCCGGTTTGAGGGGAAGCAAAGCAGCAAAGGCTGCTGTGGGCAAGGTTGGTGGTCTCCCTCGCCCTGTGTTCAGCACTGTTCTATCTGCAGCAAAGCACCAGGATCGCTGTGGGAATCTCCTTTTCACAGAGATGACAGCTTGAGAGCTTCCCCGTGGTTCTCTGGGGCGTATGCTTCACAAGCTGTGGTGTGTAAGAGGTTTGCAGGGAGCTTTTAGGGTCAGCAGCATTGTCTGTTCTTGCTGCGTTAGGGCATTAAGAGCTGGGCATGTGGCACAGGAGAAAGTAACGCCCTAGGAAGCGTCCTAACCTCCTGCAGAACGAGCACGGTGTGTAGGGCTGTTTGTTAGAGGAATGAACTGTAGCTTGTACCTGGCTGCCCTCTCAAATCTCGCCGAGTGGTGTGTGCAAGCATCCATCCAGCAGCGCGTTTTAAAGTGGTTGAAAATAAACATGGCAATATATAATGCAGACCAGAGCAGACTGAGGCAGTGAACTCTGGAGGAGTGAACAGTCAGCTCCAGAAAATAAGGATGCTGCAGCACATGATGTTCTCTGGTCCTTTTTTTTTTTCTTTCAGTAATGATGGCAAAGGTTCAGTTATTTATATCCTTGCTAGTGTGTACTGTGAGGTAACCTGAGATATTGCCCACTCTTACTAAGATATCTACAATCTCAGCAAAATATTCTGCTCTTTCTATCTTTGAAAGAAGCAAGGAGAGAATGAGCTTGAGCATGCAAATGGGAATCTACATTAGTGGTGTGGATTAGCCAGCTTGCTGTGGATGAGAGCTACTTGTTGCCGTTCACCAAAATACACGGCACTGTGTCACACTGATGGTTGGAGTGCTCAGGCAGGGTGTCAGAGCGAGGATTGCGTTTTTTTTTTTCTTTTTTTTAAATTATTGCTTGTTTGTTTGCTTGTTTGTTTTAGCACAGCTCAATGGGAAATAATGTTTGGTCCCGGAAACAGGTTTGCAGGAACTCCTAGGAGGCATCGCGAATGCTCAGGCATTCAGGTACACACCACAGAGAATAAATGGGGAATTGATACATGTGAATAGACCATGGGTCTGAATAATCATTCTCCCAAGGTCTCCAGGGAATGCCGCTAGTCTGAACACTGTAGGAGGAGAGCTAGGATTTATTTGGTGAAGATTCACTTACCATAAATAAATAAAAATAAATAAGTAGGCTAAATGAGTAATGAATAGTTCAGCTAGCTCTAATGCTAAATAAACAGACTGAATTGTAATGAATATATCAGAACCCATTTGAACTGAAGCTAGAAATCCAAGGAGAAATAACTGGCACTTAAATTAACGCTCAATATAAAATATAAATATATGATATAAAATATAGATCTTTTTTTTCCTCCTGAGATTTTAAAGATTCATCTGCTGTGTTTGGAAGGCTTGAGCTCTATATGCTGCTCGGTGCTGTACAGTGACATAGATCACAGAAGAGTTGTAAAATTCCTTGATGTATGCTTTTGGACAGTAACTATATTTGTAGTGGCTCTCATGGAGGGTGGTATTTATACTGGGAGGAGAGTGCTTTAAATTCATGCAGCTATCTCCATATAAAGCATTTTTATAGGATTTTCCACACTATGGGGGGTTGCACGACTTTAATTATGCAACTCAAGCTGAATCGGTAAAACTTCTATGTGAAGATAAGCCCTTTAGCAAGGCAGACTCCTGCGCTTGAACTTAAAAGAAAATCATTTTCTTCTTGTGAGTTCCCCCGAGAACAGCAGGAAAAATCAATAGATACTCCGGCACGCAGGAGGGGCTGCTCTTTGCAGGCAGCCCAGGGGCATTGTGGTGCACGTGCTGCCTTGTGCTCCGATCCCGGTGTAGCTGAGGTCACCCACCCCTGGGTGGCACGAGGCCGTCTGGGGGCCACCAAGCGCTAATCAGACACTTGTGGCCACTTGAGTCCACTTAGCAAATTCAGTAGGGCTGCAAACAGCGGTGGGAGTCAAAGACTGAAGAGCAGCTCGAGTGAAACTGGCTGATCAAGGCAAAGAAAAATCAGCGTGCAAATGGAGCTGCTGAAAAGGGGCAAGATTATTTTCTTCGGAGAAACCATGTCTGCTCTTTTAGGGAGGACAAAACACCTGGGGAGTGGGATAGGACCAGCTTTGGGCCTTCATGGGATCAGTCTTGGTTGATGGGCTGGGGACATCCCCTTCCAGGCACGGCTGGGAGCTGGCAGGCGGTGCTGCTGCTTTGCTCACTTGGGCTTTGTAGAGCAACAGATGCTGAGGTCCACTATGGGGTTAGAAGCGTTTTGGAGACCAAGTGGCAGCTAGGAATTGATACCAATATCCCAGCGGTGGGCAGGGCTGTATCAGTGGGCAGGTTGAAAATTACATGTCTCTAAGGAGATGGGACGGCGGCATGGTGGCACTGATAGGGAAAGGAGCCAGAGGAGTTAAAATTCACTGGTTCACCTGATTTAAAAAAAAAAAAAAAAAAAGGAAGGAAAAAAAAGGAGAAATGCTTTCCCTTCAGGTTGTCTCCATCACTAAGTTCTGCAAAGCAGCTTTTAAGGCAGAACACATCTGTATTCTGACTGCACTACACAACACACGGAATATAAGAACTTAGAAGAAACTAATAAGGTATGTAGTCCCCCAATGTGAGCTGAAATGAAAAAATGAGAGCTTTTTGCTTTATTATAATAGCGTGGAGCAGAGTGAAATAATGGCTCTGCATATGAAATAGTTAGAGGGATAATCAACCCAAACCTCCTATGATCCTACAATAGAGGCACCAACACTGGAGGCAGGCAGTGGAGTTAATAAATTAAGGTGCAACTAAAATAGATTCATGGTCATTTAACAACGTGTCAGGGCTCCTAGAAAAATGAGTATAATGTATTTAAGTCTAATGTAAAAATAACTTTAAACAGAAAAGAATGAAGGAAGGAGAAAATGGGAAAAGATTTATTGCAGCAAACAGCTGAGGTCAATTTGCTTTCACAGCAGATGAGAAGAAAACAGCGCACGTGTGCCAGGAGCTGGCTGTAGCACTTCCTCCTTCCTTCTGTAGGAAGCAAAATAGGTTGAGAAAGTATCTGAATGCTCTTCTGGTGAGTTGTTCAAGTGCCTAGGAAAGGCCAAGTGTGATGTCTCATCTTGAATTTTCCTGGAGCAGTCATTTTCCACAGAAGTCAATAGCCTCGTTTCATGAGAACCAACCTCTGATCACCAGCTCAGGGACTTGGCTGCCCAGCAAATATTCACATGGGGTTTTTGTTTTATTTGGGAGGGAGGGTTGGTAGAATTAACTTGAGCCATTGATATTTTATTTCCTGTTCCCCCTGCATTGTTGTCAGCTTGGGAGACATCGCTGTCTGCTGGGTTTCCTATCTAAGGCTGGCAGTCATCAATCCAGCTTGGGCAGAGTAGATGCAGCCAGCGATTCCCTGGCCCCTGGGAATCCATCTCTGTCTGCAGCCTTTGGCTACGTAGTTTAAGAAAAATCTATGCAGTTACTTAAGTATATAGTTCCTTTTAAGCTCTGCCCTACAGAGAAGCAGGGGGGATTCAGAGGTATCTATGCAGGTGCTCAGGTTGGTTTTAAGTCAGCCAAGGAAACGGCTGGCTGGGTGCTGGGAATGCTTTGGTGGGTGTTTGCAGGCAGAACATAAAGACCAGTTTTGCTGAACAGGCAGTTGAGGACTAACCCCTCTCAGATGGACACAGTCCAAGCACAAAGCTTTGCATTGCAGGGCTTTGTTGTAGGACACTGAGTTGCTCCTGCAGTGCTGAAGCTGCGTCCCTGCCAGTGCCTCTCCCCGGCCATCACACCCCCGGGCAGCCCCCAGCTGCCATCAGGCAGCGCTGGCAGGGGTGTAATCATTGCACCTCACCCCAGGCCTTTAGGAATTAAATATTCGTTGGTTTTGCACAGTGGACTCCAAAGGACTTTGAAACGTGAACTAGAAGAGGGTGTGGTGTTTGCAGGCAGGACCCTTGCTATTGCAATTCCCTTCCTCCGTTTCCCCTCGATGCTCCATGCGGGGCTGCATTGGCTCTGCTGGCTTTTCTGGTGAGAAATGCAGGGAGTAATTCTATTTCTTACAGCAATGTTACTTCCTCTGCTCCTGTGAAAGCATGTGTGTGCCCAAACAGGCTCTCTAAGGACTGCATTTTAAAAGAGATCTAAGTGTATGCTTAAAAACCTTTCCTTTCTTCCTGGGATTAAAACAGAGACATTAACTCCAATGTTTAATGGCTTTACTGCGATGGTGCTTGCATCCCTCCCATGCTCATTTTTTGTGACTCGTTTAGCACTTACTGTCAGTGCTGTTCCCTGAAACAGCATGCTCTAAGTGAGCGGGCTCCTGGATGACATGGATGATTTATAAATACTTTATACAGTCAGAACATATTTATGCTGGGCAGCCGTTTATTTGGCTATTTCCAGAGACTGTCTGAGACACTAACAGTTACATTATAGAGACAAATGGAACTGAGTTTCTGCTCAAAAAAGGCTGCTTTTGGCCATTACCCTAACAAACCTACTATTGCCAGATAAAAAATAGATAGGAAGCTTAAGCTTAAAAGATACTTTGGAAAAATAAAAACTCTGAGCTTGCCCCCTTTGAAGTTGATATAAAACTCCACTGATGTCAACACTGCAGGTGTGAGGCTTGAGAGAATTATAAAGCGTAAGAAATATTTATGGTCTGTGCTTTATGAATCAAGTGTTTGATTTAAAGGTTGCACATCTTTCAGCCGGAGATTTTTAAAGTAAATCTCTTATTGGAGGCAGTAAGCTATCCTAGGCTATTAAGTCTTATAGCTATGCCTAAAAATAAATGTCAAAGAAACAGATGCAGGGAAATGTAAGCCTTGATCCTGCTTTAAGATCTTGGCTGGATCCCTGCAGACTGGGATCCACCAGTATAAATCTGACAGCAGGGTCAGTCTTGCTGGGAACCACAGCAAAGAAATGTCCAGGTCATGTTTTCAGTGACGCTGAAAATTTGCTTCATGCAACTGAGTTTAACTGGGCAGCAGGAAAGCAGGTAGTGTCGCTGCCTAGCCAGCTGCCTTGGCTTGAGTTTGAAAATGACAACCACTGTAGCTATGTCTTGCACAACTCATCCTGTCTGCAGCCCCAAGGCCTCGCTGCATTAGGACTTCATTGGGATGCAGGATGGGTTTGCAGAGCCCTTTTCTCTCCTGCTCCCTCCTTCCTGAAGCTGCTGCAGGTCTTCCCAGCAGCTCCACTGGCTTTGCTTGTTTGTTTGCCTTCCGTCATCCTCCTTGTTCTCCATACTTCGAGGTCACTACACGACTGGCAGATCTGCCCAATTTATTCCTGTGTATGACAAAAGAGACCCGGGTCAGGCAATGAGCCGTGAACTTCTCTTTCTATTTCGCTGCGGTTGTACGGCAGTGATCTGCACGCTGCCAGTCATCCACCATATTGATGAGATTAGCTGGTAATTAAAAACCCAGCCAAGCCAGGCAGGGGAAGATGACTCAATTAGCAGAATGTCACTGAATCTAATTTACTTTGCTTATCACAGATTTATTCTCTAATGAATTAGAAAAGAAGAGCAGGACACCTTCAGAGGGAGATCTGGGGGCTTAAAAGCTTAAATACTTTCTAACCCCTTTATGCTCCTGGTTTGGTTTGCAGGGAGTGTGCAGATATTGCCAATTGCACCGAAAGGCTGGCTCCCAGTAAAGGTATCCTAAGATAGTGCATGAGCAGGAGTCCTGCTGTTGGCTGTTTCCTGAGAAAGGCGCTGGTCAGGTCAGACCTTCCCTTGCTTATAAACCTTCGTGTGCTTTCAGGTTGAGAGCAAATAGGGGCTTTGGATGGCATTTTATTGGCGTTGTGCTGGGTGAGTGTTCAATGTAAATGATGGTGGAACTGACACTGAATGTGATATTTGGCAAAGGAAAGCATGAGGGATTTCCTGGCTCCAAAAGCATGTCAGAAATAGACATTTTCAGCTGTAATGAGTATTTTAAGGTATTTCTCAGTGTTTTTCTCATTTCAGCTGTGATGTTCTGATGATTAACAATTAGAATAACATATTTTACCAAAGCCCTTTGGAAATAGTTTAAGAGACTATTGGACAGATGTACAGCTGAATTTGTATGTAAAGTGGAGGCTATAAACCATTATCTCTCCTGCTCTCTTCATAGTAGATGGTGTAGCACATTATGGGTGATTTAAGTGAGGATATTACCAGGCCTTGAGCTCTTAATCTGATCTGCATGGCAAAACCCACATGGCTTTATGGGGTCTTACCGATCTCACTGGGGCTGTACAGGGGTCTGTTCACAGCAGGCACACAATAGGATCGGGACTATAGGCTGTGGGGTGGTTACTCTTGTTAGAGCTTGTGTGTTGCTGATCAATACTTGTGCTTTAAAGGCTGGTAAGATGATTTCTGTTTGGGCAAGGAGACTAAAGCTGGAGCAAAACATCTCATTCTGACAACTTTGCTCAAATAATAATAAATGTAATAGAATATACAAAGCTTTTAAAGCTTCCAAAGCTATTAGAGGATCTCTCTCGAGAGACTTAATCCACACTGGCATCTCTAACAGTCCAGCGAGCAGTTTTGGAAACTGTAATGAGATGTATGCTTTTTTGTAAGCATGTATGTGTATGTTGATTGCAGAAGGGAGAGAAGGTTCATAATGAGAATGAATAGGATGGGAAGTCATCTCTATTTCTGTCCTGAATCCACTACCAAGGCATGAGAAATGTCAGTTCAGTGAGGCTGAAACTGCCCCTAAAATTCAGTACTTCCACTAAATGTGTAACAGCTTCAGCAGAGAAGAAAAGTTTAGACATAGATTGCTGTGCACAGATGGACAAGCATTTTGCAGCTCTGAATGTTACACTTTAAATGTTCTTTCCTGCTATTTTCAAACCCTGTTCCCTTATTTCTTGCCCCAGTAGTTCTCTGTATCACTGAAAGCAGTTTGTTGAGCAATGTGTAGTCATCAGAGCACTTCTCTTCTACCATATCTCTATTGCAGCAAGCTGGTTGGTTTCCAGCCATTGGCTGGACTCAGCCATTGCCAAACGTATCTCTCTAAACTGGAGAGAGAAAAACTCACTAAGGTATTCTCATTAAGCTAATAATGACAAGGAAGTTCAGATCCTCTCCACTGAGTCACCGGAGTTACAGAGCCAGGAGATACTGTGTCATGTTCAGAAGCTGTCAGCAGCTCTTGCTAAATGAGTGTTTTGTATGCGTGCACTTGCTGAGCTCATGATTCTGAAGCTTCTATAAACTAACTATAAAAATTATGACTGGTTGGAGCATTGATATTAATTTACTATAACTATTACTAATTCCATTCTAGCTCAGCTGTTAATATGATATTGCAATTTCTTGTAAGTTTGGAGAAGAGATTGCAAACCACAGATAACTTCAGCGCGTCTGTGTTGTTGCAGCAGTGGAGTTGGTGTGTTAAGTAGCAGGTGTTAATGCAAAAGAGGTAGGAGTGAACAGAAGTGGTGAAGAAAGCTGGGGAGCTCCTCAAGCTTGGATCCAAGGATGAGAAGCTTTACCTTGATGCTGTGAAAGAAAGGGAACACGAGGAGAGAAGCTGGAGGATTTGATCAGCAAAGCTTACAGTGGAAGAGCTGAAGCTGGACTGCAGAGGTTAGGAAGCCTGGAGGTGTGGGTGCTGGATGCTGTAGGTGATGAACAAAATGCTGTACCAGTGCACAGGAAGCAGAGAGGGTATATGGGGATGTGCAAGCGACTGAAAGCCTATCAGTTAAAAATGAAAGAGGCGAGGTAAAGACAGTGGCATTAGAGGAGCTGGTTCTGCTACACTGTAAATCTCAGGGGCTGGGAAAGATCAAAGAGGAGTGGATCCTGGGATTAAGACTATTGAAGGAGAGTGCCCCCGAGGCACTGGCTGTACCAGTCAGTTCAGGTATCGCTGCTGGACTCGCAGGCAGCACCATGGAAAAGGAGCATTCAAACAGCTCCTAAGCCCTGTGGTGCAGCATCCCTCTTCCCCACAGGACCTCAAAGTGCTTCATAAAATCAGACGTGTCGGGAAAAGATCTCTGTTAAACCAAATATTTATTTTAAGTGCTCTTACTGGAAAACATAGGGGGTGAAAGGGACTTACACCTCTCAGGCTCGCATGTAAACCAGTGACAGTCCTCTGTGCTGATGTTTTAGAGTATCTTTTTTTATGCTTCCATCATCCATGCATGGCTCTCCCTTAACTCCTCAGGGGGCTGTGTCCCTCGTTGCTCCCCTCTGTAGCGAGACAGCCATGGTCCATTTACCTGGAGAGGATTTGGAGGCAGTGGGAATGCAATACGGAGAGAGGGAATGAGATGTTCTCTCAGCACACAGATACTGAGTGCCAAAACCAGGAGATTAACCAGTAAAGGCACCCAGAAGTTGTAACATGAAAACATTGCTGCCCAAGCAGCCAAAACACAGCCTCGATTGCACTTGCGGAAATGTGCTGTGGCACGGAGGAGAACCAGAGCCCTGAGAAGAGAGAACTGCAGGAGGCAGGAGAGGGAGCTGGGCTCCAGAAGGCCTTGTCCCCGCTCCCATCTGCTCCTGCATGCCCAGACCCAAGTGTGGGACTGCTACACATGGTTTTCCCCTCATGCTATGGCAAATCATGGGGGATCCAGCACAGGCTTAGTCTTTTGAGGACAATGTTTCCCTCAAACACATTTAGAAAAAAAAAGGGGGGGGGGAGGAAACTTCTTTTATCAGCCCTTGAGAGAGTTAATGTAGGTCTTGAGTGGAGTAAGATTACGAATGCCTTAACAGTCTCTGTCTCTGTTAGCCAACTAACGTTTCTGTCTGACCCAGCCTGTCAAGGCCTTCTACAGATGAATACCAATGACCTGGGCCTTCATTATCCCATCATTACACAAATCCTGCTGTTAATTTATGTATAGGAAAGAAGTAGCAGCTACATAAGGCTCCATCAGCTGCATAATTACTGCATATATTATGAAACAGCAGCAAATGCAGTCTGTGAATATAAACCATCTCTGCTCATTAGAAACCTGCAAGAATTAATTAACTGGGGCCTGATCCTGCCACCTGCAGAAGGGAGGTATTGTGGTGCTGTGGCCATGCCCAGCCCGCTGTAGGGCTGGATGCCATTTTCCTTCCCTCTCTTTCAGTGGTATTTGAGTTCTTGGAATACAGGTCCAGATTAAACCTTTAAAACAACTGAAATGAATCCATAGTTCAAATAGAAAATGAAAGGGTTTAGGAATTTTCCATGAGTGACATTTATATTCCAAGATTAATTTGCTAGCGCAGTCCTTATAACTTCCCAGGTTTCTGTTTGTTTATGTACCAGAAAAATGTGCTCTGCTAGACCGACTGTAGCGATTAGTTAAATTACTCATACATCCATTATTAGGAAGAAAAAAAAATCACCAAAAACCTCTGTTCCACTTTGAGCCCATGTTTGTTTAGTGCCACCTGTTAATAACTTTCTGCTTGAATGATGGCCGCTAATTTTGTTTATGGCTCTTGAATGTCAATCGTGCACATATTTTTGAAGCCAAATTCAGGCTGGTAGATTCAGGTGCCTATGGATGCATGTTTTCATGACGGCTTTTCAAGAGAAGTGCAATTGGGCTTTACCCAGTGTATGATGTGAGTGATGCAGAGGGTTTGGTAGCTGTATCAGCGTTAATTAAATGGGGGGGCTTATTTATCTTCCCAGCTGATGTTGGTTTACATACAGGTAAATGAAATCACAAAAATTGATGCAATTCCTGCAGCCAGTTATACACAGATGGGCATCCATTAGAGTGGGCTGGCTTTGGAGAAGAGGTGGCTGCCATGCAGGATGGATGTGCAAGTCCAGGGAAGAGGGAAGGTGCTTGCTTTCAAAAAGAACTGATGTGTGCCTTGAGATTGCGTAGGTGTGGTGAGAAAATTTCATACTTCCCAAAAGCTGTGTATTCATCATGTTAGGTGGAGGGAATAGATATCCACGGTGTGAAATGGGGAAACAACTGGAGAAAGGAAGACAAACAAGAAGGGCAAAAAATTGCAGGTAATTATATCATGCTTCCAGGCTCTGGGGATTGGGTTCTCTGTGCACCTAAACGTGGACTTGCATGGAAAATGAACACTGGGAAAAATAGCTACTAGGTTTTAACCAACCCTACTCTGTCAGCCGGGGCGGGGATTGCTGTGACTGTTGTTCCTAATTTCTGGTGATTGTGGGGGCTGTGGTTAGCAGTCAGACATCTCCATGCTGATAACACCGATCACATGTTTAATGCTGAATTTCTCACAGAACACAGCAATAGCAAATCTCCTTTGAGTCAATTCTGGCATGAAAGGAGGAAAAGCTGCGTTTCCCAGGAAGGAGTCTGCTTATTCTTTTCAAGATGATTGAGTCCTTTTGAGTTTATTGCTACTTTTTAAAGCAAACTGCATGTTTTCAACATATTTTTTTAATACTCCTTCTTTGGAAATTGAAGTATTGCTTTTCTTTTGTTATTTTTTTTGTAGAATCACATAAAGAATATTTGTTTATTCACAGTTGTACTATGGGAACATTACTATGCCGTTTTTGTTTTATTTTCCCTTGGGAAAGGCCATGTTTGCTGCCCTGTTTTTGGATGCTGTGGGAGCCATGGTGTCACCTCTTCTAGAGGGGCTCAGAGACGTGCTCCAGCAAGGTTTAAAATAACTTGCTTCTGAAGCTGTCTAAAAGGATGTAAGGCAATCAAGTCCATCAGGCAGGGGCATTTTAGTTGGGTAGTTCTTCCACCAAATAAAATAGATACAGTGTGCCCTCACTGAATAAGATATATAAAAACGGATAAAATCAAATTTGCTCGAACAGATTAGATGTACATAAAACTATAGTTTATTGACCTTTCTTGTAAACCGTTGTTTTTCAGGCCGTGCATTTACTAAAGGAAAAGGTTGTGAGTTTCTATCTACAGTTATTTCTGTTTCTGTCTCACGTGTTCTTTTTGGCTATGAGAGACAGTCTTCACCTCTGATTTTAATTCGAATGTCTGTTGTCTTCATGAATTCTCTTCCGAGTTAAGTACTCTCGTTTTGTCTACTGGAAGTTCCTATTAATAGTTAGGTCAAACTGTGTGATGCCAGCATGCCTTTCTCAGGGGTAAGTTTTACAGAAGCTGTCAACTTAATAAGATAGCAATAAATTTCATTTAATATAAATCAGGACTTTCACAACAGTGTCTTTAAGTGGTTCATTTTGTCTGACAAACTGAAAGGTCTTGCGTTGCGTTGGCTTGCCTTGGTGAGATATTGCAAACGCCTGATATAATGAGGCCTTTTTCTCGTGTCTTAGACTTCTCCGGCATAAATGCATTGCTTCATTAGCAATTCCTTGCGAATGCTTCTGGTAAAGAGTGATTACTTTTCTTTACAAGTGTTGTCACTTCTCCTGTGGCTTAATTTGGGTTGCTGTGTCAAAGACATGGGGGGCATGGGGTGGGAAGAAATTCATATAAAAATTTTGACTCATTCTCTGTAATCTCACCCCGGTGTTTTGCTAGCTCTGATGTATTCGGCGTTTTAAAGGGTATGTCAACACAGTAAATTTTGTACTGCCAATAAAACCTGTTGGTGAGCTCACTGAGAAATTTCTAGACCTTGGAAGGCAATTAATGTTTGAAATATGTAGTAATCTGTTTATTGCAACATTTTACACATCTACAAAATTAGGTTACCAGTCAGTAGCTAGCTGTAAACTATAAGGCTGCAAGATAAACCTGAAATAGTAAATAGTGTGTATTACACTGCATGATCATTTTAATAGTCTAATTTTCAAAGGGGTGTTAGATAGAAAATTCATACTGTTTCCAAGTTAGTCTTGAAATATAAATAGTGGAGATACATAGCTTGGTGAATGGATCTCTGGCACATGGTAATTATGCTGATTCTAATGATAGTTAAACTCTAGTTTCAGCTAAATGCTAATAAGTGAGGGGTAGCAGCCTTAATTAAATCCACAGACTGTTAGGCTGTTGTTCAGGCTTCCTTACCATGTCAAGAAAACTCTCAGTTGCCACCTAGCCAAGCAATACCTTGGGTCCCTCAGTCCAGAGGGCTATCTGGTGATGCTGGAAGAGGAGCTGTTGTTGTTGGTCCTTTGACTTGGAGTTTCGCTGGGGGCACGTCGTGTAGCCAGTGTCTTGGAAGGCAGTTCAGTGATCTGGGAAGCTGAGCATGCCATGTCAAGAGGCAGACCCTAAGAAATCTGAGGTAGTGGTTGATCTGTGGGACTAACTGACCCTGTTTGGTCTGGCTGCCCCATGGTTGTGCACATAAACACCAACAGGGCTTTAGTGCTTTGCATTTAAGAGCCCTTTTTCTGCTGCAGATATTTATTCCTCCATGTATCTCCATTTTCAAGATGCTTGGAGCCCTTTGGCTTTGAGGTGAGGTGTTATATCTTTAAGATACGCGCTCTGGTGAGTGAATTATTCTCAAAAAGAGCTTAGATACTGCTATTGGTGAGACAAGGCTGTAATGAAATGTCTTTGTAGGTTTTTAATGTTCTCAAATAAATTAAATTCTAGATTGTATTAGAGGGTGTGTTTCCTTTTTCTAGCGAGTTTGTTGGAGCTGCGCACATCTCACATCTCTGCCAAACTGAACTTGAATGCTCGTTCCCTCGTAGCACTGAGCCTCTTCAGCTCCTGAACATTAGGCTCACTTACTGCAGTTCTAAGAGTCAAAATGTTGAAGTGGCTGGGGAGGACTCTTTAAGGATCTCTTCACATCTCGAACCACGGTTTAATGAATTCTTTTGCAAGATGCATAATGAAGAGCTTGCAGGTTTCTATCAGTAGCTCAATCTGTCATCACCTCCGTGCAAGGTACAAATTCAAGACAAGGAAGGCTGATCTGGTGTAAGTACGTTGGCTGATAATGTAATACAGATCTCGTATGCGCCTCTTGCAAATAGCAGTTAAGGTACTCAAATTCTTACAGACTAAATTCAAAGTTTCAGCCCAACAAAGATGAAAATATGCGACCTGGTTCTCTGCTCATGCACATCAAGTTACACCAGACTATTCTAGACTTCTGTCCATGGAAGGGATCAGTGAGCACAGAAAGAAGCGTTAGCCAAAGAGCTCTGGCTTTGCTCATTGCAAAAGTCAGTCATGAACAATCGGTGCCATTCAGGGCTGCAGCAGCCAATTGGCAGAAGAAATCTTTTTTCTTTTTGTCTCATTGACACTAGAACATCCTTTTCTTGATATTCTTGTCTAGCTAATGGCTAGTTAGTAACAACCCTTTCTTCCTGAGGAAGCTCACAGGGAGGCCAACCTAAGGCCAACCTTGAACTTGCTGAAATGAAGGCACTATTATATGGGTTTAGTCCAGGACACAGGATAGAAATAATGATTTCCTGATACTGATGGACAGAGGGTGGAAACCTAGGACCTTTCTTTGCCCTTCAGCAAACTCAACCATGAAAAAGCAGATATTGCTCTTCTATCTAAAAGGGGAAGAAAGGGCCCAGTGATACGTAATAAAATAAGTGTTAGGAGAGACAAACCTAAAAAACACCTTTGTCTCTCAACTGCTGAAGTCACACTAAGGAGTTGTTCCTTTTTCTGTCTTGTTCACTCTTTATATTCAAAGTTTAAGTAAATATATAGCTTTACTTCGTATCACCACACTCCTGCCACCGATTTGACTGACGTCTTTTACTATACATGATTGAAGCAAGGCATAGGTGCTATCAATCTGTAAAGGAAATTTGAAGAGACTTTTTATCATCTCTAGTTGGCAAAGAAACTCTGATCTAGCCTCATTGATGACATCTTCAAAGTCACCCAAATTTCTGGCATTAATAATGGAAACAGCATTTTGGTTGGAATTGAGTGAAAGAAGGGTGGATATGTGGGGAGTTCAGCTCTGGTGTTCTTTACACCCAAACTTTTAGAAAAGTTCTGAAAGAAACAGATGAGAAGCAAGTAGACCAAACCCTCTAGAAGTAAGACAAAAAGGAAGTAGGTGTAGGTCGGAGGTCTGTTGTTTGCCTGATGTATTCTGGTTACAGTTGTTGATTTGATTAAATGATGGTTTCTGCCTCCAGGTAGTGCAGGGGATTCCTGGCCCTTGGTGAGCTGCGGTGCAGCTTAGGGAGACCAGGAGATACGTAAGCAAAGCTTGCAGGGACGTGGTGGAGCCATCCAACCTTCAATCCAGCGAGACTGCTAGGTAGGAGGAGAGCATCTTCTGGGAGAGGGAGAAACAGGTCACACGGGAGGAATCGTCCACCAGCTAGGGGGTCTTCTCACCAGGAGGAATGCCCCCACTGGTACAGGCTGACTGGTTGTAGTGCTGGGAGGGTTTGATTGTTAGAAATTGATAACCACATTGACCACTAGTCTCATGGGTGAGTTAATATTAAGTGCAGTCTGTTAAGCAAGAGGCTAAAAGACAGGACTTTCATGGCTCTGGGGGGAACTGCTGGGAAAATAAAACAGTACATGGGATTTTAGCTTCTGTTCATTTACTTAAAGAAAAAATCAGAAGATACATGGATAAATATGATTTCATGAGAGAATTAAAATAGGTTTTATACAAAAGGAAGTTATGTCTCAGAAATGAGAATTTTCTAAGAAGATCATGTATATTAGGGTTATCCAGCTGGTGTTCATTGGTAGTCTGACACTAACAGCTAAGCTCTCAATAAGGGAAAGCACTTTGGTTAAAGGACAGCAAGCAAATGATAAAAATGACTATTTTTACACTGGAAGGAAGCTACTGATGGGCTTTCTGTTGATTTTAGGTAGAACCTATGCCATTCAACACATTCATAAATGGTCTGGAAAAGAGGATTAATTAATAGTGAGATGATAAAATTTACTGAAATGGAATATTCGAGGTGGTAAAAACTAAAATTGACTGCAGAATACACATGATAAAAAATGACTGAATGGCAGCACAGAACCAAAGGTTTGGTATTAATAAATGCAAAGTAATATACATGGGAAAAAATAACCTTAAGTATTCAGACACCTTGATGGGGTCTAGATTAGTTATTTCCACTGAGGAAGGTGCTCTGAAAGTCATTGTGAATATTTCTCTGAAAGCATCAGCTAATTCTAGCAGCAGTCAAAAAAGCAAATTGACTCTTGTGAATTATTAGGAAAGGAAGTGAGAACAATCCACAAAACATTATGTTACTGTATAAAGCTGTGCTCATCTCTCTGATTTGGTATGCTATTAAAGTCCTCATCTCAGAAAGGATATAAGTAGGACTAGCGTGGAGACAGGCATGAATATTATTATATAGCTTCTGTGTGAGAAGGCTACAAGCCTTCGTCTTGGAAAAATAGATCACTGAGGAGAAGATCAAATAGGGCTCTGTAAAATCTGCAGTGGTGTGGACTGGGTGAATTAGGTATGATTTTTTTTTTCTCATTGTTTCTCAATAAATGAAAAGCAAGAATAGAAATAGGCAATACATTTCAAATACAAAATAAAAAAAGGAAATCTCTTATGCCATTTATACATACGATGTGGAAATCAGTCATGGGAAATGTGGAGTTCAAAGCTATAAGTGGTTTAGGGAGAAACTGGGCAAGTTTTTGAAGGGTTGATCTGTGGCTAATCAGCATTCTGGTGCAATGCACTGCCAGTGTCTAAGAGCTCCCGAAATTGGGGACTGCCAGAGGTGGCAGGATCGTAGAGGAGGGAGCACTCCATGGCTGTCTTACTTCTGCTCCTCATTCCATAAATACATAAGGTATCGCCATCAGAGGCAGGGTACTGAGCTGATCAGGACGGGTAATCTTCTATTGAAATAGGTGAGCAAGAAAGACATTTTTTTTGGATTGTGGTCAAACTTTATCTGTTTTACGCCAGTCAGAAATCTTGCCTGCCACTTGCGTGTGGAGGATCAGAGTGCTCAAAGGCAATAAGCTTAGGATGTTTGGCCCACTGGGAGGTGCTTGCAGTGTCTGAAGCCTGAGTACAAGTTCCCAGGAGAACATCACTTACTACCAGTTGACCCATTCAGACCATATTATTTCAAAATCTCAGAACTGAAGAAATCCAAGCATGCCTGGACACAGTTAAGGCCCTTGAAGGCTCTTGCAACTTTATTGGTGATTGGGGGGTGCTTCACCTGGGACTGAACATGAAGCCACCCTGAACACAAACAGGGCAAAGAGCTTGAAAGCTACTACAGCACCATCCTTACTCTTTGCATGGGCACCAAGTCCTGTGTTGCTTTTTACATTTTTTTGGCTTTTCTCCCCCCCCATCAAGTCTTGCAAAGATTTTCCCTCTGTCTTATATGACTTGCCAAGCCCTTGTCCCAGTTCTGGCAATCACATACAAAGAGAGATGAATACATCATAAAATGCATACGGCTTGAAGAGAGTTTTATGTCTTTTAAAGAGATCAGCTTGCCTTCCCCACAGTAAAACAGTTTGCGATCTGTGGATGAAGAAACCCCAGAGCTGTATAGAACAATGAACGCACTAAAACCCTCTGGGATAAATCCTACAGTGTTAGGCAGGCCCGAGATAATTATCGTTTTCCAGCAGAGGAACGAGGCAGCAAGCTGCGTAGAGTTCTGGGTTTTATCTGTTCTCTTTCTATCAGCAGAGGAAGAACTTTCATGCTCAGCTGGTATGAAAAAATGTAATGAAACTCTACAGCGAGTAACTTAAAAGCGGAATAACTCATTAGGACTTCTGTCCTCCAATTATGTCCCAATTTGCTTACCCCATCAGGTGCCAGTTAAATCCCACTTTATTTTGTATTTCTGTCTATTATTCCAGCAGTCACTTTTGATGCCTTTGAGGTGTATCCTGGCTGGTGTCACGGTACTGAGTGTGGCTTAGACTGCAGACTGGAGCATGGAGCTACCTTTGGGCATGCTGACCTGGCCACAGCTGTGTTGGGTTCAGAGATTACCACTACCCACAGCTTGTCCTCTCCTTTTCCCCTGAGGTTTGCCGCTCTCTTCAGCTCTGCAAGTATAACTCCACATCTAAATGGAGTGGAGTAGTCACAGAATCACTGAAAGGCTGAGGTTGGAAGGCATGTCTAGGGTCTGCCCAGTCCAAACCCCTGATCAAAACAGGGTCAACTACAGAGAGTTGCCCAGGGCCACGTTTGGGTTAGAATACCTGCAAGGATGGAGACTCCACAATCTCTCTGGAAAACATGGTCCAGTGTTTGATCATCCTCACAGGAGAAAAAAAGCTTTTTCTTATGTTTGAATGGATTTTCTTGTATTTCAGCTTGTGCCTGTTGCTTCTTGTGCTGTCACCAAGAAGAGTCTGGCTCATTCTTCTTTACTTGTCCCATTTAATGTTTACATACACAAATAAGTCCTCCACCACCCTAAGCCTTCTTTCCCCAGGATGAATAAACACTTCTCTCTGCCTCTTGCATGTCAGGTGTCCCAAGCCTTTATTAATCTTAATGGCCTTTTGCTGGACTTTTTTGAGTACCAACCTGTCCAGAAGTGGCCACAGACAGTAGCACTCCAGAGAGGCCTCCCTAGGGCTGAGCAGAGGTGAACAATTACCTCTTCCACCACTGGCAATGGTCTGCCGTGGATGACCCAGGCCCTACCAGGGTGCTGATGGCCTTCTTTGCTGCAAAGGTACATTGCTGGCTCACGTTGAGCTTGGTGTCCACCAGCACCCAGCTCCTTTCCTGCAGAGGTGCTAGACCTCCGTGCTTTTGTTTTGTCAGAGAAGCATGGGGAAATGGAAATGTTCTTAATAGTTGGTTTTTGTCTGTAAAACACAGGTCCTTCAGGCAGAACTGAAAGGAACAGATCCCAGTGGTAGCTAAGTGCATGGCTTTGAGAGGACCCCGAGGGCAGCGGTGGAGGAGAGGAAGACGGCTGGGCCGAGAGGTCAGTTTAACCCTGCTGAGCAGCTGCCAGGACAACCCAGCTGAATGCAGCCTTTGTGCCCTTGAATGGTGAAAGGCGTAAGCAGATCCTGTCTGAGCAAAGTCTGCGCAGACTTTTTGGGGGTGGGAAGGAATAGTGTTGTCTGAGGCTTGTTGGTGGCTAGAGATGAAGGCATTTTTCACTTGCACGGGTCCGGGATCAGCAAGATTGGAGGACTGGGTGCAGAGGGACACAAGCCAGCTCCATGCATTGGCTTTGTTAGCAGTGGGGTGACACGTGGTTGCAGTGCACCTGAGCTGTGATGTCCCAAACACTGCTCCCTTCTTCCAGCTTGACTCCCTGTGGGTTTGCCAGCAAAGTTCCTCACATCATGGGAGCCCCTACAGCACTGTAGTGAACGGGTGGGCATGTGTCTCTGATGAAAACGTCTTGCTTAGCCTAGTGTTAGCAAGCCGTGGAACAGTGTTGAGCGAGTGCATACGGCCATAAGGCATAGCTGAGCAGGGATAGTGGCTCAGCTCGTGGGAGCAGGATATCTGTGTTAGTCCCATCCGGCTCTTTAAGCAGGGCTAATTAGCCCATGCATCACTTGTTGTCTCTCTTCTGGTGCCAAATCTGGAACTAGTCTGGATATGAATGAAGTGTACTGTGTTTATCACGTGCTGTAAGCACACCTGTAGGCTGCTATTTCACTTAGGCTTAGACTCGTGAAGGGATTTGGATACCTAATTCGGTGCAGCCAGCAGGAATTAGACATCTAGGTCTGTCTGAGGACCCAGTCCTGAGGCTTTTAGGCCAGTGTTACTCAAAAGATACTCAGTATGATTCAGCATGTGTAAATCAGCGTTGTGTTCTTTTTCTGAAAACGGGTCACCTTGATTTATGCCAGCTCACGATATAACATGCAGATTTTGTAGGAAGATGCTTGCGTTTTCTCCTGAAACCTATGGTTGTGTCCCGGTGATCTGTATTCCACTGCAGCACAGAGCCTTTTCAAAATTTGGGAGCCATTTACGACTTCACTGCCACGCTGTGACATGATGCATTGCTTTGTAAACAGGGTCTTAAACAACCGGGGTCTTAAATCTATAAACTGACTGGGGCTTGGCAACACTTTGAAAATCTCTTTGCCAAATACCGTACATTACAGTACCCTCTGAACAGGCTTCACAAAGATCTGACTGTCTGAAATGTTCACATCTCCTTTGACATGATACGGAGAGGCTATGAGACTCCCTGCGGCTTATTTCCCCTAAAAGATGAGAAAAAAGCTTGATCTGTTCTGTGTGTAAAATGATATGTCTGAAATGCATGGTATGCAAAATTCCTCTGATAATTAATTTCTTCCAAAATATCTCTTTTTTTTTTAAAAAAAAAAAAAAAAAAAAGTATTGCTATCAATTTTGCTTTTGGCAATTGCTTGTTAAGACGTTCCCCAAACATAATATCCTCCCTGCAACGTCTTGGCATTTGTGCGTCTTCTCTTTCCTCTTGCCTCCCTGTTCTCTGTAAGGAGGGAAGAGAGGATGACTGCTGTGCTGCTGGTCTGTCTCACGCTATTCTCACACACACGTTTCAATTCACCTTTCAGCATACATTTTTTCCCCTCTTCACCAAGACTTGGCTGTGTTTTCCTGAAGCTTTACTTTTTGCTAAGGCATCCATAAGATCGTTCTAACTTACTGTTTCACAGTACTTTGTTGCTTTTAAGCAGCGAGTTGTCTGTGAGCACTCGTGTTTTGCTAGAAATTTGGCTGTCTCGCTGCGAGCGCTAGCTCTGTTGCCCAGGCTCTTGGTAATGAGCCTTCTCGGGGCTTCATTAGTGTGGTTTTACGTGCTGCTGCTCTGCATACTTGTAAGGACAATGGAAAGTCTTTGCCATGTTGTCCTACTTCAAATCAAATCGCTCCCCTCCCCTCACTGTTGCAATTTCCATGGAAGGGGACAGAATTCTTTTCTAGCTCTCTCTCCCCCATTCCTCTTCTGCTCTCACTCAATGAAACTGTGTCAGCTGGAAAGGCAATAGGATGGAGCAAACAATTGCAGGGAGCAGTTGTCACTCAATTCTTGTCAACAAAAAAAAGTCCTCTTTCTATTTCCCCTCCTTTCTTTCCACCTTCCTGTGACCTTTCACATGCCATGCCACATCGTTTTGCCTGTCAAAGTGAGCACTGCACTGTTACATGGGGTGCTGTTATAGGATTTTCTTGTAGGAATCAGGCATCTTCAGGCTGCCTGTATTTATATGTCCTTATTCATTACCATTGCTTAAAAATAGAATAAAGAAAAGTAAGAAGTGAGGCAGCAGGGTTCCTTAACACGGCTTTGATTGAGTTCTGTCTTTGACTTTCTTAGCCCTGTAGAGTCTGCTTGATTCAAAGGCGGAGCACTGGAAACCAGCTCTGCGAATGCACATGGGCACACCATCCCTGTCGTGCACTCAGCAGTTCTGTTTTCCTACAGCAGCCACTTGAAAAGCATCAGGTTCCTAGAGGTCATATCCAGTAGTGGTCTCCTTCTGACCACATGCCAAAATGAAGCACATTGTAAAATACAAAAGAAAACAGGAAATGTAGGGAGACGAAAGCCTGTTACCTAGCTTGAAATTTGTCAGAGATGTCATTCCTCCTTTTTTTCTAAATGAGTCATAGAGTCTTTAGCAAGTGGTTGAAAAGGACCTCGATTTGGCTGATAGCTCCTACCTTCTCCTTAATGGAGAGAATAAAGCACCTCTCCTCTAAGTAGGGCATTCTGTGAAATGTGTTGGAAATACCTGGTACAGTGTGTCCAAAAGTAATAGGAAAGAACATTTTTTGGATGCACCTGCATGTCATTCAGAATGGAAGCAGTTAATAATCCAATTACTTTACTGCATCCTCTTCAGCTTCGATTTCCATTCTCTTTTATAACAATCTCGGAGGCTGTTGCCAAACTGCCTAGACAGCCTTAGAGCTATCTGGTGAATCATAAATCTGCAGACAATGCTCTCCAAAAGTGAGCAGACTCAAATGATGTAAAATGAATTCTGGCCTTTTGCATCAACATCTCTTAACTTTTACGTTCTTTCGTAACTGATTTCATGCAGTTGGAGAAGTAGTCATTATTTTGGATTTTTTTTCTTGTTAGGCCTTTGTATTGCTCCGTATGTGCCAAACTTTTCATGTCAGAGAAAAATGAACTTCTTTGGTAGTGTGGGTGATGCAGCTGCTGCGCCTAGTACTTGGTGAAAACCAGTAGGGTAACACGCAGCAAAGCACGTCTGGAGGAGGGACAACTTCAGGCCCTCCTTATGGACACGAAGTCACATCCATCATATGTGATTTGTCATGTGCTGAAAAAAACAAACCATAGAGCAAGTCAAGATCTCAGTCTAGTTGCCAGTGAATTAAGATGCCCACGTCATCCAAGGTAACACTGCTGTTGACTGAATGACTGTAGGAACCAATCTGTACGTGGAGCCATCTGATCATGGAGGTATATTGGAAGGGCACGATTGGTGCCAGCACAGCAATACCCATCCTGTCACTTCATTAACCTTCCTTTCAGATCTATCACCCAATACTTTCTGCATACTATCACAGAGCAAGTCTTGTATTACAGGGGAAAAAAAAACGTGTTCATTAAAATATCCCTTTGATTTTCTTCATGCTGGACTAAAGTTATAAAAAAAATAATAAACCTCGTAACAATACACAAGATGAAACCAACAGGCTTCACTTTTTTTTTTTCCTCTAAACTTTTAGATGAAAACTCATGGAGCGTGGGTGATCATTGGACCAACAATCAGTGCAGGGTGATGAGATGCCAGAGACTTTTCAGGGTCATCTGAAGAACGTGGTGGTTAGGTTTTGTGTGTGCTACATGAAAGAGCAGCAGGACGGGAAGGTTTTTTTTCCCTCCTGCCATTCTTGTTTTGGATTCATTTCTGGGCTTCAGTCCATGCGTGCGCAGGATGTGATAAATGACCATTGCAAGCATTCAGTAGGTGAGCAGGTGGTTCTTGGTGAGGAGGATATACTGAATGGTGATCGGGAAAGGATCAGGCTTCATGCAAACTATTTTTCACTTCTATGTCCTAAGGTAGGCTTTACTAAATTCATCAGTTCTATGGACCGTTTATGCCAAGGTATGGCTAACCTGGAACGTTTCGATCCCTGCTTCAGGCTGTGCAATTTTTGCATGAGCATAGGGGCAGCTGTAGCCTGTGGTCCTGGAAGTCCTGCTTGCTCCTGAGACTTCTAGCTCAGAAGGGTCAGTTCCTGCCTGTGTAGCCTGCAGATAGCTGAAATGTGAGCAAACCATCATTAATCTGAGAGCAAGATTTGTTCAGGAAGATTTAATTCAATTACTCTTAGTGCTGCTGCAGTCAGTGGAGGGAGGGGGCCCGATGTAGCCCAGAGGACTTGACCACAGTTCTCCAGAATGCCAACAGACAGAAGTGTGCCAAGAGGGCAGATATTTGCCTCTCCCCATTTCTGTTTCTCAAATATCCAAACCTTAATACAATGATAAAAGAAGAGGAAAAATGTAAAGACAGAAAATACAATAACAGAATTATTTTTCGCAAAAATGTATGTAGAGCTTCTAGAAAATCTATAGTACTTGAATTTCCCCAAACAATGTGAACAAGCCAGTCACTTTCTATCTGACTCGTTATGTCTCATTGAGAAATGAATTGTAGGTCTTTCTTATTGAAGCATGATTAAGACTTACATGTCTCTTGTTGGCTAGATTTGCTATTGAGCACAGTAACAGCCAAAGAAAATGATGGTACAATTTTATATGATTAGGACAAATCCTTAAAAATCTGGGCAATTTTCAGCAACTATGTTAGGACAATAACTAAAACAGAAATTTTAAGACTTGTAAAAGCTTCTTTGTTGGACCAAACAAATGTTTCTAATTGGTTGAGTGGAACTGTGTTTATTCTGATCTCTCTGTTTTCTTCATTTTTTTTCTTGTAGACATCTGTTATTTTTCTGTTATTGCTTACATAGCCTTTTTATGCAAATTTCCAAAAGTGAAAACATAGTCCATTCCTCTTCAAGCTTCATTTAGATGGTCTTTTGTGCAACTCCTTTTTTCTTGTCATTTTTTAAAATTAATTATCAAATTAATTGACATAATTACATTAAACCAATAGGATTTGCAATAAAGCTTTGTGTTAGAGATCTTGTCAGATGCAGTGCAAGTATTGTATATGTCTTGGAGATGAGGAGAAAAACAAAGCAGAGTTTGCAAATGAGGTCTTAAACTATTCGCTCCCGTAGCAACTGGAAATTTTAGCGTTTGGCTCAAGGAAAAAATCAAAGTAGGCACTAAAACAAAACATAAATAATTTCCAGGTTTAATAATAACCTCTGGGTTATTAGCTAAACCAGTGTTGCAGGCACTGGCCTCATCAGTCTTTTCTGGTTTGGGATGAGCTTGGAGGGCAGGGCACGCTATGAAAACCTTGGGCTATTGAGTTGTCTCAGCCTTTATAGAGTCTTAATGTTTACTCCATGGGTTTCTGCACCTGATTTTTGCTGTATTTGACTTGGAATCAGTCTGGGTTTGCAAAAATAGGTGTTCGCCCACCACGCCGCTCCATGACCCTAATTTGAAGATGATGAGTTCCTTTGTTCTGATAATTGTATACTGTCTGCCCAAGGGTTTCTCTTCAGCCTTAATAATTTGCAGCTGAACTTCAACACATCTTTCTATATGACACCCAATCTAGGAACATCAAAGTGCCACAAGGAAAGGACAGGAATTGTCCCTGATCCAAGACCTGCTTTTAGAGGTGAGATGTGGTGCTTTGAGTTTTTTTGCTGTTAGCACTGGATGTGTATTGGCCAACATCTGCTTCTGTAAAAGCCCTTTTGGTTGATCTGATTTGCAATCAATACACTAACAAAATAAGCTTCCTCTCACATGTTTATTTTATCACAAAAAGAGGTTGCATCTGTCAGTTTCTTCCAGTCCAGCTCCTGTGCCTGATTTTTTCTCCAGGACATGACTGCTACTGCATTATTTCTGTATTTTGATGAGCAGGTTCATCACTGAATACAACTGGTAATAAATTCCTCTCAAATTTTAGGATTAAAAGTTGCTTTCTGAATGAAATTTTCTTTACATGTAAATATTTTATAGCTCCTTCTTTGTCATCTTTGCTTTACATGTTCCTCTGATGCCTTATTATCACAGATTCTTTCTTTTTCTAAATATTTGCCAGTTATCAGGTTTCTTTTAGGTTTAGTTTTGTCATCTCACGTGTTTTTTCCATGCTATGCTATTCCCTTCAATTCCTAAAACTAATTTTAATACTAGAACTTGTTAGCTGCAGCTTACACATTTCTCTTTCATTCAAAAAGTCGCTGGCTAGACTTTAAGTTAAAGATGGATCAAAGTGACCAGAAACACTTTGAGACATCTTAATTTTGGGGCAAAATCTAATACTTCTGCCCCCTTTTTTCACCTCAATCTTTTTATTTATTTATTTATTTTTTGGACAGCTCTGTGGGAGATCTGCGTTATCACAATTTCAGTAAAGAATTAGGAAAATATTTACTGTGAGTGCGATGGCTTTCTAATTTTGAAACCAGTTCAACTGGCAGGATAAAATGTGATGCAGCTGCATTAGTGGTAGTGCCTGAAAAAGATCCTGCTATTGTCTTCTTCCAACCCGATACTCCCCTTCCAAGTGAAATCCCATGCAGGTGCTAAGGCCAGATCAACCTAGAGAATCAGCTACTCTAACTTGGGCTGCCAAATAACTCTGTCTTATTTTATTTTTGAGCGTGGACGCTGGTTTCAATAATGCATTTCTTCAGTGCACCTTCATTTATTTCATAATTTTACCCAGGTTATTCCCCAAGTATCTCGGTGAGACATGTGAGCAGGGCTTGCAGTGCTATTAATCACCACCTGCCTCTCCTAGCGCTTGGCCAAGGGCACAACCCACAGGTAAAATGCTACTTCCTGCATTTTTCCCCCATTAATTGCATTATTCATAGAGGAGTAGCAAAAGTAGAACTGCTGCAAAGAATAATGAATACACAAGTAAATATTTGCACAAATAACACGATGTGCTTCACGCACAGAGGAGGGCCAGAGTCCCCAGGGCTGGGAGGACGTGCTCAGTGGAGAGCTGTGGGTCAGCTGCTGATGGTGATTTCTCCTTGGTGGGATCTCGCCCAGCTCTGCTGCTGTCCCCAGAGGCACGATGCCTGCCCTGACCATGTCAGACAGCACATTTTCTGTTGGGAATTGCAGTCCGTGCAGGCTGTGGCACTGTGAAAGGAGGTTTCCCTTGAGGCGGGGTCTCAGGGCTGTAGTCTCTGATACAGCGTTTGTGTAGGAGGCCTGCAGGAGTCAGAAGGTAATTCGAAGCAATAAGACCCATCTGTCATTCTTGTGACATTGCAATGACTGTAAACTTCCCTGACATATAGTGTTGGAGTAATTCATATTTAAAAGGGTATCTAGAGGTCTCCAGCGCAATCCAGGGCTCAAAGGAGGTCCAGTCACAGAAGGGTGCTTTTCCAGTCCAGTTTGGAGTGTGTCCAAGGGTGGCGATCCCACACCCTCTCTGGGTTCCTGTTGTAATAGCTGAATACCTTCGGGGTGAAAATATTTTCCCTAATATCTAATAGAATTTCCTGTATTATAATTCACGTCCATTAACTGCTTGTCCTGTTGCCAAGATTTAGTCTGGGCTTGTTATTTCTCATGGCAAAGTTTGACAAATAAATATTAATGTCTTACTGCTACTATTCCAGTACAAATAAGCAGAAGAGCTCTTCTTGAGATGGACTTATTTAGAATGAGCTTTTTAAAAGTATTTTGGTGCATGAAAGCACAAATTGGAATCCAGAAGCACTTTGGTCTTCAGAGTTTGCGACAGATTGTTTTTAAGAAAAGGCAGAAGACCCCAAGAAGAGAGTTGAACCAAGAATTTGATCATGTGTGGGCAACCTCCATGCAAGAGAGGTGCAAAAAGAGTCATGTTCAAACTGAGGCAGGCACAGGTAGCCTGAGGGAAGCCCTCGGTGGGAGAAGGGAGCAGTAAACAGGATAAACAGTTTCAGAAGTGGCTTTTCATTGTGGTTAGCTCATTGTAAAAAGCTGAGCCAGGTTTTCCTGGATGCTTAATGTTTGCGATACCTATTGATTTCAGCTGGTGTCGGTGCATGCTCAACAGTTTCAGAAGTGTTGGAGCAGCTGCTATGCTGAGACTGCTGCATGTAATTACCGAGCACAATAATCTTGTGGTTTGTTTGGGTTCTCTGCGCCACTGTTATCCAGCTTGCTATCTGTTGCCTTATCCTTACATTGTAGTGCCTTTAGGACAGGGCTATCTCTTTCGTTGTGCGCAGCAACTGGAGTGATAAAGATCCTGACTACGTCTAGTGCTTCTAAGAATTACTGCAAAAAAGTCCCATCCCATAATTATTTATTAATACGGTATGCATCAATGTGAGACATTTCATTGGCTTTAATAGGCTTTGGATCAGTTTCCTTAGTACCTCTGGCCTTTTTTTGGTTCCATTATTCATGAAAGAACATGTTTAATTCAGAGTTAGGGACTGCAAATATATCTAGTATACCTTACGACCCTTGCTGGCTTCATCTGCAGTTACGGAAGTTATCCCCAAGTGTAGAGCTGCTTCACGTGCGTGGCCGGGTACGTACCAGACCCCCTTCTGAGGCTGCTCCGTCTTGTATGAAATAAATGTTGGGTTCCTCTGCCCAGTGTGGCTGGTTTTCAGATTTTTTGCCCCATGATGGAGTGTGTTGTTAGAGCACAGGGCACACCTCAGGTCTAAAAAGCACCCATCTACCATGGGCTGCAAAGTCAGTGGTGAAGTTTAACTGGTTGAAATCAGGGTCGTGCTCTGCTCCGTCCTATTTTCATTCGGGGACGGTCTTTTTGTCAGCCCTCCATTATCTGTCCTCCAGCTTTTACCTAAAGATAAAAAGAAACAGCTTATAATTCATTACACTTCATTAAAATGAAAATAAAATTTATTTTGCATCAAAATGTAAAAATATGACTTGTTCATTATTAGCATATAAATGATATTTTTTATGTCACTCTGCCACAAAATCACTTACATTTTCAATGATCACAGCACACAAAATTAATTTTTGATAGCCTTTTGTGATTTGGTTGGAAATTCTCATTTCTTTTTGTGCATTAACAGCAAACTGTATCCACTGCTATTCATACCAAATTTTAGATAATGAAGCAATTAAAAATACATGGATTGAAGATCTTATCTCATTTTTCCTCTGGCCTATTTCTGCTTCATTATTCATGAAGGGATATGTTTAATTCAGAGTTAGTAATTGCAGATATATCTAGTATAAATTGTGCCTTATATTATTTTTCCCAGTTTCAATTTATTTTAGCAAATAGATCTGTGGGGAGAAAAAGAGCAAGAAAGACAAAAGGGCAAAAATTACATCTCAGTGTCGCCAAACAAAACCTTACAGGTCCATTGCTTGTAAAGTACGTCTGCAACTCAGGGAAGAAGTTGATGCAGCGAAGCACTGCACTTGGCATATTAACAGCCTGGTGTTTGTATCAAATGGAGGAATTAAATGGTTCCGATATGAGGCAGTTGGAGACCTCACGACTCCGTGCGACTGTTCTACTGCTTTTATCGACAAAGTCAAAAAGTCCCGAATAAGTGACAAGGAGGAGAGAAATGAGACTGGATAAATAGCACAGCTGAAATAAAATTAAGGTGTTTTAGGCAAAGCAGAGGAGCTTTCACTTGGCCTAGAAGTGAGAACGAGTCTGGATCATGCTTTTCCATATATCTGGATTGAGATGTGTCTATAAAGGCTTGATAAAACGTTCAGATCCCAAACACGTAAAAATTATTGAAGTTCCACTGGGTTTGGGATCCAAGAAAACAAAAGCCAGTACGTGTGGTAAGTGTGGGCTTGGAGGGGGCTGCCAAAGTGCAGGAAGGCTGCTCCTTGGCCAGCTGACTGCTGCTTTCCCCTCCCATAAATTTCAGCGCAGGGGCTGGATTAGGGTTTGGACGAGGGTGCCAAGGAAAAGAGAGCTGAGACATGCAGGAGAGAGCTCAGACCAGGCAGCCAAGGCACCAGGGGGGCTGCTGGTGCTATTGTCCCCCAGCCCCAGTTAACGTGGGGCCAGGTTGAGCTCCTGAGCTGGGGCTCGCCTGCAGACCCTCCAGGAGATTTGCTGCTGCCCCGTCTAGGGTTGGCAGGAGACATGGGTGTCCGCTTCATAGGGAGGTGCTAACAGGGTGAGTTATATCTGGGAAATGCAAGAGCTGGCTGTTGGCTACTGCAGTTCCAGGGTTGTCGTCTCGGGTTGTAGCTCTTTGTTGATCTGCTCTGTGGTCATGGTTGCTGTAGGACTAGGAGCAGGAGAACTGCTCTGTCTGCAACCGTGGCACGAGTTGTCACTGTTCCACTCTTGGTTCTCCACCGGTGAGAAACGGGTGCAACTTGTGGCTGTGACATCCCCTGTCTCTCTAAAAGACGGTGTAGAGCAGAAATGCCTGTGCTCCTTTGCCTTTTGTGACGGCTCCAAAGAATAGGGCAAGAGATGGACTTACTGCATTTCTCACATTATAAGTGTTCCCCTCTTGGGATTTCAAAATCAGCCTTCCTTAGGAGTTGTCACTAAAAACACCACTTGTCCTGAACCTTCTGCAGAAGACAGGGAAAGAACATAGGTGAGTTCCCAACCCTCCCTATGACTGTCAGATTGCAAAAGTGAAAACTTGTTTCTAATCTCTGAGGACACAACTCCAAACCTCCCCTTATACCAGATGGATTTTTTGTATATACGTCTCAGAGTAGAGATAGAGTTTGTAGAATTAACAGTCTGGATTTATTAAGCATTGTGATCAGCACTTTCTAGTGCAATTATTAATGAAAATATTGCTGCCCAGTTAGATGATTAACAATATCTTGCAAAGTGATGCATAGCCTTTCTTGTGTAGTCCTTGATTCCTTATTTCAGTAAGTTCATTAATTACAATCTTACTTTCTCTGTTAATGAATTCTGGTTTATTCTGATAGCTCCGGAAGTCTTAAAACATGTTGGGAATGGTTCTCTGGAGTGAATCAGCTCAAGTTTTGGAGATGTTTTATGGCAAATAGCATTTTACACTTAGTCCCTTTAAGCATACAGAAGTAACAGCAGACTTGACAACACCTAGCATCCCTAACGAAAATTCTGCCTACCTTCAGCTCCTTGTGCTCACTCCATGAGGAAAACTCACCCCTTCATAGCCAAGTACCTGTAATTTCCATAGATGACATCGACAGGCAGTGCTTTTCAAAGAAATTACACTGCCTTTGTTTGTTCTGATGGACACAAGCAGTGTCCCCTGACCTGCTGTGGGCGAAGAGCAAGTGGAAGAGCGTGCCGCAGTGGAAGTGTGAGAGGCCATGGCAGGACATCTAGTCTGGCTTTGTCTGCATCATCACCTGTTGGTGACCTTGAGTGTGTGCCAGCCGCGTGCTTTGTGTCCTGCAATGCGCTCACAATGTGTTCACAGCTTTCAGAGCCCACAGCTGCTGAAACCTGCTGTTGGTTCATCCCATGATGATGAAACTAAATATAATGCAAAATTCTTCCAAATGTGTGAAATCTGTGTTCCTGGAATCCTGGTTTTAATGAGTTCACTGGGAGCAGGCTTTCTACAAGTCCGACTGGTGTATGGAGGACCAGCTTCCAGCAGGGCTGTTACTGAATTGCTGCAGCTGTGCTAAAGCTGACCCACTCGTGGTGGTAACAGGGTGCTTTGTGGTGCTACTAAACCAACAGTGCAGCACAGGTGGTGTCTCAGAGGTGCATCTCCTCTTCACTGAGTAGCACTTTTTTTTTTCTGCTTTGGTGATGCTTCCCTTGCTCCTACAGTTTGTCCTTGCTTTGTCTCCTACCACCCCCTATATGGATTTGGCCTTTATCTTTTGCTCTGTCTTTCCTGATTTTGGAGGAAAGAGGCCATGTGTGTGTATTTATTTTTTTCCCCCCTTTATCTCAAACCATATCTCCTCAACCTCCTCCTCCTTTTCCTTTCCCCTTATTTGTCACACGAGCGTTTCTGGATCTCTGCCTTGCCCTTCCATTGTAGTTTTCTCCCTTTCCCTTGATCCATTTCCCTATGTCCTTTTGCTGGAGGGTGTCATGGGAAAATGCCATTGAACTCAGAGCAGCTGTCTCCTCCTCACTTTCCACTGATGTTGCAAAATAGGGGGCAGAAACAGTCCCCACATGTGTCCTTGAGTGAGGCCTGGAGGCTGGAAAATAAGAGAGGCTCAGAAACTGAGATAAGCTCTTGCTCAAAACTGGGTGATTCAGACACTGATCGCCCACAACAGCTGATCAGAAACACGTGTTTGGTGCAGATCTTACCTCCTTGGCATCCCTGTCTCTTAACTGTGATGGTCATCTAAACATTCCCACCAAGTAGGACTTCACTAGCTTCGCTTCATTAGAAACTAATTAGAACCATCACCCCAAGCTGAAAAGATGCCTTTGAAGTACAGATATTTGTGCAGCTTTTCTTAATCAAGGCTTTCTTTTCATGCCTCTCTCTATATGCTGAGTCCACCCTGCACATGGACTAGAAACCCTGGAAAGAAAAACTTCTCTTGCAGTATTTCCAGTTGGAGCAAAACCAAAAATCCATTGGAAATCTCATGATTTCCAGCACAGTGTACCTGCCAACAAAGTCTGGAGAAGCTGCAGTAAGCATCCAGATGTCTGGATAACTCCCTGAACTGAAAAATCTTTGGAGGTTTGTTTATTCTTAATGCAGAGAATAAAACCTTACTATTTACCAGTGTTAATAAACTCCTTAAAGTGCCTGGTGCCTGCGAGGCAAAGCATTAGCTGTGTCGCTTGTCTCAATAAGCGTACAGGCTTGTGGGATGTCTGGCCTGCACAACACTCAGCTAATTCAGTTCAGGGATTTAGTGCAGAACTTATTGTTGGGGAGATTAAAAGGGGGAATTCATGGAAGAGGTGATTTTTAAAGCAGAGACGTGAGGCTGAGATGGAGACCAGGATGGAGCCCTTATTTATACATCTCTACAACTCTTGCCATAAATTCACTGCAAATCAGCTCAGACCCCGAGGAGCAAGCTGGATGGCATGGCCTTGCCATTTCAGATGTTTCCCTTGTTTACTCTGTGCATCTTTATTAACAGCACCGTCAGGGTGCTGTGTTAGACATTGATCTGCCTTGCCAGCAGGAGCGGGGCATGCGTTCTGAAGGGCAGGTGTCAGCCACTTGCCAAGGGCACTACTCGCATGGGTATTTAACTGTTTCCTAGGTCCCAAGAAAGACCCATGGGAAGAGGTCCATGGCACTGAGACAGCACAAATTACGCTGCCAAGGAAAGCACAGGGGAGGGGAGCTCTGCGCTCCTGAATTCCATGCCTGGAAACCTGTCAGCCTAGCAGACACATCAGCCTTGTTGCCCTCCTGCTGGATTACTGCCTGCTTGTTCAGATGGACTGGGAGGGAGCCACTGACCATTTCCTAGCGCTTCTCAAGCCTGAAGCCCACCAGATGGCAGGAAAATAACCCGAAGGGTGTTTTAGAGCACTTGAAGCTTCAGCTATGCCTACTCGTGAGCTCCCAACCTCTGGTTTTGAAGGTGCTTCCTGTAGTGGTTCATTCACATAATTGCTGCTTTATGGTAGAGCCTCAACTACAAAACTTCCTGGGATTCCCTTGAAATTTCCTCAAGGGAAAAGGGGCAGCTTCTGAAAATTTCTGATGGCTTCTTGGAAGCACTTAAGACACCAAACGTTAATCTCAGTGCTGGGAAATGTGCAGTCTGCGGCATCTGCTTGACTTTACACTTGATGGAGGCTGATGGAAGAGGGGTACGAATTGTTTGGTAGCTCTTTGGGGATGTTTCAAAGGGAGAATACCAATTTGTATGTTTCTGTGAAGGAAGCAGGGTGTGATGTGATATACAGATGAGCGTTTGTTTCTTTGGCTTCTTGTTGTTAAAGCAGTGAAAGGCACCGAGAAACTTAACTGGCAGAGCAAAAAAGAACAAAACCCTGTAGCAACCTAAAACAGACACGTAGCACTTGCAGCTACCTCTCTGAATGCCTTACTTCTTACTACCCAGCCTCTCCGATGCAAAATCTCACCTCGCCTAAGTGGGACAACCCCATTCATAGCCTGGTTTCACTTCAATGCTCGCAAATTTGCAGATTCTGTAAGTGAAAAACCTATGAGCTGAGGATCCCCCTGTAACTCTTCATCCCTCCTGAGCCCAGGCATTGCTCCCTGGGCTTTCTCTGTAGCTTTTCCGCTCTGTTTCTCCCAAGGTCTGCCCTTGCCCAGGGCATCTCACTGCCGTGAAAAGCACTGACGAGCTGCTGCGTGCAGCAGGCCACTCTTTGTCTCCACCTCACCGGTGGTGGAGCATCCAGCCTGCTGGCAGCGTCCCCGTGAAGGCCCTGCCCTGGCCCAGCCCTGCAGTCTCAGGCCGTACCCCTGCCACGTCGCAGATCCTTGCTGCTTGGGCCCTGCCGAGCCTCAGCTCTGCCTCCCTGCCTGCAGGTTTTGGCCAGGCGAGAGGCTGGGGCTGGCTACGGGTCGGCTGCCAGCTGGCATGGCCAGTGCCGAGACCTGCACTGGGGTGGAACGCCCCAGAGAAAACATTCGTAGCCCCACAAGACCTTCACGTCTCCCTGGCTTCATGAAGCACCCGGACTGCAAGCTTTCTGCTCATTGCATGCCTGAATTTGTCTTGGATGTCAACTGACTTTTGTTTGCAAGTTGAATTTTGGCAGAGCTTTACTTGTTTGCATGTTTGTTTTTTAATGTTGTTGAGTTCTCTGGCTAAGGATGAGTGTGAGGGTTAAATTCCTGAGTCACACTAATGGCAGTCTGTGCAGTAATTGCAGCGGTTTGCAGGCTGTGTAAGGTTTGTTAGAAGTGACTGCATCCCATGGTGGTGTCGCTGTACCTGTCACTGCGGATGGACAGCCTGACACCTCGTGTGCTGCACACTGCAGTGTGCACACGGGTGTGCAATTCGGGGGGCTGGGAGAAAGGCTGGGCCCATCTCAGCTCAGCCACAGGCATCGTGCATCTTCTTCCTCTTCTTCATCAAGGACTATTCATGTAAGAGCTAAGATAGGCTTTCTTTTTTTTTCTTTTTTTTTTCTCTCTTTTTTTTTTTTTCCCCCAGGGCCAATCTCTTTCATATGTCCATGAAATATGATTTCAATTTGCACAGGAATGCCTGGGTGTTGCCTGGTCCTCCAGGGACTGATGGTGTGTGTCTCCAAAAATGATGTGCCTCATGCAAGCAATTGTTTTCTCGGTCCTGTTCAAACTTTTTGGCTTGTTTTCCACAACAAACAAACAAACAAACAAAACCAACAGGCAGTACTTAAGGTGTTTCTATGGTGCAGACACTTGCTGTCATGTTAGTTAATCCTTCACCTTCTCAGTTCTTTGCAGTCTTCCCCTTACCCGCCCTGACCTTCTGTTTTCTCTCCTCTTTGGGTGGTGACCCTCGCTGGGCTGGCTGCCTCCATGGGCGTGAGCCCAGCACCAGCCACAACAGGTTTTCTCCTACAGGAACAAAACTCTTGAAAACACGAGAGCACCCAGCCACGGCTGGCCCAGCACACCTCCTCCTCGCTTTCAGTAGGTGCTGGGGCACTGCAAGCACTGAGCAGCACAGGCAGCTGCCACGTGTCCTCCTCGCCTTCTCCTCTCATTCAGCCCAGTTAGCAGGTTAGCACTTACTGCCTGCTCACGGTCTGATGCTGAGGCCATGGAAAGCCCAGCAGTCCCCAAAGGTGTCCCGTACACAACCACTTTCAGCTCTAACAGACTTTCCTGTCTAGCCTGAACCTTTCGTGTCCCTCCAAGAACAACTCGAGAGCGATGCCATGGAAGCACTCACTGCCGCGGGGATTCTTAGGCCTCACTCGGGAAAAGCCTGGGACTATTCCAGACTGTTACATCAGCCTCGTAAATGACTCACGCTGGCTGTCTGCACTTTCTATTACTGGTGAGGAGACAGCTGGGTTGGAGAGCTTTGGTCAGCCTCATCTTTCCACAGGGCAAAAGGAAGGCTGAGCCAGCTCGTGGTGTAAACCCAGTGAGTTCAGCAGGGCGTATCGCTGTCCCAGGAGGTGTCTGTGTGATGCATCTTGTCTACGTGGCGCTGAACAGAAATAAGAAGTGGTCAGATATTTTTCTTCGTGCTCTATGAGACACCACCCCCCACCCTCTATTTTTCTGGTTCATCTGCTGAGAGTTTAGTGTTCGTGCCAAGAGACCACAGCGAAGTCTTTTTCAGCCTGCCCCATTGCTCATTCCAGAAAATGGTGCCAAGTTAATTCACTCATAACCTCATAATATCAGAAAAGGAGGTCTAAGATTTCTTTTCTTGTCTGTAGTCTTATGGTCTTTTATTTTTCCAGAATTTGTTGGGTTGTCCCTACTGAAAATTTATTTTCATGAGCTGTGCTCTTTCTGGATGCATTTCTGCCATCATTTTGTTACAGCTTTGTGGCATTTGTTTTCAGGTTTTGCGCTGATGAGGTCCTGATCAGTAAGAAATGAAATAAGTAATACTTTATTAATGTTGCTGGTTGTTACCAGAGGTGGCTTTAAAAGAAGGCAGGTAACCTTTATGGGAAAATCCAAGTGTTTCCATGTCCAGTCCAAATGGACTGAAATAACCATGGGTTAAGCTGAGCCACGAAACACACAGAAATGGGAAAACTGGAAAAGTTCAAGTTATAGCAAAAGTTTGGGTTTTGCCTGAGTTTTGAAAACAACGGGAGAGGGATAATATGAAAAGGTGAGGAAAGGCCATTTGAAATGTTCTGTGCCACGTGGGGAAAAAACAGATCTAACCAGATTGAGATGGATCCAGAGGGAGTGGTGAATTTGGACACTGCATGGGAAGGGCTCAGGAGGGCCAGGAGGGAAAGCATCTCCATGAGAAAGTGGAACAAAAGGCGGATTTGAAATGAGGGAAGCTACGGGACTTGTATGAGGGAAAGGAGAGAAAGTGTCATGCATATTATTTCTAAGTTTTTTTCCAAATGATCTTACCACGTTTGCTTTCCAAACACGAGGCTGAAAACTCCAACACAGGCAGATATTCTCACCAGATTTTCACTGATTTCTGCTTCCAGCCTGCCTGGAAACCCCTCAAGATGAGGCTGTCACAGTAATTCAGCACATCTGCTTCTGGCCCCAAAACCCATCGCGAACCTGGGCGAGGTTTGGCCCTGGTCTGGGTGGCTCCTGGGACAGGGAGCAAGCCTGCAACAAAAGCCAACTGCATGTCTTGGAGCACCCAGAGAGGTTGGGCTCACACTTGTGTAGTAACGGGCTGAAGAAAGATTTGTACTAATCCTTCTTAAATTCAGACAGATTAATCTATCAGTTCGTGACATTTCTGCTGACAATATTTATGAAGGGTGCAGTCACCCTTTATCCAGTTGTGGGCAGCTTTCGGTCCTGCAAAGCCCAGTGGAAGAAGTGATTTAGGATTATGGAAATTGGTAGCTCACCCTATTGTGACATCCTTGTGCCAGGTTCTTAAAAAGGCATTAATGGTTAGCGTTGCGTGTATGCACACAGAGTGTTTTGGCAGTCTCTACACACAGAACTTCTGGTCTTGTAGTCTCTGCTGCAGAACAGAAATCCTTTTCGGGAGAAATGCACCATGCCAGTCATTTTCAACACTGAGATCTGATGCTTTCCTGCAGACATTGTGTTTGTTCAGCTGTGGGGACTACATGGTGCAATTTTTTTACCTGTTCTAGATTAGTAACCATGCAGTTCTTCCTTCACTGGGTGGGAGCAGCAGAAACACTTTGGTGGGGTGAGAAGTTCCCAGCTCAGCCAGGCTCTGAGCCTGTCCCTGAAGGAGCTGCCATGCCTTTGCGCAACTTGAAGTTGGTGGGAATTGAAGGTGCCCATTGCACATCAGGATTAATTCTGCAAATGTGCGGACATCCGAGTTAATGTTACCAGCTTCAGTCAATTCAGTCAGCGTTCTCGGTCAGCTCTGCACTCAGTGCTTCCTTGACCCTGCTGGTGTCAGTAGCTGTTGACTACTGAGTGAATTGAAATAGCAATTCCTATTTCACGGCACACGTTGACAGCTGCTGTGCATGTTGCAGTCACAGGCAGTGATTAGTCACAGGAGACAGCAACTATTACTTGTACATTAAGCCATGCTACCTTAAAACTAAAAACCAGCAAAAAATGACTCACATACTGACCGGGAAACCTTCATGAGAACATCAGGATGTTCTCCAGTACAGTATATGCCCAACGCATTGCTACATGAGGTGCTTTGCTGTGGGTATTTTTTTCCTCAGTGAGCGTTAAGTGTAGAATGTGGTAATGGGGAGAGAAACTGTGGTCTGTAAACTATCTTCCCAGTGTAATCTGAAGATTCAAAAATATATAGGAAGTAAATAAAAATTACCTCGAAAACAGCCATTTCCTTGCCTGGGTCCTGGACTATTTGGTGCTGTAGCCCTGTCCAGGCACCGTCTGAGCAGGCTGTTCGCATAAGGTGACCCACCAGGACACCATACCCTCTCGGGGATCTCATTAAGCTCTTTAGCTGCTCAGTTTTCCACTTTCCAAGTCCTACAGCATGAGCTTTGGCTTCCCCCATTGGGTGTGCACAATGAAATGGCAGCTACACATAAGACACAGAGCCAGGTTCTGTGAGCGGAGAGGGGGACACCCGTCCTGCAGCCCACATTCCTCCATAGCCCTCCGTGGACCTGCTGGTTACTTGGGGTGGTTACGAAGCTGCTGCCTTGGTCTTGCCGTTACTGCAGACCACTGGGACAAGGCTTCAGCCTTCTTGGACTGCACTGTAAACAGCTGCTAGAAAAATTAATTGAGGCATTTCCTCCTGCAGATGATTTCATCAAACAGTGACACTTTGCAGCCAGAACAGTCTCCCATTAGCACTTTGGGTTGTATCACTTCTGCAATTAGCAGCACGCTCACAGCACCAACAGAGACCGATACGAGCATTCCAGCTGGTTCCTGCCCACCGAGCAGCGGAGTTTACTGACCGTTCGCCTGAACAGTTTGGTACCGCTAGGGGTACACTGCAGAGAGGGAATTACGCTGGCCTTTGAGACATGGTCAGAGAACTGTTAAAGAGCACATGGGGCTTAGGAACCAAAATCCCTTCTTAGTTCTTTGGGATTTGGCAACCTGGCTCTCACAGTTAGATTTCAGTTACAGCAAATTGATTTTTCCTAGAATCGGAAAATAACAGAGGCTGAAAGGGACCTCTGGAGGTCACCTCCTTCAGCCACCTGCTCAAGGCAAGTTGATATTGTCAGTGTCCAGCCACTCTTAGCCACTGCTGCAGCAGAGGAGAGCTCAGGGAGGTTTCAGTGAGGCAGTAAAAATGGTCACGAATAATTAACTGATATTAATTTTTGAATGGTCCTCCGCAGTCTGAGATACTGAGCCCTCCTCCGGGGTCTCCTGCTGTCAAAAGGGGGTTTGCTATTTGCTGTTCTCACCAGCATGGTGTTGGAGTCACTACTAGCGAAGCGTTCAGCTAGGTGCTGCTGGTTGCCTTGTGAAACCATGTTTGTATGCAGCAGGTTGGAAAGCAGGTTGGGAACAAAGTACTTTCCCCAGGATTATTTAGGAAGGTGGAGTAAATGCACTGTTGAACTGCTACTTCAGGCACCGATTTCAAACGAGAGATTGAGTTTTTTATGGAGTTATCTCTTTTATTATATTCTGTTGCTATTCCCTGCCTCATTAGTAGCTTGGCTGTTCTTTCACATTTCTACCTCTTTTCCAGCCTTCCTCTGCAAAAGACAACAGTTCCTCTCTGAGGCAGCTCCTTTGCCAGTTGCTGTGATTAGCTCCGATTTCGTTGCCCTTTCCTTTCTGGCCCTTCAGCCACCTTCCTCCCCTGAGGATGCAATGCTCTGAAAAGAGCACCTGCTAGTGCAGCACACGGAGGTACTCCTTCAGGACACGAGCTGCACTCCTTTGTGCCTACAGAAGAGTCTGCCTTTGGATCCCGGGATGGTCTTTCTGTACGTGGCCCATGACTGGCGGCGAAGCTCTGTAGACGTGGTCATTCATCGTGGAGACACACTTAGGTGATGCTTATCATTACCTCTGGGATGTAGAGGGTGCAAGTAGGTAGGTGCTCTTTGTCATCCTGAGCCGAGAAGACGACAACCATGGAACACTGTGTTTTTGCAGCCTAAAAGTGTGTGTTACTAATGTAAATGAAGAACAAAACGGAGCAAAGTCTGTGATGAAATATTTAAGTTCTTCACATCTTGGTTTTTTCATCTCTGTACCTCCAAGGGACGACATGCCATCTGAGCCTGGCTTTGTAGTGCCAGCTAGCAGCAGCATTTTGTCTCTGCTTGTAGAAGCTCCCCCGCCTGCAGCCACACGCTGCCTGCCAGCTGAGGCTCCTGTGCAGGGAAAGTGAACACCCGGTGCTGAGTCCCAGCGTGCTCGTAAGGCAACCACTTGTTACCAGGAGCCTGAATTAAGCAGCTTGGAAAACGTGTCAGCGTAGCGAGGAATGGCAGTGACCCTCAGAATGAACTCTGGCAGAGGGGCTGAGACAGAAGGTGGACCCCTGCTTGTCCCCAAGAGGATCTGAAAATGGTTTGCACTGAAAAAAGGTGTAGCAAACAACATCACAGCCCAGAGGAGATGTGGGGGCTGCTTGGGCGCTGTGAGACAGTGAGTACTGCCGTAGGATTTCCAGAGGCATCCAGGGCAGCCACATCCCACAGGATGTGAATAGCATCTGGGATCCCGAATCCCATATTTTCTTCTGAAAATTACAGACTGTTTCTTTCAGACTATTTCTTCTCCATCCTTGCTCCCTCTGGACTACAGTAGAGAGCATGTTACTGCTCCAGCTCTCCTAGAAGGTGAAAAAAAGATGAACAAGCACACGTCCCTCCGGAGAGAGGAGCTTTGACTACACTGGTTGTAGAGACACCCGTGGCCTCTACTACCTATAGCTCTGCTGCCCGGACTTAATGCTTTGGCAAAGCTGCCCAGGAACCACAGAAGCCAGGCTTAATGAACGTAGCAGACACACTCTTCTGAATACAGATATGGTAGGGTGGGAGAAAGCAAATAATACCTTCCTCATCCTTTTTCTGGAAGGCCACAGAAGCAATTCAGAGTGTGTCTGAGTAGTTCTGAACATCAGGTTTTTGTTTGGGTATGTAAGAGACCTTTTCAGCAATGAAGATGTCTTGTGTCTACTCATGTGCATAACTGCAAGCTCCGTGCAAAGATCTCGCAGAGCTGGCGGAGACGACATGCCACACAGTACAAATGGGAGGCAGACACAGTTCTCTGATGCACTCACAACAATTCCTAGTAAAAAGCTTTATCCTCCTGCCTTCTCCCACGTCAGTGGCACCAGTGCAGGCTGTGTGCTGTCCTTGAACTGGGGAGCATCCCGAAAATGCCTGAACAGCTCCTGGGCATCTGTCAGCCACAGAAAGGGCTTCTGCACTTCAGCTGGAGAAGCAACCTGCACAGTCTGCGAGGTGTAAATCCTTTTGCTGGGATTCATGTAATACCAGGAAACATGAGAATCTGCAAATTACAGGCAGGAAAAAATAACAGAGAATTAAAGTTTCCAGCCCTGGTCTTTTTCTGCACTGCCAAACCAGGGAGAAAACCTGCTGTGACAAATGGACACCTGAAATAAGGAGTCATTACAGCAGGCTGCTCTGCCACACAGACATGTCTGAGCAGGTGAAACAAAGTCATGGCTCCCTTATCTTATATTAAAAATGGTCCCACTTTATTAAAAATGGTCCCACTGTACCTCGAGGTACAGTATTTCACGGCTTGTGATTTGTAGTGAAGTTACAATTTCTCAGATCAGCCTTTTTTTTTTTTTTTTTTTTTACTTTCATACAAACATGAACTTTAAAGCAGAAAATACTACTATTTAGGGCTAGGTCATTCTTGGAGAGTTTTTATCATGAGCTGTACTCTTCATTATCTGAGTTTTTCTATTAGTGGCTGGAAGGTGTGCAGTTCTCATAGAAACTATCACATGAAAAAATGTGAAAAAATGTGAAAAACATGTAATAGAAACTGGAGAGGAAAAACACCATCTCTGACCTTCCCTCCAAATAGAGCCTTACGGATGATAATCAAAGCAAGCTCCAGGAACAGCTTCAGGTCTGCTCACCTGCTTCTGTAATATTGTCATGGGTTTTGAGCTTTTTTTTTTTTTTTTCTTGCACCAAAGCTTTGTTTTTCTGCCACCACAAGCAGGTCCCTGGGTGACTTTTCAGGGATGCTCCGAGTGGCTGTGTTTCGCAGTGGTGCAAGCTTGGAGATGCTCATCCTCTGTTCCAGTCTTCTGCATCATTTTTGCTCCAGCTCCGGTACAGTACAGCCTAATCCACCCGTGTGCACGCCTAGTCAACTAGTGTAAGAATGTGCTGTAAATAACACCTTCCATGCTCAAGGTACCACAAAGCTCTTTATGCAGAACACCGTTAAATGCTGGCAGGAGAGGGGCCCCATAGACAAATGGCAGAGCGGAGCATGCTGAGTGATGCTGGACAAGAAAGCTTTCATCATCGCTGTGTGATCATTAAAGCATAGCCCAGTGTGAGGGAGTAGGATTTTTGGACATCTCTGTCAATTTGAGCAGAATGGGGCTGCGGAGAGGCGGGGGAAAGTCTGGTATCACAGCTCACACAGGCACCTCGGGTGCTTTGATGATGTGCACACCGTGCCCATGGGCACATCGTGGGGACAAACGGGCTCTTAGGGAGGAGGCAGGCGTATGGTTGGGTGAGTCCCGGGGGCAAATAAGATTAGTATTCATATTGCTTTAATACAAATGTTAATATAATATTTATATAGCATCTAATATATTAAGATGTTGTATTAATATTGGGGTGGCAGGTGAGAGCTGGAAGTGCAGATTAGCACCTTCTCATCCTGCTATGTTTTGCAAACCCATAGGAAAATCATTATCTCATTTACATAATAAATTGAATAATCTCTCATATACTCAGCTAATTATACTCAGCTCAGGTGTATTGAAATTAGCTACTGTTGTACACAGCAAGTGGGTCTGAAGAGAAACAAGTGTCTGATTTAAATCTGATTTAGTCCTGGCTCTGCTCTCTGCTTGCAGCTTCAGTGTCGCACCTGGGCGGGAGCAAAGTTGGTGCTGTCCCCATGGGGAGCTGTGGGACGTGACCGATGTTTATAGAACATTTGGGAGCCATGTGGCTGGGTGCTGAAATGAGCGTGGTGAGCCATGCAGAGCTAGACAGTTAAAGAAAATGGAAGAAAATGAGTCAAGACCTCAGTGAGAAACCGCCAGCCTGACCCAGAAAGCTGTTATCTTCCAAACTTGGCATGCTCTCAGGCAGTTGCACTGAAAACTTCGGCTGCAAATGCTTCTGTGCTTTGTATTAATCCTCAAGGCAGAAAGTAAGGTCACCACTGCAAAAACGTGGTAGCATTTTCATTTTAAAACAAGCCTACGGCTTATTGAATTTTGCTCTAATTAAGAGGTCTTTTTTTGGTCTCCGTTCCCTTCCCCACTGCATGCTGTGAGGCTGGTTTGTTTTCCTTGGCCTTGAACACTGGGAAAAGCTTTTGGGGGGAGATTTTTTAAACTTCACAGGTTTTCTGCTTTTGGCTTACGACTGATACACGCGGTTCGCAGGGGGCAAGCTGTGAAGCGGAGCTGTGAGGGTTAGGAGCCCCAAAGAGCAGCATTCTGCTGCCCTTCGTGCTGTGGTCCGCATCGCACCATTGGTTTTACCCGACAACACAGCTGTGGTGTTTGAAGGCAATTCAGGATGTTTTGGGGGGAATTTTGGCCTTTGAGGCTCAAGGTTTAAACGCTATATATTGTGAAACAGGGAGCAAAGCCAAAGGAAAGAGACTTTAGTGACTTCTGCAGGTGGTGGGGTGATGAAGTGCAGTGGGCTGGGGGGAGCTGCAGGTCACAGCACATGGGGCTGTGTTTGTGGGCGTTTTGGGGCATTTCTTCTTGGGACTGGAGCTCACATGTGTCTGGGTGCCCTCAGACAAACAGCTGAGGATGAGGACACGTGTTTGTTTGCTGGTACCACGTGCAATGCCTTTTTGCATACGTAGAGACTGGTGGTGCACTGTCTGCATATAGCGACAGCCGGCCGAGCGTCTTGGGAAGTGTCTCACATTCCTCTTTAGACTAGTCACTTCCCACTCAACTGAGAATGAATTTAAAAAAGTACAAAAAGGCTCCTTTTTGTCTATCACAGTAGCATCATCTTCTCTGGGCTTTTCATTTCCTCTATCCTCTGCCCCATTAATACCAGATAAGTGTGTTAAGAAGGTAAACATCAGCTCACAGCTTTATGGACGATTGATTGGAACAACAAAAAAAAAGCAGTTATAGTCCTGAGTGTAGCTGGCTCATGCTTGTATAAAACCTCTTAAAAATTATTTACTAGGTACCCAATAAAGTGTGCCAGAATAGCCCGTTAAAACCACAGAAGCAAGAGCCTCAGGGGAAATTTCCTTGCCCCGCTCCATGCCAGTCCGGCTGGGCTGTTGGTAGCATTAGGAGTGAACGCAGCTCACAGCGACATGCAGCTCCTTTCTGTTTGTGGTGAATTTAAGTAGGATATTTATAGGCATCAGTCATCTCTGGTCTCCTTTGATCCATTCTTTCCAACTGAAGAAGCAGTGCTTTGAAAAAACCACATCTTCGTTGATGCAGTGGCAGAATTAGAGAGAAGTGCCAAGATGCCAGCTTTCAAAATGCTTCTGACGCCTTTAATGTTTATTTTAACTTCTAAAAACTATCTGAAGGCATGATCCAGAAGCAGACGTGGGCAAGGAAAGCAGTAGAAGACCTTATTCCACCTCTGTTTGTGGATAACACGTCTGCGTAGCACCAGCTCTGAGGTTATCCCAAATGCTCCCACCTAGAACACTAAGTCCCTGCCTGAGCCCGTCTTGTGTAAACACATCTGTACCAAACACGCTCACCCCTCACACGCATATTGATACTACACTGGCTCCTGCCAGAGAGAATGCTGTGTGCAGAGCCCCACTATTAGCTCTGACCGACACGTGGATTGCCACTCTAACGTATGTATGTCACCAGCGGATCACAAGAGCTTTGAAGTCAAACATGTGCTTGGGATGTGAGCTCCTTTTCTTAGAGGAGAGCATGAAAGCGGAGGGGCACGAAGTCCCCTGCTGTCGGATGGCACTCAGTGGTTGATAAATAGGAGGTGAGGGCGACTTGCTAGCGCTGGGGATGCTCCTGCAGGCTACAATAGCAGGCAGTGCTATGGCCAGGGAGGCTCTCCCAGAAGAGGTGCCACAGGCAGCAAGGTGAAGGAGCACAGCACCATGTCCCAGAGCCTCCTTCTGAGAAGCAAACAGCATACATAGCCCCTCTGCAATGCCTTGTCTGAAGCCAGAGGCCATATCTGAATGTTAACAAACAATGCTCATGATGCCAAGACCACAGTAACAAAAATTCTCCGTCCCCACCCAAAGGGTGCATTTGCACCTCTTCTGTGTACCTACAAACCCACACCATGTGCAACTCCTGTCCCTGTTTTTAAAAGGAAGCCTGGGCTCAGAGGTGAAGATGTTCACGAAGGATTTATGCTGGGAGCACACCAGGACACGCTCGATTTGGCTCGGAGGCAGCCAAGCTGTTCAGCTGGCACTGGATGAACAAAAACATAGCTCAGGAAACCTTTTCCCTCTTGCAGATGAGCTATTTACACATCTGGAGCGTCATCTTGTGATCAATACTGAGACCAAGGAGGGCGTAACACAACGGATGTTGCCTTAGGTACACGATAAACAGTCAACAGGGTTGCTTGTATCCCTAGCTTGGTAATTCCTTCACCCTACTTGAGCAGTCACTGATGAGCAACACCAGGAACACTGGGACCTGAGCACCCCCATCATCCTGTTCATGCTGATAATGCAGCATGAAATCATTATCCTATTGATACTTAATAATCGAACCACAGTACGTACTCACTGTCTGCAACATTTCACCAGGTAAAAACAATCAGTTTATTGGTAATCTGGTGTATTCTTGCCCTTGGGTCAAAGCACAAGCAATGATAAAAGCCACATGTATGTGTATCAACAGCACCCACAAACCCAGCAACAGTAACTTGGTGCAGGTTGTTTCAAGGTTGCAGTATCCTCCGCAGCCCAGCTTCTCCATCCAAATTAAACTCTGCCACATGAAATTCATTGGAAGGCTCATGTTAGCTAGCCCTGAACTCACGTAATTGTTATGCTTCATTAATTTGGTGTGTTTATTTAAATTGGCTGGTGCATTCCTAAAATAGGTAATCTAGCATTTAAAAAAATGTTTCCTGATCAGCTTCACGGTGCTTTGAGCAGCTGTAAGCGCAAACTGCTCTGTTACTCTTTTGTCTTTCTCATCTGAATGCAATGGATACCGTACAAATGAACAGAGCTGGAAAGGTGCTTAATTTATGAACCAAGACGTGCTTCTAAATAATCTCTAATTAAGTTCATCTGTGACCTGGCACACGGTGCCTAGTTTAGTCTGGGCATTGCAGACCATTAGTAAACATTTTAATTGTAATAATCGCCACTGGCAGCAATTATTTTCAGAAGGACGGCTAATTTCAATCAGCAGAGGGGATCTGAAACACGAGGAACACCCGTCCTGTCTTTTACAAACACCAACAAAGCAGCGGCATGCCAGCGTGCTGAATACCCAGCTTCACTTTGTAAGAGCGCTGGTGGGGTTTGCAGAAGCGGAGTTCATCTTCCCAAGCGCTCAGGACCATCTCCTTGCCCAGCACCCATGAAGGCAGGTCTAGAGGGAGCAACGAAACGCGCTGCTGGCCCCAGAGCTGCAGGACAGACTGCTTTTGGACAACGCGGACGTACGGCGCTGGTAGGGTGAGGTGTGCATGAAATCACCCGCGCTGCTGCTGCGAGGTGCTGTAGCTGCTCACGTTGACTCGAGGCTCCTGGCGCGGCGGCGCGGCTCGCCAGCCGGGACGGGAGCCAGCACCCTGCCCCACTGCTGGCAGCGCTCTGCCAAGCTCAGAGGGAGCTGCCGCTGTTTGTGCTGGCGTGAGCTGGCGCTGCGCTTAATTTCTCAAAGACGGAAAAAGCTGGACGCTCATCCAAAAATTCAAAATCGAGTGTAGGATTGTTGTCAAATGCTGTAATTAGACACAGAGCTGCAGATGAGGAATAAATGCGCTATTTCTTTGTTAAATTGTCTTTTCTACCCTAGCCCTGTGATGCTGACTGGGAAGACATCACATGTAATGTTTTTCCCGGTGCACTCAGCGTGTTTCCATCGTACAGGCACTTTAGCACTGAATTAATTGCTAAGTTAATGGATGTCTGTAGTCCATTAGCAAATTAAGACCTGATGCTAATCCTCTTGGGGGGAAGGAGAAGGGAGTCTATTTAGTACCAAAGCATTCAGTTCGTTACCAATGGACTCCAAATGTTCAAAGGCAGGAAGGGAAGTACATCAAAGACGCTTTAATTTGAAAAACATACGGGAAGCTGATCTCAAGGCCTGTCCATGTTGCAGACCTTGGAGGAGCAGATAAATTAGCTTTGAATTTGTTATCAACCTAATCACTGGGGATTGGGTATGGATGAACCTGTACCCCAGTCATTCTCTTCAAACAGCATCTGATAACGTGGGTGTTTAACTTGTTGTATCTGACACTTGGAAGCATACCAGTAAGCTGAAATTGCACGGGGATATAACCAAAATAAGTGGGATTGCCCACTCTCTGAATCTGACAGCTCATCCCTAGGCTCCGAAGACGAGTCTGGAGAATCCAGCGACACAGGGGGAAGGAAAATACGGGCATGAGTAAACACAGTGCTTCTTTATGTGATTGGTACTGGCCTGCTTTAGACCTTGCCCAGAGGTGCTCCTCTGTTGCCTGGCCCCAGACAAACTGTTTGCACATGTCTTTTGGGATCCCCGTGCCGCGGCTGGGTGCCATGCACCAGGGTCACGGTGAGCCCCGGTTGGCTTCTGCTGCCTGCTCTGCCTGCAGCCCCGCTCACCTGCGGTTACGGCCTCACCGCCCGCATCGCCGTCGTGCCCTGCCCTTGTAGCACGCAGTGTGTAGGCTTAACCAGGGTTTTGCTGCTTTACATTATAGATATAAATACCAACTGTGTGCTCAGACCCAATAACGCTTGACTCCTTCGTGAGCGTTACTGCGTTCCCCTCCCGCCCCCCAGAAGTTCTGCTCTATAAATACAAGCCAAGCTGGTGCATTTTGCCTTTAGTAGTATATGAAAATGAAGCCTGCTCTGTAAGGGGTGCAATCACAGACCAAAAACCGTTCATGTGGGTTTTTCCTCTCTACCAGCAAAAAAATATAACAGTTAATTAGGCTGGAAAACCCAAAGGAAAGTGAATTCAGACGGCCAATCACGGCGTGGCATGGAAAATATCTCCATGACAACAGAAATTTACAGCACTTCAATTTTAATATATCAAAGGATAAGGGTAATTTCACAGCCACTACGCAGAAGATGTACCCCTCTCTTTCTCTTGATAGTCCCTGGATTAAATGGAAGTCAGGCTAATGTGGTCCCAGATGTGAAAGCAAAAACAGGATTATGAAGCCTAAAAAACGTTGTGAATGCAAATGCACCAGCAAGGTGAAAACTCGCCCTGCTGCGGAGGACAAACATTCAGGCCCTTTTTTTGTGAGATACTGCAACACGTTATATATATGTCTTCTGACATTTCAGTATCACGTACTTCTTTACTAGCACAGGGCTCAGGGCGGTACGAGCAGCACGGGCAGCTCTTGTCCCGAGCAGCATGGTGCACCTCCCGGGGACGTTACTGCTGACATCTCTTGCTGCTACTGCTTCTTACCCTGTAATGAACTCCAGGGTGACAAGGGAAAAAAAGGGAAAGATGAGTTTAGGATATATATCCAAAACATACATTCCCCTGCTCATAATGAACAAGAATATTATGCTTCCATTTTAAATACTGCACTCTGTATTTTGTAGATGCATCTGCATGCATGAATGTCTCTTGCAGAAAATGTTTTACAGTATTTAGTGGGGGATGAATCAATTAGGATAGATTTTAGAATAGATATTTCATTAGTGATTTCACTAAAATTAATCTATTTGAAGTTTCAGTTAAAAATCAAACCGAAGCAGAATGGTATTGGCTGTTGGCAATATTGAAAAAATACTAAAACTGATAACAAAAGGATTTCTATTAAATTGTTTTGTAACTGGAGGAAGAAAAAATGCTACCAGGAAACACATCACTTCCGATTAGATTCAACAGGACGCTCCTGTACATGAAAAAGCATCACTCTGCTCTGCCTGCAAAGAGCTCCTCTCTGGTTTTTGCACGTTTGAGCATGTTTGGTGTGGCACCTTCCCACCAGCCATGCCTTGGCCTCTTGGGCAGCGCTGGCTGTGAGTGGACAGTGAGGAGAACGCGGTCTGTAAGTACATGGGAATGGCACAGGGAGGAATAACTGTGCTGTTCTTGTTTGTTTTCTGTAATACAATACGGAAAGCGCTAATAGGATTAGCCTTTCATGATGAGTGATAACAATATATAAAAAACCCAAATGTTAATAGGCAGCATGAAATTGCTAACAAAGTAGAAAATTGCTAATAAAATCCAGTGGGTCTTGTTTTAATGTTGAGAGTACATCTGGCTTGTAGGACCGCTTCCTTCCCAAGCGCACAGAAAGCAGTAGGATGGTGAACAAAAAGGATTTTCAGTGCAGAGCCCAAGGGTGCTGCTCTTTTGAACCCTTACACTGGTGACCTTCAGCACCTGCAAAATGAAAACTGCCTTGCTTTCAAATAACCAAAACAGGGTTGAGCAGTCTTAAGAAAAGCCTTGGAAATTCCTCTACCAAAAATATACAAGCCCAAACCCAAATGCATTGTGCGGGAAGGAAGCTGAGAACACAGGCAGAAAGATCAGACAGTGCTTGGAGGGGACCTGGTAAATGCAGACAAAGGAATGTAAAATACATAGCAAAGAAATTAATTGGATAAACAGGAGGGCCAAGAGGTAAAGCAGAACAGAGACCTGGGTCCTGTAATAATGCTTTCAGAACTACTCGGATTAGAGGAGAAAGTAGAGATCAAATGAGCTAATTTAAGTAGATGCCAGACTCAAACGATAATGTGAACCTTAATTACTTACTCTTACTCTTCCTTCTCTTCTTAACTAAGTGAATTTCCCAGCCTGTGTTTCTGACTTTTGCCAGACAGGAACCAGACTGAACACTTCAACAAACGGAGTTGGCGAGGTCCTGTTCCTCGCCACGTTCTTCTTTCCATTTTTCCTTAGCTTTTAATTATTTTCCAGCCTGGCCATTTAGCTGCTCCCTTACTGAAAATCACTTAAAGAAGTATTTGTGCACAAGGTGGGGAGTGGCTCGGATGCCATAAAGCCCCACATTGCTGTCAGTCATGTTGATGCCCTTCTCCTTCCAACCAGCCTGGTGCTCCTCGACCTCACTGATTATACCCAGACAAAAGTCCTTTCACAGTGTCTCTTGTACCCCATTTCAGCAAGGTTTTAGAAGCACTTAGTGACATTTTCCACTCATATTTGGGCTTTGATGTACTTCCTCACCATGGCTCACTTCTGAACTTTGGGGTCATTTCGGAGGGTTTCAGTCATCCTGGGTGCAGTGCCCAAAGGCTCTGGGCAGGATTTTCTGCCTCCCAACACATGTTTTAAGTAATAAACCCATCAGAAAGGCTTAGATGGCTTGAAAAGCTTCATCCCAAAAGCAAGAAAGTAGAAGTTTTATTTTTCTTAAGCTCCCATAAATGATAAAAAAGAAATGTCAGTTTTATGTTTGGTGGTAAAATGTCCCTGCAAGTACAGATGTGATTTGTGGTTTCAGGTGGGGTGGAGTCAGAGCTGGAGGGCCTGAGACACCACTACAAAACTCAGCTTGTCTACGTGTTCAGGGGTCACCATCAGTGTCTGCTGGGCTGGTGGAGCAAGGCTTGCTCTGGAGAAAGCCACTGTCCCAGGGCTCAGTGTGTGGGGAAAGAACAGCCTCCGTGGTCGGGCACCAACAGAGGAGCCTTCAAAAAACAGTTCAGGGGGTTGCCAGACTGCTCAAATACTGTGTAGTGCAGCTGTAATTCATGTCTTTATGGTGATGCTTGCAGGAAAAAGTACAACACAGTGTAAGGAGCTGTGCCCCAGGAAGCTTTAATCGGATTTTCATCATCATCTAGGTGGTTTTGCATATCAGACCGGGCGCTCTGGGGTGCCTCTTGTGAGCTATCCCTTCAACCTGAACTGAAAGGCCCTAATATGAGTTGGAAAGCACTAATCATTGGAAGGATGGCTTTAAGGAGAGAAGTTTCAGAAGCACAGATCTTGTGCGTGAACCACGGCCTCTCCACAGGAGCACATGGGAAATGTACGTCAAGTGCGGCACAGAAATGTTTACCTTTTTTAATAGGTGTGTGTTGTAAATGAGTGATCAGTCCGCTGATAAGACAATGACTGGGAACCACAGGAGCGATTCAGGGAAAGGCAATGTTGTCCTTTTCTCTCACAAGTGACTCTGCTAACAGAAATATCGCTCTGTCCAGAAGAGCAGCTATAGCAACAGTAGGATTTCGCTGGGTAGAGGTCAGAGAGTATAAGCTGTTTTTCACTGTTGATTTTAACATGCCATCCCCACAACTGGCTATTATTTGTGGTGTTGGAAGCCTGTTCCTATGATTATATTTCGTCTGGTGCTACAGCAGGGCTGAATAATTAAAGCTGTCAGCCAAAAAAATGGAATATCTATATATCTTTGAGAACAATTTCAAAATAATTTGCTGTCCCAGTTATCTCAAGAAAATTGTTAACAAAAGAAGCTATCCACAGGACAGAGGAAAGCATGCTTTGAGGGCATCAGTGTGTCTTTTCCACTGTGTATTGCACAGAAAATTGTCACCAGTGATAGTAATATGAAAATCCTTGATAACTGATGGACAATATTTCCACAGGTGTGTTGGGAGTGAAAAGCAAACACCCGTTAGCTGGGTACGAGCGTGCAAAGCCAGTGTCTGTACTCAGCCGTCTCTGCTCAATGTCTGGATTTAGGAGGCAAAAGGTATGTGATATGTTCCTGTCTTCGTGGCCCGAGCCATGTCCTGGCCTGCCGTGCTGCTTACTGTGCTTTGCCAAATATTTTGGCTCAAAGAGTGGCCTGTGTCCCCGCAGGGTGCAGGCGGCTGGAGGACAGACAGGCTGTGCTGTCCCTTGGGTGCCTTGCTAGCTGAGCAGGGCGCTGTGGGTACAGCTCTCCGTGGCTTGGGAGCGGTACTGGGGCTTGCCAGCTGCCTTTGCACCCTCAGTGAAGTTGCCTGAGATTAAAGTTTGAGCTACACCTGCTCCAGACATGGAATCAGGAGGGAAAAAACAAAACATTATCCCTTTTCCTGGTGCTCTTTCTGTGCATGTTACATCAGGTTCATGTATACTCTGAACCCCCTTGCTGACACTAAGGTAACTCAGGTACTCCGAGGATGCAACCTCTCGGCTCCTAGGTCAGCACAATACACAGTTTGTGGCACAATTTCCAGGGATGCACACATGGGAGCTGGTGTTCTGCAGGCACCATTTGCTCAAAAAAAGTATTGCTAACTTGCTAAATACAGAAATATACATTGGTGATGCCTTTTGTGTAACAGTCTGGGGCTGGGAGGGGTCTTGCGGGGCTTTGCTTTGCAGTATCCTCTGATGGAAATGTTTTGTGAATTCTTCTTTTTTCTCTGCATCTGTCTTTTTAGGTTCTCTGCACTGGAAAGGAGACACTTGTGTTGTATGCTGATATATGTACACAATAACTCACCTCTAGCTCATGCTGAACTGACAGATAAACTCTTCTCTTCCCCGGGTTGCTTGCAGCAAGCTGCACAGATCCTGATGGCCTTAAACACACCGACCTGGGCCTCAGTGGAGCTGCTCACAGGCTGAGTTATGCGCGTTTGTACTGAGACGTTTAGCTGGTCAAAGACATCAGCAACCTAGATAATATCTATGTGCAATTATGGGTCCTAATTGGGCATGTAGCTCAGCAGGAAAGCTGCCATTGGCATGCACAGGCGCCTGGTGGATATTAGTCATCTGTGTGTAGCTGCAGAGCCCCGCGTTTCAAGCACCTGTTTGCTAAAACTCAGCTCTCACGTGGCCATCAGTGCAGCTCCTGGTCTCAAGAAGGCCGAGACAATTTCCTCTCTATGGAAATAGCCGATGGAAAGAGTCAAATGATTTTGTTGGAGCCGGAGCTGCGTTAGGTTGCCCTTGTGCTGGAAACTTGGCTTTATCTGTGCAGAGTTTAGGAAGTGATTGCATGCTCTGAGGTTGGGGTGGCTTTCTTTGCAAGCCTGTTTGTATTTGTGCAGCACATGGAACAGGTTAGGGTTTGCTTTTTTGTGAGGTTCCATGGTCTGCTTTTAATAATATTGCCTGCAAGCGTTTGGATTTGCTCTTGCATATGGTAATGAACTTCTCATGTGCCTTTTAGGGGTCCCATTCCTCCAAGGCAGGCACACAGCAAGCTGCTTTGCTCCCTGTTCTGGCCTAGGGCTTTATTCCACACTGCCCACACTATATACGTAGATATATGTACCTTATGGGGACAAAGGAAGGTATACATATGGAGCAAACCTCCTGGCAGGGAGGTTCAGACATGGAAGAGAGGCTATAGCTCTTGGGGTCCTTATGTCCAATAGAAGAGGCAGCAGAGCAGCCCACAGCTGCTTGCCCAAGGCTCCTGACTTCAATCTGTGTACATTTAGTTCATGACTTCTGCTCTCTTCTTCTCTCCGGCCATCCTTATGTATGACTGTGCTTATTTAGCTGGTCAAACCCTTACAGCAAAGTCCATCTCCTTCATGCAGCCATGAAGCACATTGTATGCTCAGGCTCGGTGCCTGACCATACAGGTTATGCCTTACCTAGTGCACTGCAGCAGTCGTTGGTTGACTCCGTATCAGCCCTCAGTGCACATGTGGCAGAAGCAATTGCTGCCCATGTAATGGCAATGCTGCTCCTAGCTTCCCCCTTTCTTTCTCTAGGGACATTTCCCCATCCTGGAGATCAGTCCAGCCTGCTAACTGATACACCGCTGGGAATTGCTAGCTAAACCTTTCACTCTCCATAAAAGACATCATTTACCGCTCTTTCTCTGCTTGAATCCCTTGTTCGGTACAACTAATCTTGCTCCCTTCTGGCGCTGAGCTGGCGGTGGGTTTTGCATACAGTTGTAGTTATCAAGGTGTATTCGTGTGGCGTTGCTGCTCCGCGCTGCATCCCTGCAAGGGAGTCTGCTCGGACAGCAGCTGCACGGGGGGTTGGGACGGGAGATTCACCCTCCTGCAGCGGGAGCTCCTCACGATGGCAGAAAATCAAGGCAATAAATCAAGGGCATAAATATTAGCACCAAAGCATAAACCTGCAGGGCACACAGAAAAGCCACATACTGTTAAATCTCCCATTATTTATTGCTTTATCAGATGGGTATTATTGCACTGTAAAGGATATATACGTTCCCTGTCACAAGGAGGTAGGAACCATCCAGCAGCAGCAAATCAGGCCATAAGCTGCTGAGATATTGCTGCCCACTGGAATCTAGGAAGGATGCCTGTAGGTGGGAATTTGTGCTTCTGGTTATTTTTTTTTCTCTTTTTCTTTTTAATTACCTAGAATAAAACAAAAGCTCTAAGGCGTTACAGCTAGTGTTGTTTAAGGAAGTGGAGGGGTTAGCTTTTTGGTCATAAATAGGGAGTATTTGGGAAAATAAAGAACACCTGTGAAACTCGCTGGGAGACGTTCAGTGTTACAGAGCTGTGTGCAGTGAGGGTTGAGTTTCCAGCTGTATTTATACCTGGACCCTGACAGGTGACTGATCTCTCAGTTCAGTGGTTTAGTGGAGGAACAGGACATTTCTGTGGGTTAAGCTGGTCCCAAAAGAAAAGGAGAGGAAAAAAGAAAAAGTCAACAATTCCCATTTGGCATCAAAAAAACTTTAATTTTTTTCATATGACGATTAAAACTTTTTTTTTCTTTGTCTTTTATCCTTCCTTGAAACAGAAATTAAATGACATTCCAAACAGTTTACTTTGAAAGCCAGCAGCAAGGCTAAAAGCCTCCGTCTCGCCTGTTTTATCTGAAGGGAATAGCAAAAGGAAGACGTTCCCGTTGTAGTCCCAAGGCTAATGAGCAAAGAGGTGCTGGAGCCAAACAACGATAATAGCAGGTACAGCAGAAACACACAAACATTACCCCAGATTCGAGGGCGGCTTAGCTGGCAAGCCCTTTGTCCAGCTGTCCCTTTGTCCATCTGTCCATCTGTCCATCTAGTCTTGCTTTGCCCAACGTCTGTCTGTGCTGGGCAAAGCAGGACTAAATGCAACTGTGAGCACCGTTGCTCCTTGTCGTGGGGAAAGCAGATGCATTTGCTTCGTGATAATAGCTTACAGGAAGAAAGTGTTATGTATTATTTCCCCCCACCGAAGTGCAGCCTGGAGAGGCCACAGCTCTTTGTGGTTTCACATAATGCATGTGAAAGTCAGGTGTGGTTGCTAAAGAGCGTGCAGTTAAGTAGTGCTTGAGGAAACTGAGCCATGGAAGTTGTTGGGGTTTTGGGGGCTTTATTTTTTTCAAACAAACCTTTAAATGTTGGTTAACTACTTACAAAGTGGCTCCAAGCCAAGTCCTGCTCCTCTGGACAGGGAAGCTTTAGGATTCACCAAGGAATGGAAATTGTTGGTATTTCTTCAGAGTTTCTTCCATGCCTTTTATTCAAAAGTGAAAGAATTAAAATAAATTGGACTCCTTTTTGTGCCTCTCCCTCCAGACAAAAATATTTTTGTAATAAGAAAAACGTTACGTATATATGGATTCAGTGCTGTTTTTCTACAAACACATCGGCCTACAGAGGCTCTGCTGTGGGCAGGGGTGACTGGCATGGCAGTGGCAGTCACTAGTGGCGGTCATTAGGCGTGGCAGCAGAAGTTCTCTCCTGAGGTTTGATTTTGGGGACAAAAATAACCACATCCAGCAACTCATGAAAAAAAATCAATTTTTCCTGCTCTGTGCAGCCCTCAAAAGCTTTTTTGTTAGCCCTATAGACACTGCTGACCTTAGGGGGGGGGGTTGGCTGCTTTTGGGACCATGCAGGGCTTGGAAAAGCCAGATTTATGCTGTGTACAGGAGTCCTGGTGTGTGCGTGGAAGAGGCTGAGCCCTGGGACAGAGCAGGGCTCCAAGGAGGCATCTCTTCTGGATCTCTTGTATTCTCTCACCCCAGCAGGAACCAACCCTGTGGCTACTGGAAAAAAAAAATGTAAAAGATGTCATTTCTCTTTGGGAACTTACTTTTGACTCTGCCCATAAATGGAGAGGTTCTGAACCAAAGCTCTTCCCACAGGGAACCAGCGAGTTCAGGGTGTTTGTTTATGGCCTCGTCACTAATAAAACCACATCGGCTTTCAAAAATAGCCCCTGTGCCTTATGAAAACAGGCGGGGAGTAATGCAGAAGGCGGGGAATGAGCCTGGAAAAGGAGCCCATTTTTTCTCTGACATGAAATATATTATTTCTCTGCCTGCCGTGATGTTTGTGTAGGCTCCAGGACCTCTGCTTCACGCCGTGCAGAGCCCAGGAGACGCAGCACCGCCGACCTATGGAGGTGATGACAGCCCGGCCTGGTCCGATGCTGAGGGTTACAAATCGTTGATTTCTCCTTGGCACCACAGCCACGCTTTCTCAATGGGACCAGAGCTGCTTGCTGGTGCCCACCGTCACCACCACTGTGCCAACGTGGGCAAGAGGCAGCTCGCTGCGTCCCAGCCTGGTGCGTGTGGCGCTCACCAACAGGAGCTGCGGGTGGTGTTCAGGCAGAAATGAGCTGCCCCTTTCTTCTTCTGGTACAGGACTAAGGCCTCTCCTGAGCCTGTGGCAGGCACAAACATCTCTCTTCTCAGTGACCCCTCTGGAGGAGGCACGGCCGAGCAGGAGCCTGCCGCAGAGCAGTGGGTTTCCCTCCCCTGTCGTGCAGTGCCTGGGAGCCACCGGTGTCTTCATGTAAGCACTTTTGGGACTGAAACTGCAAACTGGGATAGCAAACTGGGATAGCATGACTGCAATCTCCTGAGGAGCTGATCAGTTGACTATAAGAATTCCTTGGCAAAGCAGTCGTTTATATCTTATTAGGTGTGTTTTTATGCCAGAGTCTCCTGTCGGACCCAACACACCATGCAGATCTCAGGGGACAGCAGGGGAACCTCCTGTCCATACAAAAAGCCCACGAAAGGAGCTGTGGGAGGGCAGCTGCTGGCTGCACTGTGCTAACAGCCATTGTGGGGGGAAAAAAACATAAAATACACTGGGTGCTTGGGCAACCTAATTGGATCTTCAATATTTGTCTAACAGGCTGCAGCCAGGAGAGGCAGCAGGGCTGTTGCAGCTCTTGGAACAAATGAGAAAGGATGAACTGCCGGCGCTCTGCAAGCTGCAGGTCAGCCACAGGCTGGTGGCAAGGAGGGCTGTGGGCTTGGCACCCCCGAGCCCTTAAATTAAGGGCCTTGAGAAAGCTCCTGGGGTGTTAGCAGAGGAATGGGGCTCGAAGTGCAAGACCAGGAAGAGGAAAGGACAAACCCGGTGAAACGGCCGTGTGTAAACCCGCACGTCACCTTTCAGCGGCTTCATAAGTAATGTCAGTTTTGTAATGTCTCATTTATACCCAGCTAAATGAGCGCTGGTGCCTGCAGGGATGCAGTGCTGTAGTACATGTTGTGCATGAGGGAACCGCTACATGAGCTTGCGTTTGCAAGATGTTTGTTAAATTGCACATTTGTCGGCATATAAACGCAGCACTGAACATTGCTGGAAATCAGTGAGCAGCTGGAGGCTCCAGACGGTGACCTACAATTGGTTGGGACTGCAAAACCTTTCACCTGTGTCCCCTCATCTAAATCTTAAAGTTCAGATCCAAATTAGAGGGAACTGCCTATAAAAAAAAAGCCAGGCACCTATTTAAGCGACAGGTGAGACGTGTTTCAGTGCTCAGTGCCTGGGCCTTAGAGCATTGGCCCCTCACGAGAAGACTTGGTAGCCACGTGGGGGTGACATCAGGAGGGCTCCGCACGTGTACGAACGTCTGAGCTTGGTGCTTCTCATTCAGCCACACTCACAATTCCCCAGGGTGCGCCATTAATATTAGATGAAAGCTCAGCTAATGAAAATGGCTTTTATAGTAAAGAGCATTTTGTTACCTCTGAAGAAACAGGGAGATGCAACATGTTACACTTCATTTTTACTGGCATTTGGTCTTCCTTCAGGCAGTCATTTTATGAAAGGCAAGGTATGAATCGAAAAACCTGCCTTTACTCAGCAGAGTACTCTCTCAATTAGAAAACAGAGTTCCCCCCCTCTGATTAGGGGGAAAAGATCACGGAACAGGCCAAGAGCAGCTGGTAATGCATGGCAGAGTCGTGAGATTACATTTTTCCATGGATTAGCTGATGCTCTGTAAAGTCATTTCTACTGAGACAACCATCAAGCCTTAATGCTGAAGCCTTCCCTTCCCTTCCCTTCCCTTCCCTTCCCTTCCCTTCCCTTCCCTTCCCTTCCCTTCCCTTCCCTTCCCTTCCCTTCCCTTCCCTTCCCTTCCCTTCCCTTCCCTTCCCTTCCCTTCCCTTCCCTTCCCTTCCCTTCCCTTCCCTTCCCTTCCCTTCCCTTCCCTTCCCTTCCCTTCCCTTCCCTTCCCTTCCCTTCCCTTCCCTTCCCTTCCCTTCCCTTCCCTTCCCTTCCCTTCCCTTCCCTTCCCTTCCCTTCCCTAGTTTTAAAACCTTCCCTTCCCAAAGTTTTTAGAACCCAAAGTTTTAGTGGGGTTGTATCAATCAGCCAAAAAAAGAGTTTTTAAAACCTATGTGGGTGTGAAGGACTAGTTCTGGAGGTGGGCCAGAGGCAGGGGGTGCTGCAGGGCCAAGCTGTGGTGCTCAGGTCGGGGCTTCGGCAGGAGTCACCCTGCGATGTAACACGCTGTAACTGGTGATAGTGTAATGTACACGGCTAATTGTGGGGAGAAAACCACCTGCAAAGAGGGCCGCTGCTCATAAATTAATATTAAAATCAGTCAGAAATGGAACAAAAGGGCCAGCAGAGCACAGGGTGCTGCTTTTTTTTTTTTAATAATTGTGGTTTTCCATGGAATAGCTGCTGACAGTGCTCAGGTTTCTGCAGAGCCGTGCCAGCAAATGTGCAGTTCTTATTGGCAGGGGATACAAACTACACTGCAATGTAATATATATGGAAAAGGGACAGGTTCATTTTCTCTTTTCACAACAGTTTTGGGGCTTATTTCACTATATTTTAAATAAACAGTATTTTTGTTGTTGATTCAGCTCAAAACACCGAAAGTCCTAAATTAGAGTGAGCAAAGGAAGAAGAGGGCGGGCTGCAGTCTTGCTGAAACATCAGGCAAACAGACAGAACGCAGCCTGCTTGTGTGGGAGCTGCAGTGTCGCCGTTAGTCACAGCTTTTACCTGGAGTGGAACAGAGAAAAAGAAATTCGCAAGTCCTCCAAGTGTTCCTCTGATGTGAACTGCTTGCGTTTTGAGGTTAGTTACTTACAGCCCACATCAGGCTTGCAGTGCCGCATTTCACATCTGTGCACTGGGATGCTCAGGTACCAAAATGGAAGAGCTGCAGAATAAATCGCTGCCTCACTTTCTCAGCCCGTCCTGTTTGTTATAATTAAGCAGCCCCATGCAGTGGTGGTGCGCAGGGAAGGGCCGTGGGCGCTGCAAGGCTCCTGGCAGTGAGGCTGGCTCCTGGCTGAGCTCTGCAGCCGCCCCCGTTTTAAGGGTAAACTCGCTGCTACGTGTGTCCAACAGACCATCACTTTTCATTTTCCATGCCCAGGGGTCAGATGCACAGACATGGAGCAGAGCGAGGCAGGCAGCACTCCAAACATCGGTGTTTTAAGGGTTTCTCCTGGAGAAAACACCCTCTGGGAGCTCAGGAGCATGTGTCCTGCTGCCCCATCCTGGTGCAGGCAGCCTCACGATCTGCCTGTAACCAGCAGGAGGATGGAGGGGTCGGGGATTCTGGGCTCAATTCCGGCAGTGCCACCGTCACGTTCCTCCAGCCCTGCGTGACGCACGTCGTGCACAAGCCGCGGTGCGCCAGCCGGAGAGTGGGACTAAAAATAAAACCATGGCGTTGCTGCTGTGCTAGGCTCCTGCTGGGATGTCTTGGTTTGTTTTATAACATCTTCAAGGCCAGTTGAAAGCAGGGGAAAAAAGGAAAAAAAAATTAAAAAAAAAATAAAAAAGGAAAGGGGGGGAAAAAGCCTTTTTGCTTTTGAGGCTGAATCGAGAGGCAGCTGGTACAAATCAGTGTCGTTTCATTCACTGGCTGCACAGCACTAAGTTCCTTTTGATGCACACACACATTCTACGGCATGCTTAATTAAATAGAGAGTATTACATTTGTGCTACTATTTCCTGACTTCTCGTATTGAAACTAGTGTAATTTATGCTAATTAATTAAATGATTGAGCAAATTAATTCGGCACTTCTCCACGTAAGAGGACAGGACTGTGATGCAGCTCAGATTCAGGGAGCAGCCGAGTGCTGGCACCCTGAGAGAGGGCCGGAGGGGGCAGTGCCTACGGATGTGTGGGCTCTGCAGAGAAAAGGACTAAATCAGAATAAAAAGCTTCAAAAAGGGAATTGGGGGGGGGGGGGGGGGGCGGGGGGGGGGTTAAAAAAAAAAAATAATCTTTTAAACAGGCTGTCTTATGGAAGGGCATTTCAGAGCATGATTTCTTTACGAAGTTGTACTGCAGAAGATCAGGAGATTGGAGGTGCCTTGGCTGGCAGCAAACTCCTACACGTGCATGGAGGACGCAGCTGCAAAGCCAGGGCCAGGCGCGGCTGCATCGCGCTGCTGTGATGGGAGAGGTCCCGGTGCCTTCCTGCGCCTTCCCTTCCTGCACCTTCCCGTCTCTTTTTTACTTTTCCTGGAGACAAAGAGTTATTTCTTCTTCTGAGGGCTAGGGATGGAGGCGTTGTCTGCTGATGAAAGCAAGCCATCAGTGAGCAGTAATGGGAAACCAGGGATGGCATGGCAGGCAGGGGCTTGCTTTCAATGCACAAAAAAAAAAGCCCTTTTAAATTTAAATTTAGTGAGGAATTAAAAGCACATATAGGCGGGTTTTATTAGAAAGTGAAATATTTGATCTTGGCTATTAATCTGTTATACGAATACTTTCATTTCCTGGCCATATGTACCCAGTGATAGACTTTCATAAATGAGATCGCATTAAAATGTACTTTATGTTTCTAGTGAAATCTCTTTTATTATTATGCACGTTCTATTTAGGAAAAAAATTACAGAGGCAGACGAAGAGGAGTAAATTATTTTAACTCATTTATACGTGAATGAAATACTGCTCCTGCCTGAAGGCTCTGCATTGTGCGATACCGAAATGCCTGGGGAAGGGGCTGCTCCATCACGGCCGTGCTACCAGCTGGAGGAGAACTCGATGGCAGGGGAAATAAAGCAGGCCCTGCAAGAGGCTCACATAGCGCTGGGAGGCGAAGACGCAAGGTCGCACCATCCAGACCCCTAAGGGACTGAAGACAACCTAGGTATTCTCCTTGTGGTATTACTGAAGGTACGAGTGGTGGCTGGGAGGTGCAAAGCTGCTTCCTGGTGTGGGTGGGAGAGGTGTGTAACCCAAGAGACAGTGCAGACCCCACCAGCCGTGCCTTCTCAGTCAACCAAGTTAACACATCGCTGCAGGGGAGGTACTTTGTGTTAAACCCTTGTAACTGTGCTCCAGAGACCAAGCAATACATTGAAAAAAGAATTTAAAAAACCAACACGTTTCTGGATCATGTTAATGCTACTAATAAATAAGCCTGAGACTGTGAGCATGACACTGGGAACCTGGCATGAAACCACTTTGATTGCGGGCTGCCCAGAACAACCCCGGGCTGCCAGGTGAAGGCATAAGCCATGCCCAAAGGCTGATTTGGCACCACAGCGACCAAGCTCAGCCTTCATAAAGTAATTAACAATTTCATCTGTGTCTGTTTTTTAAATATAGTAGAAACTCATGAATCTCCCACTTTTTAATCATTTATAGACTGCAAAGAAGTGCAGCAGCTTGTGTTTATGAAGCCTCAGATCACTGTTCGCTCTTTTTTAGAAAACAGGCTACGTTTTCTTTTGTAATGGATGAAGAAAAGTCAAAAATCCTGGCGCTGAAACGAAAGCCCTATTGTCAAGGCAATCGCTGTTGCATGTGGTTTACTGTGCTTTCCTACTGACAAACTGCTCTGCAGTACATTTTGAGTCATTATTGTGAATTAAGCATGCTCTACTCTATATAAATATTAATTATGATCAAGAAAGATTAGGCATGGCAGATGCAAAAAATGTGATGACACTATCTCAACGAGACAGAGACGTAGTCTTTCATGCCACATGTCTCTGTTAGCATGACGTTGTGACAGCCCTTTCCATGATGCTTTCCGGGATTTTTGTGCGTAACCACAAAGAGCGTTCAGATCCTAGCTGAAGTCCACAAAGACAGCAAAACACTTGAGCACCTGGTAGTTTTTTTTTTTTTTTTTTTTTTTTTTTAAATTCAGGCCAGTGACACATTTGGAGACAATTAAAACAAAGGTTGAGCTTTTCATTTTTTTTAATATGCCAAGAACATTAGCAGCTGGATGAGGAATGAGCCAGAAAAAAAAAAAGCAGCATACTTAACCCATCTATAAATAAAACCAGGCTTCAGTGCTGAGAGCCTTTTTTTTTTTCCTTTTCTTTTTCCCCTCTGCAGAAAAATCTTTTCTTTGTACAAAGACTAAAATATTAGCACTGTGTTCCCTCCTGTTTAAACAGACGTCTTTCATTGCATCTAAGTGCCAAAAAAGTGGAATTCCTGAACAGCAGGTGAAAAGAAAACACAAGATCAAAAGCAGCTCTGGCTGCCAAGAGAACCTGCAGCACTGCTTGGGGGTGCATGAAGAAGTCACGCAGACTCATGATGGTGTCAGAGACTTTTGGAAGGTCATCAAGGATTTTTTTTTTTTTTTCAGGCATCCCACATCAAAAAAACAGCACTAGGAGACAAACTTGCAACACATCATGAGGACCATGCTAAAGAGACCCATCACCCTTATAAGAAAATCTAACTGGTTTTCCTCAGCACATCTATGGAAAGCAGCTCTTAAGAAATCTGTGATCAGAGTGGAGCCTGTGGGTAAGAAAATAAATTTGTGTTCATCTGGGTGAATGTTAGGCAATGGCTAGTTTGGGTCTTAAACCCGCCTGGGGTAACTAGGCAAGAAATGGGTCTTTCTGAGCTCATCCTCTCAGTAGAGGCAAAGGGCATTTATTTTGCTGTCCTTATAACCAGGGAGCTCTAACATTAGTTCCTGTTCCTGCACCCAGCTGCCTATTCCTATGTCCATCACCAGATCCTTCCTCTTTTGGGATGATGAACACTTTGGGCATGCATGGAACAAACTGCTCCAATGTGCCTTGCAGATGGTGACCTTTAGAAAACGGACCTAAGGCAGGCTCCTTGTTAATCCTTTCTGCCCCTCTGCCTACCATTCCTTGGCATCTTTGGGAAAGGCAGAAGAATCCGGCCCAATAAGAGTCATTTGAGATTGAAAACAAGGAGAACTTGGCTTAAAAAGATTGCACATGACTCTGGACCTCATGGTGTCAGCGGTGCTGGGAGCTCTGTAGCGTCCATCCCCTGCCTCCCGATGCTGTTGCTGACGGTGACATTAGTCCTGTGGCATGTGCAAGCCATCACCTTGGCCAACAAAAATTGATTTCCAAAAGGCACCTGTGAAAGTTCCCTTCATAATTACTATGGCTGGGAAACGAGGCCTGAGAAATGACTTACCGAGAAGCATACTGGCATCAGCATTGGGATCACAGCTCAGTAATGCTTTGTTCCATTTTTACTCCTAAAGAGCATCAAATAGCGAAGTTCTTTTAAATAAAGACTTCCATTAGTGGGTTTAAAAATAACACAGTGTGCACATCCATTCCTAAAGACAGCTTTTTTTTTATTTTAAAATTCTGCATCTGAAAACACAGTATGACAGAAAGCATTTATGTACAACTGCAGTGTTTTTGGTATAATACAGTATTTAATACATCCATTTCATTTTCTGCAAAAAAAAATGCTTTATTGGACAAAAAAACAAACTCCCATTGACAAAGAATACAGCTAAGGCACATTGTTTTCTGCTAAATGAAAGACAAAAGGGTGCAAAAAGGGGTAGTGCAATAATTGCTGAAAATCACATTCTACTACAAGAAAAGCATTCTGACTTTGAACTTTGATTACCGGTCAATTTAAGACATTTCAATATCTCATAAAATACTCCGTTAAATAAATAGCAAAATATCTACATCTTTCAGTGTGTTCCATTTGAATTTCCAATTTTTTTAAACTTTGCTGTATATACATGTTTTTTTTTCTTATTCAATAGCTTACAAAATATTTCTGTACAGTTTTATGCATATTATGATCTATAACAAAATAGTTATTTCTTAAAACTATATTACCACCAGTCTTTGAAAATGACAGAATAGGAATAACTTATTATGGATTATGTTAGGCAATACAAAAATCCAATCAACCAAAACCAAAATAACAAAGTCAGAAAAATCATTTCATTAACTCGAATTAATACTTTTTGTTTCACAAATCTTCTTTGCTATGTAAACCCTTCTCAGTTGCCTTTGGGTTGTATACGCATCAGAACGGGGAACAGGGTAGGATTTGGGAGTCCTAAAGCACTGCAGCCTGCCGGGAATATTGGTGCTACTGAAACATGACAGTTCTCCATGGAGAGAAAGTATTAAAGAAACCAACACATCCAAGCCTTAGCAGAAGGCCTTGGTTTCTGCTGACTTTGGTTGTCTCCAAAGGCCAGATGTTTGGAAGTGAATTTATGACTTTGATGATACAGCCAGACTCCTCTGTCTTCTATGTGTACTGTTAGATTCCCAACCATCACTCAAAATCTGGCCCCAAGTGGTGATGTTCTTCAGATTTTAAGACCATACCATTAAAGAGGGTACAGCTTCTCCCAGTTACCAGTATGACTCTGAAAGGCATGCTACTATTTCATGTCAAAAATGAGTGAAATTACTCCAGAAATTCTTGTGCATCTGAGAGCAGTCTGTCCTGTTACAGTCTGAAGATAAATAAAAAGCTATTAAGTTTGCACTTTGTAGGTAATTAAATCCACCTTCCTTATCTACAGTAAGTTGCAAAAGACAGAGCTCATGATTTCCTAAGGTTTATATGAATGTCTGAGCCTTCCTTTTGCCCAATGGGAAGGTCATTTTCTTCCCTTAAAGACTGCATTTGTAAGCAATTTCTATTGTATTTGTGAAGTGTAAGCTGACAGCAACACAACTGAGCTGTAATAGAAATCTCAAGGTGCCTTTTATTCCTTCCACAACAAACAGAAAAAGTGAGCAAGACACAGACAACACCTAACTTTCTAACATATTTTAAGGCCACATTTAGAAAGGATGAAAGTAAGGCTTTTTTAAGGGGCAACACACTGGATGCCACAATGGGAACAGACACTGAGCACTTCAAAGCCAACAGGCTTTACCAAGGAAAATCTGGAACACCATCCCAATTTTGGCCAGTAGGTCTGTGCCTTCGTTTGGACGTAACCTAGAAAATAAAAGTCAATGCCACAGACATCCTCCTCCAGAATATTCCCAGCAAACTGAAGGTGCTCCCCTAGCAAGAGATTACTATCGTCTCAGTCGAGGGTGTTAATTACAACAGAACTAAAGACAAGCAAAGTCATTACAATATACAAATGCAGCGCAATGAACCGCGCCTAGAATTGTCACTCTGTTATCAGAGGCACCTGTACAGTATCTTGCTGTTTATTTGGCAAGGTTACATGTAATACTTCTAGGTTTTAACAAAGTAGAAAGAGAATTTGCATAGATTGTACATTCAGTTCAAGGAGATTTCTGGTACCTTTTTTTGTTGTTATCAGGTAAACGTGTTTGCAGACACAGTGAGGTAGCAGCTGTGATAGCACCCATGAGCAAAAGAAGGTAACCAAGGCAGAAGCAAAGAGAAGAGAGTGATCTATACACTGTCGTTAGTATAAAGGAGCAAAATCAACATGGTACCTGCAGTCTCACATCATGAGGGTTAATTGCTGCCAACAACACGCTCAACTGCAAAAAGCCTAATGCTGCTGCTGTCCTGGGTGACATGGGCTGTGAGACCTTGTTGCCTCAATTTTAAATGCTCTCAGCCTGATTCTCCTTTTCTTTACATTGGTGGTAGCGAAGTCTTTCAAAGGCCAGTTACAAATCTGAACACTTGCCCTTGAATAGCCTACAGGAAAAAAGGCATTTCCCTACAAAATCCTTCCCACACTTACTGTGGATCCATATGCAACATATTCTATGATTCTATGATACTGTCTACAGCATCCTGGCTGCTCTTAACCCTCTTTCACATTTGTTTGGCTCCTCTGTGCCTGGCTGCAGCAGCACCTGCCCTCTGCGGGGAGCTCTGCAGGCAGGGCCTCCTGTTCTCAGCAGCCCCCCTGGGCCCCCAGGACAGGCAGTGTCCTGTCCCCCCAACACCTGCTTGTATCCGGCCCATGGACGGCAGCCCTGGAGCTGTCTTGGCAGAAGCTGGAGGGTTTGGTCTGGGAGAACTCTGTTACATTTTCAGTTGTCATTGACTAGGAGTTTAAGGCGATGTGCTACAAATCCCTAAGACTAGCTTGGAGGCCATGAATAGTTGAAAAGAAAGCACATATAAATCATTACCTTCTCGCTACCAGACTGAAGCTAAGGACAACGGAAAATGCTGCTAACCACTTTCTACCAGGTCAGTCTTTCTCTGCTGCTGAACTAACCAGACCTACTGTTACACGTATTAAATATCTGTGCCTGAAGAGTCAGGAAGAGATAACCGCTGTCACTTTTACAGCCACCTTCATGTATGTTAGTACTGAGCTGGCTGAAGGCTGCTCTGAAAAGCAAACTTTTCCAATTTACTGCTTGGGGTTTTGAAGAAGCCTAAGGGATTTGGCTCACATGAATACAAAACTTCCTGCCCAAAGGAGTCAGCCAAGGTATAATTTGGCCGACTCCTGAAGCCTTGGGATCTGGGAAAGCAACGAGGAGGGTGTGATAGCCAGCAGCAAGCTGGCAGTTCTCTGACATCTGTGATGAGTACTACAGAAATCAACAGAAGTTGGTCCTCATTGTCTGGCCACAATTAAAATCTGGATTTGGTTTTATTTTTATCTGGGAAGTCAAAACTAAGATCTCACGGTATCAGCATTTCTCAGTCTTGCTGTGCAGAAGAGTTGCCCAGTTTGTTCAAAGTATTGTTGCCATATGCTTATATGAAACTTTTGCAAAGTTTTAGCATCTTCTTTATCCTTATCCTGCCCAGAGAAGCTGTGGATGCCCCATTCCTGGAAATGTTCAAGGCCAGGTTGGATGGGGCTTTGAACAAGCTGATCTAGTGGAAGGTGTCCCTGCCCATGGCAGGGGGGCTGGAATTAGATCATCTTTCAGGTCCCTTCCAACCCAAGCCATTCTATGATTCTGTGTCTCTCCCTTCAGTCAGGTTTAGGAAATTCCAGCTCTGATTCACTGACTTCACTGCTCTGGTCACTGTAATAGCAGCTAAGAGAGACTGAGGCTTCATTAGTATTGCAGTTAGCTCTGCAGATGGACAGAAGGTGAATACACATCAGTTGGTCCTTCTGAAGGTGCTGCAGGATCGTTGTTAATTTGCTGTTAAACAACTGTACATGCATTGTGCATTAAAGCTGATACCTAGGAAAGTCAATTTGTAGCACACAAATGCACATTCCTGCATCTCTAGGCTTAGCGATAATGAAGGCTTAGCAACAGAGACACAGATGGACTTCCTTGTGTAATACTTGCCATCATGGAGGGATTCTTAAAATTCTCTGCTTGCTGAGAGCACAAAAAATGAAGGCATAATTTTAATTCTAGAAATTTGAATATCAGAAAATGAAAATATAAATATGATTACTCAGTGTCCAAATGTCGCCAAAGAGTTGGACACACTTAAAAATATACTGTCATTTGAGCTATTTCTATTAGCCTCGAGGCTTAACATTACCATATAAACAGGTCTGCATATCACTAAGACTGACTTTGGATGTAATTTATAAATCACGTATGTAGATGTTCTACATCTTGCCACATTTCCTTTCTGTGTAATACTGATTGATCACAGAAGTGTGACATGGCTATTGCACAGAATGGGCACAGAATTTAAATGAGCAAAGCATTATACACAGAGGACAAATGCGTGCATATGGAAGTAGACCCCTTTGCCACAGAAAAGGATTCTGATCAAAGCTGGCTTTCAGTTGGAGTCCTATTCAGCAAGGACTAGCCAGTGTGATTGGAAAATAACACTAGCACATTCAAATGAAGATGCATAACTTGCTTGTTTTGTACGAACTGTGGTCCCTGCTCTGAATTCTCCTTTTCACCAAATGTAAGATCTGTGAAGTTATTCTCTTCTAACAATATATAATATTCATCACAGGCTCCAAGTGCCTGCCATTTCAGAACCAGAAAAGCCACTTAGCAGAGCGTTGTTCTTAGCAGCACTGCCACAGCCACAGCTTGGAGCAAGCTCTGATTCCTGATGGAAAGCCTGACTTTCCATGGGTTTTACTGCACAATTACAGCACTTTGCAACTCAGACACAGCGTCCCTATAGGACATATGTGCCTATGGCTGCATACTAACAGCTATAGCTGAATTTGTCATTTAGGGCCAAAACTTGACACTCAGCTCAGAAGATGTTCCAAACATGGCAGCTCATCCTCTGATGATTTCAAACACATGTAGTAGTTATTCACAGGATACTGTCACCCCTTTTATTTATGTTGGACTTATCTCTGAAGTCCTTACTCAGAATCAGCGCTCCATGGAAATTTTGCCTGAGAAAGGGCTGTAGGACCAGCCTCTTCAGTTCTACAGCTAGTGCTGCGAGTACCAGCTTGCTACAAAACTTTTTTGTGTAGATGCTTTTTGTCTTTCAGAAAACAAGGTAGTATTAAAAAAAAATTATACATTTTAAACCTAACATATAGTGTAAATAGACACATCAGCAACCATTTGATTTCTTTTCCTTTTTTGAACTAAAAGAAAATAATTTGTGCCTTACATTTTAAGTTGCAGAAGTGGCAGATTTTCTTCTAGCCACAAAAGACTGGATTGTTGTCACCTTCTGCTTCATCTAGTTAATAATGAGAATTTACCAACAAAGCACTTAAAACATTCCTGTTAAAGAATAAAAGGGTATCAAATTTAAAAATCAAGTTATCTGCATGTGTTGTGTGGGCGCACCGTTATACATATGCCTATGTGCAAGACAGACTGAAGATTTTGCCACTACCCCAGCAGTCTCATTGAGAACAATCATTGACTAGGATTGTTAAAGAACTTTATTGTGTGCCCTAAATATGATGTTCTCCATTTGATCCGCAGGGCTTTAACTGTGCAGTTGCCGTCGCATCAATGTGACTAAAGCCCTGGATTTCACAATGAGGATTGAAGTCCCCAGAAAATCTGCACTTCATGAAGGAATGTTAGATTAACAATCAGCACTGTTAAAAAAACAAAACAAACAGAACAACAAAGAAACCCTACTGAGTAAGTAATGACACTGTATTTCTATTACATAAACCTGTTGGCAACCCTGGTTTTAAACACACTGGCCTCCAGAGCCAGCTGAAAAGCAGGAACATTATTTTGACTGAAGTATTTCAACCAGCTCTCACTGCTACAAGCTTTCCTAAAACTACAGCTCTCATGACTGTCGAGATCAAGAAGAAAAAAAGAAAGGGAGGTGTGAGGGGAGGAAGGCCTTTTCTTAATAAAGGCAGCTTCAGTTAGTAAGATAACATAATCTTCAAGCTGCAAAAGCAGCACCTACTAATTAGTCATTGACTAAAACATAAATAATAAATACCTAAATTGTTCCTTCTATGCATCCATTTTCATGCCAGATAAACATTTCAATGCTCTGCCTTAATGCCAGCACAGCTGACACCGCAATTTCAAGTCCAAAGCAAACTGCAAGTAGCTTTAAACCAATACTACGGAGAGAGAACAAGCCGCTGGGATCTCTGTGTCACGATCATCTTGCAAGTGTTGTTTAAAAGGGAATTCATCCTTTCTGTGTGATGCGATTACAGAATGATTTAAGGGTCTATTTCCCCCCTGATGTGGAAGCTTAACTCTCATCAGCAGGAATGAAAGTTAGACATACCCACAGAAGGGTAAACAGATACCTGGCTTTATTAAATCAACAGGATTTTTTTTCCTAGTGAACCCAATAGCTTCTAATAGCCTTTCTGGGTCAAGAGATTACCACAGCAACAGAAACAAAGTGCATGTTTTATGCAAATGCAAAATGCATCAGTTGGAGATGAATTTGCACATAAAACCTACATTTAAAAAAGTTTTTGGAATGTAAATGCATTTTTTTCCTACTGTAGAAAATGCAGCTTAAAATGATGCAATACAAGCCTATTTCAAACAGGGCGCAGCCTGCTAGAAACTCTGAAAACAGACAAGAACAGAGTTTGTTGAGAGAATAAAGCAAAAGCACTAAGAAACATGGTGTTGCTCTTTCATGTCCAGCTTTGGTCAGGAACCCTGATGTCCTGCACAGCCTTCAAGGTGTCCTGACAAGCCTAAAAATACCCTTCTTCATGAAGAGCTGGCAGAGCTGAGATCAAGGCAGGAAATTAGTGTTAAAACTTATTAGCCACTACTCAATTATAGGGAAGAAATGTGTTGCTGCAGATTCAGGTCCCAATCTTGTTTACACTGATAAAAATAATTGCTAACTCTAAACTACAAAGGCCAAATGCCACCATTTTACTGGTTCTGAGCAACTCCGCTGCCTGAGAAAAAACAACTCAGCTCATCAGCAAACGTGTGAGCAGACACAGCCCATCCTACCCAAATTTACACACACACTTGCTGTTCAGGAAGTCTGCAATGTGCATAGGTGCTGGTGGGCTTAGAAAGACCCTGCAGATTTCAAAGGGCTGAAATCCAAAATGCTTCTTGGGCTTTTAAAATAATACTGCTACTACCCAGACCCTGAACCTGACCGCATGAGAAATGAAAGACTAATATTGCAAAACACCAGTTCCATTTAGAGTTTAGCATGAAATTAGTCTGAAAATTCTCTGAATGTAATCTGAACGTCTCTGCTTCAGCTTGCATTCCCTAACTAGGATGACACCAGACATTAGCTGAGTCCAGAATTGCTTTGTGTTATATATAAAAAAAAATAATGAGGGTGTACCATAATTATTTCATGTTCTGTAAAGTAATGCGGCCATATGGGATATAGCCTGCAGTAACCAACCTCCCCAGGAAGCATAAATAGAAGGGAATTTTGCTGTGATTTATTCATGGTAGCAAAATAATTAAAGCCTATGAAACCGCAGAGGTACAGACAAATTTATTTTTAAAAAACAACACTTTCAGCAGCTGCTCCTTCACTGCCCTCTCCATGGCTGCTACTACTTCAAGGCCTGCGTGGCCGGGGCCGGCGGGACAGCAGAGGCGAACCAAGCCGTTCCTGACAGAGCTGATGGAGAGAGCAGTGCCAAAGGCCTTGTCGGAATTATTATTTTTTTTTAAGAACTATATTGCGATATGTAACAAAAAAAAGTATAATGTTCCCTTAGGTGAAACCTGGTGTGAGATTCACGTACGAAGCAAGGTTAAATTCCCTTTTAAAACCCTATGCCGCAGGAGGGCGTACCGGCTGCTACCTCAAGCGCCCGTCGGGTTTGACGGGGCCCAGCTCCGATTTGGGGTCCGGGCTCAGGGAGCTCCACGCTGTCTGGGTGCAGGCCTGCATGACGGGGCAGGCGGTGGGGCCGGTGCTGCAGATGTCCACGGCCGACCAGACGCTGCCCACCAGCGAGTCCACCCAGGCCTCCAGCCGGGCGCCCACCAGCGCTGCGTTCCTTTTGGCCTGGTCCACACGGGCGGCGCTGATGGGGATGTTCAAGACAGGGTTCAAGCCCTGGAAGCTCTGCTCCATGTACGCGTTCTTTGGAGGCCCGCTGTGATACTTCAAGGCTTCCTCTGGAAAAAGCAGAAATAAGCCCAAAAATCAGTGTGTTAAAGAAAATCTTTAGGATTTAAGGGTTCGGCACAACAAAAAGGCAGGCCCAGCCTCGTGGGCTTCCCAGCATGGCACTCGCTACAAGCTCCTGTCCATACCTGGAGCTTGAGCAATGTGCAGTTCCCTGCAAGAAACTCATTTTTCAGTCAGGAAAAGCTAGCCCTGCTTCTTTCAGCACAGAGGAAGCCCGGGAGCTATGCCCTGCTCAGCTGAAGTTACCTCTGCAGATACGCATGGGCGATCACACTTTGAAATGAGGGAATGGTTCAAAGAGACCTGGAGGGAGAAGGCTGCCAACTGCAGACAGACCTTCAAGTGCTATCAATGATTTGTCTGGAAGAAAGAGCTGAGATCTTGGCCTATTTTTGCTTCTCAACTGATTCCCCTTCCCCTGCTGTAGAAGTCACAACATTTATGAGCTCTGTCTGCCTCCAAAACCCGTGTGGTACCACTCCTGGCACTGGAAAGACAACACCACCGCCTCGGCAGACCATACGTGGCTGATGAAACGTGTGTAACTCCAGCATCATTCCTGGAAGTGCTCCAGTCTCACTGGGAAAGTGCACTCTAGTGACAATCGTATTTCCAGCTCTTGCACTGAATAATGGATCGAGACCATTTCCTAATGACACGGTTCTTTGCATTGTGGTTGCTTTTCTTACAGTAACTCTTCTACCTCAGCAAAATGCAGCACATTGTCATCCCAAATCTGTAATATTGCAGCAAAGATCACTGACAGACTGTGATAACACCTTCAGAGAACTGGACGCTGCGGGTCTGACCACCCTCGTCTAAGGCACACTGACTTCTCAAGGTCTGAGAGCAGGTTACGGTGCTACTCATAAAACCAGAATGTGACCCTCTAAAAATATTCACTCGGTGCCTCTAGGGAGTAAATTTTCAACCATTTCTTTCTGTTCTCAGCTGAGTTCTTTACCATCTTTGCTCCCGGCAGCACAGAGGATATGTTTAGCTCTGCCAACACACACACTGTCTAAAACACAAAAAGGGCCCATTCAGGGTGCTCCAGGCTAGGAAAGCCACTGGGTTCAGATATCATTTAGAGGCCAGGAATTACATATTCATGTCTACAATTCCTTCCACATGTCCTTGCTGCTTGCACTGCAGCCTGACACTGAGCCCTTTCTTCCACACAGAGGACAGTATCCCAGGCACTGGCAATAAATCAGTACATTTATTTAGAGGGAAAAGGGACATTTAATTGGAGCTTTGCTGTTATATTTGCAAAGTTTTTAATGTCAAATACTGTGCAAGTCCATTACTTCAAATCCCCTATTAAATTAGTTCGGCAGATTCCCATCACCATTATACACTGGTTAATTGTTCCTGCATTCATCAAACCCACCTTTTTTAGTTTTGTTTTAAATGTGTTTTTTTTTTATTTATCCAGAATAACCGCTAGTCAAAAGGAGTTTGTTCCATGCACGTGTCAGAAGTGTGCTCTGCCAGAGCACTGCAGTTTAAGAAACAGAACAAGTACACATGATTAAATTTCCTCCTTTGGAAGCAATTAAATATGGAAGACTGTTTGTCAACATATTAATTAAATAGGAACATTATAAGTAAAAATCCCCAAATAAATAAGAGTTGGCATTACTAGCAGGATCATCTGATTGAAATCAGCAATTCAGAGAGCTTGTTGAATTAAAGGCTGTTGTGCATGTGTTTTCTGCCTGGAACAAGAGAGATGTTTTTCCAGACAAATAATGGGATGAAACAGAACTTGCTCAGCATTGGGACTTTGTGGATTATCAGGACTGAAACCTACAGAAGCTGTAGGACCCAGTGCTGGCGACGCAGCAGATGATCTTTTCTCTGTGGCCCCTGCTGCTTAAGATCAGGGGGCTGCTCTTGCAAATCTAAGGGTGATAACCTCAGCATCTTCAACACATGTAAATGTCTTCATTTTGCTGTTGCTGTAATTGTGTCCAACATGCCAGACTTCTCCCCCAGCACACTGCTGCTTTGCGCTGCACCACCAAGTGACCGCTGCGCTCTGCTCTAGAACCAGCCGCGCTGCAAGGACGTGCCCGCAGAGACAACGGCAAAAGTGCATAATGGAAATGAAGGGAAAGTTTTTTGAAAAACAACAAACAAAATATTATCAGCAGATAGGAGAAGGAAAGACCGCTGGGGATAGTACTTAGAAGAAACAAACCACGGTGTTTTTCAGTGTGTTATGGGCCATAACTGCACACAGAGAACATGTCCTTCCCTGATGTGAAACAAATTATGAAACCCTGACACAATACTAGAAGGGGACTGCCTGTCCCCACAGCAGAGCGAATACCCAAAGTTAGGTGTCTGCACGTGCTGTAGAGGAGCTGGTTAATGGCAGTCAGAGTGCAGAGCTACGCATCAACAGGAAATTCTGAGGATTCAACTCAGAACCCTCTAAGTCTCTGCTGAAGAGTTCGCAGGAGAAAGTAATAAATTCTCATCCTTGTTTACTGCCCACGCTGCTCATCCAAGCTATGGGAGATGGAGGCGATTCCTCTTTGTAGTAAAGATTAAAAAAAAAGGAGAGAGAACCATGACTATAACCTACTGGGCTGGGACAGGAGAGGAGATGCCCTGAAATACTGCACAAAGGGAGGCTGGAGCTACTGGGCATGTTTTTAAAGCACTGACACTTCAGTCCTTGCTCATGAAAAAAAAACCTAACAAATGTAAGGCTTGCCACTATGAGACGTTTCTTTATGCACTGAAAACTCTACAGCGACAGCAACCAATTCAAAATTAACTGGATTGCAGACATTAAGCCACTTTTTTTTTTTTTTTTTTCTAATTACGAAGACATCCATATAGTCCTTTGAGGTAGAGGATATACCAGTGAAAAATACATTCCACAGACTTTAAATTACCATTTTAAAAAATAAGGTATTTTTGTCCCCCATTTTTGTTTGCACTTCACTCTGGGAGGGCATTTCATTTCTCAACTGACTTTTCTTAGTATAACTTCTTTGGACCGAACACGCAGCCTGTAGTCAGCTGCACAGGCTGAGATTTCAGCATTTTTGTGTGGGTTTGTTCTTCATTTTGCAGAAAAAGCAAATGAGTTTAGACAGAGAGTGGGCCAAGGAATGAAAAATGTGATTACCTTGGTACACACATTAAGGCGCTAGACCTGTGCTTTTTTTAAAGCAACACAGAACATACAGCTTTATTTCTTTACCTGAATCATGTTGAAACCCTCTGGCAAAGAGGTTATTTTTTTATTGACATTTGGTTTGTTTTCTCTTGCAGCAAACAAGACAGTGCTGCATTTGCTCATTGTGAAGCTAATCGACTCCTTGTCAACTGGATCTGAACTAAATTTCGAAGCAAATCCTTGTCTTCAGGGTTTTTCTTGAAATGACGATTCCAGGGCATGTCTACTCTTCTGCAGCCATGTGCCTGCCTGCTGCTATTACTACATTTATCAAGAACATGTCATGTTACAGCCGGTTAATTTAAAGAAATCACAGCAGTTCTGACACAAGTTGCCACCCACTTTATAATCTGTATAGATGCAATTAGAATTGATTGAGCCACTGCAAATAACCAACGGCAAAACAAAGGTTTCCCAGCATATACTTAATTAAGATGATCCATAAATATGGATTAGGTTAAAAGGCTTTTGAGATGCGTGTGCATCACAGGATGCCGTCAAGCCTTTGAAAGAGGAAGCTGTAGCTGGAGGGCACTGGACCAGGAGCTGGGGTTCGGGGCTCCCTGCCCTGTGGTGGGGCAGCAAGGAGCAGAAGCCCCACGTAAGGGGCACATGAACGCAGTAGGAACCGAACACGAAAGGTTTCTCTGAAGGAGGAAGAAAAGGATGCTCTCTGTCCCTGCCCTCTTTACTTGAAGGAAGTTTTTAATTCATTTAATTATTTATTTTCAATCCAGCATTTGGTATTGGCTTGAGGTTTGGGGTTTTATCTGCCCCAGAAGTGAGTCTGCCCACTGGCTCACAGTAACCTATTTAGGTTTAATGAAACGGGTACTATACATTAAATGCATGACAACTCATTAGCATCACTCCAGCTGGGAGATCACTGCAGAAACTTTGCCGTGAATATAAACTCAAATTTGAAAATGAAATTGCTTTGGCTTTTTCCCTGCACCTCTCCGTGCTCCTGGGAGCTGTGTGTGATCACACCTGGCACGAGCGCTTCGCACAGACTTTGCACAGCACCAACGGGTGGGAAAGGGGGATGATGGAGATGCAGATCCAGCCTCTACTGAATTTGCTGTGTTTTCATGGGAATTGAAATATACTTGGTAGCTTGGATGAGTCTGAGAACTGCTGGTTAAATGGCCAGGATTATGCCCGTTGTTTGCCTCTGCCTCTCCGGTCCCTGTGTAGGGGACCTGGACATCAAGTCTTGAGTCTCTGAACTGCTCTTTAACTCATGCTGCTGAAAGCAGACAGTAAGAAAGCCCCGTTCTGTGTATGGCCACTGCTAGTGATCTTCTAGTCATCTTCTCCCTGTTCTGTCTCCTCCACGTTACACTCCCTTTCTGTCTTGGCACGATGCAGTCCTGGGGCACCCCGATGGTCCTTGGCAGCTCTCCCATGTCCTTACAGTGAGCATGGGGTTCTTGGCTTTAACACACTCGGCCATATGGTGAGAAACTCCGAAATCGCCAGTTAGAAGAAGAGAAGAGAATCTGACTGTGAGGGATGTAGGGGGAAGGAGACACTGGTGGACCAAATGAAGCCGAACCTGATTTCTCCAAATGAGTTACCTGGCAAATTCACGTATTTCATGTGTTCCACCCCCTGGACCCCGTCTTTTTTCCCTTCTTTCTCCATTAACTCCAACCAAGCAAACACTTGAAGGCACTCTTGAGCCAGAAGGATCTGCTGAAAGGCAAAACTGATCCCTGACAGAACTCAGAGAAAACAGGCCCAGATTTGGATGCCTGGTAGAGAAAGAGGAGCAAGAAAGAATAAATAACATTGGACTCCAAACCTCCCACTGAAGTAGCTTTGGGAGCCTCACTTACTGTGGAGACATCCCAAACTTCCAAGTGTACTCAAAAACACTGTATAAGAACTGATCTCTGATCTTTTATAGATCCAGATTTTGTAAAGGGCAATGAGTCCCTGTTTTTAAACAATTCACATTCTGTCGGTTATGCACATCTGGACATAATATCACAGAAAAAAAATGTCCCTGATTTCCCTTCTTGGTTTTACTTGCATGCACAGACTCTAGGCCAAAATTAATAAATAAATGGGAATAGAAGATGAATAAACTAGCTACATATGCTGTTTTTATAAACTGCTAAATGAAGTGTCTTTGCTGGTAGCTGTCCCAGAATTATTTTTTTTATTTTGAATTGTAAACATGAATTTTAAGAGTCATGATACAGCAATGAACACGTTTCAGTTTACTTAACAGAGGAGAAGGTTGCTCCCTTCGTGACGCTGAGAAATTACGAGCAACTTTACCTTGTGCTCTGTGCTGAAATCGTGTAGATACGCAGTGATTTAGGAAATACAGTGATAGTTGTTGTGTTCTTGCTCTCAGGATACAAGAGTTTAGTGGCTGCTGTCAGATTTGTGCAAACATTTTTTAGAATGACACATTATGCACAAAACACATATTGTTATGTATGTAACTATGTGGACTCCAGTTTCTATGTCTGGTGTATATGAGACAGAGTGGGCCTAATCACTGTGAAGCAAATGAAGCAAAGTGGTATGAAAAAAGTTGCTGGAGTAACAAGTTACCTGTAAGGGAGACCTTTCTAACAAGAGTTATACAGCTTTTTTAAAAAATTATTATTATTAATTGAAAGAAGAAGATGGTGGGAAGAACAGCATTCCAAAACAACCCCTAATAAAGCATACTCCTCTCTTCTACTTACAGCTCCCAGCTAAGTCTGATGTGTGTTTTATTTTCAGTGTTAGGACAAGACAATAATACTACTCCTTCATTTTAGGAGATTTTGGCAGCTTTCACATTGTCTACAACAGTAACAGAAATTATTCTTTTAGAAGTTCTAATTCTTCTGTCATACTCTCACAATGCCTTTATTTGGCAGAGAAAAATATATTTAAGTAATAAAGTGGTGACAAATTGACAAAAGCTGGAAATCAAAGCTAAATGACAATTGCCAGCACAGAGCACAATAGTGTCAGTCAGACAGAAAGCCTTAAAACAAACAAACAAAACACCCAAAAATTTGCATTGTAAATATAATTCTAACTGGAATGGAGTGTCACTATCTGCCCTGTAATTAATTTTCTCCTTTACCTCCATGCCTCAGACACATGGAGATTATGCATCCCAGCATCAGTAGCAAATCACTCCTGAGGGTTTTTTCCTAGATAATATTGTTCCCAAGCTTTGTATTTCATTCCTACAGCAGATTCTCATTGCCATGTGAAAGAATAGGGCTCTTTAACAACACATATGAGCCAGATCTTCTCCTGGTCAACCAATGTGCCAACTTTTTCTTTGTTATATGTGGCAATATGGAGTGGCTCCATCGTATCAGTGGAATTATTTGAGATTTAGAGTTTGGACCAAAGACACTTTCAGCTTTACACCATAAAGTAGGGACTCCCGGTTGAAGTCTGAGACACACTTGACTTTCCACCGCATTCTCCCATTGTATCAAAAAGCAGCAAGGTTGCTGGCTGCATGCCACATTTTCAATCCAATTTATGCCTTAACTGTTAAATTAGCAAGGAACGTGGAATTCATTATTTACGGGAGACAAGTCAGTAACAGCTGTGCTTAGAAGTAGGTTGCCTCAAACTTAAAAAATGTATTTCTTCTACACATGGTGTTCCTTCAAAATGTATCACTATCTATTACCTAATAACAGCAGCAGGTTGTCCATGGTTTAGTTTCTGCTTAAGAAACGATGCCACCAAATGTTAGAAGAAGAAATCAGTAAGTTAGCTGTTCTGGTGAGAAATGTGTAGAATCAGGCTCCTGTTGAGCAAGATAAGGGCTACATTAGCTCTCAGCAGTTGTCTGGTGGTGTTTGCATTACAGAAGCAGCACGTTATGCTGGAAGGTAAATGCCTGACTCAGTTTATTTGCTGCCTTGTCAGGAAGAAGAACTTCTGAAAACTTAATAGGATCATTCATGTATCTAGCAACTTTAAGATGTCTAAAGTTATGAATATTAATATTAGGCAGATGGAAGCACTTGAGCATGTTAAGAAGAAGGGTAAAGATACTCCTAGCAACAAACTTGTTTTGATCTTAGTGAATAAGAAAACAGGTGTGGCTACAGAATGTTTTCTCACAGCCCAACGTGCTTGGTACTGGCTGAAGAGCCAGGCACTCAAATGACGCAGGGGCTGGAGGTCTGCATATGCTGGCAGCCCAAGGATGGCTCAGTGCTGCTGTTGCAGGGAAGAAAATGTTTTCTTTCGAAAAATGAAGCCTGGGTCTGATACTGCACTTACCAGGATTGCTGCATTTATAGGTATTTTGGTAACACGAGTGTTTGGCATGTACACAGCAGGTTTTGGCAGGTATCAAGCAAAAGTGAATGCCTGGACTTGACAACCTGTCAGGTAGCTCCAGCCTAGGGTAATTTTGACTAATCCAGCATTTCATATATTAAAGTTGTTTATCATTAAACACACAGACTTTGTCAAGATAGCAGTTTAAACATCTGTAACTCTTTATGAGCAAATGCAAAGCTTCAGAGAAAGGTCCATTTTTCTTTCTATTTCTAAATGATGGCTTTTATGATTACTGAGAGTCTGAACTTCTCTGCATTTTGAACTGTGCGTATTTTACAGATATAAATAGCTTTTTGTTCAAAGTGGCTGTGCTTTACAAACTGGATACAGACGCTTTCACCTGTCTTGGTGCAATAAATTCTTCTGATTTACTATTTATAATATTCCCTTATTTTCCCTGTTTCTAGTGCAGTGCTACTTCATTTTTAACAACAGCATTTACAGTGAATACAGACACAATAACTGTATTATTCCTCTACCAAATAATAAAACTTACCTTGTTTGATAGGCTGCCGATTTGAGAAGGTGAGAGGAGTAACGAGGAATTTGGTTTCAGCTACCTGTACCCAGTGGTGCAGAATTTTTATTGTCCAGACACCAGGTCGCAGGGGCAAATTCAAAGGTGGTTTGTAATGAGTATATTCTGCACTGGATTCAATAAGAATATCATACGTTGCTGCTATTACATTGACTGGATCCACCCAAATGACAGTAACGGTGACGTTGGGGCCTTTCCCCCATTTCTGCATGCCAACTGGCTCATCTGTTGGCCCAAGGAGTCCTCCAAAGTTCCGGAAAAGCCTTTCCTTGGCGTCCCACTCGGTGCCGATCTGAAATCAGAGACCACATTGCTGCTGACATCATCTCTGCAAGCATCTGAGACCCTTTTGTCGAGTGAGGGCTCTCCAGACACACAAATCGTATTTCTCAGATGACATTCACAAGGTATACACGTGAGGTAAACTTGAAATTGAGGTTTGTTTTTTTCCCCATTTGCCCACTTTGGTTGATATAGATGTTTTTCCATGGTAAGAGTGGCGTCACAGGCTACAGCAGCTCTCCTCTTCCCTCACATGAAAGCAGACCATAAAGTACCAAGCCTAGTGACAGGACACAGGCTGTGTGTAGCAGTGTATATGACCCATCATCTGCTGGGTAAGCAACACGTATAATACACATTAGAGACAGACCCTGCTGTGGAGAGCTACCCAGCTACTGCTAAGAGCAAGGAAGAGGCGTTTGCTGACTTAGGGGAAGTCACATTGGGTCCTTTACTACAACCTATATATGAGATGCTGCTTCCTTGCACCCCCTTCCTCCCTGATGTGGGAGGTTATTTCTGGTAAACTCTTTCCTTACTGTCATAACAGTTATGTTGTTTTTTATTTATTCCCTAACTAACAGTAAAGCAGCTGATTCACAATCTAGTGTAAATATTTAATAGACCTTTCCTTTTCCTAGCAGCTTTCATATTTCAGTGTTCTTTATATGAATTCTAATGGTTCACCCATAACCCATGTGATGATACAAATTTACAAGCTGTTGCCATTAAACACTTGTACGCTACTGAAAAAAAAACACATCTGTAAACAGATAGCACAAAAATGTAGTAATTGGCCTTCTTAGGCCAACTGAAAGATTTTTTTTACTATTCTAGCACTATATCTAGCATGTGCTTATGAGGCTGAATGTTAACAAACCAGTTCCACCAATTCTTCAAAAGGAAACAGAGCGGACCACAGTACTGAAGGTTGCCTATTGCTTTTGGACTAAGTACCCATTTTCCTTGTCCCATGAGGTCCCGATCCCGTGACCTCAAATCAAAAGTAATCAATATCAAAAAAGCTTTGAGTGACCCCATTTGAAGGGAAGAACAAGAGAACCCCTTGGCTCCTTTTGGAAAGCAGACATCCGATGTCATTCCTTGGAGAATCATACAGATGTCTTCATCAGCCTGGTACTGAAATCTCTCACGGTCCTTCGGGTGTTCTCTGGCCTTAGTCTTCAAACAGCACAGATGACCTACGAGTTGACTTGTTCCCTACACAGAAACCACTGGATTCTCTCATGTGGTCTCTGGAGCACCGGGCACACAAAGACAGGATCCTCTCTTTCAGCATATGAGGATATTAAAGATGTCCCCAGTGCTGCACTGCCCTTGTCCCTAATCTGCTTTCCTCAAAGCGTGACAAACAATTGTAGCTGATCTGCTTCAAAGATTTTTCTGCTAGATTTCATCCTAATTGATGAATATAATCCAATCCAATCCATCCAATATAATATCTGGTAATAACTGATAACTGGTCCCAATATAATGCCCGAATCCCCCAGATCTGGAAATCGTAACACCTGATGTCTGCTACCACTGATCTCTACACGGGAATCTGTCTAGTCCCCAGTCCCTTTTAGATCAATCACTGTGGTTGGTAGACAAATTACAGGAGGACTACTAGCAGAAAGCCACAAGGCCAGTAGAATAAAAACCTAACATCCCAAATCCATCTGTCATCATATGAATTGCTCCTAGAGGACTATGACACTGCAGGGTAAGAGACAAAATGAGCCTTCTACTACTCTGCAATCAGCACGGCACAATGGCTGGTATTTCAGAGGTGTTTCACCTAGCACACCAGCTAATCCAACTAGACAGCGTAGCCCAGTTATCAGATCCCAGCATGGACTGCCTTGAGGAGCTGTCAGCGCAAACTCTCCTGACAAGACCGACTGAAACTTATGGAAATAAGCTCAGAAAGGAAATTTCCTGACCAGATCTTATTACCTACTCCACTGATCCTCACTGAGTGTGGCCGTATCACACCTACCGGAGCTCAGAAGACCTGGAAATGATAAAGCCGCAACACGTGCAACAAATGCGCACCCTCTTGGGGAAAAGAAAACCCTATAGGGAACAGCTCTTTCTGCCACACCCAGTATTTATTACTGAAATATACCCTGTATTTCTTACCTTTATGAAAGATGACTTAATCCTCCAGAATTAAACATGCTAAAGGCCTCCTTCCCAATCCCAGTAACGTTCAAAGCAATAAATTGCATCAGGCCTAGCTAAGCAGAAGATTGTGTCTCGTCTATGAATACTGCATCCCCTCTAAAGCATGGCTGATCTCAAACCACAAGAGAACGGGAATAATGTTATTCAAGACTCTTGCTATCTCGAGATTTTCTAGAGACGTTAAAGAAATTCAAGCTAGAACAACTTTTAGGAAGTACTGCCAGTCTTTGTCTTTGAGAATGATTTTCCACCAGCAGAGAGACACCTCACCAAAAGACCACTGCCTTCTGTTAGAAACTCCACCCAGACCTATCCTCACCAGCCTCAAACAGCAGTGTTAGTCCCAAGAAGAGTGCTGGGGCAGGGAGTCCACAGCCTCAGTGGCTGCTACAATTTCAAACGGGCCTGTTCAGCTGCAACTCCACAACACAGATGAAGCCCACAAGAGAAAAAGTTGAAGGATGTGGCAGGAGCACCCCTGCCATCTCACAGAGGGCCACAGGACACTAGAGGAAGGACAGGCAGGGAGCGTCACCATCTATTTACAGGGTCTGCCCTTTATTACCAGTTATTTTCCCATGCTGCGCAGCTTGCAGGACAAGCTGGTTTTAGAAGCACAGTATTTTAAAAGGAATTTTACTTAAAGCACTATTCAGAGGTTTATATCTCTTCCCTTGAACTTTACACAGCTGAGTCCCTGGTACTGAATTGTCTGATTTTACAGGCCAAAAGATACTACGGTCCTATAATATTTTTCATAGCACCTTAAAACATTTTAAGTAGGCTTTCACTTTCAAATGGAATGCACAAAGTATGGGCTGGAATTGAGCAGTAATGAACAACTGATAAAATACAAAGGGATGTGGCACAGAAGCTGACGTTTTCCACATCATTATTTTAATCACCATTATTTTGGGCTTCAAGAGCAGGCGCTGCACACGGGGTATGCTTGGAAAGCTGGAACTCGCTGGCTTAAAACTCCTGTTTCTATCTCTGTTCAGTCCCAAGATAAAATTTTCCCAAGATAAATTATGCCTTGATTACGGGTTTGTGTCTCATTGCTCACCACAAACAGGACCATTAGGTTCACACAATGCACACTAATTGCCTGCCACCTAGTTTATTTTATTCTCTGTGATGAATCACAAGTCTTAACAAGACCAGAAATGAACTTAGTGTTCCACTGATACACTCTGAGCTGAGACTGTTAGTGCTCTGCAGCGAATCAATCTTCTGCTTTCCATGTAGCAGTTATCATGGATCCAGACTAACAGGATACTTAGCATGAGTATTATGTGCAAGCCAATTTTAGGAGATGTGGGAACTTCTAAAAGAAAAGGAGAAAACACTTGGAAATCTTCTCTCTTGGACTTCCTGTAATGTCATTTTATTTTCTCAGCCCAAGAATGAGTGCAGAAGCCTCGTGCAGTTGAAACACTGTTATTAACCCCAGTGGCCCGTGAGGCAGCCCAGCCAGCTGGTTCTTTGAGGTGGCCTTTATGGGACGTATGGTGAAACCCCCTGGTCGGGATGCAAAATGTGAAAAGCAAAGCCAGGAGCAGAGCACAGGAAGGGCTGACTCCTGCCTGGAGAGACCCGATCGTCTCTGCTGCCACTGTGGTCGTGTCTCAGCATCACAAATACACCCAGGAGCACGTTCAGCGTATTTGTGCTTTTCCTGATTGGTCTAATTGGTGAGCTGGGAGAGGGAACAAAGCTCCCAGCCCGAACGCCTCCATTCTGTTTTAAATTTCTGCCAGATTATAGGATGAAATTTGTTGGGAAAAAAAACAAACAGCAGTTTTATGTCTCAATAAGCTCAAATCCTAAGTTTCTTTTCTGGTGTTTAACCTGCTAAACGTTGGTGCCCTCATCTTAGCTGAACTGCTAAATTTGCTTTACACTTGCTGGACTTTGACAAAGAAGTGGCATTTTAATTAGCAGCAGCAGCAGAGAGGCTTTCCAACCCTACTGAAGCTGAAGAGGTTAATGCTGGATTTATACCAGGGTAACTGAGAGAATTATTTGGCTCAGAGGCAGAGATGACTGCAGGCCAAGGGAAGGCAGAAAGTAAAATAAACAATTAAGAAAAAATTAAATGATTGACTTTGCACCTCCTGGTCTTTTAAAATATGAATCATCTATGAAAGCAGGGGACCACTCATGAGTTTAGGCGAGAAAAAATAATGAAAACAAGTAAGCAGCCACCAACACTGTTTTCACAGATTTCAAATGGAAGAAAACATTTCCTCAGCCTGAAAAAAGCTGAAAGGTGATTAAATCCTCCCCATGCTTTGCACTCACACAGCGTCACTGCAGCAGCAGACCACACAGGGCTGTCTGCAGACCAGCCGTGGTCCATGAGGACAGGATCGTTAGTCCGGTGGGATTCGGGCATCCTCCCTGCAAGACAACACGCTCGGCAGAGCTGTGAGCACAGCGCAGCAATGAGCAAAGCAACCGACATGCTGCTGCTTCTCCATCAGGGGACACTGATGCTGGGCACTGCTGCTCCAGGACATCTGTGGGCCAGGCTCATGGCTGCTGCAGGGCTCGTTTGGGGAAAAAAAGTTTGGTTCTAATGCCCTGGGGAAACAGGGGACCGTGCAAGTGGCCAGTGAGTAAATTCTGATCCTGTGATTGCTTCCTCCCTACAGCTGAGACAAAGTCAGATGTAGTATTTCTAAATACTTTTATTCGAGTTCTAAAATAGTGAGATAATGTATTTGTTTTTATCATACAATTAGAAAAAACTCTTCCTGCTGCCAGCCCAGTTGCTTTCGAAAGAAAGACTCAGAGCAGGCATCAGGCGAGATTAAAAGTATCAAATAAACAGCAGAAGTACTCCTACAAATCACAAGAATTAAAGCCTGTATGATCATTTATCACTGCATGAAATGGCAAGTCTACCATCAGACACACTGATAAACGAAACACACCTTCCATCCATCTCTTTAATGGCACATTAATGTCATGGATTTGCCATGCACACCAAAACACTGAATCCTACCTAGGCATTTCTTAATTGCCCAAGAAGATGGTAATTTATGGACTTGGCCATAATGACTGGAACGCATTTGTTCAATCAATTTTGTACCTTAATTGAAATTTGTGGCTTAACAAGAAAAATCACAAAATTAACTGCTCAGGCAGTTGTATCTTTAAAACAGAACACAGATGTCAGGTTCTATTAGCGGTCAACTCTCCTGATACATTTTAGGGTACACCTTTTACACTGTACGTCAGATGTGGAGACAACTCCCTACAAGAAATAACAGGATTTGTGGGAAATCTCATCCACTGCTGTGATAATTTTCTCTTTCACATTACAATATCAATATTATACTCATATGTGGCACTGCTGCCTATCACTAGCTTTATGTTTTTTTTCCCAGCATATTCGTGAGAGGAATGCTTACCACATCCCCGTTCACATCTGGAGCTGCAGAAACATCACATTTTTCAGCTCCCATGTATCTTTCACAGCAGTCATAACAATCACAATCGCAAAACTTTTAAGTTTCTGAGCCCCTTTTACAACAGTAAACACCTTCAGTTTGTCAGAGAGGAATGAGGATATTCAGGGTAACGTAAGAAGTGAGGGTTCACCACAGTATTGCCTTTAAAAAAAAAGCTGTGCATTACACTGCAGAGCCACTCTGAGCTAAAATTTACATGGCAATACGATTTCCAAAGGCTGTTGAACTAGCATGCAATCATTTGGGTGGCTATGAATACTCACCTCTGAGAACTGTAACCTTCCAAAATCACTGGGTGGACTCGCAATCTTAAAGACTTTCTTTGGCATTACCCACGTTTCCAAAGTCTCTAGTTTGCTGACAGCCAGGTTGGTGGCATGGTGTTTAATTAGGAAACCTTGAAAACGGTCAGCAAGGAAGTAAATGTGGACAGAAACTGGGTGGCCCATGGGATAGTATCTGTAAAACAGCACATGCACACGCCCAATGGTTACACACAAGAGACATGAAATCTCCACTTACTTGGAGATAATGGCTTAAGAAGCATTCATTTTAACTAGAAAATTCACCACTGTACATTAAGAGATTTCAAATGTGTTCATGACTCATTATCAAATATTCTTAGGCTGTTCTGATTACCCTCAAACATAAAAGTTACTAAGAATATAAACTCATTTAGAAGCTACCCATAGCTTTAAGCTCCTTAGGAGATACCTCCACATGCCAGAAAACTCCCCCTCCCTTACTAACTGGGTAAAAAAGTGGGTAAAAAGTGCCACCCATAGATATCCATTATTAGGTTGTTTACGAGGATAAATGATGTTCAAGAAATGTGTTTATTGCTCTAGATCAGCGTTCTCCTTTTTTTTTCCTGCCCTCACCAGGGTTAGTCCCCAGTGGTACCTGATAATGGGACAGCAGCAGGCTGGGGACAGCAGAGGGTGCTGCGAGGCTGGGTGAGGGCAAGCTGACGCCCCAAACCATTCTGTGCAAATAAATCTGGTCTCCAGCTCATGCCCCAAGGGCAGCGCTCGGCAGGGTTGCACAGCAGTGGTGGACACTAGGATCCGGTCCCTGTACTTTAGGGAATGGACTTCATGTTCCTTAAAGATTTGAGATGGCAATTGCCACAGATTTTTTTTTTTACTCATAATTAAAAAGAAACAGAAAAAAGGTCAAACAGAGGAAAAACCTCTAATTGGGACATTTGGAAGCCTTCTCTTACAGGTTGGATTTTAGAGACCATGTAGTCATTGATTCAAATAATTAAAATTTGTGGTCAATTGTCTGCTGTAATCTTAGAAAGAACTGTAATGATGGGTGTGTGTACATATGGATGTAAAAACAATTTAAAATATGTTCATGGCTCTGAAATCGAGTAATTTGCTACTTCACAACTCTGACATTAATTGTCAGTCAGGTGTGCTTCCAACACATTTAGAACCAACTAGTATTAAGCCTTCCCAGTCAAGTCAGCTAAGACCGACTCCTTATGCTAGTTATTATAGCTCAAGACACTAGCTGGAAGAGAGCTAACCAAGGATGACTTTCCATTGCCTGACACCAGCAACACCCAGAAGTCTCTAGAGCCTAAGAAATAAACGTAACGAGATGGGGTACAAACAGGGCAGCACTGAAGGACCGAGCAAGAGCATAGCAAAGCTATGCAGCCAGTATCAGCAACAATCTGACTTGTGCTGAGCACGAGGGCCTCCTGTTTTATATATGCGCAGCAGCAAATATTTACAATATTCTTGAAATAGTCTCAGTAAATTGTCTCTTGGCAGCAGTGAGTAAAAACATCTAGAGATGGAGAGAAATAAATTAAATCTCAATCGCACATTAGCATTGCTTCCACTGAAGATGCTGATATGCAATCTAATTTGGTACCAGAGCAGTCTGCAGGGGGCACATCTTTTTGATGCTGTGAGCTAGCCCTTGTTAGAAAAGTGTGCAAGGCAGCTTCTCTTATAAAAGTCTCCTGGGCAGCTGCGGGAGGCAGCATGGGATTGACTCCAAATGTGATGTGAAGCGGTCGAGGCTTTCCTCGCAGTGCCTGCAGCAGTGTGAAATGAGCTGGGGTTGTGACTGCAATATCAGCTAACTTCCTGCTGCTATGGGCCGTAACGGCACAGGGAATATTGTCAAGGTGTTCAGCCCAAATATATTCCTGCTGTTACTGCTTTAGAGACATGCAAAATTACAGGAGGGCAGGAGCAAGTGCATATATGCACACGTGGAAAGAACAGAGTATCCAGTGAGAAAAGATGTGAATCATAAACCTGAGGATTACCCATTTTTCTGTGATTTAAACTGGACACTGACGCTTTGAGGGGGCTTAGGTAGGTATGAAAATAAAGCCTCCACTACATACCACTGCTTGCAGTTGTTCCTTGCACTGTTTTGTGAGGCTGCAGCCCACTCTAAAGGAGCTTTCCTTTATCCTGGAGACAGCTGCAGTCAGTGGGGGATGATGTGACTTCCCTGTATATAATCTGAGCAAGCTTGAAAAGCACCTTGAGTTCCTATGCAGTGAAAAGCTCCCCAGAAATGAAACTGATTATTGATATAAATCATCATTGGAACACCACCAAAAGGAATAAGCACAGAAGTAATTGTTAAATTATTTCAGTACTGGTTATACATAGCTCTCATCCTCGCTGCTGGCTTCACTCTGTAGGACAAATGACCCAGGACTTCTTTTGGTCTGCCTTTATTTCATATAAGGAAGTCAGGCTACTAGTGATTATTTATATCTAATTGTTATTGATCATTTATTGCTTTGCACTGGTAACCTTTACTGGCAAGGCTGTAATAGGAATCTGGACCACTTACTGCCACATCTTTCTAAATAGGACATTGCTCAGCACTTCCATGACTAAGTAAGAAGGTCACGGCGCATTCAGTTCCTTCAAGAACACAAGAGGGGCCAACTCTATCTGTCAAAACACAAGGACTCTCTTCCATGCTTGCTGACTTAGGCTGTATGTGTTTTCCATTAAGATTACAAAAGGCAGGGTCCCAAAAATACACTCTGAAGAAGGAATTAAGAGACTGTAATGTAAGACTTTAAAAGAAGAACGCTCTCAGCTTTGAATCTAAACAGCCTCAAATGTGTTTGCAGGCAGCAAGCATCCACCATGAGGTGAGTCTTTTCTGTTGAAGTCTAAAACCAGGAATTCTTCCTTCAAAACCTTTTTACGCTGAACTCTTATTTGCTAGGCTTATATATTCTAAATTCCTTTTTCACATAAGTTTTTTTTTTTTCTCCTAGTAAGGGCCTTTATTTGCTATATATATATATATGTATGTATTTATATATACATACACTTTATTTATTCGATGTTAATGGATCCCACCTGTTGCAAGATTTTTGGCACAGACAGCTGCAGGAAGCAAGCAGCAAACCCAGCTCAAGCAAGTAGTTCTCTGTGCTCCATGTATGCACCCACGGGAGCAAACAAGCAAGGGCCATTAACCAGCCTGGTTTAGATTAATTCTGAAATCCTGTCCTGTGTTTTTGGTAAGCATAATAGAGGTGAACGTGACCTCTGCTGCAATCACACAGAGGGTTTAGGAGCTGTGGGTATAATACACTCACTGAAATTAATAAAGAAAACGCAGCAGCGGGGGCAGCAGCGCCCAACTGGATCCTGTCAGTCTTCATTAGGCTGCAAAGGAGCTCCTTAAAAGTGCAGAAAACAGGTCACATAACGTCAGCCCTGACTAACCAACAGTTTATTACAGGCATAAATACTCCTGGAAATAAGCGCTTTACTCTTGCAGCTGCCTTGGCCCTGGTTATTGCGCTCTGAGCCAGGACATCCAAGTGGATGAACCTCCTCCAGCGTCCTGCAGTCCAGCCTGCCTCCGCAGAAGCACCCAGAAAAAAGACAGAATGACCCAAACTAACCGGCAGCTGTTGTCTCCAGTAGTGTGAAATGAAGTCTCAGCTCTCCGCAGGCCCAGGCGGGAGAATGCGTGGTACATGGTGAGCGCAACGTCGCTGAGGGTGTGCACGCCATCAGGCTCGTCATACACGTTCTCCCAGTACGACCGGAGGCCGGGGGTGCCAGACGGGTAGTTGCCATACAGGTAATAATCCAGCTGGCCAATTATCTCCTGATTGACCACAGCTTCAAATTTGCGGGCAAAGAAAGTCGGCCTGGCAGTCTGCTGTGGGGATACAAAAGAAGAAGACACCAGAGTGAGCTCCCATTTTTAGTCATGACACCGTGTCCTAAGCAATAGGTTGGAGCTGAGGGCATGAACAGAACTTCCCCACAGCCAAAGGTGACTTAAACGGCGACCGTGGTTGAGATTCAGATAGAAACTATGCAATTACTCAGTGAAAATGGTTCTGCTCTAATGCAGAAATGCAGAGCCCTGCCCTCCCTGCAAGCCTCTCCTGTGGTGAACAGGCGGCCACGACGTGAGGCCTACCTGCGTGCAGTCAGCCCGAGGTCTCCTTGAGGCGGCCGGCCCTACGTGAATGCTCTGCCCTGGGCTAAGCGTCACCCTTTCAGAATAAATTTCTTTGCAAACAGGAATAAGTTGACTATGCCCACCAAGGATGCTGAATCAGATCAGACCAACAAAGAAGCCCAGCAGAGGTCTCCATACCAGTCAGTAGGCTTCAAGTGCCCTTAATGGGAAGTTCTCCATCAGTGGGCCACCTCGGCTTAGGGGAGACTATGCTGAGGTTTTGAGAACATACTGCTGTTGTGTGAAACCCCAAATGAACGGGGTGATTACAGCAGTCTCCACAGCTCTGCTCAGTATATTGTCATTGCAAACAACCTTATCTTCCTGATTTTTCAGGCAGTACTGCATTCAAATGAGGGGAAAATGCTAAATCGTTTTAGGACATGAAAATGAAGGCAAACTAGATGTTATGGCTGTTGCTAATATGTAGGATATGGAAAAAATCATGTTAAATAAAATGGACAGTTTAAGGAAAATCATGGGTTGCACTGTTACTCTTCTGATAGAAAAGGATCCTTTGTTACTTGGACATGGGATTTTAGAGCACTATACATTGTTTATTGGTTTGAAAAGCATTTTTGGAAGAAAAATGAATTGAGTGTGACAAGCAGCCATTTAAAACATCAGAAATTCAACATTTTCCATACCTATCTCTTATGATGCATTTTATCCCTTCTGTTTAAGGACAGACAGAACAAATAACACACAACTCCGTCATTTGCGTCATCCAATTAAATGGTTCAAGTGGGTCAGTTATTTTGAAATAATGGCTAGGATAACCCTAGAAGTCAACTCGCATTAAGGTAAGGTGCACTTTTAAAACTCGGTCACAATTCCTCAATCACTTTACAAACTACTCTGCAGGCACATACTCTCACAGGGAAGAGACTATTTACAGCAGAATAACTAATGCAACGTGCGAACATGTCTCAGTGAAAACAAAGCTGTAGGAGGTTATTTAGACAGAGCTAATGCTGGTGAATAAAACAGGGCAGGGCTCATCCTCCGCTCTTGAGGACAAGTGGTGTGATGCAGCTTGCATCCATATGGCTTGGACTGTTCCCTATAGACAGAGGGGCCTCATTTACCTGCGCTGCCTGTAGGGAACAACTCCTGGCCCTTTCTCCTGAGCCATGCTGACGCATTGCTAGTTGGCATGGGTCAAAAATATGCCACAGAGAATGCTAACATTTAAACAGTGTGGATTACTGTGTGCCAGTTCTTAGCACATGGCCTGGTCTTGCTTCATTCATTGGTGTAAATACAATAAAAATGGCTACTGTAACTTAGGACGAAATATGGTGCTTTCACCCGACTCTAGTGACACAGACACAAATTTCTTTCATGTCTGGTTTCAAAAGCAGTTATCCTCATAGCCCACAGAGATACCAGAATTACGGCACAGATTAGGTTCTTTCCCTGCTGTCCATTCTTTGCATATTTGCAGGAAAAAAAGTGTCACTTGAAGCAATGCTCGTTTTATTTATCTTAGTGCATGAATGCTTTGTTGGTCTCCTCAGAACGAACTCTCTAAGCCAGACACTACCCTTAATTCAAGAGCCTTCTCCAGCCCTTCTCCCCTCCTGCCTCAGACAGGTCTGATGGCTAGCTTCTAGGGAAGCAACACAAACGTCTGGATATCAAGACTGTGAGATAGCATGTCTATTATTCCCAAACACCCGGTTAGCAGGAACCAGTATAATTTTGGAAAAAAAAAAATCTGTGCAAGAAATTTAAGGTAACTGTCATGGCAGAAGACATTACTTTTTCTCTGCAGGTGCTAACCACGTTGTGCCAGGAGCCACCTCCCGCTGCCTTGCTCAGGAAGGCTCTCCACATGCAGAAGGGATGGGGAAGGCTCTCTGTATCAGCCTGGAGACCCTGCAGCACTGGAACATGTCATTAGGCTGGCAGGCAGGCAGCAAAGCATCCTGTGGGCATGGGGCTCAGAAGAGGCAGAGCAGCATTTTGCCTGTATGGATTTGTTGCTATGGTGGTAACAGGATTCTGGGAGAGATGTCACCTGCGACTGAGGCTTCTCAGCTTCTGACCAGTCCCATAGAGATTTTTTGCTCTGCACTTGACACAATTGCAGGTACACTACTGGTTTATACACTACTCAAAAAACATCAGCTTTTCAAAGTGCTTTGTTTTGCCTTGCTAGTATTTGGGCATGGGTTCTGAGGTGCCAAGGAGTTCAAAAGTGCTTGAGATGGTTGAAAATTCTTTTGAGGATGTTCATTTTTACTCTGAGGCGGCACATGCTGTGGGCTCTCTGATCTCCTCCTCTGCAGCTTGCTTTGTGCCTCTGTGGGAACTGCTGGCAAGCCCTCCGGTGCAGTGTGTTCATCTAAGGGGCTCTCTCATAGGGCAAGTGTCAGAAGTTGCCTTTACATCTATTCTAATGCTGAGCTTTCCCTTGCTGCTCAGTTTGCCCGATTGTTTTTTGAAATGTTGTTGTGGGTTGTTTTCCCAGCCTGGAGCAGGTCAGCCCTGGCAGACTTGCAGGAGTGTTTTAAGGCTTGCCATTTATTGCGTGCTGGACACTTTCCTGGGATCAGAGTCTGGGACAGCAGAGACCCTCTTAGATCATTTGCTCTTTTTGTGAGCGCCCGTGTCACTGACTTCAGCTGTGTCTGGTAGGCAGCACAGTACAATAAAGAAATGGTCTCTGTTTTGGAGCAGTCATCATTTTTGTGCTGTAGGGTAACACATTCCCCATCCCACACAAAGCCTGAACAAATATGCTTTATGCAGGGAACCTCAAGGAGCTGTAGGGACAGAACTGCAAATCTGGTGACCTTGAAACAAGCAGTCATTCATTCTTAACAGAAGATACACAGGCCAGACAGACACAGTCTGGAGAGCCAGTGCTCCCCTGAGCACAAGGATTTGCTCTCATGTCTGTCTTGAGGAAATCATATCACAAAGGAACCGATTAAACTTTTTAAGGCAGTCCTGCCAAGCCTGGTTGACTAGCAGGCACTCCAGTCAATTTTTAAGCTTTATTCCAAATACAAAAAACACTTCTACATAATGAAAGCTGGGACATTCATGAAATCACAAAAGCACCTGAGCTGGAACTTCAAAAACCAAACCAAACCAAAACAAACTGGTACAGTGTGAGGTGCGTCAAGCTTCCCTCCTTTCTAGCACAGCAGATCCACCAATGCCAGATCCACCAGTCCAAAGAGCCTCCCCATTTGGGACCTTGCCACACAGCAGTCAAGGGCTAAAATACAGGACAGCAAATTTGTCATTCTCCTAAAATGAAGATGAGAGCATCCTAACACCTCTTTCTCCACCTTGCTTGATGGGATGGAAGCTTCCCTTCCTACAACCTGCTGCAGCCAAGTAGCTGGATTGCTCTCCACACCCCGGCAGAGGTGGAAAACCTTCTTTGTGGGTACCAGAGAAGAGAATGGTTCAGTTACCTGGAATCTGTGGAAGTCTGCTGGTTTGAAGTCATTAGGTGAACAGCCACACCAGTCAACGATGTGCTTGTACTGACACTTGCAGCCAAGTTTACGATTCCAGTTTGTGATGCGCAGATTGTTGTCCACCATGGAGTCACAGTATGGGCTATTTTCCAGAACAGTGTGAAAGAAGGACTGCAATAAAACAGATCAGATCAGTACATCCAGGTCTTTGGACTTCCCTCTTCTCCTTCCCTTCCCTATGGGCCTGAACCTAATGCAGGTGACTTACTTTCTCTCAGAATGAGAGAATTACTGAACTCTACCATTTTGCCATGTACAAAGAGCACCCCACACATAAATGGTCTATCAAGTCTTAAAAATCCCAGCACACTACACACAGACACTCCCAAACTGTAATAACAGACAGTTGAGGCCATGCCACAATAACCTGGCACAGAATAATCACACTTCTGAAATGACCAGCTTTGGGCATCAGAATCCAAAGGGCTCCAGGAAAGGCAACAGTGCTAGCAATTACTTTACTTTTATTTCAGCTGTAAGAGCAGTTCTTAGAAACTCCCATTATTTCTCTTTGTAACTTAGTCCTAATGGTCTAACAGATTTAGGACTATTTTCCTGAGCAATGTATTGATAATAAATCTCAAGTTGTTTCCGAAGACAATTCTCAAACCCCAGCCACCACCCTGGTAACTACGAAAAATGGTCTCAGCTCCTGCATGGGTCTATGCATCTTCCAGCACTCCGAAACCACTGCTAGTTGAATGGCCTTGTACTGAAGTATACAGTTCACCCCAGGCATCAGAAGGACATTCTGCCTCCTGCAATTACATCTGAAATCATAAGTCTTTATTTGCTGACTCAAGGCAGGAAGGAATTCCTATTGGGCTATCCTAATTATATCTCCATAGTATCAGCTATTACATAAATCATGAGTAATTGGGACTGATATAGCAGGTTAACAGTTCAGTGAAGGCAGGGTGATTTTAAGAAGCTAGCCATGTATCTTGCAAAGAAAACCTTGTAGAGAGAAGCTATGGAATAAGATCAAATTTAGCTCTGCAAGAGATAATTTTAGGAGCAGGGACTTCTCTTTAAAATCAGTAATAGCAAGATCTATAAATAACCAGCAAACCACTAGCATGGCTGGCCCCCAAATAATCCCCCCTACCCTTTTTAATGTTAAATGACAGCTCAGTGAATATGGATTTTATGCTTGAACTGTGTGGTTAAACCCATAAAGGCATCCATTCTCATTCAAGCGAGAGGAAGAAAAAAAAAACCCTACCCAATTACCCATTGCCCTGTGTCCTTTCATAATGATACAGAAATTTTTCCTAGATAATGGATGAAAAGGTTATCGGAGTTGAGAGAAAAGGTGATTTTTAACAGAAATGGGATTAGAGCAAGATTACTCAACGTGTGTGTGGAATAATAAACTCCTATCATAAGATGACAATCGCTGCACTCCACGGCAAGCTAATAAGCCTAAATTTGCAAGATTGGTCTCATCAATCCCTCAGAATGTTCAGGGGCTGCTGGCGAGGATGAAAGCTGTCATTTTAAAGGCAGTCACAGGGTCTCGTTGGGATGGCTGCATGCTACGTACCCTGGGAGCAGAGCCTGACACGCCAGGGCAGCACTGTACCTGCCAGGCAGGTGTAGCACAGCCTGCAGGGCTCTGGGCTGTGTTTGGAGAAACCACATCTCCCCGACAAACTGCTGCATGCCAGACAAAAACCCATCCCGGTGTGCGCTCCTGTCTGCACCACATGTAGCCAAACAATTCCTGAGTGATCTAAATGGTTTGTGATGATGCCTTCTAGCCGAGTTTTGAACAGAACAATAAACCTTTGTTGGTAGAGTTCTTATTTTTAAATAAAAGGGATGGGTAATAGTGAGGAAAGCTACTTATGAAGAAAATTCACCAGGTCTAATAGCCTTCAAAGGCTTTGCAGAGGAACAATTAGCAAGTAAATGGCAGCCGGATTTTTGGTTGTTCAGAAATTCATTAATAGGCTTAGAAGTATAAAACAAAGCCACTCTTTGGAAAGATATCCCACAAACAAAGAAATTGACTGAACAACTGCAGAAGTAGTTCTAACACTAAAGGGCTTACTCATCACGAGAATCAAATTCTCATTACCAACAGCAGGATGATCCCAAGCCCACTGAAATCAGGCAAAATCCTCCCTAACTTCCACACGCGGGTCAGGGCCCAGCCCTTAGTGCGAAGCGCAGCCTTTACTCAGCAGGCCGGGGCCGAGTTTAAGAGGGGCTTAGGGCTTAAGAGGGGCTTGAGAGGGACCAGTGAGGTGCTTGTCCCCCTGTACTCGGCTCTGGTGAGGCTGCACCTTGAGTGCTGTGTTCAGCTTTGGCTCCCTCACTACAAGAAGGACATCGAGGCCCTGGAACGTGTCCAGAAGCTGGAGAAGGTCCTGGAACACAAGTCCTGTCAGGAGCGGCTGAGGGAACTGGGGGTGTTTGGTCTGGAGAAGAGGAGGCTCAGAGGAGACCTTATTGCTCTCTACAGCTACCTGAAAGGAAGGTGTGGGGAGCTGGGGGTCGGCCTCTTCTCAGAGGTAACTAGTGAAAGGACTAGAGGGAATGGCCTCAAGTTGTGCCGGGGAGGTTCAGGTTGGAAATTAGGAGAAATTTCCTCTCATAAAGAGCAGTCAGGCATTGGGACGGGTTGCCCAGGGAGGTGGTGGAGTCACTGTCCCTGGGGGTGTTCAAGGAAAGGTTGGACGTGGTGTTTAGGGACGTGGTTCAGTGGGTGACTTTGGTGGTAGGGGGATGGTTGGACCACATGATCTTGGAGGGCTTTTCCAACCATTATGATTCGAGGATTCTATGATCTCTGGGACAAGCACAAAAGTTGCAGTTTTGAAAACAGGGAAGGATTGCTCTGAATTCACATACCTCAGCAGGCAGCAATGTGTAAGAATAAAACCTCTTCATCTTTGTTACAAGATCATCGTTGGAAAAAGTCACATACTCCACAAACTTTCTGTTGAGAAGAAACCAGTCCGACCCTCCATCGACGGCAATTCCCTCTGGGATCTTCCGGTCCCCCAGGCGCCACATGTGTGTATCGCACTCCAGGAAAAGCCGATCCAGTCCCTGTTTTCGAATAAATCTGAGGGAGTACAAAACCAGCCATTAGAAGTTAATTTGTGTTTTATTATCAGCACCAGCTCTATAAATAAAGAAGCTACTTTCTCAAACAAGAAAAGGATAAAGAGGTCACTTGTTTATATTTCTGCTCTACTCGTAAATAACACAGAGAGGTTTAATAAATGATTAATAATTTATACATTCAGTTATAGGGGCAAAGATCAACAAATTGCTTTTAAATGTCATTTACACCTTCTGTTGTCCTAAGACAAAACTGTGCAAGTTACAGAGCCCTGTGGTGTGAAAATTTGTAATGTTCATTAACTCTTTACACTCTTTACACTGAAGAATCTCCATAATGTAATAAGGAACTAAACTCAACCTGTGGGATAGGCTCCTGCCTCAAAATAAATGTGCAGTTTTTGAAAAACAGCAAACTGTACATGAAGACAAAATGACCAATTACCTTCTATGTTATTATTCCATGAATTTTTCTACTGGGGTATAGCTAATTAGGAAGAAATACAATTGCATTGCTCTTTGCTGTAGAATGAGTATGTTTGCTCCATTTTCAAGTCTACAGGGAATGTTTTGTTTACTGCTGAACCATGAATACGAGGAGCAACTGCAGAACTGTAGTGTTATGGAAATGAATTATCTGAGACCAATATAACAAGAAAAAAGAGTTGGGAAATCAATCTGTGTTTGCAAACACGTTGGACTGGATGCCCACACATGCTTGGGGACTGTCTGACACAAGTTTCTATTTGTTATTCCATTTTCAGAATAATTTCCCCAAAAGGGAAGCAGGACAGCCATGAATTAGCACACATTTACGCATGGGGACTGAGTGCATTAATAACAGCAAGTTGCTGTACTGAATACATCCCACGTGTTCCGAGGAGTAAGAAACACCAGCTAACCAGACTGTTTATAGTAATGAACATGCACAAGCTAATGGGCCAAGACCGCAGGTCTCACCGGATTTAAGACTGCAGGCTAACAGGAGCTGCAGAACCTACAGAGAGAAGCACAACCTGAGAAGTGTATTTCCTTCTGGGCTGAGCACAGATGGTGCGAGACCAGCATCACCCTGCCCCACACTGCACTGGAAGAAGAAACAGCCCCCCAGCGCCTGCCCTTGGAGCCACCACTGCTGGGGCAGCATGCTGCCTTGCCTAAATGATACTGAGCTACACCAGCTGTGGTACCGGGCTTCTTAGAAATGTTTTAGGGTTAGGAAGCCAAGAAAACATTTAAATGGTCCTTAAACATGTGCAGCCCAAGGAAGGAGAAAAGAAGCAAAAGCTAAGGAACACCAAAGCTTTCTGGACTGCTACATCTGGAAACAGGAACATCTGCCCACCTTGTACGCTAACTCCCTAAAGTTTCATTCCCTACCAATCAAAGAACTGAGAAAAAGTTATAGAACAGTGCAAATTAATTTTCAAAAGGACCACAAATGACTTCAGGGTCTATGTCCTGCTAATAGGTCTCTCTCTCTTCTCACAGTATGAGAAGAATAGCTCCTCTGTTAACACAACAGTGCCGAGAATGTGCAGACGTGAGCAGCAGAATTTTTCTTTCCATGAACAAGTTTCTAATTTCATGTTCCATTATGAAGGATAATAGAAAAGTCTTGCAATTTTAATGCAGTGCTCTGGAATGTAATCTTCAAATTCAATATTTATGCAGTTATCTCCAAATCAAATATTAATGTGCCTGAAAGTTTGGTCATTTATTTATTTCCTTCAAAACTAAATGCTCATTTGACTTAATTATTTTAAGAAAATAATGGAATTTTATTGACCATATTTAAACAGGAACTCAAAGTTTTTTTCCATGAAGTCATTTCTTCCAGATGCTATCTCTACCACTTTATCATCCTGTATTCTCATTTTCAAATAGAAGGTTTTTTGATTGCAACAGAATCCCCCAAACCACAAGAACTCCTGACCACTTCAAAACCCCTCAACATACAAACTACCTCAGCCTACATTACATGATAGGGCTTACAGCTAAATAATCCCCAAAAGCTCAGCTATACAACTTCAGCTTTACTGTCTGAAACTGGCAATGGAAGAGTATGGCCACTTTCAAAGCAGGAAGGTCCCAGTAAGTCTAGACTCTCACAGCTTCATGTTTTCCAAAATAGTCAACAGGCTCCTTTTTTTTTGCGTATGTACACAGTTCTATGATTTTCTGAGTTAATGTCTCAAGCAAATCTTGGCATATAGAGTGAAGAAAGACAATCCTTTATGAGCACAAGTATTTTCACAATAAATCTCTGTCCCAAAATCCTATACAACAAGGTTCTTGGAAGAAAACTAAATGCACTTTCCAACCATTCCTCTTCCAGCGAGGCAGCACAGCCAAATGAAGAGCAGCAATACCTCTGGGGACCTGCAAACCCCAACTCTTTTGCTAATGCTTCTTGAAGCCTTCCTAGGAACACCACATCAGCCTCTAAGTAGCAGTAACCAAATAGGAAGCAGCACTTCTCAGAAGGCTCACTCTTACTCGGCCTGCTTCACACACGGTTACTATACCTAAACAGTGTAACATGTTAGCATAGCAAATAATTTCCATTTATCTGTGAAGCAGTATTTTATACCAGGGGCTTTGAAGACACAGCTCTCTATTGGGCACTTGCTCGTTACCCGTTTATGTTCCTTGGGAGCCAGTTGGACCCAGCGTATTTTAGATCTGCCAGAAGCTAAATGATCCTGCCTGAGGATGCAGCAGGTTGTCCTAGCAAGCCTAGGCTGTACTGTACTGCTGGCACACAGAGCTGAACTGCATACCCAAGTGGAAAAGGTGGATGAGGCTTTCTTTTTTCTCCATACTCTCTTCTTGGATGATCAATGTCACTAGCTGCTCTGGCAATAGCAATTTTGGCACTCAGGGAAGCAAGAACTTACTCTAAGCATACTGGATATTACCTGAGGGAAAGCAGAAGGTGTTACCTATATGCTGCGTAAGCCTTGTTAAGAAATCAAAACCCCCTCAAACACGACAAACAGTTCATAAAGATTCTTGACTAGCCATCCAACAATGCTTGCAGCAGCCATGTCTGAGAAGAAAGGTAAGCAGACGAAGGTCAAAAGCATGACCCTACTGATTTATTTCTAGTCTAATGCTGTATGTCATTAGTTTCTTGTTATGCTCAATATAATACTGAAACTACTTTTTATGAAGGCATACCAAGCTTCAGAAAGAGCTATGAAATGCAGAGATGGTGATTTTCCCCTTATCTCTTTCTTTCTTAGGTTTTGTAGGACACCTAGCAGGTAACTCTTGAATTAACGTTAAAAAAAGCACACAATAGTACTAGCAATAGCATGTCATTAATTTCAGTCAATGTGGACAACTTCTGATGCTTTCTGAAATCCTGAATTTCAGGTAATACTGGCATGCCTCTGACAACTGCAATTGTACTTGCCAGGGCAATGACATATAATTGTATCAACATATGGTTAGCCAAATGCAATGGAGATTGCCATCAGATGAAGACACTTGACCTTTCTCCTGATCTAAGACAAACAACAGGAGGAAAGTAATGATGACATGAAAAGAGAGTCGACCAGGAGAAACTAAAATGAAAATAAAACCAGGGTTAAGAAAAAGCATTTCATTTTACATTGGACCACAGAATGCTCCATCTAAGACCTATTATTCTTTTAATTTTAATCTCTGCATCAAAAGCCTCTAACTGTGAGGAGGTTGCATTGCACTTTCAAGTAACCAGCAAGCAGAGCATAACATCAGTGCATCTTGCCAGCTGAGTTCACCAGCCAGGCAGCTACGGTTCTGAGCGGTGCTGTTTTTGCCCTAATGGTCTCAGGGTTTACAAGGTTCCAGATAAATATTTTTATAGTTCGTTAAAAAAAAACCAAAACAAAGCACTTTTTGCAGCCCATGGTCTGTTACCCTGAGTATAGCTTGTTAACTGTCCAGACAGCTCACGATGGCGATGTATCTTAAGAAACTCCTCTTATTTTGTTGTCTATTTAAATATTTATAAATGCATTTCAAATGAGACTCTAGGATTGTAACACATGGTGCATTTGTAAGGCATTTAACACATGCTCCTATAACACAAATATAAACACACAGCTCAGCTCTTGCAGTATGTTTCACTGCTAATAAATACTGCTGCAGTTACCTACTATCAGCAAAGATACCACAATCAACTATCACCCTTTTGAAGAGTTTTCTCCAAGTGATACTGTGTGCCACAGCGATGCTGAGACCCCCACTACTGGATGCTCACACTGTAAGATCTTAAGAGTCCTGCTGCTTTTTATTTTCCAAAGTCCATGAATGAATAAAACTTTCTTAAGCACCAGAAGCAATCAGGTTGCAACACCTTCCTTATCAGCAAAGGTTTCTGTCTAGAAAGAATACATTATTAAGTCAAAAAGGTTCTTCCTGTGTGTTTCCTGTTTCTGGCCTCTTGCCTAGAAAACTTCTTGCCAAGGTTTTGCTGTTCACCAGGTGTACCTACCGAGACCTCATCATCATTACTCTCTGCGCTAGAAAAGAACTCTAAACAAAAGCTACCAATACATCAGCAAAACAATTCATCACAGGTCTAAAGTCAATGTCAAAGCAAGGAAGGACCTGCAGTGCTTGGAGCTCCACTCATACCACGACAATGTTCTCGTTCATGCCTGTGGACAAACTCTGGACGTTGCTTTGACTGTATCTACTCCTCTTTGAACTCGCTTTAGACAAACATTTGAAGACGTCAGCTATATTTGGTGGGAAAAGTCAAGTAAATATTTCTATGGCTATACGTTCATGAGTGACTGCTTGCTGTCAGTGTTTGCACAGCCTCCTTGGAAACTCTTACTGGAGCCAATGTGTCAGGGGGCATAAAACAGTAACTTGCAATTGAGGTGACCAGGTAGAAAGCAAAGAACAGTAATTTGACAGTCCTGGGGGCAACGCTTGCAACAAACAATTTGTGAGCAACCTCTAGGCTACAATATACCTCCATAAACCAATCACTGAATATTTCTTTGTAATAAGCAAGTTCATAAAATCCAAATCTGCACAGAGCAGTCTCATTCCCTGCCCAGAGATCCTGGTCTCCATGGCAGACATGAAGAAATTCCAGCCAACTGAGACACAACCCTGAGTTCACCCCATTTCCATGAGTAACTCTGTTCCACAAAGGGTTACACAGTACTTCAGAAATCTGAAATAATTAACAGCTGGGTATTTAAGCACAGTGTCCACACAGTGCCAGAGAAGCATCTGCTTTCCTAAAAATGTGATCTGGCAATATGTTTCACTTTTTTTCTTGTGCTCTGTGTTAGCCCTCCAGGGCTAACCCCCCACCTCCCAAAATGGAGTTGAACCTCAAAAAGGGGAATAATGTTAAAAAGCAATAGTACCTACTTTGTCTGTCAAGATTAGGAATAATTCCTCCTGGTACAATGGGCAATTGGGTGTGTAGGAAGTACATAATTCAGAATGCCAGCCGTTTGAAAAGGGGAGGAAAAAACTCTTGGTATAGAAAAAATAGATGGAATAAAAGAGCAGGGGAAATAAAACATATAACCCACTTTCCAATGTGCTTAAATTGCGGCATCCTGAATACGAATGTTGTGAGGTGAAAAGCAGAATTACTTATTATCTTTCTTTAATTCTCTCACTCTGAAGAAAATATTATGAACACAATACTACCCTAACAATCCCTTAAGCTTTAATGCCACTACACAAACATACATAAACAAAATTATAAAGGCTGGATTTGCTTTAGTAAAACAAGGCTTATTTCACATGCATAAGCCAAACCCGTAAGCACACAAACTGAAATGCTGTTGGTAGTTTTGACCACAGTGCTATATGCTCAGAAGTTGACTAGGAACATAGGGGAAATATTGCTTTTTTAATACCATCAGTGTTGGTCATTTGTCTCTCTGTGCCCTAAAACACGAGCACTGCACTGTGTGGAGCAGCACCAGCGCTGACTTTGGGAGGACCAGGGTCCAGTTCAGAGCAGAGAACAGAGGTGACACAGCCAAGGAAAAGAAGGCAGTGCTACAAGATGCAGTTAGTGACGTTACTCCCTGCCATTTCTTTGGGAACCCAGGAGCTGGGCTGCAAGAAATTATAAGATCAAACAGCTCTATTGGAAGGATTTTCTGACAATCTGCATTACCACTGTGGTTTCCAATATATGTTTAAGCAGTTTTAAACTCAGTGTGCAAGTAAATCATCTGTGTTCAGACAACAGGCCTGATACCACAAATGCTGGACAATATGATATTTCGATTTTATACAGTGCAGCAAAAATAGTGCAGTTTTTTGAATTGCTCTTTCAAGCTTCAAGTCTACTTTGAAATATTTTGTTACATGTGGTCCTTCCCAAGCAAGGGCATCTTTATGTAAACCAAACATATATCATGTTTAGGGCATTCTACAAGAGGTGCTGCTGAAAGGTGATGGATACACATTTTATCTGGCCATTATTCCATATCTGTAAAGACATAATTGGATTTTTCAAGCTTTACAGTAGATGCCTCATACTCTACATAAATGGTTTCTGTTTCTTTCATATGCAATTTCCTCAGCCTATCCAGTTAATGCTTCAATCACATCACATCTCCACGTGACATTTAGAAGACATTCCTCACGATATTGTCTTCTCGTCTACCCTTTCCTAAGAGTTAACTTGCACTGGTTTTGAAAATCCAAATTTCCATCTGCTGGAAAACTCTCCTTCAGAGAAAGTCTTAAAAAACCTTAATGCTTCTTAACGTTTTAATGTTGAGGGTCAGGGAGCAAACTCTTCAAGTGTTCCAAAAATAAAATCTACAACTGTTTTTAGTGTAGGAAATTTGCAGAGATTATTTTTGCAGTAATAACTCCCATAGGCATTGCCTTGTTTTGACAACAGTCTCATAAGTCCCCTGTGAGTACATTGCTCAAGAGGGACCTTCAAAGAGTTGCCTCTGCATTTTCACCACTCCTCACTCCAGTATCTTTTAAGAAACATGGGAACAGGTTTTACAAGGACAAAAATGTAGTGGCTTACTCTCATGATCTGAGAGCTCACAACTCAAGTTTTTTTTTTTTTTTAATATAAAAATAAGCAAAACAGCGAGAAAACGGCAAATAATAGCATGCAGAGATATAGCATAAATTCACCACAGACAGACTGAATGATACAAAAGCTGACATTTTGCCATCTGTTTGTCTCCAATAAATGTCTTCCCCAGATGATTTCTTCTCCCCTCACCTCCTCTTCTTCCCAACACCCACACAACCGAGCAGTCCCCACCTGGGAACACTGCTGGGACGGAGCAGCTGAGCTTGAAGTCATCTTGTCCATGAGATGCTGCTGCTGGAGCAGCTATGGCACACATTGCTGCTACTACATGATTAAAGAACAAAAAGGAAATGGGGATTCGAACTGTCCAAGTGATGGGGGCAAGTAAGTATGAGTTGCTTCTATATGGATTTTCAAGCTGCCAAATCAGGCTATTAATCTCTGTTTACCCGTGGGTAGAACAGGGCCATCAATATCTGGCAAACTTAAAAGGATGCTCCCTGCTATAATTATTTTATAAAACGTTTCAGGAACTTGGAGGAAAGGACAAAAATGTTATTACTTACATGACTGAAAATGAATTATGAAGCTGAACGCTCTTAGATAGCAATCAGATTTCTGATTACTTTACTAGTACCTCAATTTTCATATCCTTCCCACCCCACTACGTAAGTTATTGCTACTTCAAACCTTCTCACTTATTGCACCTTCCTGAATTGGTGGATGGTCTTTCTTGCATACTCTATCAAGACTAATAAATTCAACCAGAACAATCCATTTTCCCCCCATGTCAAGGCATATGGCTGCTTTTACTGCATCTTCCTACCATCTTTAACCTATTTTTGTTTTCCTTTGCATTGGCCTCTTAGCATTGTTTCCAAAAACAGAGCAGGAAAAAAAAAAAGTCCTACAAGGAGGCAAATTGTCAAGCTGAAGCAGTAAAGGCTTTATGGCAGTCCTAACACTTTCCATAAAGCAAGAGGGAACACATGAAAGCTAGCTGTAACGTCTAAAATTTTTATGTGCGGTCTTTTTGCATAGAAGATGCATGTTGCTATTTCAGTCACTACAGTTCACACGCAACTGTTGGGTTGAACTACTTAAAAGCAAAAATAGATCTTTCTAGTCAGTGCACTTCAGAATACTTAAGTGTTAGGAAAAAAAATAACAAAAAAAGCATGGGAGAGCAAAATTTAGGCCAAATGAACCACCAAATACTTTGCATGAGCAGGAAGGTAAGCTCTGCTGGAGCTAAGTGGTTAAAATATTCTGACAGTAAGGATAACAAATCAAATTTTTCCTAGTGTTTGGGTACTTACAGGGTGATTCATCAACACAGCAATGAACAATAGCATTTACTGTGGGACACATTTCCTAACTGACCACCAGACCACGATTAACCCTGTGTACAGAAGGCCTATGAACAGTGTGTGCCAGAATGGAATACAGGGATGTCCAAAAGGGTGGTGAAACGAACAGGCACAGCAGAACCAGAACGAAAGAGGTGGAGATTTGGGGAACATAGTCTGGCCCTTCAGGAGTTAAGGTCTCTAACCTCTGAGAACTGAGCTGGGCTCATGATGCTCCTTACTAAAAGCTGAACAGTTCAGCTCAGCAACTCCAAAAATATCTGGAAACCAGCAGCCAGAAAGAAGACAACACAACTAGGAAGAACAGCATTAATGAGGAGATCAAAGAACACAAGAAAAGAACCCAGATTTGAACCAAACTTTTAATGGCCTTTCCTTTAGCTGTTTGTATTCTGCCTCTGAGCTCCAGATTCTGCTAAGATTTAACAGCATCCAACCTTTGCAGCATGCTTACACTGCTCCCAAATGACTACTGTGGCAAGTTTTTTTTTTTTTTTTTTTTTTAATTTCCTGCCTGTCATCGAAGATGTCACATTTGACTGTTTTTATATTTTATAATGCATCAGCCAGGTGCTGTTCCTGCCAAAAAAATAACAAATCTTCTGGGTGTTCCAAATTGGTACAGCTTACAGAACTACTCGGTTGTTCTTTGGCTTTAATAGCCTAGGACACTGAAAAGAGGAGAAAGTGTAAGTGTTGCCCACTAAGTGCTACGCAACAAGTCCAGCCATTGTATGCAATTTCACTTCATACATCTAGCTCTCTAAGGAAATAATGCTTCTCCAGCTGAGTTATGGAGCCATTTCCACATCTGTTCCCTTTTTTGAAGCCACTAAACGAAAATCAGAGCGATGCACTTTTTAATGACTTTGGCATAACTAAAAGAAAACTTCACTCTATAAAAGGAAGCCTGCTTTCTCTCCTTATTTGGCAGTAAAGCATGTACTGATTGTGAACATGGCTTGAATACAAAGTACATTGTAATTGAACTGTATGAGCATTTCAGTTTTAAGATGGCACTTCTAATCTTTCTCTCTTCTTTGTGTGATCCAAAGACTATGATGACTTAAAATTCAGAGAATATGCAGTGGTTTACAAGGCAGACTTAGTCGAAAAGCTTATTTTTTAGGAGCCATATTCACGAACAACTTAAAATAGAAAGATGCAGGGGATATACGTAATTTTCAGTGAATTTTAAATGCTGAGTTCCTGCATTATTAGTTTACCATGTTGTGAGAAAAACACCTCAGAACAGTAAAATTATCATTGTACATGGGGTGTCAGTCCGTCTAGTCTAGCGTCCTCTCCCTTATCATGGCTTCAGTGATAGCCCTCTTAAAGAAAAAGCCCTGCTCAAGTCTGTTTAGAGATGGGATGCCCCTGGAGAAAGTTCTGTCCCGTTGCCCAATAAGTGGAGATTGGCTTGTGTCTCAAATCCTTTCCTAAAGTGGTCTCTTCTTGTTTTGTTTTTTTGTTGCCAAACCTTGAGACTGTTAGACTGCTGCTTCTAGCTCTTGTTCATATCATTCACCCCAGCAGACACTTGTTTTCCACAGGGTTGTGACAAGGCAAAGGAAATGGTAAAACTTAAAAAGTAACTGGACAAATTGAGACAAAACCAAAAAGCAACAACAAAGTAACAACCCACAACCTTGACTCTTAAATGATAAAGTCACCAAGCTTGGCAGTGGGAATTCCCTAGCCAGAGATCCCAGGAGGCTGGGGGAGCGCTGCAGGGAAGCACCACCACCTGCCCCTTCCCTTCTGCTCCCCTGCAGGCCCTGCTGTAGGCAGCGGCCCATGGGGGGACAGCCGTTGGGCTCAGCTCACCTGTCTACTCTTATACCAGGTATTTGAGTTCAAGGGTTTTAATAACTTCTACGTACAGGGCTAAACCTCACTGGTTTCACACCTTGGATATAAAATGGAAATCATTTGGCAATTGTTTGTAAAATGGGCAGGGCAGACAGTGTGCTTCCACAAGCCAGAGTTACTGAAGCACCAAAACAGAACGATCAGGCTGCACATCTTCACATTAAATGCAATTTCCCTCTCAACATGTAGATGAAGAGCTGCAAATTAACCCGCTACACAGAGGTCTAACTACTTTGTGATCAGCTTTTGACACCCACGGAGTTAACTTTTACTGAATGGCAATATTACTCAGAGGCCTCTGCAGCTGCTGGCTCGAGCACTGTCTGTGCAGATACTGGGGCATGCAGGAGGAGGGGAGCTAGCGTATCACCCCAGCATGTCACCCCCGAGTATCAACCCAGCGTATCATCCCCCAAAAACTCTGGGGAGCTGCCAAGGGGCGACATAAAAGGACCCATTCAGCCAGGGGCCAAGAGCAGGAGCGCTTACGGGATTCACGGAGTACACAGGCAGAGGAGGCAAAACTTCCCTGGCATCCCATGTGATGCTCTCTGATGCACAGAGAACTTCTGTTAGAAATCCGGGAGAAAAAATAAAACTTGATGATGTGTTGTAATAGGCTAGAAGGTATTTAACTGTTTATGGAGTAAAAGAGAACCACTGAACTAATAAATGTGCGGTTATTACTCTGAGCAGAGGACAAGTGGCACATTAGCTCATTTTATTATTAAATTAATAGCAGATTAGTGTGTTTAATTGACCTAGATTGTTCTAACCTAGCTGAGGTTGGCATGTTCCAACTAGCTTGTTGCAGGCACGTCGTAATTCAGTAGTTGTTTTCCTTAGCCAGCTCAGGGAATTGGAGAAGAATCGGGTGCACCACAGGAGCAGGAAGGCGTAAGGGACCGACTGCTTGTCCCCAGCCGTTCCTCCTTCCCTTTTTTACTCAGCTCCGCTGTCGATCACTGCTGCCAGCCAGAGCTGAGCCTGCCAATCACTCCGACACTCTGCATTTCCCAAGCCTGGGACTCTCCTGGGAAAACTGTTGACTCTGATTTAAATATTATTCCTCACAGTGCTATTTTCACTACCTGCTACAGAATTTCGGCATGCACAAGATGAATGCTCATGAGGACTTAATTTAAACCAGAACATGACAGAATTGATAAATCCAGTGACAAGAGCAAGAGCCGTCAATAGGAGAGACCTGTACACCATTCTACCTAGCAGTGGCACTGAACATGCGACTTGATGTCTCACATTCTCTCTGCACATTATCTGAACCCAGCCTTACAGCATGCTTGACATTTTACAGAATAAAGAGATGACCTGGTGATCCAGGTGGAATAAAACAATATTTTTTGGTGCAAAGCTACTGGGACTCAGCATATGGAGTCACTGGAACTGATGCAGGATAGGTGTTATGGTACAGAGCTATCAATAAAGAGGAAAAGAGGAGCACCACAATCAAATGAGAAAGGTTTTCCAGCTGCAGAGGTTGTTTAAAGCTTCAGAAATGTGATGTTTGGTCACTGCTGCTCCCTGAAAGCACAGAGCTATAGGCATTACCATTGAGCTGTGGGAAAGGGCACATCCCACAGCTCACAGAGACGCTCTGCTTGCACAAGCCTTTGCTGCAGACCCCCTTTTTTTGGAAATTTTACTACGGCTGATAAATCATTTCTGTGAGAGTGGTCAGCAAGGTGCTGTGCAGACCTGGAACAGCTATTTTTGTCTAATTACTCCTCCTCTGTCTGTTCCCAGCCTCGTGAAATGATTGGAAGCTCCAGAAACCCTAATGGCTCTAGATGCTTGCTTGGGCATAACTTGTAATACTATCAGTTTCTGAGAAATGAGTCAGAAAGCTATAATTTTCACATGTAAAAACTGTTTAGCACAGAAGCAGTGGAGATGAGAATGAAGAAAAATCTCATGTGCGCACCTCCTCCCCAAGTACAGCTCCTGAAACTGCCATCTGTGACAGACCCTGAACAGGGAGCAAGCCCAGTCTGCTTCCCATCTCCCTCTCCACAAAAGCATCTTTGCAAACTGACTGTCAGGAGGAGCCACTCCTTACCAACAACTGTTCTCAGAAGCAGGTCTACTTCTCTTTGCTGGACTAGGGATTTCTTAACTCAGATGACACTGAAGAGCAGTTGCTATGCAAAAACTCCCAGTGATGCGGGAGGAAAAAAATAAATAGCAGAGGAACAGGCCAGCTTACCTTGCATTGTCCCTGCCGTGTGACTTCAAGAAGTTCATGTCACGGTATCTAGACAGGAATGCTACTAGCTGGTCATTTGTCCTGTGAGGGAAAGAACAAAAGATGTACAAATTACACAGTGAAAAGTACTATCTTTAGAGTAATTTATGCACTTCTCATTCTCATTTGGAGACCATCTGCAGAAGGATGCAGTTGCTGAAACACTTCCATCCTGCTGCTGAACTCCACTGTCTCCCTGTACCCAGAAACATGTGCTTGGAAAGAAGTATGGCTTTATTATGTCTTAAAGAAATTCATATAAAATCTTGGCAGATGTTTTCAGCATTGTAATGGAGTATGTACTAAGTAATACTGTTCAGCACTTTTAAAGTAGGAAAAGCCAGCTGCGAGATGACTGGCCTGACAGTCCTGTTTTACATACTTTGCTAGATCTTTCCTAGGGAATTTGGTTAAGTATCTAATGGCATTTTGGTTGGTTTAGTCCTTGTAACAGAGAAGAGGCCAGGGTTGAACTGCATAAAGCAAGAGAATCTAGATGTGAAAATCCCAATAAAATTAACAGGAACAAAGGAATTTAGAAGGTTAATTCCAATTAATATGACTGGCAACTTGACACCGGTATTTTCAGAATTTCAGCCAACATGTCCAAGAACGTATTTATGCTTGGCAGCTTTTGTTGTCTGTTAATTCTTTAACAATGCAGCAAAACTGTTCTCTATTTCTCTAGGTCAGCATATTTAGGAAAAAAAGAATAAATCATATTAAAAAGATCTTTATCTCCTGAGTTACATTCAAAAACACAATATTACAGATACAACAGCATTTAAGCAATGGTCTGTAATGGACTCGATGGCAAGAAAACTAAAATAAGCCAGCTGTCAACAGTACTGTACCTTGAAAACATTTTATTAGTGTAAGACACAGAAAATCAAGTTAAACAAGATTTCTGTACAAAATGCATTTAACTTCTGAGGTCAGGCTGCAACAACTGGGAAATGTTATCAGACTGGTAACCTCTCTCCACTTCTCAAAACCCAAATTCTTCTGTCACCACAGGTAGCATGTCATTATTGAACTGATGAGTAAAAAGCAAGTTAACCATTGATTTTAGCTGGACCAAATGGAATGTCTGTCCATCAGTCGGCCTGCGTGACCAGGCTGCAGGAGCATGAGACCCTCCTTCTATGCTCACTCATCAGAGCTTTAATACCTCCCAGGGTCAGGCTCTGCATCTCAACTTGGCAACCTCAGAAAACTGCTTTCTGTATAGTAAGCTGTGCAGATTTTCACATTTGCTGCTCCAGTGACTCTCCATCTTACTGGGATGAATAGGCATTTAGTGAATTTACTTAGCAATGCTTCCACATGAAATGGTTTCAATGGCTGACATCTTCGGGTGAGTTTCTAGGCAAAAGCTGGCACATAAAGATGATCTTTAGAAATATAACAAAGTTTGGAAGTGCTTGAGCTTCAATTTTCTTGCAGGACAAAAATCAAATCAACCGAAGTAACACCACTCAATAAAACATCATTTATAGATTGCTCACCTACCTACAGTGTGCTGCTGAGAAGTGCTCTACCAAATATACTTGGACTCAGGGCTGCTAAGCAAACTTTTTAATCATTCTCACTTTTTAGATACCTCTTATAAATGCCCACCTGGGTTTTAGCTCTCAAAATAATTCATAATTGACATCTTTCCACTCCCTGAAAACAATGGTGGCATCACGCTTCTAACTTTTATTAAAATATTTTTTAGGAAATAACTTTATACAGAGTTTTACTCTTTGTCATTTAAGTATGCTTCTTTTTGTGTGGTGACAACATGGAAATAAAACATCACATTTCCATTTGGTAAAACATTCTAGCTATTTGACATTCAGATTTATGCGGTCAACCAATTCTGTGCTCAGCATGGGAGCACAGTGCATTTCTATTAAGCTTTCATTCAGAACACTTCTTCTGGCCCCGACACCACGAGGATGCTGCGCACTACCTCCAAATTATTCCACCGCACCATATTAAAAAGAAAATCAAAGGTATTCAACATGCCACAGATGCTAATGCAGCTGCTAAAATCATCCTCACCACCTTGAAAACTTTGCCTTCAGGGGTATATTTCCTAAACGCCCCTGGCACAGACTGCTACCACACTTCGTCATGCACGGTGGCAGCGCCATCACAGTGCTGCTGGCACTCGGTACTGACAATGCCTCTGGCACGCGTTGAGCACTACTAAAGGCGTGGGCCTATTTTTAATCTAAGTGAAGCAATGGAAAGCCGAGATTTCCAGCCGAAGACATCACTGGGAGCAACATCAACTCCACAATGCCAAATTAAATTCTGCTGGAGCTCCACAGATTTCAGGGATAATTCACCGAGCGTAAACCTGGCACAAAAGCCTTTACTAACCATCACAGCACAACAGAAAGTAACAAGGACAGCATATTCCTAATATTTCCTTCCTAAGGAGGAAATCAGAAAGTCATGGGGATAAGGGAGAGCAGTTCATGCTAATATGCACACTAATATACATATTACATTTCTATCAGTTTCCCTAGTGTGTAGCAGCATGAATACAGATGTAGGAAGAAGTCTTTCTGGAGCCGGTGCATGAGGCTGGAGGTGATGAACGCATTCGCACTGCTCCCGCTTTTATTTCCTTCTGTCACCTAGCGAATTCGGAGGGCGAGGCATCTGGGAGAATTACTCAGCTGAGTACCTGTGCAGGTAGCAGGGAGGGAACGTGAGAGTAGGAAGGGGAGAGGAAACGTGCTGGTTTTCAGAAGTGCAGCACGTGGAGTGAAAGGGGAAAGCAAACCTCCCAGGAATCCCAAGCGTGAAGAGAGACTGCGCGTAGTGGGGGTGTCCGTGGGAGGAAGAAAAGCAAAGACTGAAAAGGAAACAAGGCATTTTTGACTTCACTGATGAAGAAGAGCAAGTCATCCAGCTGGGATGGTGGGATCCATCTCCACCAGACCTTCACCAAGGTCCCTCTGCTCCTCTTCTGTGGGGTAGGGCTCAGGGGATGGATGGCCTCAGACAAAGCAGCCTCAGGGCTGCCTGCGATCTGGCCCTGGCACTGCCTGACCTGGGACTGTGGCCGAGCTCCCGGGCTGGGGCTCAGCCTAGGGTCAGGACCAAGGGTTGAAGGACCAAGAAAGGTAAAGGTGAGACCTACAGCAAGAATGGAGCTCAGAAGAGATTGCCCAAGAAGAGCAAGGCCAGCCACTAGCGTTTTCTCATGAGCAGCCCGCGGCCTGGGACTCAGGTGTCCCAGGGTGTAAGCAGTGTCACCTGAGACTCAATAACTGCACGTACATGGCTTAGCATTGCAGTAAATTCAGCTCACAGCGTGTACACTGGGAGCTGAACTGGAGAACAGGCAGCAAAAACATGTGGTGTTTGCATTGTCTGGAGACCCTGGCAGCTTTGCCCGGGACACGGTACGAGCACCTCCCCATGCACCACCACAGCCCAGTGCCGCGGAGAACAAAAGGCAGTGCCGGCCTCGCTGGTTTTAAACAAATCCTCCAAGCCCTGGTGACTAATCCAAGCAAAGAGCAGAGATCCCCTTAGTTTACAGCTGTGAAAATAGATTAAGAAAGTGTTTGGAGATTCCGAGAAAAAAAAAAACAAGCAATTGTTACTTTTGGAAGATAGTGAAGGGTAACATAAATGTCCTGGATTCAGCAAGGTACTTTAACGCATGGGCAACTTGAAGGATGTACAGGATAGCACCCACTTCAATGGGGCTATTCATAAGACAAAACTTACACAATTGCTTAACAGTTTGACTAAGTTGGATCAAATGTTCAGAAACTTTTGGCAGCACACACGTATGGGAACAATTAGCTTGATTTTGTGTGGGAATCGGATGAAAAAAAGGGCCACTTCTGTACCTCTGTTTCTGTGCAGTATCTGCCCAGGCTGAACTGGAGATTAACGGCCTCACCAACGAGCCAGCGGGAATGGTTTGTGCGTATGTGACAATGCAGGGCATGGGAGCTGGGCAAGCAGCACCCAGTCATTAATATGAATTACACACTAATCTCTTCTCACTGCATAAGCCAGAGCCCTAATGCAATTCTGTCCATACAGAACTCCTCTTTCTTGTAGTGGAACTTTGAGAATAAGCAGTGTGTAAGTATAAGATAACTGCTATACGAGGAGAAATGATTAAGCTCTAAGTTGTTGATAATGCCAAAGCCCTTTTGGAAATCCAGCGGTGACACTAGGAGAAGGTTCATCACTTGAAATTGTTATTGACACAGCACCCGTAATGCACCTTGTACTTCATGTAACACACACACACACAGAAAAATGCTTTCTGACCTAGCGTGCTTGTGGGAAAAATATTAAGAAAAATATTAAAAGATCATTAAAGACTAAATAAGTCCACAGTCCTCAACAGAGCGGAACGCACATCTTGAGATGCTGAACTGAAGAGGCACCAGCTGAACTTGGTGCAAGGTCTCGTTCAGAGCTGCTCCCCAAAGCAGCAGCCTCCACCAGCTCCTTCCAGAAGGCTGCACCCACCCCGTTTTCTGTTTCTAAGAGGGAAGGAGATGGAAATGGGTAACAAATGGGTGGAACAGGACAGCGGAGCGAAAACAGCCTTCTTCCAGTGCACTTGGAACTTGAAAGAGTTTTGGCTACATCATCATAAAGGGCTGTTCCTATTCGCCTTTTGTAATCTAAATGATCACCCTGCCCTAAAACTCATGACTTGTTAAATTGGTTTTATTACATAAAGAAAACCTAAAAGGGCAAAAAAATCCCAACCTCTGGTTTATGCTTCAGAGCAATAGGAGAGAAAAGGTAACAGACAGTTTCAAGGATCAGCATCAGCTGATGTCCCAAGTCCCATGTCATTTTCTGGCATCATTTTATTTTCTTCTTTTTTTCCCATGTGTCTGCTGATGCACACAAACATCAGCGCTGAGAACTGCATACTGCTACCCCTTCCAGGCAGCTGTAACTCACTTTAATCACAGATGTGGTTATGTGTGAATTATGATGTTGGAATATGAAAAGCTAGCACAAGAAAATTAAAATGCAGCTTTAAAAATGTTTAAACCAGATCTGCTGTCCTGGCTCCACACTCCTCCAGATGCAAAGGGCAAAGCCTGCTGCAAGCACCAGTATCTTTGCAACTCCTCTCCCCAAGCAGCAATTTTATTTGAATTGTGATTTTGGCTGGTAATGCTTTTGTCCCTGATGTAATGTTAATGTGTGGAAGAAGTCAATGTGGAGACTTTCCAGAGATTTTATCTCTTACACATTTTCCAATCTGGCAGGTAAAAAAAATATCAATGCCCTTTTTATCGCTACACACACGGGAGCAAAGGAACTTTTAATTACCCTGACTGTAGACACACTCCCTGCAAAATGAGCATAAGTGTGCCGAGACTGGGACAAGTCACATCCTGGTCACAGCAAGTGCAAAATATTATGTAAGTGCATAATTAGCTGCAACAACCAACAAACCTAGAAACCCTTGCCACTGAACATACATTTATGGTGCTGCTGGCAATGCTGCTTAAACCCCAGCTCTGAGATTTCTGTCACGTGTTTACCTTATGTTGTGCCATGGTGCTGAGAGCTGGGTGGGTGTCATGAAAGCAGCTGAGCAGCCAGAAAACAGAGAAAAAAAAAGAAAAAAATGGAGAGGGCCTGGGAGAGCAGGGCGAGGAGGCCAACCTTGTGTGAAGCAGCAATGAGGAGCCTATGAAGCAGATGAAGGGTAATGGAGGCAAACACACAACCAGAAGTCAAGCCTGTCAGTGTTCATGAGGCATTTGGCTAATGCCCTCGATAACATACTTCGATGTTTGGTCAGCCCCGCAGTGGTCAGGCAGCTGGACTTGATCCCTGTAGGTCCCTCCCAGCTGAACTACTCTACCCTAAACATGCAGACATGCACACAGGCCTCGAAGTAGAAGGGCCGATCACATTTGATTTTGCTGCCTTCTTCGCAATAAATTTTAATAATACTGATCAAGCCCATTGATTTGAGTAAGTGAAGATTTTAACTGTACCTAACACATCGCTGTGAATCATCAGCCGTTGCTGCCAAGAGGCTGGTGGCAGGAGGCGAGTTCCTTCTGGACCATCCCTGCCCCGGGGCTGCCCCGGCTCGGGTGAACCCTGCCCTGCTGCCCTCTCCCTTCGCTCAGGCTGGCTCTGCAGTCCAGCACCTCCACAGGGCACAGAGGAAGGAGAGGGCAAACCCAGGCAAACTAACAAAAAGATACAACAATAGAATGGTTTTGCCCCAAAAAAGCAAAAACCTACAAGACCTCTTCCAGAAGGAAATGCTTACAGCAGGAGGATAAAACCACATGGATGCAAGCAGAACAACACAACAAAACACCTCCCATTGCAGGATTTGGTTTTGGGACCCCAGATTCCCAGCCTGGCCATCGTGTTGGTGCTGTCACCTCCATCCCTCTCCCCGGGAGGCAGTTTGAGAGCCCTGCTACTGCCCCAGAAGCCTGACCCATATGTACTCGGGATCAGGCTGTGGCAAAGAGAAAAGTCTTTGCTGTCTGAAATCACAAAGAAAAGGCTATATTTAGCCCTCGCTATCCATCACAGAATAAATATTAGCATTTGCTCAGAGAAGCTGATTCCCCTAAGAGCAGTCATTCATAGAACAGCATAAAAATGAGAGCGACAGATAGGGTTTTAGAGGGCAACTGCACGTGGAAGGCTGCAGGTGACTTAACGCCTTTGCTTTAACAGCAGTTGTCTTAAATTGTTTGTTTTGTCTTTCAAGTCAGGTTTCAGATAGGAACAGGATAATGGAGAAGTACTGCCCGTGCAGCCAGCTGGCCGCAGTACTGCAGGGCTGAGCGCTGCCGCCTGGGCAGGGAAGTCACACACACGTGCCTCTGTATTGGGCTTACGTGGCAAAGGTTTGGCAGCGGGGGGCTGCAGGGGTGGCCCCTGTGAGCAGAACCCAGCAGCTGCCCCATGTCAGATCAGAGCCAGCTCCAAAAGGGACCTGCTGCTGGCCAGAGCTGAGCCACAAGTGATGCTGCTTGCTGGGACAGCGTATTTAAGTAAGGGAAAAAAAGCTGTGCAACAGCAGCTGGGAGAGAGGGGTTGTGGAGGAGTTCAGGAATCAGGGTCAGGGTGCAACACCCCAGGCTCCCAAAGCAGGAGTTTGGATGCCCCAGGTGCTGCTCAGTCACCCCACAGGACGCAGCCCCTCGCAGCGCAGTTCTGCCAGTGTTGGGCGACCCTCAGATGTTTTGTTAGCAATACAACCATCTCCACTGTACTTTCGATTACTGCTTCCCATTCAACCACTGTCTGCCTCCTAAGGAACAGAAAAGAACTAACAGAGTCACAGGAGAGTGAAAGTCCTCTTTAAATGTCACACCACTGAATGAATCTCTTCCTGGTGAGAGTACAGAAATGCTCGGGCACAAAAGAGATCTACTGAGAGAAAAGGAGAAAACTCCATTGTCTGCTTCTTGAGACACTCCACAACCCATTTTATAGGAATCCAGTGATTCAGATGTCATTCATAAAATAAATAAATAAGCCTACCACTGACAGGCAGCACATGCTTAAATGAAAATCCTGAAGAGACCATATATAAGAGAATTCCACCAAGGATTAATGAACAAATGTGATTAAAACTATCTCCAGCTCTGGACCACAGCCAAAACGCTGCCAGCAGTATTTGATATGTAAATGCTTAAAACATTTGCTGTGTGCACAGTCGTTGATGCAAAGCATCTATAGAGAGTTCCTTCATCTAATTAGAGATATTGGCTTAGCAAACTTTGGAGTTTATAGAAACCCTCAACGTCTCATTATTCCTTTAAAATAGAATATTCATTTGTTTGGAATGTTTTCCAGCTATATCCCATGAAACCTTGAAATGCCTGTGGCTAATGAAAAACGCCAGCCCTGTATCAGCTAATAAACCCTTGGGCTTTTACGATAATAAAACACTCACCGCATGTACTCATTAAAACTTTTTAACTTGTTGCTGTTGACTTTCTTTAGCTACTTGCTAAGTTTAAAGTAATCTACTCAATTTCCGATTATTTTATAGAGCAATTTCATCGGAAGTGCTTAAATTATAGAGGATCTTATCAACCACACCATATTACAGCACGTTAGCTGTGAGTCTGATCCAGTAAAGCATTTAACAGCATGTGCTTCACTGTATCACACTCATAACTCTTCTGAAACAATGCAGCTTCATGCTGTACTCTCATGAGCCACTTCCTGAGTAAGGGTCTGCATGTCTGTTTGTTAGGATGCAGCATATGCAGGGACTACACTCAAAATTAACAGTTAAGAGTTATGCTTGAATTCATCTAAGATCTCTTAGTGCATTTATTAAGGAGGCTTTGCGAGGGAGCTCAGCCCAGTTGTACCTTGGTTTGTCCATCTCTGCCATGGGAGTATCACACATCTCGCTGGGAGTTTTAGATTTAACTCACTGTTTTCAAAATATTAGTTCTAAAATGACATTTTCTGAGCACCCTTACCACTGCAACAAAAAATATAAAAATAGGGAAAAAAATTAACCTGTAATGATGTGTAATGTGCAGCTGTTTTCTCCAATTTTAAAGCAACCTACGTGCTTTATGTTAAAATTATGAGATGCATTACTTAAAATACTGATTTCCTTTCATAAATTTGACTCTATATGATCTCTAAGCCTAGATCATGTGTATGCTTAATAATGAATGCAATGAAAAAGCACTTGCATAACAAAACCTTCCCAAGTTCCTTCCAGATGTCCAACTGCATGGAACCAGGCACACATGCAAGACCATCAAAGAAAATCAACTAACTACATGCAGGACGAAGGCTTTCCTGAACCACCTGACTGATGTTCATGCATGTCCTGTGTATTTCTCTATTAGAGTTTACGAATGATCAGCACATCACCACTAGTATCTTTTTTTTTCCATCCTTCTCGCCCAGAGCTTGAGTGCCTTCCAGATAGCCTTTGCTAAAAAGGTTGATAATTGCATATTTCCTACAAATATTTTTAAGTAAATGCAGAGACATGTGTCTACCTTAGATAAGGGCTAGAAAACTTGTTAAAGGTATATACTGTAGCAAAGCAAAATTCCTTTCTTACCGCATTCAGAAGAGATGTCAGCTCAGTGGAACTGAACGTATGGAAGAAAGCTCAAACATTTTTATCAGTGCTGGCAAAAACTGTTCATCAAGCCCCACTGGCATTCCCTAAATTCCTATTTGGAAAGTAAAATAATGCAGCCTGGTGCAGAGAAAAATACTGCAATAAGGGGCTTACACACTTCCAGCACAGCCTAAGCCAAAAGGTCTAGCGGTTTTGGATAAGTAACCCCCAGTTTTGATTCCTCCTCAGCATTAACTCATCTCCAAGCACGAGTAGGCTCTCCCACACTACAGCGCAAACCTTGAGTAAGCAGATTTCCTTTTGGCATTTCACGTTCACATGCAAACATTTGTTTGTGGGTGCAGAATGATTTATGCATTGCTCTGCAGAAAGTTTTGAGAGCATGCTGCGTGTAAAAGAGGGAAAGATGGACAAACAGGAATATTTGGGGCATCTTCAGACAAAAGATGTTCAACTATTTGCATCCCCAATAAGCTGTGCAGCTGCCTGGAGTGAAGGCACCTCTCTTCTAAAAGCTTTGCTCATTTCCAGGCTGAGATGCAGGAACACTCCTCAACTCTCCAATGACATTTTGTTTTCACAGTTGTATGATTTCCACTTGTCACTTCTGTCTCCAGCCTCAAATCCCTGGGACTCGACAGAAATGGAGTAATTACTTTCACAGACAAAGCAGCATGCAAATATTCCAAACAGGACGCACACGTCCACTCGACATGCCCCCTGGGCAGGGGGAAGGCAGCCTAGGGAAGAAGAGACATGGCTAGGACAAGTGACAGAAGCAACCCTGTGACCCCGTGTGCCAAAACGATGCCTGCAGGCCACGTGAGGGCACACAGGTCCACGAGCCAGATGTCTCCATCAGCTAGGCACAGGGAGGGGACATGTGTGGCACGGAAGGAACACACCACACGTGTGTTTGGGTGCTTTCTGCCGAGGCAGACAGGACCCAACATCCTCCAGCCAGCCAGGTTTAGATCATGAGAAACAGGGCCAATGTCCCAAACCTTTTTAGCTGGCCTTCAAACCTTAGCTACCATTAGCACTTTAGTCAGCAGCTTTCCAAGCTGGCAGTGGGTAGGATGAATGCAAACATTTGTGATTTCCATGGTAAAATGGTCCTGGTTAGCTAGATGACATCGATGTGTCCAAATCTGAAAGTGTTTCACCTTTTTCTGTTAAGACTCTATGAAGTGATTGAATGCAGCACGTGAAGCTAATGCACATAAACTATCTGCTGAAATTTCAGTGCACAAAGGCTATTTTAATATTATACTGTCAAAGGTCTACTGTATTTTACATTTCCATCTAGAAGGAAGTGGAGCATTGACGTAAAGGATTTTTTTTGACAGACAGCGAGCAGGAAGCAGCACTGCATCTGAACAGGCTAACTCAAAAACTTCAAGCCACGTCACTATATACATTGAGACTCATGTTTAGAAAAGATTCATGCCCAGAACTTCTAAATTTAATGATGTTATTCACTTAATTTTAACCCTGCAAAAGAAACAAAGCAAAACACAATGCCTGGGGTGTATTTTCTCTCTTCAGCTTATTCCTATTTATCAAGTTGTATGACAATAAGGTTTTTTAACCACTGGAAAAAACAGCTTGTGGAATAAGAGAACTACTGGTAAATGCACTTTCTGCCTATTCTTATACCAGCTACATTCTGAAAGACATACTTTTATCCTCTTTTCAGCTGATAAATGCAAAAGACTAACTTTCATTCTGTTTACATATCCATGATGCTCCCAGACCAGTGCCGTGCACTAGGTTTACGCTGGCTCAGGCAAGACCAGGGATCTGGCTATGTCTGCTGGGAATGGGCTATGGGAAATCCTAACAGACCGCTGTGGTGATTCCCAGTTCAGATGCCACGCTGATCAGGAAGTGACGGCATGTTGTTTGCATGTGTGCGCGGCATGTTAATAGCCGCAAATTAGCACTGTCCTCCTGCCATTCTGACGGCTGCTGTTTTCTTCCTTCCCTATGTATCTCATAGCAGGTAATGCTCCATAGCAAAACTTCTTGAGCACCCTTTTGTTTCCCCAGAAGCCTTATTCGTTAATGTGTACGAGTGACAAAACAGAATTGCTGCCGGTCGCTACACGCCTTCTAACAGTTGCTGAAGTATGTTTGTCAAGACACTATTTTTCAGGAAGTTGCCTTTACCCAGCATTACAATAAGCCATTCCATTACTAAACTGCATCAATGCAGAGATCAATACAGACAACTATCCCATTTAACAAGCCAACAAACACACTCCCAGTAGATCAAAAACACCGGCCAGCCTCCTATCGATTCCAGAACGCACCTCGTAAGGATGCAGCAGCACAAAGAGTTAAGACAGACACTGTGATATGCTTAAGTCACAAAGAGAACTAAGCCTGCTTAATTTATCTGCTGAAAAATATCTAAAAAACCAAACAAAAGCAACAAAAACAAACAAAACCACACACACAAAACCAAAATGCTTGCCCCTAAGCCAAGGGTTTAATATTAAAACCAAGCACAATAACATGATAGATTTTTTAGGCTTATCAAAGCACTGGGATTTTATTTAGTACAGAACGCTGCTCCCTGCTCTGCGTTCTTTCAGTGTTCGGCTGCTGTTGCATATTCATGCAGAACCTCCTCTGCCTACACGAAACATCCCATTTTGATGAAAACAATAATCACTGATTAAATGAGCAAGTGGAGTGAGAGGCAGAAATGATCAACAAGTCCATTACTCAAATTAGTGAGACTTTGTTTTTTGTTGTTTTTTTTTTAAATCTAGATATTGGGCTGAGCGGGATCTTTTTGTTTGTGCTGTGTATATTTTATCTTGCGTATTTTATTTTCAGCAATTTTTTTCACCATCTCCAAAATCAAATTACCAAGCAGCTTGGCATAAAAGAGAAGAATGTAAATAGGAGCATAAATTCAAAGCAACCATTCACTTTCCCACCTAATTTATATATTCTCTTGCCCAACTGAAATTTTATTTGTACAAGTCAGTAAGAGAAACGACTTGCTCATTAGGTTGGGTGATTATAATTGAAAATGCTCACTTTCTTCCAAGGAAGAGGGGGGAAGAGGTTTTGAGAGCATCTTGTGTTAAGTAAGCTGATGTTGGAGCAGAGACCTTTCAGCCCATGGCACTCCAACCTGGAGGCTGTCCTGGGACGTCTTACCTGGGGGCTGGGATCTCCAGCATCACACACAGAAGGATAATGTGAAGGTGACACATGTACAGACATCAAGCGAAACCAGGCTGAGTGCCAGAAGCTCTACATCAAGTCCATTCCGAGGGCTGCGTGTAAGTTTCTCTGCGTGCTACGAGATGCAGAGGTCCAGTATCTTCTGCAAAGCTCACCAGACACGTTCGCTGCTGCCACCCATCACATCGATAGAGACCCCAAGCGCTCACGCTGAGCTCGCGAGCACAGCAAACCTGAGACCACCGTCCCACTGCTGGAAATGGGAGCAGGAACACCCTTTCTGAGAGGCCACAGCACAGCTTTGTCACTCAGTCTTCATGTTGGATGCTGCCTACCTCCCTGTTTCATTTGCACCACAAACCTAGAAAAAACGGCCAACGTAGTCCTAGATAGCTCTGCGAGCAGATGGCCTCCCCTTCCCTTCTGATGCAGTGGGAGAAATCGATTTAGACACAGCAATGTTTTTTTCATCCCTCACTTTCCACTGAAAAGGCAGGAGGGAACAGACACCCTTCCCACGACAAGTCCCATCTCCTAACTAGAGTTATCTCAATAAATGGGTAGTGGGACCCTAGCATCGGAGGCAGCTACTTGCCCATGAGTTGCAGCTGAGAGCCCATCCTCTTCCCAGCGAGCCCCTGCTGCTGAGGCACTTGCAGAAACCTTTAAAAGCGACGTGAATTTGAGCAGACCAGTAACTTCCCCAAGCTCCTCGTGGGCCTGCCACTCCCTTTGATCCCTGAGCTGCTGAACCAACCTGTCGGAGCGCATCAACTCAAAGCACCACAAGGCAAAACAGGGAAAACGGGGTCAGGCTAATGGGATTTAACATTAATTCTGCACCAAGCCTGAAAAGATGGAGGAACAGGGCCTGGGGGGTGAAAGGGATAATGAACTGAGAGTTGATGGAAGGAAACTTAATTGGTTTTAACAACAGAAGGTCACATTTTGTTACCTTTATTTGGGTTGAGCAATAATCTTATTTTGACAATTTGGGCCAGCGGGTGACCTGCCCTACTCTTTTTTGGGACTGCTCTGGAGTCAGCCAGTGAAGACTGCAGCACTGGGATGATGGGCACAAACAGGCAGCAGACAGGAGCTTTGAGCATGAAAACATCAAGGGCAATGTGTGGATCCATAAGTTGATATATCCTGCTCATATAACTTGGGCTGAAGAGAAGACAACTGGGAGGTGAGAGGCTGGTATTCCCACTCACTGCTGTGCTCAGAGTGCAACCAATATAGTCTTATTTAATAATGAGGTCAGGAGAGAACCAATGGTTCGCTTCAACCCAAGAAAAGACCGTAAAATGGATGTGAATTTAAGTTAGGCAACCTGCCACCTGCTGATCTCCTCACCCTGCTGAGCCCTGCAGCCTGGTGGATGGGAGGTGAGCCGGAGCAATGCCCGGGCTGCAATGGTCCCCAAAGCTGGAGGTTCTCTGTTGCAATATTACTTGCTAAAAATTACTTTGGGGAAGCAAACTTTTAAATGAAGATTGACTCTGCATTTGGAAAAGACTCAGCCCCAAAACAGTTCCTAATTTGGCGAAGAGTGCAATTACCCCAATGAAAGGTTACGGATGCCTGTGCCTACAGCTCGTTGGTCAAATTGTGTTAAATGATGGATATAATTGACCTGTGTGCAGCGTTGAGGGATGTGTACTACAGTGAACCCATTTAGGGTCTCCTCCCCTCAGATCAGCCTGGAATTAGAGAGGTGCAGCCACAGATGCAGTCAGCTGCCTCCAGCACCACCTTGTCACATGTATATATAGAGTGAGAAGTATCCTATAAACGCATCGTGACTATAGTGCTGTGCAGGGCGAGCAGAAATGAAATATTCAAATGTAACAAGTTGAGACTGTAAAAGCCAACTAGCCATTAATTCTACCTGGGATTACACAGCTAAAGGTTTTAATAGGTCTTGAATTTCTGTAATACACAATATCAGGCCAAAGCTTCCACGATATCTCAAAACTTAAAGTTCTGACTAGCTACCACAACAACAACAACAACAAAAATATTATCTTGGGAGAAAGAACCACATCCTGCAGCACATCCCAAATGATCCATTGCTCCAAAGCAGCTTTAATTCTGTTGCAAACTATTTCCTTCAAACCAGCCCTTCAGCTCATTCACATGCAGTGATCCCGTATACAAAATGTCAAAGCACATAATAGTACAAGACCAGAATTTATGTATAAATTGGCTGAAAAATCTTTAACATCAATTACCAGTCAACTCTTCAAAATTTTTAGCCCTATTCTGGTGGAAAATAGTTCACGTATTCCTCTCCTTTCTATTTCAGCATCGCCTCTGAAAGACTGAACCAGAACAACCCTTTTGCTCACCCTTTAATGGCCTTGTGGCTGGCAACTGTTTAAGAGTGACTTGGGAAAGGTATAATGGCACATGTTGTTGTTTCATCTTCACTTTGAACTGCCACCAGATATTATTTTGCAGCTGTTTTATTGTGAGTGGCATCCTGAAATCTAAACAAAAAAAGCATCTTAATGGCAATTTCAACAGATTTTTAATTTCCTGAGAGAATTCTGCAGGGTTACGAAGGGAGAGCACATTTAAAATGCAATGCTATAATAGGAATGTTTCCCTTTTTTCATGCAGTTTTAGCATTTGGAATTTGATAATGATTTTCCTGACTATTCTATAAAAAACAGCTGAAGAGAGATTAAAGTTTCTGCTCTCAAAGCCCAGGTAAACACCACAAGGACCTGTTTCTCTGCAGCTTCTTCTACCCACCTCACAATACACCCAGAGTACAAGCTGCTTGAAGAAAAGCTGTAGGGGAGCACGTAGTAGACAGAGTAGACAGAGTCATGCCTGGGAACCCCCAGGGACCAATGTTCACTTCCAGCCACAAACCTTGCCAGAGCTTCTTGCCCTGGGACACACAACGGGCAGCCAAAGACCATGGGAAAGGCTTGCCAGTACAGGCCAGCTAACGGGGAATTTAATTATGGATTTAAAGTACAAGAGCCATTCTGCGCTAAGAACCCTTTTTTGGACTTGATTACCCCTGCCTATTTCTCCAAAAAGACAAGCTCCAAGTGAAATGCAGGTTTCATAAATAGCCCTGAAGCTGTGAAGGAGAAGCGGCTGAGCTGGCAACCCTCCTACTGCTCAGGGCCCGCCTCAGCCCCAGCAGGTCAGCTATCCTTACCGAAACACTGTTCTAGATGCTATTCTAGCATCCTGAAGACAAAACTGTGTTGCTTAGGAACCGATGCTGCACATTATCACATTTGTGTCATTGTTTATAGGTAAGGCTGGATGGTATCCCGTTAAGACTTGCACTTAATTCTTTTGTGAAATGGATTAATTTTTTTTCCCCACAGCCATGAGTAAAAAGTAAATCGCATCCAGAAAGCAAATGGCAAACAGCTGAAAACCCTTTGGCTCTGCACTGCCAAACCTTCCTGTGAGCAGCCAGAGAAGAGGCTACCAGCCAGGCAGCGCAGCAAGCTGCTGTGCCCGTCAAACTGCAAAGCTGGGCATCTGGGGCTTTCCTCTGCCAGGCGGTCCTCCGAGGCAGTCTGGGACACTGGCTTGGATGCTTCAGCTCACACAGAGGGAGATAAGGCATGGGTGTTTAGCACTGGAATCAACAAGATAACGTGCTGCCAAGTACAAGGGTACTTTGAGTAATGCCGCTATTCTGCAAACGTGCTTTATTGATACATCTTTAATCTGTAGGCACTGCAGAGGTGCCTGGGCAGCTAGACTAGCCTCCAATTTGGGGTGCATTTATTTTTGTTGCCAGACTAAGCCTGCTACAGAGAACATTTCAGAAGTGCTACATACGCACAGAGTTACAAAGAGCTGCGATGTCACAATTCTCCGAAAACAAAAGCTGCTTTATTGCCTTAAACCCAGGAGGAGAGGTGGGGAATGATCAGCCTCAGCTGCTGTGGCTGCACATAGAAAGGGTGGGTCTCCCATCACATTTGCCAGGTTGAAAAAAATAAGTTATCGTAAGAATAAATAAAACAAAAGTTTTAAGCCACGATAATTTCAACATTTCACCCCACCCTTTGTGAACAATCTGTGCAAAACCACTTCTTTACCAATCACTGGATAATTCAGCTGTAAAACAGAAGTGGGCTAACAGACCTAAAAGATAACCTCAAAAATATATACAGAAATCTCAGATTTGCTGGCGAAGTAAGGAAGGAGAGGGAGAAAAGGTTATTTGAGGGATTTAAGGAAGTAGTGCCTCTGAAATTCTAAGAGAATGCAGATTCAAGGAAAACACAGATAAAGTTCCTTTCTGGACAGGAAAAGAGATTCCCTGTGAAGCATTAAGAGTGGATTGACGTCTGTCTTGCCAGATAAAGATATTCTGAGCAAACAAAACTGCATACAATGTCAGCTACAATACCGAGATAAAAACCTCAGACACTGGCATCTTAACAGACGCGGTACCGCGAAAGTTCCCTGCTCTGTACTCCCATCGAGATGGGTAGATAGGATTTACCAGTGCTTCAGCTGAGGATCACATTCGAAACATGCTTTAAAGTATGCTGCATTATTTTCCTTGTGCCTGATTCATTATTCTAGCAGCAAGGCACGAATTTTGCAGAAGCATTACAACGGGTGGCTTTGTGTAGCGTGCAAGGTCAAATCCAGCCCTGGAACATCAGCAGCCTTTGCACAGGCTCTCACGTCTAGCAACAGCTTACGTGCTACCAGGAAGGAATGAGGAGATGGCTCTGAAGTCTGAATCCCAGCGAGACACAACTGTTAAACTAAGTCAAGGCAAAATGACGAGAAGTTGAGAGAGAGAGAAAGCATAAGTGCCTTCTCAGCCAGTGTCTTTGGTGATCATATTGCCATTACACAGCTTCCATCAGCCCTGCTGGCTTTGGGATTTGTAATTTCATAACCAATGAGAGGACACAGCTGGGCCTCAGACATTTCTCATAAAGCAACAGTGCTCTACATAAGGGCTCAGTTCTAAGAAGAGATTTCTCCTGTGTTTCAGTATTGCATTTCAAGTCCACATCTTGCAAAAGCTGAGAAGTTTTGTAAAAGTGGATGGAGAGTTCAAGTCTGGTTTGCTCCAATACAAATTGTATTCTCTCACTTTTTCTATCCCAGCCATCTGCTTCAAATTTTCAGTCAAATGCCCACAAGAAATGTGAGCAGGTCATGGGAAATTCGGCACACACAGCAAAAGCCATCTCCAATGTAGTCTACACAGAGTGGCAGTCACCCTCATTTTACAGGGGACGAATCTGGGGACCACTGGCTGCAGTAAGGGAGTTGTGGTTCTCTCAGTGGTCCCATTACCTGAAAGTGGTCAAAAAAGTGGTCAAACATTTTTCCAAAAGGTGGAATTTCTTTCTCAAACCTTTTGCTTCCAATTATTTCCGTCTGCCACCAGAATAACAAAAAGGCCAAAGACCCATTCCCTCCGCTCCCACCTTCTCACTCCTGGCAAGCCATCTGCTGCCCAGGGACTGCAGTCAGGACTCATCACTTGGTTATGTATGTACTTGCCAACAAACACTTCCCTTCATCTCACTGCTCACAGAGGAGAAGAATTTTTCCTCACAGCTATTTTGTCTTTGGTTTCCTTTTTTGATACCCAGAGAGGAAGCAATTTCTGGTCTCTAATATGGCCCCTGTGCAGGACCTGGCAACGTAAGCTATTAGAGATGAAAGCTGGGAAGAAGACAGGTGAGCGAAAGGACAGCTTTATCTCTGCTAGGCTGTCTGCCATGCTCAGATTTGGCAGGAATTCAAGTAGAGCTGTTGATTTCGGGTGGTTATCTTTGCTAACAACACTCCTAAGGAGTCAGGAGTGCAGGTCTGCTGGAGAAAATGAAGGACCGAGAGCCAGGCTGCCTGTCTGCTGCTGGCTGATTGGAAACACTGACCTGAGAAAAAGGTCTACCTGCTTCGAAGGGCATCCTTCGAGTTTCTATGGAGCAGTTAAATCTTTAGATGAATGTTGCTACTTAGCATTAAGAGTTACCTAGACCATTGATCAGAGGAGAACATACCAAAAGAACAGGTCAGTCGAGAGCTCTCTGCCAGCTGATTTTTCTCAACTTTTGAATACAATTCTGACTGACAGAGACGATCAGCATAAATTACACCAACTTTGGCACTTGTTGCTGAAAGTCCCAGTCCCAGTCCGGTCATCCCGTTTACTCCCCGGAGTCTGCAGTTTCCACAGATGCTATTTGTATTTTAATACAAATTTATTTAAGTTCCAGACCAAAAACTTTGTTGACTGTCTCACTTGTTTGAGTCTTCACATTGCAGGCTTTTATGGAAGGTATTTTTATAAAATCTTAATCCTAAAACAGGTTCATCTTCATAGCGCCAACTACCAAAATACAAGTAGTTTCACTGGGTTTCTTTTATTATATATAGCTCATAATTGAGTATCAGCAGCATCTGCATTCCTAGCTCCATCAATAAGCCACTCTATTTTCTCGCTATTTTGAAACACTCCACAAACTTCTGTTAATAATTTTGCTTGACCTTTATTAAAGGCAGAGTATTACCTGGCAATTAGATCTGGTGATCCCTTTGGTGACTGAGATTCAGTCATTTATTGTAAATTATAAACAGTTCAAATGTTTCATTATGTTTATTCTTTCTACAAGCTTTGTGGCCAGGTAAGCACTGACATGACACTCACTGTTAAATGATCTCATTAAACTTTCTAATTTAAGTGGTACAATACTTCACCTGCCACATTATCCAAGGACTCCTGCAAAGCACGTTAAACATTCAGCATCAATAGATGCTCTACCAGAGTTCACCTTGTTGGGAGTGAAATTTCAGTCCCTGAACATAAGGTTGACTACCTGATGTTGTTTGTCAGAGACAATAAATAATGCAAATAGATACACATATAAAATAAGAGGTTAAAGACATCGATAGCTTCCCCACAGAGCTTTGAAAGAAACTCTCGAAAGAAAAAAAGACTTTCCTCAAAAGAAAACTCATGAAAAAATACCCCTAAAATAAAAACAGTAAGAAAAAGGAAGGGGCTGGTTTTGTTTATTTCTTTATGAATGTCATGGTTGCGGGAGATGGTATTTTGGGAAAGCATGTGCCTCTCCCAACCCCCAAAACCCAACAAAAGAACCCCAAACCACACAACCACCACCACCACCCAGTGTTCGAGCAAAAGGAGAAGGAAGTCACAGCCTCCCACCCCAAAGCATCACTTGTAGAGGTCTGTCCTTGGCCATTTTATCCCTTGTTTTCCTACTGAGAATGCTCACCAGGGGTGAGCAGAGTCAAAGTTGGATGATGCATTTCACTTAGGCCAATAAACAACATATTACCTCACGATAGAGGGAAACAGTATTTTTGTTAGAGATGCCTTTATGCTCAGACTGTGTTTGTGAATGATTTCTACCACGGTAACAACTAGAAGCACATGGATTAAGACTTCATTTGTGCTGGATCTGCAGACTCAACCAAGGCTTCAAAAATTAAAGATTAAGGCATGAAATACAGTAACAGGGATATCCAGATTTTCTTAGCTTGCATATGTTTTATTTTAATTGCTTCTCTCACAAAATGAATGGTTCTGAACTTTTTTTTCCCTCCTCCTGCCTTTATATAGTATGATCCTTGACATCTGCTTCTAGACATCTCTTCTGAAGGATGAAGGGTTCCCAGTAATTGTAATGTAGCCCGTGAACATACCAGACTGCTCCCCAGACAGATTTAGACTTCATCATACAGAACTAACCCCACATATAGAATGTGTTCTCCTGACTTATAAGGCTGGATTAGCTTTTATTATCAGAAGAGAAGTAGTAAGGGTTTCAGCGTTACAGATGGAATGGCAGATGGGAAGCGAAAGCTTAATGTGAAGCAGCTCTGGATAAGAACTATTAATCCACAAAATTCATATGTTCCTATGCAGGGACACCTAGCTAAAAACACTGCAATATGACTAACCAGTGTGAGATGTGTAAACTGCCTCTAGTCCATTATCTGACAAATGATGTCTGAAGGAAGGAAAAAGCCCTCAAACACCCTCTTTACTATTTCCTGGAAAAACACTCATCTCTCTGTGTAGTAGGCAGAGAAGTAATGCCTTCCCAAAGATTACAAAGAATATTAATTTATAGCCACTCCACTATGAAAATGAAATGGACTCATATATTTTTGATGAGATAACATTTTCCAGGGTTTATAGCTGTAATATCACATATTAAAAAAATTTAGCAGCACCTGTAAGTCACTGTCATTTAAGTTATAGCATTAAAAAAAGCTTTTTACATTTTGTTGAAGTGCACCGTGTTGAGAGGAAGCCTATTTCCCCCAGTTCTGGTATCAGAGTACTTTGACAGCAAGGGAAACAAGCACTTCACATGCCTTCACCCAGCTGCTGAGAACCACCACGCAGCTCTGAAAGCAGCCGCAATACCAAAGCACGACCTTCAAGAATTTCCACCATGAAGAAACAAACGCCTGGAATTTTTCCAGCTGAATGGCACTTGTTTAGAGTTTGAATGACTGCAAGATACCACAGCATTATTACAAAGAATCCATTAAAGCAGAACTGACTACGGTCTACTCAACAAATCCTGTGGTTGTTTATGGCCCTATCTGTAAGTGACTGATCCCATTTGGCCCTGCGGTCTAATTCGTTCCGCGGGGAACGAAGAGCAGTTGAGAACGCCTCAGGTCATGGCCACAGCACTACAAGACGGCATTTAGGGTGAACACAACACCACAACAGGGTAACTGGATACATCTGCTGGGTCTATTCTGTAATTACACTACACCTTCAACTGTTTATTCTTCTACAATTTATCTTCCTTGATTCAAAGTCCCGTCACCTTCTCCTCTGTGGTTTTACATTACTCTACTTTTTATCATCAGTGTAGCATTCCTCACCAGGAGAGTGAATTACAGGAAATAACAAGCTACCTTTTCCTCAAACTCAAAAGATATACAGAGAATTACATACTGTCCCTTACAACCACAGATAACACGTCAAAATTGTTATGGCTCTTCCTGTAGGACACCAAATCAGATGCAATACGAGATACTGGGAGTTCTTAATTCAAACTCCTTTGTTCCAGTATCAGTGCACTCTCTATGACTCTTGTGTTCTTCCCTTGTTTTCCTCCCCGAAATGTGATGCATTTCTCTTCACTGACAGTACACAGAAATGGGAACCAGAGATAAAGCCTTTTGTCAGTTCTCACAAAATCCTTCCTAAGGCAAAAGCTCATGTTGTTACCATTCTCACTTCAGTGGGGATTTCTGTCTGAGTAGCACATTCAAGAAGGGACTCATAATTTAAGAGAGATCTTGCAGGAACCTAATCAGGTGTTTCCACTGCCTTTTGCTAACGTATTTCTTTACTGTTAGTATTAAAAGCGTGTAATGCCATCGCTTATTAGAAAATTACCCAAGAAAGTTACTTCCCCTTTCCTTGATTCCTTTCAGCATACAGGGAAACAGAAGTCACAAGGTTAATTTCCTCTTTCCCTCTTCTTGTTAATTCTTATAGCCTAAAAACAACAGCTGAAGAACACTTTGGTTTTTTTGCTTCTTTCCCCTCCTTTTTCCACTTTTTATGGACTATCTAATTTTGCACAATGTAGTAAACCTTACTGAATGCAGCTGTGGGGTCTGGGTTATGCAAATGCAGAAAGATTATGATTTCACTTAAAATCACAAGCCTTGTCATGTGGTGATGTGTGAAGTTCTTTGCCTGATGCCGTCAGAATAAAGACATTCAGGCAACGGTTGGTGCTGAAGCTATAACTGACTCCTAGCAACTTATTTGTCACTTCTACAATCATTATCCTCTGCAGAGAAAGTACTAAAAAAAGGAAGCGCAGAACATTACCTTCACTGAATCTACATTCACACCTTCAATACTTCCTGAGACATCAAATCATACTGTTGATCAGAGCCCTGGCAGGGAGCAATCTCTCCGTGCCTGGGGATTGTTTGCTTAGCTCCAGTACTTCCCGTTACTTTACTCACTCCCTCTCTTGCAGGTGCCCCTTGCTAGAAATAATGACTAAATAGAGCAGCACCTGCTTCCTCACTGCAAGTGAAGAATTGGCACTGCTAACCTGCTTGCAGCCACAGTCCTTCCTGGGCAAGCAACAGACACATGGGGGGTACAGCAAGGCAACTGTCTCCATGGCAAAAGCACTAATGTCAGACAGCAGTCTGATACTCCTTACATCAGCACTTACTCCCCTTAGGAATAAAATACATATGTTCTTAGAAGACTTGTTGTACCTGATTGGGTAGTCGGCAGCGCTGAGGTTAATGAAGAAATCCCATGGCCAGTCATTCATCTCCATTAAGTCCCTCATGCTCTGCAGGTAGGTAGACAGAAGGCTTGCTCCTCCCCAGATAGTTGCCATTCTCCAAGAAGTGACTCTCACATTTGGGTACTGGTTAGCAAACTGGAGCACTTGTCGGTGTAAGTAATTGGATCGCTTTACAGGAGAAAAAAGTAACAGGTTCAAGTTACTCTGTCCCAAACTGTACCTCCCTGTATTCACTAACCAGCAGCTGCACTTCTCGACTACCTGAGCGTTGCCTTTGCTTTGCCCTCACTTGCTACAGTGCACAGCGTTCTGTTAAACGTTAATTTGGAAATGTGCAGAGCTCTCTTTTAGTTCTTTTTATTACAACTACAGTAATTGCTAATCAGTGCAATTAGCATTTATTTATCATTTCTCGTCAGTAGATCCCAAAGGGCTTTCCTGAAGGAGGTTACTGTTACTCCCTCCGTTCTGCAGTGGGAAGTAACTCTCCCGAGGCACCTCAGGCCAGCTCTCCATCCAAGAGGCCACTGCTGTTAGTCTGCATCAAGTTATCAATTACTGTTACTAAATGTACAACACACAGGCATGAATAGATATTCATAAACATACAAAGAGAAATGAAGACTGTTACATAGACAAGATAACAAGAAAGAGAAAAAAAAAGTGGCTCCAAACATATAACAGATGGAGAGACGAGAAGTGACATGCACTCTACGCAGCAGAGGTAAAGAGAAGATGAAGATGACAAAGATGGGCAGACTGACAGATGGCAAGACAGGCAATTTATAACCAGTGATATATTACCTTGTCAACATGAATGTAATAAAAATGGTCTTTATGGTAAATAGCCTTAAACATGCGTTGGAGCTGCCGAGAAGCTCTGCCATGAACAACCAAGACAAATGCGATCCTGACTGGGTTGGCTGGCATGTACTCTACGGAGTCCTCATCCCACTGCACATTGTTGTTGGCTTTTCCTGTTCAAAAACAAAACACAGGACATCTCTGAGCGTATCCGCAGGGCAGGGGAGCAGAGAGCAGTACACGTTTCACCTTGGCTCTTTTTTCAAAAGCAGTTTCTGATGGGAAGTCACCCCAAAGTATTTGAAAAACGCCAAAGCCAACTCCTCCAGCAAGAAACCCCTCACGTCACCAAATAATCCTCAGTCCTCTGATCAGCACAGCTCTGCCGAAAACCTGGTGAAACTGCTACTTAACAGCAGCTGAGGATTATCTCAACTGATAGCATCTATTTGGAACAGCAGATGTAGCCTGGACCATTTAAATGGCAACCTGCACATTTTTACTTCTTCATGTGTGAGAGCAGGCAGTACAATCCTATTTCAAATTTATTTTCACTTTTATATTAACACAGGAATTTATGGTCTCGGTTTTCTAAAGAAAACACCACACTGTAAGGTTATGACAGGATGTACTGATGAGCTGAAGTGACATTTTTAGTCAGGAATTTAGAGTGCTTTGTTTTTTGTAACATCTCTTCAACTCACAAACCTGAACATCATGAAAAAAAAGACAATTTTATCCAAAACCTGACATTCTTTCTTCAGTTAAACAACCCCTTCAGTCCTCTGACCTTGTAAGAGTCTTTCTCAACAGAAATTATTTAGGAGAAACCTGAAATTTTGAACATTAGCAGAAGGAAAGAAAGTACCCCAAAGATCAAAAAACACCACAAATCACCCCTGCCTCATTTTCCCCCTTGCACCTGTAAAGATATTTTTAGGCAATATCATTGTTTCAAAGGTAGCCAAGCCCCTCAAAGAAAAAAAAAAAAGGAAAGAAAAAAAAAAGGAGAATTTCTCAAAGTCCCATGATCTGTGATGTCATTTTGGTTTATTTCCTCAGAAGGGTAAATCCAGTTGACCATCCTGAAAAGCCTGAACTTCTTACTATGCTGCACTTACATATTTAATTATTAGAAATGCATGTACGCAGGGGCAGGACTTAATCATTTATTTTACATTACAGGTGAAGGTTTAGAAATGGCCATGCATGAGCTGAACCAGCTCATCAGCAGCAGCTGAGATCATATGCAAGAACACCAACACGTCTCCCTTTATTCATCGACCACGTTTTGACCAAATAGGATATTTCAGACTCAGTATGTGTGTATGTGCTCAGTAAACAACCAGCTCAACACAACCACTCCTCTGCCCACGCTGACCTCCCCCAGCAGCAACCACGGGTGGCACAGGGCCTCAACCTGCTTTGCTTGAAAGTGGTTTCCCCCCTGGAAAAATAGCAGAATTGGGTTTTATGCTGCTTTATAGGCACTGCAGTAATCACATTTTTGTTTGCCTCTGACATAAGGAAAGAGTTTTTTCCTCACCAAAGCTGTTTTTTCCTACCTTTCCAACAAGAGTCTAGTTGGGGCCTGGAGCACCCTCCCTGTGAGGAAAGGCTGAGAGACCTGGGTCTGTTCAGCCTTGAGAAAAGAAGACCAGGAGAGGATCTTATTAAGCTCTATCATCCTCTTTTCAACCTGACGTGCATCCTCCATTTCTTCCTAAAGGCAGGGAGGAGCGTATCTGGGTAAGTCGTGTCCAGCTTCTGCCTTTGGGGCTGCCCCTCCCTTCCCAGCTCCACGTCCCATCGGTTTGCGCCAGGCCGCAGGCGAGCCTGAGGCGGCGGTTGGGCCCAGCTATCAGCCACAAAGCCCGCTGTGCATCCCAAACCATATCCTGAAGTAATTAAAAAAACATGCTCAATGACACTTGAGTTAACACGTGGAACAAAAAAGCAGACATTTGCCAAGTGTGAAGAGAGAGTAAGTGTGAGGGAAAGCCTTCTTCCCATTTCTAGGAAACTGGAAACATGTTGATAAAAGTAAACAATACCAAATGCTCTTTTATATACATATGTATTAATTACAAAAGAAAAGCTGGACACAGAAAAAAGGACTTTGCTTAATCCTTCTTGTTGCATCTCCTCCTTATTAAAGGGAGGGGAGCAGCATGAACTCAGAACAACAGAGCAACTGAAAGCTCGCAGAACTCGCAGAACACTGGCTCTGGCTACCTGAACAATTTGATCCACATAATTGCACTGAAATTTGTACTTAAGTAACTGAAAGACTCCTTTAGATAGGCACAAGCGAGAGGTCCTGCTGCAACGGCAGCAGCACGTCATGGGGAGGGATGGCTTCACTGCCTCCTGTGACCCTCCCTCCAGGTTCTCCTCTTCAGCAGTGTTTCTCTATTCTACCTCTATATGTAAGGACCTGTTCTTCCTGGCCTGGAGGTCCAGGAAAGCTGTCGGTGTAAGAGTTGTACCCAGTCTCTGGAATAAGGCTCTTTACTGGACTACATACGGGGCTAGGAGGCAGCCATGTGCCTGTCTGCCCCAGGTAAAAGACCTTTACCTCCCGCAGCCCCTCGAGGAACGTCTATCTGCAGTAGCATTGCTCATAAATTAATGCAACTTTCATGCCCGAAAATGTATTCGGGCTACCTATCAGGAAATTTCTAGCCCCATGAGTCACACTTAATTTTAAAAAGGACACTGACAACTTAAATGGCATTTCTTTAAAAAATCATCCACCACTAACTCAATAAGAGACGGCTTAAAAGATTAGAACAGGACTTAAATTTCATTTCTTCTATCATTTCCAGTTAGCCTACTATGGCATTTATGTATACTCACTTCTTCTGTTCCTCCCACATTGCTGCTGAGCTTCCCCACGGGTATGCTTAGGGCTTTTGCACAGCAGCAGGGACAGAAAGTGATCGTGAAAGAAAGAAAACATGCTCGCAAGGAGAATTGGCAGGAGAATGAAGGGCAATTGCAGTAGCTAAATTAACCCATTTTTCATTAAAATGCTCTGATTTCAGGCTGACAATGTCCCATCAACAGACGCAAAGATTTTTAGTGGTTTTCATTACATTTTTGGATACCTCTTTTCTGAAATTAGTGGCTTTCTGCAATGACCATGTAAAAGGTGATGGGAATTTAAAATAGCCGTATTGTGGGTCTTTTATTTTAAACTCACTTGCTTTCAATACCCACACCATCACTTATCTAGCAATTACTGAAAACAAAATCCTACCAAATTTTCATCTGAAATGCCACCTCACTTCATCAGGTTTCTCTAATAAATTCTTGAAGCCACATATTTTCCTCCCTGCTATTTTCCTACTCTAATCTCTTTTTCCATGTGTTCCTTCCTTCTTTTTGAGGTTCAGGTCTTTACAGTCCCATTTTCCACCTGCATGCTATTACAGCTTCTGTAATCTAATCCTTTCCCTGGCTGCCTGGAATTTCACAAAGGTAAGAATGTTGTATTTTTTCCATATGTCAGAGTATCCTCTACTTCGGCTTTATATTGGCAGTTCCCTGTTTTTAGTCTGTGGCTGATTAGCACCCTCTATTTTGCAGACTGCTCCACTGATAGAGAACCAGTCTGGTTTGCAAATAAGATGAAATTGGCAGGAAACATTGAGCATCTTTTTGCTAAATAAATACAGTAGGAGTTCAGAGCTCTATAAACCATGTCAAGAATAGAAGGGCTCTAACCATGACACTTCTACAAGGCTTCTCATGTGTGTGCACACCATAGTCTTTCACATCATGGTAACGCCACCTTATTAATGATCTGCCTCTCACTTAGGAGCATGTCCCTTTCTGGGTGTTGGGACAGAAGACACAAAAGACGCCTCAGATGCTTCTCACTTAACATCCTAACGTGCCACAGTGATAATCTAGAAGGATTTTAAGGCAGAACTTGCATTTGATAGCTACTTCAGTGCTATCACTGCACTGCCATTTGTCATGTGCCCTAAATCTCACACAGAGTGTGAGAGTGGCCTCCACTCTTGGTCACTCGAGTCCAACAAAAAGCAGTTTTGAAGGCCAGCTTTCTCTCCCTGATTCCAAGCAGCCCTTTACAGTATTTTCACCTCTTTGTTCACTTGTCTCCTTCTCACCCACCAGGTGCATGGGATTTGGGCACTCACTAACACTTCTCACCTCTGCTTGTGCCAGCATCTGTCTTTCTGAGAAAAATGTATCAAAATAGCAGAGGAGAATTCCCACCTTTTCCTACTCCGGGATCATTTATGGCAGTCTCTGAGTGCATAAAATTCCAGATTTATCTTCCACTCCCATTGCATGTGCAATGCCTGTTAAGTGGAATTTCCTAAGGTCTCATGGAATTCCATTTTTCTAGGGTAACTTATGCAGATCAGTGTTTTAAAAAATCTAATGAAATGCTGACAATGTTAATACAAGGTAAAACAAAAAAACAGAAGAATGTTTTGTTACAGTTATAATTTGGCAATGCCTTGGAAATCATTTTGCATGCACAAATGAGTGGGGACAGTGAAAGAAGTGTCCTTGCTGCCGCCTGGCACAGGCAGCACAGCAGCAGGGCTTGTCTGAAACTTCCAAGTTTGCAGTTCCATTATGCAATGGAAACCGTGGGCAAGGAGAGACGTCTTGTGCTGCCTGCTTCAGACAAACCACCAGTTCAACAAAAGCAGTGCTGCTCACACAGGCTGTAACAAACATTTCTTAGCCCCTGTATCCAAGCATATTGATGCATTTTGCCATCACACACTGGAAACAAAAAGTGCCCTTTTGCTTTGTGACCAAATGCCTTTTATAAACTTACCTGGAAAAATCAGAGTTGCCTTCCTGGCTTCCTGCTCAAAACACAATTTCCAAGGTTTCCTAGCAGGAAAAGACACACCTCTTTCTGCGGGTAACAGGAGAATCTCTGCTCCAGTGCAGTTTTGGCTTGCACTTCCTAAGCCCCAGAGAAATCAATACTCATAATTAAGAGTTTAATCTTCAGCTACTGCAGTATTACTAAATGCCAGAATAATAAACATTGTGCACTTTCTTATTTGTTGTGGTGCCACATAATGCTCAATCATCCACCAACATAACTCTGAACCAACTTGCTAATCTTTTACTTCTAGTTCTAATTAATGAGATCATCGGACTTCTCTAGCAGCACGAAACAACCTTTTAATGAATTTTGTGAGCCATATTATTTTTTGCAAATTAATCTATCCATTTCTATTCCCAGCTTAGCATCTCCCTGTCTGTTCAGCAGAATGCCACTGCACAGAGACAGGCACCTGGATGCTGCTGCCTTGACCCAAGCACAGCTCTGGGCGTGCATCGTGCCTTGATACCATGAATCAACTGACAGAGGACATCAGAAGAGGGACTGCTGTGCAATACAGCATAGTATTTACTACTATTGCATCCATAAACACAAACAGATGCCTCCATAGTGGGAGTGCCAGCCATAAGTGCTCCACAGAGGCAGAGCTCTGTATCCCTCCCTGAACTCACAGGAAGGGCCCTGTTCCCTTCAGTGGGGCCATTTCTGCAAGTGAGCAGTAGTTGCAGGTTTCCGCTATAAACTCCTTTTTTGCAATTGTTCACAACTCATATCAAGCCAGAGGACTGAAAATTACTATACATGGTTTCATCTGAAACTTTTCCATTTTGGTTAGTGCAGAGCAAAGACAGTTTTGCTGTGCTCAAATGGAGACAAGAATAAAAAAAAGTCTTCCTTTATTTAAAAGCCTGAAATTTTGCAACATACCTAGTAACAGAAATAGCTGGCAGTATATATTAACAAAAGAAACAGCTTTCTGGCAATTCACTGGTAAGTCATTAGGATCTCATGAAAATTCTTTGAGGGCTTCAAGACAGCAAAATTTATCTGGACTTATCTAAGAACATCCCCTCTTCCTTAACTCCAACAAGAGAGGGTGTTATTGTTGGAGTTAAGCAAGAGAGGATGCTCTGTAACTGTAACAACCTCTCTCAGTAAGTGCCTCATTTGCCATCAGGCTCCAGGGGGATGTTCTGTCTGTACCCTGCAGTGAAGACACCTTGCACAGACAAGGTAGCTTCTGAAGCACACTGTGGGTTCCTCACCTATCAGTTGAGAAAGCAAACTTTCCTGTCCCAGAACCTAGAAAACTAACAACAGGAATCCCAGCCTCTGAATGCCAATTTTCACCTCCAATATGGGAAATGATTCACTTATTTCCATGGCGACCCTTGTGGACATCTTTTGTGAAAGAAAAGATTTTAGGTGAGCACTGATTTTTAAAAAAATATTATCTGTATGTAACAGGTCTGTTCACATAGGATTGTACCACGCTGCAGATGGCTATTCCCCAAAAGCTGAGCTGGGCAGCAGGTACAATTCTGGTGGATTTCGATGCTGACAGCTTTAACCATAGGCAAGTCCTGCACCCTGCGAAGTGACCACCAACTCTCCTCTGCCTGGGGGTCAGCACCTTCATCGGTCACCAGTGCCCAGCTAAAGTAGGGGGCTGGGATTCACCTCCAGCAAAGCAAGCCAGGCTCCTGCTGAAGATAATTAACATGACTACTCATACGTGCTGCTTCTTTTACTGGGTTTTAACTCACTCAGCAAAGCAGGAGAGGTGAAATCAGCTGAGATCTGTGCAACTCTCCCAAGGGCATATGGATTTGAGAGGAATGCTTATGATTTGCAAAATGAAATGCTCCCGGTTATGTTCTGAAGATTTCCTTAAAATTGCTGTTACCCATACTTACTATCTGTAAGTTAACGTTGAGCACTTTGGATAAAATTTCAGAAATTATGCTGCTATTGAAAAGTGGATATTCATTTTTTTTTTGCACTAATGTTTTATCTCTACAACCCTGCTCAAGTATTTCTCTTTCTCAGACTCTACCATGAATTACAGAGCAATTTATGATCCTCTCTAAGTTCATATGATCAAGTAACCCATACGCAAAAATCAATGCAAGGTAGGTGGGAAGCAGCGAGACAGAATTTACAAGCACTCAATGACTTGTCCATTTAACATTAAAGAGACAGATTTCAGCAACGTTCTCCCATGCTGAGCAGAAGCTCTGGCTTGGAACAAAGGGGCTGCTGATGTGGGCACTTTGGGTCTGCTTTAATCATCTCAGAGGATGACAGCACAAACTGAGGGCAGTCAGAGGCGAGGAGTCCCTGCCTTACAGCTGGACAAGTCCTTTCAGGAGGTCACTGCATGTTTCTATACAGTGAATTCATGAACTGTTAAGCAGTTCTGTACCCCTGCAGCATTTCAATATAATAAAGGAAAATGGCTGTAGTTACAGAATTGGGTTGATTTCACTGTAACCCCCATGCTGGAGAGATTTCTACCTTTTCTATGAACAGAATAATAAGGTGTGCATGAAGAAAGGAAGGTAGAAAGATAGAGGACACATGTAGAACTGTTTCATGCTCACAGATGGATCATAAGATGATGAATTGTTTCTATCTTTTCCCAGGGAAAAAAAAAAAAGATGATGATTTTCTATTTTGGAATTTGAAAGAAAACATTTCCATCCCTGCTCTGTCATCCTTCTGTTATAGCTGTTTAACATTTGTGTTGCATGCATCACTGCAAACACTCGTTCAAGAACTCTTGTCCCAGTGGGCAGGCATTGTCCAACAGACACAAACAGAAAGACACCCCGCCCCAGGAAACTTAGTGGACCTTTTTCACATGATATGAAGGATTCACTGTAAAAGAGGAAATACAAGAACCCTGAGAACAAATCCTATCTTTTGTATCACAAAGCAATCGCAGTAACACAGGACTGTGCAAAATCTACCTCAGAGCAGACCATCAGATATGTGCGCGTGCTGTGCCAACACATTTGTATCAGCGAGGTTTCAAACAAACCCAGGCAGCGTTCAGTCCAGAAGCAGTCTGCCATATTTCAAATAAAAATTCCATCTTGTCTTGCAGTCAGTCTCAAGTAGTTATTGAAACCATTTTTATGTTTTGCAAATGACAGTCTAATTATCAGCTACTGCTACATTGCACTTGCAACGCATACTGAACAATTTACTACGATAACTATCTAGCTCACTTTTTTGACTATTCTAATTATGAAAATGGTGGCATTCCTGGGAGACAAATCTTGATAATTTGTAGTTTTGCTGGAGTGTGTTAGCCAAGTATTTTCTCCCTTTTCTCAGTGCCTCTCATGAAGAAGTAAATATCACAGGAAAGCAACATTAGATTAATTAATAATGCTGAATTAGAATGTATTTCTTAATATTTATCTTATCAATTTAGAGCCAATTAGTTCATGACCAACATTACTAGGGTGAATACCAAATGCCTTTGAAATGAGAATTAGTTTGACTGTACCCAGTGACATCACTGGACTTCAGAAATACACTATACAGCAGATCTAACAACAGACACAACTGTTTCTTGCAGAAAAAATCTAAAGCAACTTGTACCTCAGTTTGCCTTAGCATTTGGGAGGCAACTCTTTCTTTTCAAAGCTGTGCTGCCTCACCAAAGACAGCACTCTCTATAAGGCTGAATTGAAATCCGACCTTTTAAAAGTTGCTCTAAGCCTTAGAAACCACCAAACAAGAGAAAGTTACCTGTACGTTACAATTCTAAGAAAATGCTCCAATACAGATTTTTCCAGCCTGGCTCTCTGGCCTAACCAGAGGCTGACTGACTTCTCTGTTGAGCCCCTGCAGGGTGGGACCCTCAGCTCAGGGATTTAAATCATATCTGAGAAGAACTTTTCTCCTTTTCCACCAGTAATAGTCAAAACTTGTGGAGACCAACCAGCTAAATCACCAAAATCAAGCATAATTCCCAAATAATTCTGGGGAAACATTACAGCAGCCTTCCAGTGCCTCAAGGGGGCTACAGGAAAGCTGGGGAAGGACTTTTGTCCTGAAGTGTAGTGACAGGACAAGACTTTAAACTAAAAAAATGGTAGCTTTAGATTAGCTATAAGGAAGAAATTCTTTCCTCTGAGGGTGGTGAGGCACTGGCACAGGTTGCCCAGGGAAGCTGTGGCTGCCCCATCCCTGTAGGTGCTCAAGGCCAGGCCGGACGGGATCCTGGGCACCCTGGTCCAGTGGGAGGTGTCCCTAACCGTGGCAGGGGGCAGACTAGATGGTTTTTAAGGTTGCTTTCAAACCAAATCATTCTGTGATTCTATGGTTTGGAGACACCTCATTCAGGCCCATGGCCCAGAAGCTGCCTTCCACCCAGCACAGCACCTTTTGCTCATTAGGAAGGAGGGGGGCTACAGGAGGGAAAAAGCAGTGAAAGGGTTGAGATGAGGCATTTGTTTTGATATCTTATCCACCCGTGATTGTTGCTTAGGATGTTCCTTTCAACAGTCCCAAACTGACGAGAACGGGAATTTTGCAGCCAAGACAAGACATCTTCCTACTCCCAAGAAAACTGATGACACAAACCCAACCTGAAGCGATTAGACCTCATCCACTGTCTGCATTTTCTGGGTCCAGCTACAGCCGTGCCAGCAGCACTCTGCCTTCTGTAAAAGCTGGGAGGCACCAGTTCCTTTGGCCAGCTCATTTAGGGCACCAACCACCAGCACCTCCTTCCCCGTGAGGCCCCCACCGGGGCTCCTGGCGATGGAGATGCCTGCTGTCCCCTGCCCCTCTGATCTGTCACAGTGGCCAGACTCACGCTGCCCACATGCAGCAACATAGTTCAGGTGCCTCCCTTAAGACATCGTCCTCTATGAACTGTTGGTGGAGACAGAAGGACCCTCTAGGGGCTGCTAAAGCTGCAGACCTGGGCAGAGCGCAGCAGTGCTCCTTTCTGCTGACGGACTTGGGTTTCTCTGACAGCATGGGCAATAGCGGGGGTGATGTATCACACATACATCAGGCTCATCCCAGTCAAGCTGAGATGTTGCTTGGGGACATGCGTGATGGCAGCCCTGATGTGACCCCAGGTCCTGCGGTTGGCCCTAGGGGCACCTGAATCAGACATGAGTCAGCGACTGATTGAGGTGGTCTGAACCGTGCGCCAGAGGGGGCCTGCCTGGTGCCTGCCCTCTGTCTGCAGACAGACCGACCTCCTCGCTCGGACACACTGACAGCCCACCAGCTGCTTGGGCCATGGGTTTTGGAGTCAGCCCTTCTCTGAAATGAAGCACTTCACTCCCTTCCCTGCTGGACAAGCCTTTAGATCTCTTGTACAAAACAAGAAGGAAACACTGAAAGTGCCCTCATTTCTGTTGAGACTTTCTTCTCTTTTCTGTCTCAAATCATCTGCAAGTTTAAAACAAACCTGAAAGCTAACCAGTTACTGCAGAGCAACCAAGGCAACAAGAAAGCAACAATATCAACATAACACACCCCAAGCACAACAGAAATAGAGCCTTATCAAGGCTCGCATTAGCATTTGAAAGTTTTTCTTGATTCCAGCACCCGTTCTCTGTTTTGCAGGGTATTTTGAGACTGGCACATCCATAACCTTTACTCCTCCTTTCCTGTCATGCTCACAGCACGAGTAACCGATAAACCACAGGCACTTACATAGTTAAAACAGTCTCTACTTCACATTAGCTCCCAGGAGGTATCTGTGTACTGCTGCGACTACCGAGGAACGAATAGACAGATAAAAGGGTGTTTGTTACCTGGCTGATCAATGTCTTCCTGCTCTGTTTTACTGTGCTGTCATCTTTCACGTCCTACATCAAGGATCTTTTCCCCAGATAGTCTTAAGAAATGTACAGCTAAACACTGTAACTACCCAGCGTACAGCCCGAGTAACTTCACTGCAACAGCAGGACTGAGCTCATTTATACTGTATGGGACCTGGGTTGCTAACTCGAAATGTATCCTTTGAGATTCTCATTACACGTCTCCTATTTTTTTGGATTCAGAATTTGAAGGACAGAGTCTGCCTTTATTCTGTGCCCAAGGTAACCATAAACATAATGTTGGTAAGAGATGAAAAAATTGAAGGCTTTTACAGGTATTTTGCATAGCTAGTCTGAACAGGTCTGGTTAGGTATGGAGAAGGACTGCCACTAACAATGAAGCAAAAATAAATCTGTAAACCTGTGCTGTGTGTCCACATCCTAAAATGTTGTAAAAACTCAGACTTACATTTTAGCTGACACTAGTTGCACTGCAAGTGAAACTAACAGGAATCTCTTCACAGAGACAAAAGATAAATAGCACGTGTGCAAGCTCCAAAAGATAAATAGCACATGTGCAAGCATGTGTGTGGCTCTCCAGAGCTGCCAGGCTTGCTTCCTCTGCGCCATGGTGAGTTCAGCTTCATGGATTTCCAAAACTTGCAGGGCTAGGATGCAGCTGACTGCTTGTAAGAATCTAACATCGCGACGATAAAAGATGTGTGAGACATCAGAATCACGTATGCACACATACCATGGACACACATTCTGTGTGCGTATGAACACACTGTACATACTGGTGCGCTAGCTAACAAATAATCATAACTGAAATATTTCAACTCAAACACCACATCTTCAAAACCTGCTTCGCAAAGAAATGCAGTTTCTGCATTCAGAGCATACTTTTTTCAGCACGTGCTGACAACTAACTCTACAGAAATATCCGTATGGCAAAGGACACTGGTTATCAATGGTTTTCCCAAACCTGCTCACAAGCAAGAAGGCTGCACAAACACACCCGTTCCCTTCCTGCAGGCTTCGCCCTGTAGCACTGGGGATTTCTTGCTAACTCTGCTCAGCAGTACCAGCGGGACTTGGTGACTTTACCCAGTGTTGGCAGCTTCACATCCAGCCTTGCAATCACTGGGCTCAGCCGACTCTCCCCACAGGAGCCTCCAGCCTCCCTCCTACAGTCCCCAGCCCCCACCAGCTTCGTAAGGGCTACTCAGCGAGGAAGTCCTTTTGGTGAGCAGAAATGGGAACTGTTACACAAGAATTACAAGTCTTTTCAAAGATCTGGGCCTTTCCTTAACATTGACATCCATCTATAAGCTCATTTTACTTCTCCCTGCTTTATGTGCATTAAATCAACAAATTCAGTATAATTTTAATTTTCATAATCTTACCCTGCGCACTTCACAATCCCTACATGATGTAGTTTTTATTTCTGTCTGAATAATGATACATTCATTATTTTATCATTGATTAGCTCTTGTGCTTCAAGAAAGTTTGCTACCATGTATACTACTTAAAGGGTAAGCATGAAGAATTTCACCCAACACAGAAGAAAAAGAGGACCAATTTTCTTCCAGTATATTACTTGTCAGCCAGAGAAATGGAACATAATTATGTTGTGACATTTCCAACAGCAAATATATTCTATTGTAAGCAATTAACACTGGTTCCTTTGGCAGACTTCGAAAGATTACTCATATGGTATGCTAAGTTACAATAACATTTGAATAATAAATAGCATCACACTCCTTTAGCTGGATCTTATCATATATGCACAGGTCAAAACAGAGGAGAAATTGATGGATGGTAATTCTTGCACAAGCCACCCTGATATTGCAAAATCATGCATTCACGTGGAAAATGCTCAGCAGGGGAGTATGCATCTGGGGAAAAAAATAATACTAGGGACAACCATAACTCTGAACCTACTTAAACAAAAATGCTGAGGGCGTACAGGCTATCGATGACTGAGAATTTCGGTCTGTCCACCACATATTATAAACTATGGCACTTCTCGTCAGATGGGAGAGGTGGGGCTGGGCTCCCCTTCCTGGCTGCAATGCCTTCCAGAAGCTGCTGCTGATCAAGAGGGATTAGAACAGATGGTTTAAGAAGAAAATCATTGAGCATTAATCCTCTAAACATTTCATAGTCAACATATCTTTAATACAATCCCTCTAATCCAATTAGGGTGCCTTGAAAATCGTATCTTCAATTCCATGCTTCGTTGTGATCGGTTCTGCAAGCGACACATCCATTTACAAGACGGCTGCTGAACGCCTCTGCAGCTTCCCCGTCCTCTCCAGCCTCACCGCAGCCGAGCCCATATCCTGCCCTGAGCTGGGCTGCTCCCATCTGTGCGGGCTGAGCCCAGCACCAAGTGCACCTTGGTGATCGCTCACGGTGAGCATTCGCAGCAATGGCAAAAGTATGCCATACAGAAGACAGATTTTAGATATCAAAAAAAAAGACATATTTTAAATATATCAAAATCTCTTTCATTCATAAAGACATGCAATTAAATAAGCACGAGAAAGAATTTTAAATTCCCATTTCATGACTGAACAGCAGTTACTTAGACACATCACTGACAAGTGTAAGTAGACCTTCAGCAGGTAAAAGGGGATGCTGTCCTTTACCATCCATGCCTTTGAGCCAATGAGGAAAACAACCCCTACTACACTACTTTCACAAGCAAGCAACAAATTCCTACTTGTTCCATCTCAGCTGAGCTTGATTTTTAAAATGTTGTCATGAAAATTTTTTGGATTGTTTTTCACAAGGATGTATATTTGCACTTATGTTTATGGGCAAAGAACAGAGACAAAAAGCACAATCTTGTTGCTAAAATAAAGGACTTCCACTCTATTACTCCATCATAGTATAAAAAGATCCCATTAGCATACCACTAGAGGAAAATAAAGGAAAATCAAATTGCTGGCAAAGGAATCATTCGACAACAGCAAACTGAACTGTTTTTTTCTGTATTTCACTAGACATTTCAGTTTTGCTGTAAAGGGTGGGGGGGAGCGCAGAAAAATGTCATTGTATTGACTAAATAAGTTACTGGCTGCTGTTAAAAGCATCTGGGGAGAATTTGTACACGAAATACATTCCTGCAATAATACCATAATTTATAAACCGGAGCTACACATTTCCCACAGACTTTAACAAGGCTATGATGTCTTTGGACATCAAGGAGCTGCTTAAACAACCATTTGTAGAAGAGTCTGTCCTCTACCACAAAAAAAAAAAAAGAATTCCTGCACAACACTTAAAAACAAAAATGTTCGTGCTGACCTTTTTTATAGACAAAAAATAGTAATGGATATAATTCCCAAGATTATTTTAGCTCTGTAGCAGAGGCTGCCCTCCCCACCTCCCATTAGCAGCCAGAGGCATGGAAGCAGGCACTGGGCACTGGCCGTGTACTGCAGGTGGGACTGATCCTGCCCTCCCACCACCTCTGCCCATGCACTGGCACAGGTTTAGCCAGAGCCTGGCTGCAGGGAGGCTCTGCTCGTGCACCGCTTGCTCACAGCGCTGAACGTGGGGAGTCTGGCAGGAGCAGACGCGATGTATTAGTGTTGATCTCTAGGAATAAGCGGTGCAGCGTACTATGAAGCAAGGCACAAGTCCAAGCAGTTATGCATTTTAATTAGGTAAAGCGAGTGCTAAAAAATGCTTTGAAGCTCTAGATGTATTTCAGTAGCACTGACTTCCAGTATAATTTTTCTTTTTCCTGCCACATACACACTTATACACAACCTATCTGACTGCCCCTTTTAGAAGGGGTGGCTTAAAAAAAAGCACTTACGTTCCGATGTAACTCCATTCCTCCTCTGTTAAAAGGTTGGAGCTCCAAACTAAACAATTCACTCAGAACTTGGCTTTCGTGGCAAAGCAGGACAGAAAAATCATCAACTGGCAGCAAAACTGCTACGCAAAACTAATTCGGGAGACGAGAAAGTGTGAAACACATGAAACATCTCACAGATTGTAAAATAACATATTTTAAGAAAAAGAGACTGGGGAAAATATGAAATACTGGTAGAGCCTAGCTACATAGAAAGACTCCCTGGCTGTCGGCTGGCTGCAGCCCCTGGACACCGAGCAACAGGAGGCACGGAGGGTGAGCAGAGTCGGTCCTCCCTGCAGTCAGGCCTTCAGCATCCTCAGGAAGAGGAGGATGAGGAGGAGGCGGAGGGAACAGAGACAGAGGAAGGCCTCCAACAGGTTTGTTGTAAGAACAGTTACAAATCTCGCTATCTGCCAGGGTGGGATCAGTAAGAATCCTAATGCTGGCACCTCTGACGTACTGAAAGGTTTAAAAAAAAAACAACAAAAAACAAAACAAACAAAAAAGAACCCAACAACAACGGAGGATGAGGAATCAGCCAGGTCTCCAGTTAGAGCAAGGTCTCCCACTACTACTCCAGCTGCTGCTGTGGACACTTCTGCACAGCTGTGGAATTCATCCTTCCACAGCTCAAAGGCTGAAGAAAAACACCAAAGAAGTTCATTTGCTGAATTCATGAATGAATGAAGCAGGAATCACCCCTCTGAAATCAATGGCGACTCGGCAGCGTAAAATTAGTATCAAAGGAGAATTAGCACGTCTGAGCCAAATTCTGCTTGGTTTGTTCCTGTTTCAGCTCCGAACAATCCTTTATCCATATAAATGCAGATCAACTCTTAGCTTCCTTAACAATCCCCCATTTTAGCTAAAAGAACCAAACGTAACTGTGATGCAATTTCCTTCAAATATCACTTCTTGTCTAGTATCTTTACTCTGACACTAGAAGAATGATGAAAAACCTCTTCAGATTAGTTCCCAAGACAGCATCGCTTAAAGGCACACTGTTGATGCGTATACACCCCTCTCCCTTTCTTTGGATGCAGCAAAAAGCCATCCTGTAGTCCCTATCAAAACGAAGTCATTTCTCAGGACCCTTCTCCTCGTGCCTCAGTGACACCTCCCTCCTTGTTCCCTACCAACCTGGGTCCTGCCACACGCAACTGAAGTGCTCGAGGATGGTAGATCTAATTAATGCCGTTAAAATTAACACCAAAGTGGCCTAAAGGTAATCCTTTAGAATATTTTAGAATGAAAAAAAAAAAAAAAAGGCATTCTGCTTACCACCCGGACTTTACTTTCACACTAAGTACCATCTTCTCCTTAATGCAAAACCACATTCAATTTCTGAAACTTCTGTAAACTAATTCAATGTACTTTGACACCAAACTGTTGACGTTCAATGGAACAACTTTCACAGCACTGAAGACATCATCTGAAATAGGATGTCCATTTGCCAGCAACCCTTAGTAGAACAAAATCACTTCAAATCCAAAGGTCAACTGGTGTGGAAAGGGTTAATAGGCTAAATTAAGAAATATTTAAAAATAACAATTACAGCTGACACTATAATTACATTGCCCAAGAGTATAATCCCGAAGGAACATAGAGACCTTTTGCCAAAGGTGATTTGAGTGTTAATATGAAACCCAACGTGTGTTCACTTTAATTACATATGTGCCTGCTGAGAACATATGATAGAGTCCAAAAAGCTAATTCATTGTCAGCAGGACAGCAGAAACTAATATTAAATCTTGCACACCAAGTAAATTTTCCAGGTTACCAATTACCACACGAAAACAGGACGCATTGCAAATGTGGTAATCAGCGTAAAAGTCAAATTGACAAAAATATTGCTAAATAGAGTTCAAGTCAGAGCCAGCAGTGGGTGTAGGAAACCTCCCAAGAGCTCATCCCTTCTCTTCAAGCCAAGCAGCAGTCAACTGGTCCAAGCATCATCCCACTTCCACCAGGTTTGCACTGGCCTTAATCCTCACCAGCACTGTGATAAGGTGGCAAAACTGATGTCCACGAACCTCATTAGTTAAAGTATACACTTCAATTATTAATTCTCTTTAGCAATATATAACAGCAGTTCAAAGGGGATTTTCTATCTGGTTTTGGCCTCTTTATACTTCTTAGCCTTACATTTTCTGCATCTCAAAGACATTGCGGAGTGTTTCTGTGTTCTCCTCTCTTGAGGTTTCTGGCAGTTGTACCTCTTAATCCACACCGGCATGCCAGCAACGCTTTATGTATTAAACACATTTAGATCTACTTTTAATTAATAGATATATTCATGCATCATTCAGTATTTTATAAGGAAAGTGCCTGGAGTATGAACAGAAGAGCCCCAGCGCTCACCGATGAGCTAGCCCTTGGGAAATGAGACATAAATCCGATTCTGAAGGCAGCAGAGACCCAGCCAATACTTCTAACTACATCTTTACCTGCCTTTTTGTTGCTTTCCTGATGCATTATTAATTAATAACTACTGAGCCTTCCCAACAGAGCATTTTAAATAACAGTTAAATTTCTTTATGGATGATTATGAGTCATAAAAGTATGTCTGGATGTTCAAAGCAATAAACAAGCCCAGGTAGGGAGCCTGAACTGCTGAGGTAACTGTTCTTTGAAGCCTGAAGTTTTAGGGATGCTAAATGCCTACTGTGCAGCATTATGAAAATCCCTGTCTAGCTTAATCCAATTAATCTGGAGAAATGTAAGGTTTTCTGAACGGCAAATGCCATCTGAAAGGAACACAACGGCATTTCAGAAAAGCTGCCACCTTAGTAAGGTTCACTGGTCTACCCAAACGAAGCTACAGAGATTGAGGCCAGCTATCAGTTACCATTTTCAGTTCTCATCTAAGATAACGAACAGAAAATTGTCACACAAAAATTACTTCCACTCAAGATTTATACAAGTGATGAAATATGTTTCCTCAGCTTTGAAATGTACTCAGGGATGATGGATGGTTTTCCTGTTTTGCTTGAATATTGGACAAACTCAGACAGTTTTAAAGGTGTTTTTAGGGAAGCTTTTGTGCTATTGCAGCTGGTTAGTTTTAGATGTAAGCTGAAATAGATCCATAATGCTTGAAGATGAAAACTCACCTGGACATCCCATTTCTCCATATGATAAATTTTTCCACCTCCATGTCCAAGACCAAAAAGCTTTCTATTAAAGAAAACCCCAGCAAGAGCATCAATAGCATTCAACAACATCTCCTTAGTTAAGAAAGGTAAGGAACTTGCATTTCCCATTCACTCTTCACCAGGTTCAGTTACCATCTGAAGAAGGATTTCATTTTTTTCCCTACTGACTGTGCTTACTATTTCTTTCTGGTATTTAAACTGGTGTACAGACTGCAAGGGGCAGCTTCAGCTGTGCTTGCCTTTGATACAAATAACCCAGACCCTTGCCCAACAGCATTTAATAGGTGAGGAAAACAAAGCACATGATCTATACTGTTTTCTGGACAATGCAATACAAAATTACTTATCTGTATTTGGGCAAACTCTGGGTAAGACCAAGTACATGAGAGGCCACGCAGCACCGAGCACAAGTGCCAGGGCTTCAGGGCCATTTCGGTGGCCACTGCATGGGAGCAGGCTTGTCCATGCAAGGGACAGATCCCAATGCAAATCCCGTGGTTTTGCTTCCAGCTCTTCCGAAGCCCCAGTTTCCACTCCGCTGCCCCACCACGTGCTTTTATATCAAGTAGGAATCAGCCAAAAGCAGGCTTTGTTATCCAGAGAATGTGCTCCATCCACGTACCTTGGCAGCCAAAGGAAGCGAGATCCTTCTCTTCCCCTCCAGGAGCCAGCAGCCCTGCGGACCTGGGGAGGGACTGGCAGGTCCCCTGGGGGCAGCCAGCACTGCGAGGTGAGCCGACCCGATGCTGCTCGCTCCTGACAAGAATTTGTACCTGTCTTTCAAAGCAAGCAGCATTTGCCCTCAATTCCCCAGACAAACTACTACTCCACTTTTTCTTTCTAATATTTCTCTCTGTCTCCTAATCTTAATTTTTCTAGTTTATGGCTCAATCCTTCTACAGGGATTCATAGCAAATACAGAGAATAATATCTTTCCTACTTTCAGATATTAAGATGGATCATTATTCCTCCTGACAAGTTAGAAGATATTTATCAGTTTGAGTTATGAGGCCTTTCTGACTGTGAAGATTTAAACATCGATTTAATGCCAACTTAAAAGACTCCTAAAAGTGTCGGAGATTGCATTAGATAAATAATTTAACAATAAAAGGTATATCAAGGCAGCCATTATTGCAACCTTCCACCAATCAATCACCATTTTCCATGTTTATCCAATTTTCATCTCAAGGCTCTGTTCATCAAATTGCCTAGACATATATGACACAACTGAAATAACTTCATCATTGAATAAAATTGCATAGCCATTAAAATTCTCTAGTATCAAGATAGCTGACATTATGTTAAATATTGGCTTGAGTTCCACAGGGTAATAAATTCTGACCTAAATCCAATCTTTCATGGATAGCTGATTCAAAATGAAAAATTACTGTTTTGTCATTTTACCTTAGGAAAATTTCTATGGAAACCAAATACAGCCCGGGGCAATCTTTGAAATTTATGATAATTAAAAACACAGCTCCCATTCTGGGCATCCTGAAACAAAGAGAATGGATTAGTTTTGGTGCCCAAGTATCAGACATGTTAATACCTACCAAACTGAGGGAGAACACTACTCTTGTGCTTTTCCCAGGTCTCTAACCCAGAAGTAACCAATTGATACACCGCACAACGTGCGCATCTTACAACCAGCAGCCTCACTTGCTGCAACAGGACGAAGGTGCCGGGCTACGAAAATGAAAACAGAGGGGAAATAGTGCAGAGAACTTCTGCTCCCATTTCACAGTTGTGCACTGCTGTAGAGCAAAGCTGCAGAACTGCTGCCAGTGCTGTTAATAAATCCTTGGAAGGTACAGAAAGCCAGGCCGGACAAACAGGTAGACTGCTCTCCTGCCTGCTGTTCCCTAGCAAAATATTTGGACACAACTGTGGATTTCAGAGCTTACAGAGCTGACTTCAGAGAACCTCTGTTACCGTTCTCTTAAAGATACTTTTGTGCAGCCTAATATTGAAAACTCTTTTAGAGGGCTCAGAAAAACTTACTATTTTATAAATAATTTTTTCCAGGTCTTTTGATGAACAGATTTTAAAATCCTCTTAAATACAAAACTAACACCACTACCACTGAACACCGTTTTTCATCTACGTTACTTTGCAATGGAGTTAAGTAACTTTTATCCCTGGCATAACTTGCCTGAAGTGTCCCAATAAGCCTGGGATGTATTGACAAGCAAAACCCACGTCTCCACAGGGCTAGCCTAGTGCCTATATGACTGGGTTATGACATGGCATAACAGAGCATGCTCTCTGCTGTCACTTTTCGCTTGGGAGCTCCTTAATGACTTCTGCGAATAACCACATCCTCAGGTGATAATCTCATAAACAGACTTTGAAAAATAGGTTCTTTCATCATAGGGACAAGAAGAGAATCTTTCTTTCCCCCTAAATAAGATTTTTGCTTGGCTGGATTCCAGTATAACTCTCTGAGGCTTTTCAAGTTTACAGTGGGGCGCTCTGATTTCTCCTATTTTTTCTCCAGTTTTTGTAGTCTGCAGCAACTGAAAGCAAACATCAGGAGAAATACAAGATGATTCTGTCTTGAGTTTGGCAAATTATGCCTACAATGGCTATAAATGATGGAGAAAAATGAAAATGTGTCAACTTCTGTGTGAACATCAGCCTGGTCACAGTAAAGGGCAGAGCCAAATCTAACAGGATTTCTCATCAAGTGGATCCAGAAGAGGATCAGGTCGAACAGATTTCCTTTTTGTCAGCAAGGTGAAGAATGCCAGAGGTGTCTGAAGCCTCCTTGCAGTATTCCTCTGGAGCCTGACAAAAATGATTTTCCCACTTGCTTTTCAGGGATCTGCTGTTAGGATGTCTGCAGAACCAGAACTGCCATAAAGCTGTTATTATGCCCACAGTACTAGCTGGGCATGCTTTGCTTTGGACCACGTGCTTCCAAGGACTGGAAAGGGAAGAATCTCCAGCCCTGAATACTTCTTTTCTTTCTGATCTTTCCTTGTTCCTGTAGGACTAAAACTGTCTTCTTTTTCCCTGGTGACGTTAAAAATGACTGAGATAAAGGTACACAGAGATGCTTTAAGGTGCACTGAGAAAGGTTACCAAGATAATTCCTGCAATGCTTGAACCATTGCCTTCTGAAATCACCAAAGGTTGTCTCATCAGCTTTGATTTGAGCAGATACCTAAAGACAGCAGCTGGGAATTTTCCCAGAAATGTAAAAGATTGGGTACTACTTGTTTAGACACTTGAAGCAGAGAATAAAATAGCTTAAAAAGTAAAAATAGCCAATGATGGAGTAACTTGTAGAATTGTAACTTGTAGCCAAGACTGGTTGCTCAACATGTAAGTGGGAGTGTGTGTGCATGGGGAACTTTGACATTGAGTAGTGAGGTACTGCCCTTCGTTAGATACAGCGCCCTTTGTTCTGGCATTAGCTAATGAACAACGAACCAGCAAATCAGACAGCTCCTGAAGAGAAGTCTCTTCTGTTCTGTGTCATTTTACTGCCACCTGAAACACAGGTACATAAAGCTATCAGCAATCAAAACAGCAGTAGTCAACCCATATGTTCCAGACCGCTGTGTAAGGAGTGGAGACTTAACAAGAAGACTTTGGAAAACCCGCCCACAATTCATGAAACAAAGTTCAAAAATGTCTTTTTTTTTTTAATGTTACAGGGGGAAAACAAATACTGGAGCAGGTTTTAGTTACTCAAGAAAGACCTTGTTTAAATGAGGTCATCAAAGCTCGTGCAACGTACATCAGCTAAACCTCCTTCTAATATTTCATGGGAATCTTGGGTTTGTCTTCACCTCCTGGCAGGAAATGGTAGAATTATGCAAAAATATACATCAGCACCATGAAGCCCGCCTCTGCTGTGGCCTGGCAAACCCAGTGCATATTACGCAGAAGTCTTATTCCCAATTAATCTCAGCAGCTGTCTCAGCTCTCATTAGCTACTTGCTTATGCTGCCAAAGTGGGCAAATTAGCCGGGCTTGGTTCCCCTGACCAGCTCTCCCTTTGTAAGGGAGTATTACTTACCATGCTCTTGAACAAGAGAGCAAAGAACAAGACCCCTTCTCAGAATAACTTTGGGCCAGATCTTCAAAGATGTTCAGAGACTTACAGAAACATAATGATTGAAATTCTTTCAGAGCAGCTATACCTAGATCCCATGCAAAAGAGAAAGTACAAACGGGTAAAACACATATTGCAGTAAATTCCTCTTTTAAAATTCCCTTTTCCTGCCTGCTATTCAGCGAATTACCCAGAGTGAATCACAGCCCACGAAGAGGTGGAGAACATGGTTCTGTTTAGTCATGCTACCGTCAAGCTCAACAATATTATGCAGCACAGCAATACACAACATACACAGAAGCTTTCAGTCTAAAAGTGGGTGAGAATACTCCACTGCATGGTAATATTCACTGGCTGGCTGGAAACCTCAATTTCCAATTAAAAGCACAGATGAGTAAGCACCTACTGCTTCAGCTGTGATTTACAGCTAGTCACAAAGAAAGGTGCTTTCTCACTGGCAAAGTGTTTCTCTAACAAGTCCTAATGAGTTTTACAAATGAATCAAGACTTCAACAAAACAATTCATCCTTAGTTCGGGCAAGAAGGTCCACAAAACAGAAGCAATCACCTTGCAACAAAGACAACGATACAAGCAATTATACTCTAGTTAGATTGAGGGCTGCCTTGTAGTGAGGTTTCTGATGAGATTTGTAGAAAAAGAGCATTTTAACAGCTTTGTTTTGTGGTGTTCTCTGACAAGAGTGTTGCAGACGACCATGCCTGAAGGACACTTGGCCATCAAAGTAAGCAAATGCCCGGAGGAATTAGCAAGAAAGTGGAAAATGAGCTCTACAGATGAGCTTCTTCTCAGAGCTGATGCCCATAAAGATGACCCGGTATCTTTTTATCCTAAAAATTTCCTGTTCAAGCTTACAAAGCCGGCCCCAAAACCACCAGCATCACAGAGGTCAGAGGGAGTCTTTCAAGAATCTTCATTTGCCATGGGAGTGGTTCCTTCGGGAACAAAGTGAGATTGAGATACTGGTGTCTAAATACAAGCTTTTGATTCATGAAGACAAAGGCTTTTTTTCCCCGAACTCCTGACCTAACTCAAATGCAGCATCCATAATGCCTTTAATAACAATGTGCAAGCTGAACTATTTGCTGAATTCCACTGGCTGTGAAGAACAAGACAGCCCCTCCAAAACATGGCCAGAAAGAGACCCAATACACAGGCAATAGTGATGGACAGGAAAGCTGAGCCCAGGTCTGAACCCAATTTCATGTGCTGACCGAGCAGCGTAATACGCACCATCCACTGAGAACCTACACGTGCCCACTTCTCCTCTGTCTAGACAAAAGATGTCTTTAAGAGGCAGGAGGCCCTTTCTTTAAGCCTTTTAACTCCCATACAGGTTGTAGCAGCAGAGGGGAAGGTGGTGTGGCTGGCCACTGTGGCCCTGGAGGATGGCCAGCCCTCCTGGCAGTGCTGCCTGCAGCAGGCTTTGTATTATCACCCGAGCAGCACTATGGAAAAGGGTCTGTTTCAAAGCGAACAAGCCATTCAGTCCTGCAGAACAAATCCTATGAATTTCCCAATCTTAAAGCACATACAATCTCTATTCAAATTGTTTTCCGAAAACCACAGAGCCTGAGTTAATAAATAATGATTTTCCTGGAGTATAATTCTGCTTAAAGCTCCCACCATTCTCACGGTGACATCCGCTGATAGAAGACTGACAGGTAACCATCCACCACAAAATCTGGCTGTTGTGATCTGGGTTCAGTGAGCACTAGGAGAAGGGACCGAAAAATTCCTTGGCCTCCCTGGAGGTTGGTGAGAAAACTGGAGAAGAAAAATGATGGCATTTTGCCATTTTGTGAGCAGGGCCAGGACTTTAAAACTAAGATCTTGCCAGGAACAATTTGTTAGTAAAACTGTAAATAGAATACTTCAGAGTTTCATGTGCATTAAAGAAGATACTAGGAGGCAGGAGGACTCTGTTCTTCCTTACAAAGGTGCCAATCAGGAATGACTTCTTCGACACAACTACATGTTAAATCAGTGACATAGCATGGATATTGAAAAAGAGAGAGTGGGGGAATCAGGGCTATTGACTTCTAACAAGCTCTCAAACTACCAAAACAAGCTTTTATTTGGGAGACTAAATATACATTGAGCAATTTCAAAATCTTATCTGAGGTTGCTCTGCTACAAATCCTTGTCATTCATTTTTCTATACAAGTCATGATTACCCAGGGAAAAAAAAGACTGATGTTTTAAAACTACCTTCTGTGTAAGAGATACTTGCAACAGAAACAACTAAACTATGGTTTTGAGTCTTAAAATAGCATTAACATCCCGTAAGATTGGCTTCATGCCTAGACTGCAGGCATTTTAATTCAGAGTAGATCCCTTCCACAACTCTTTTTCATTTCCAAGGAAAGACATTGCAAAACAGCCACTAGTCTCATAAGGCCCAGCAACTCCCCAAATACATTAAATACATGTACCCTTTAGAAAGTGTGCCTAAAACAGGGTAGATCCTCTTTAGCTATGTACCTAATCCTGCAACAAACTCCGTAAATAGTTAAGGCATCTATTTCAAGAAGCCACAAAGCAGGAAAATTCTTTGCCCCAGCTCAGAAGGAGAAAATTAAATGTCAAGGTTTTTCCCCCCAATTATTTTAAAAGTAGTGCAGTTAATGCCACTGACTTCAAACCAAGCTGTGGCTGCCTCGAGCCACAGCTAGCGTGGGATTTCTGGGACACAGCACTTCCCTCCCCTCAAAATAATAGCTCATCAGTTGTGGATTCCTGTGAAAACCCAGTATTGCTTTCCCATGCTTAGAGATGTGTGACGGTTAGAAAGGCAGAGCTGAATTTGGAGCGATCTCCTTCTGTCCATGGTGACATTTCAGACTTAACACAAGAAGCAAATCTGAAAGTCACTGTTGCCTCTTTACACTTAGTGCAGAGCAGTGATACTCCAGCACAGTTTTGTTATGGTTGTGAAGTCAGATTAGGGATTGCTCATACAACCTTAATTCAAGCTTGATTCAGTACTGCTGTGCTTTACACTGCACACAGCTCCCTGCTTAGCTCTGAATAAAAACAAGAGAATTTAGATGCAGTGTTACCTCTTAAGCATCTGTCCACTAAAATCACTGCAATGAGCCCACTTCAGAGGCCCAGCACTTGTTTCACACTAAAATAAACACGACTGCTGGTGCAGTTTTCTTACACAAACAGTATTTTTATATTATTTCTATTTTTTTTTCTTCTTTTAAACCCTGCCACTCACACCCTCGCACCAACGACTTTCTCTGGCTGCAGTTGTGCTCAACTCTTCCCGCACCACTCCATCCCCACGTGCTGCAGGATCACAGGGGAGCATTAGCCATCGCTCAAGTACTTTCTTTTCGTCCCTGTACACACACAGTAATCTTTATCAAAATACTCACTAAGCTCCTGCTGCCCTCGTGCTCATTTCCCAGGAGGCGCGGAGCTAGGACACACTTAGTCAGTATCCGCTCCCACACTTGCCCGCACTCCCCCTTTAATGCTCCATAAAATGATAGCATTTTCCAAAACAGTGGTTTGGTGAGAACTAGGGCTGCTGGCCATAAACTTTTCAGCCTTTCTGTCCTCCATTCCTTGTGCTGTGCATTGCTCTCAGCACTTCCTTAAGATGCTATTTGTCAAGATGTTTGCCCTCAGGTTTGCTGCCCTGGCGTTGCCAGAGACAAACTCTGCAGCTGGCAGGTCCACTGGTGCCAGGACAGCAGGAGCACTGTGTGGAAAGCCACGGGAACCTCATTCTGGTTTTATTCTCTGACTTGTAAACTTGCCGATGGTCCTGACAGCAGTTGTCTGTATTTAAACAGAAGGATTAACTGCACAGACACCCACCGCAGTTACCCATGTTTTCTCCTCACTGAATTTGTTCTCCTGAAGCAAAAGCTGGAGCTACACAAGACAGTGTTCAGGATGGCCTTATTTTTGCAAGAAGAATCCCTTAGCAATGCAATGTGCCAAGCACACCCATCCCATAGGAACACCATTCCCTTGTCCTCCAACGAGATGCAGGAAGGTGGCAAAACAACGTCACCCTGTTCTGGGATGCTGCGAGAACATCTCTAGCAATTTCATCTCCCTTACAAAACGTGCGCAGACTTTTCTTCTGCAAAGAAAGCTGTCCAATTTCTGACTCACTGGCCAGATCCAGTTTCTGAGGCTAAATCGTTCTCTTGGCCCTCTCCCCCAGGAACAGCTCATCTGTGAGCAGGGGGAAGCGTTTTGGCAGCTCTTGCATCAAGGCTGCGCCATCATTCCCTTCAAACCACCAAAGCACCCCAGTCCTACAACAAAAACGCAGCCCTACGTTGTGATGCCTGCCTGCAAATCCAGTCCAGTGGTGGCAGCTGATGTGCACTTTGGGTCCTAGCATTTACACGCTTTTTGGCCCTTACAGGATATACTCCAGCCCCCTTCCATATGATGAGGCAGAGTCCATCCTCAGGCAAAATAATCAAGTATCTTTCCTTTACTCAGTCACATTCCAATTTTCTGTCAAAACTTGCACACATGGCCATAAAAAAGTTAATCTGAGAATCCCTAGCACTGCACATTATTGCAGAGATCTTGTTTTTCTCTTTCAGTGTCACCGCTTCACCGATTTTAATATGGTTGGTTCTGTTTCACACGTCTAAGGGGAGAAGGGAGGCACACCACATTTCATAAAGCCACTTTGCCTAAAATACAAGTACTGAATCTTGAAACTGCCTTTCATAATGAAAGAAGTGCTGGAAACACGGTTTCCAGAAGAGAACACAATCTCTGTACACACTGTAATTACATCTTGGCGTTCTGCAGAGTAACGGCGTATGGCTTAAATGCTATTAATTGTGAGCAGTTTTGTTCCACAGGATGTTGTTCGCTGATAACTACTCAATTAGGGTTATTTTGCAATTAGTCTGCTCACAGTAAATTTATTGCAACCGGAGTCATCTGTGGTGCAGCAAATTAAAATGCTGTCTGGGCTGCATGTGCAGTGGCTCTTACATGCTTCTTAAACCGTGTATTGCTCATCACAGTAACTGTCACACTAACGGGTTAGAGGTACAGGAAAGCAGCAGCAGCCAGTGTCATTGGGAATCCTGAAACTAGGAGAGAAATACAAACGTGGGGCCCAATAGTCTTTAGATCAAACCTAGTGAGTCCAAAAATACATGCCAGAGTTGTGAAAGCTAAACAGAGGCACACATTTCCATGTTTCTGTGGGCTTACCCATGCATATAGAGCAGGGGAAATTTGCTTAGATACAGCTCCCGTTCTTTTAAAATGATACCGAGGATTCTCCCATTTCTGGGCCTTGAAGAACTGCTCTGCTCCACCCCGTAAGTATTTGGCATCTGAAAGGCTTATTCTCTCTCTTCCTGCAAATCAACCTCCTTCTGCTGAGTGCTTTGAAGTATTCAGCTACAAACATTACAGCCACGCACACTGCTATTACCTGTGCATATTACGCAGTAAACAGAGCTCCAGAGGCCTTTTCTCGCAGTTTGAAAACCAAAAGAAGGCTGTTTTCTCTAAAATGAAATGGAAAATTTTCTCCTCGGCAGCCTGTGAGAAACTGAAGTCTCCTGCCTCCATGTGACAGAGCAGCGTCATCAGGAAGAAAGCCGGGAGAAAGCAGTCTGATCTGCAAAGAGCTTTCAGTGCTCATGAATGATGTGGAATCAGGGTATCTCGATTATTTTTCTACTTTACTTATGAGTTGGGCTTAACCCATAGGGATGAAGGTAGCAGAAAACCTGTTTGATTTATAAACTAAGAGAAGAGAACAGAAGAGCCAAGGGGAAATAAACTGTGCTCCCTTGAGGCTCTCTGCTTCCTCAGGACTCTTCTTTTGCCAGAACTACATTTTAGAAAACACCCCTCAAAAAAAAAAAAAGTTATGTATTTTTGGTCTATATAGGGTCAAAGATCTGGGTCAAGCATTAAGCCAGATGGGTAATTAATGATAAGGATGAGGCCAGAGCATCCCCTGGGGATACAGCAGCCTAGAGAAGCTGGCTCAGAGGAGGACTGAGGCAGATACCGGTTGGCACCATGCCCGATGACTTGCAGACCTGGTACCAAGGACTAAGGAGGAGTTGCGCTGGGTATCCAAAAAACTTGCAGGTCAAGGATTCACAGCTGCCATGATCCATGTGGGAGTGAAAAACAAAGAATTCAGGAACTGAATCCAGCCAGCAGGCCCAAAGTTGGGCTTTTTTCACTGCAGAAGAAAGAGCTGCAAGTAGAAAGATCTGCCTGTGGACAACATGTTGCTGATTTTCATATCACGTCTGAGAAGAAGTGACCTCCCCAGAAGGATGTCTCTCTGTACCCTGTCCATGATCTGCACAGTACTGGATTTGTCCTCTCTTCATCTAACCTTGCGCTGGACCTACTTTTCCCCCTTACCTTCACTGACTGCATTTCCCCTCAAAACACACTTCTACAAACTCCAAACACCAGGACTGACTTGCAAGCTGCCTGCTGCCCTGGTCTGAGCTTCGGATAAGGCAGCACCTAAAGCCTCTGACACCGACTCCCCGGTCTGCAGCATTTGTGCCCTGTTCTCAGGACCAGCTTGTTGGCAAACACTTGCTGAGGTGCTCAGCAAGTCAGGCACTGGTGAAGTTCCCAAGTCCTGTTGTGCTGCAGAACACCGCCGACTCCTGCAACGTCCTCAGAGGGACTGCAGCCCACCCGCTCCTGTCCTCATGGAAACAACAAACACTGCATTTCAGACAGACAGCCAACGTGATACCGCTGGCTTTCTTTTACCTTTCTTTTATACGCTGAAGATGGTTACATTCAACTTTTGTTGCCTCTTGCCTTCGGAAATAAAATACTTAAAGAAAAGAGCTTGTAAGATCCTGCTCCCATTGATAACCACTCAAGTGGATGTATCGCTTAACGTTTATGACAACCCAGCCGGATGGAGTCATGGCTGTGATTGATAGCTACACTTAGCGACTTTGTGGTTTTGATCAGCTAAGACAGGATCCAAGGGGATTAAATGCTGGATGACATCTCAATGGAAACTGTAGCAGTGGGAACACATTTATACATTGGGATAATGGATGAATGTGCTTCTCCAATACATAAATATTTCAACTTTACTGCTCTGCTGAAAACGGACAGGAAACCTTTTTTCAAACCAAAAGGAATAGCACTTGCATGCTAAGTACAAAGACTCAGAGTGCCTGGATGTCTGACTTTTGCTGACAAAAAACATAGAGCTTTCTTGATGCATAAATTAGCAAGACCTCTATATACAACTCCCCCTACAATCCTGACAACGTGGTGTCTTATATTCCCAGAACTTGATGGCCAGTGCTCCACAAACATCTCTTAATGAAGTTCAGCTCCTCTGCGGCATACCTGGAATTGATGAAGACACCTTTGACGAGGGACGGAGCCAGTGTGTGGGTGCACAATAGCAGCATTTACATTCTGCAGTGGGGAGGAAAGACCTGAGACCACGACGCGCTTAAGCTCAGGCTGTGGATCTTTAACAGGGCTGCAAAATTTAATGGACCTACCAAGTCGTATCATAAAATGGGGCAAGACTGATGGCTGAACTGGGACCTATCCTGCAAAGTGCTCTAATGCCTGCTGGTAGGCACTGGGCACCTTCTATTTTGGGGTTCCTACATGCCTGCCTTAATAGCCCTGCATTCAGACAAGCGTCTGGATCTCCTCCATAGTTCTGATGTCTCAGTCTGCTTGTGCATTGCCACCTCCTGCATATCAGCTCATGTCCCATGCAATATGCTGCTGCTTTATCTCTTCCCCACAGCAAGGCTCCCAAGCCTGCTCCAGAGCAACCCTATATGTAACACAGGATGTACAGAATTTTCTGCCAAGGAAAGCTGGCTGTTGAAGCAGTAAACTTCAGCTGTCAGCATGGGCAGCAAGAAATAACCTTGAGGCAAAGAAAAGTCAACATTTTCCACAAGGATCCATCTGGCTAACTAAAGACATTCCCAAAGTATTCTTTCTAAACTAGTACCACTGCCTAAAATAAAAACTGAAATGAAACTCTGGCACTGCTAACCTGAAAAACTGTAGCCACAGTCTTTTTACACTTAGTATTTTAATGTGGTATATCCCCATAACTCGTAAGCTATTAATAAATTCATATGTATTTTAAAAGAAAACCATATTGCACAACAACCCCATCTCTCTAATCATGTACATATCTCCCAGTTTTCCAGGACCTTTTATTATGTTTTATTACAAAGGGAGCATATATACCAATATACAATGCACATACGTGCTGAAATGCTTCATGCCTAAAACGTGACCTCCCCATTCTCGGTTCCAAGACCATGTTATTACCTTGATGGCAGGACATATGAGATTAATTCTGTATTTAAAAAAGAAGCAATGAGGATTTCTTGAGAAGCTTTTTTTTTTTTTTTTTAAGAATGGTAGTTGTTTAAACCTGCTGCAAAGTCACCCTGAGAAAGATTACCAGGTAGGTGATGGAATCATAGGTGTGTGCAAAAAAAAACCTGCATACAGCTGCAACATGTGCCCACACTAATGACAATACAACTTCCAGCTCACTCTAGGATATCACTTGCATGTGTATATGTGACACATTTACCCTATATAAGGCATATAGCATTGGTGACATTTTGTCCTTGATCCTGCAAAGTGTAGGACAGTGTCTGCAAGGTGCTGAGCTCCATCAGGTTTCTCACAGACCAGAGCTGAACCTGCTGTCATTAGACGAGAGGGAAGGACACCAAGGACAGGCTTGTCACAGTGGATTTCACCAGCAGTACCCAGATGGGACCTTACGGGCACCTGGGGGGTAACTCAGTGATGCTCAGACTCTCACTAATGTCTGACTGTTTATTTTCCCTTTGACTTATTCTGCCTTCCCTCTCTCTCCCTGCTTCCCACTGAACACCAAGTCTTCTACCTGCTCCATTAATTCTTTCTCTCCAATTGGCCCACAGTGTAAAGATTTTGAATACTACCATGATAAGAAAGGAACAAAAACACCAAAAGAGACATGGGAAAAAAAACACAACACAACACAAAAACATCACAACAAAATAGTCACAGGGGGTGGGAAATGGGGTGCTGACACTGGTCACCACGGTAATATGCAGCATCTAAATTAAAAGCTTAAGCTTCTTGCTAGAGAAATGCTCATTTGGAAATATCCTCCAGGACACCGCCTTTTTTCCCAATGTACTTAAGAGGGAGTTTAGCCTCCTAATTTAGGCAAGAGCACCATCATCCCCCTGCTCCCCACCATGTTGAATCTACCCAATAGCACTCACTGCTGTGAGATGGTGCAATAAACAGGTAAGCCACGAGGGTTAGAGGATGCAAGGAAATACTCCTAATGAAAGAAACTAAACACCCTCTAAAAAAAGCACTTTACTAAATGGGAAGCTGACAGCTAGACAAACGGCAGCACATGAAGCATTCTTCCTGAAAAGTAGGAACGGGTCATCTCACACATACAAATCAAAAGCAGGCAGAGAGATACCTGGTGTATCTGGCTGCACGGAGAAACCATAAGCAGCAAATCAAAGCCTGACTCTGGCAACGCGTGGCACCTGACTTTCTACAGCAGTAATTTGGGAAATTACTTTTGCTGATCAAAGAGTATTAAAAACAGAAGTAAGCAACAAAACTGGATTCTTTTCTTACTAAAAAATAAAAAAAGGTTATTATACTTCTTACAATTATCTGTTACCAAAATGCTTAGTGGCTCTGGTTATTAGCTGGACTCCACTGTAGAAACATTAAAAATGGCCATATAGCCCCAACACCAGTATTCCCATTTACTGGCTAGCAGACGACACCGGAATTCACCATGGTTCTCTGATCCCCACAAAGCCGGCAACTCTTGTGCAGTTTAACAAGACGTGCACCTCAACTATGCTTCTCTACATTCGTAGATTAAGAACATAAAGAAGGAGAAGCAGCAGCTGAACACCCAGATCACGTACTGCAATAAAAACGTGGTGTAAGAAAAGTGAAAAGAAATTCAATAAGAATCTACCAAGGATCTTGTAATACGCGTGTAACTCCCTGCTTAAAACATCCACAGACTCTCCCTCACTTCACAGGCTAGGAAAGTACATTAGACATTTCTGCAATAAAGTCAGTTTTTGTTATCAGGAAGCCATTTCAATTATATACAATCCTTCCCCTGAGATACTGCTTTATTTCTCCTTCACCTCCCACCAACTTACCCTCCAGCGCACAGAAACGTGTCACCTTCTCCGGCATCAGCTTCCCGTGCTTGTGCTGGCAGTATACCTCTGCGATCTCCTGTCGGCACTGCTTCGACTTAGCCCGGGACATGGCTGAGATTGCCTCTTTGCCCGTTACCTCGCACTTTGGCGGCTGGTCATATCGCACTTCAGGGGAGCTGTTTCCGCTTTTTGTGAGATGCTGCTGCCTGGGAGGCCTGTGCATGTCCTTCAGGTTGCTGTTGTTGCTGTTGTTTTTCCCAGGCTGATCACCCAATTGCACCACCTCGTTGGAGCTCTTTCCCAGCAGTGAGTTCTCCTTCACTTTCTCCTCTTCCAGTTTCTTTCTCAGATGCTCCTTTTGCTTGCTTAGCGGTTTTTTCACCAGCTCAGACTGGTGTTTTTGTCTCTGAGTCCTGGGAGCAAAGTTACTGTTATCAATGTTTTCAAAGTCCTTGGGGACTGAATTTTCATTATTGCTGTCCGTTCGTGTTTTCTCTTTCGGTCGGTGGGAAAAATAGCCATCCTATAAATGGGGAAAAAAATTACACTCTCTTACTAAAACAGTCACTCAGAAGCATTGCCAGCATTTCATGCATGAAAACTTAAAATCAGTTACTATCCAACATACTGAAAATGACCAACATCATGTTAGGGTTCATAAAGGGAAATGGAGGCTAAGAAAGTCACCTGAGCTGCCAAAGGCAGTGCAGACAACCACACCATCACCCCCTTCGCCACCGAGCCTGAGACCAACCTCATTTCGGATGGAGCAGGGGTACACAGGTTTGTGAGCAGTTGGTAACTGGAGAACGGTAAAACAAAGGCACTTCTGTGGCCTACCTGAGCCCCCCATGGGCTGCACCACTTTGTGCTGCAAGTTTCTGCGGACAGGGGGACAACGGGTGTCCCACAGGCCAGGCCATATGCCTGTGTGGCCTGCTGTGCCCGCAGGTGGAGGGAGGGGATCCCTCCCCTCTGCTCAGTGTTGGCGAGGCCGCACCTGCAGTCCTGTGTCCTGTGCTGTGTGGGTGTCAGAGCCCTGCACAGGTTGCCCACAGAGGCTGTGGAGTCTCCTCCTTGGAGATCTCCAAAAGCCGCCTGGACACGGGCCTGGGCCCCCTGCTTGGGGTGGCCCTGCTGGGGCAGGGATTGGACCAGATGGCCCTAAACACGAGCTTGGAGCCAGGCAGGCAAACCGTATGGCTGTATAAATGCTAACCCCGGAGAAGGGAGGTATGGGACAGCAGAGGGGGTGTAGGCACTATGCCCTCCAGCTGCAGCAGAGAATGAGGAGGGCTCAGGCAGAAGTGTGCCCTTCAGCAGCACTTCAGGCATGGGCAGCCTTTGCCACCCTTTGTGCTGGCTTGAGCTGATCATATTCTCATGAGGATCAGACAGGCATGAAAGAAATCCTCAGCAAAAGGGTTGAACTAATTATCAGAACGCGCAAGGAACAGTAAAACATTTGACTTCTCCCAAACACTGGTGAGACCCGGCTACACAGCTCCCTTCAGACCTTTGCAAACTCTCTTCTGGCACGCAACCAATAAACTGAATGAATACATTAACAGGAGAAAGAGATCATACGACAGAAAAGAAATAGGAGGATTATCCCAGGGATCCTTGAGAGAACAGAAACATGGCAATCTGTTCTAGAAAAGACGTGAAAGTCTAGACCAAGAAGCACTTATCCGTGTAAACGAACGTAAAACAGGAGCCTGTCTGATAGCCAGAAGCAGGTGAGGTTGAGCTGCTTGGCTCCAACCACAGAAACATGTCCTCAGCTACCAGGGGACAGAGTTTTAGACCCAAATATCTCCACTTACTAAAGTGTTCAACAGCAGATGAAACAAAGTGGGAATTGTTACTAAAAAATCTGAAGGCAGGGTAATAAATATTGGTAAGACCTTTTTCTGTCCAGTTTTCTTTCCACTCCTGACAGACGTAATAACCAAAGTTCAGTGGTTGCCAAATGACAATGACGGCTGGGAGTCATTCTTAGCACCTATGAACCACATTTCATATCCCAAACATTTTACCAACATTACCTAATTGTTTCTCCCACCTCTTCTGTGAGAAGCCATTTAACAGTCAGATTATACAGACAAAGGAGGCTGAGATAATGACTTGTCCAAGGTCACGCAGAGAGCCAGTATCGCTTTGACCTCTACAGCTCAGCAATGAGAAATGTTTGAATAGTTTATTCATTAAGATGTGTTTTTGTAAGTGACTGAAGTGATGCTCTCACCAAGAATATCTCAGCTTGCAAGTAGCTTTAGCTATCACACATGGTATGCAGAGGCTTTAAAAAAATAACAGACAAAATATTTTTATTTTGGAAAAAGTACATCTTTCCAAAAAATGTACGTTTCTAATTCTTAAGGGTAAAAAGCACATGTAAAATCAAATTCTTTTCTCTGTCTTTTTACACAGCAGAGAAAGTGTGTTTTTTTTAATCTCAGTGAGAGAAAACAGAAACACACAAAAAAAGTTTCAAGACAGCACTTGATCCCACGAATGATCAAACAAAAAGGAAACATACTTATCCTATATCTCCAATATATCTTCAAAGAAAAAGACCCCTGAACCCAGCAGCAAACTGCAAATAGAGCAAGACAAATGTGAAGTGTATTAACATCGTTAAAACATCTCTACCAAGGTGCCGCTGAGTAATGGGCTGACGCTTCATATGTTTGATAGCTGTCATGTTTCCTGTGTTGTTCAGCCAACTTGGAAACCTCAGGTTAGCGATGCTAGTGGTACATTTTGACTTGCTTTAATTTAATGCACTCACAGCAACATCTTGCATTTGTATACATGAAATAGCTCTGAAAATTTAACTGTTCTGCAGTTATGTTTCCTCTAAGCTGCTGCTGGAACTCACCTTTATTTCTCATTGAATACTTAAACGCAAGATGCCCTGCACTGCTGCCCAGCCGTGGGTACAGCTCAAGCAAATTGCCAGCAGGCACAGAGATGCTGGCAGCAGCTCTGGACACGGCTGCACTGCGGTAGGGAGGGAGCCAGCAAACCCCAGCCCGTTTCAGGAAATGGCTGTTACTGTTCCCAGACCAAAACAGATCTTATCTTTGAGTTCAGTCTTGGGTTTAAGCCACTGTCAGAGAGCAAGCCTCTCTCTGTCTGGTGTGCACAGCCACGTCGACACGGAGTGCAGCCCCTTCTTGCGTGGGTGACTGCTAATGTCTTTCACATTTTGGAAATTGGTTGAATGATTAGGATATTTCTCATATGTGTATGTATATACACACATACATACAGCTATATGCCTCATCTAACTTACACAGACTGCAAAGAACCAGAGCAAACACTCTGATTATTCTTTAACACACATACAGGATCCCTTTTTGAGGGCAGCAAGCTGTACCCAGCTTGCAGTGAGGCAGGAACCTGGGGCTGTGGATACCTGGATGGATAAACGTCCTGGATGGACTGAACGAGACACAAAAAGGTTGAGGTCACTGCATGGATGGCGAGATCCCTAATCACACCTGGTCACTCCGACATCCACGAGGCTGTAGGATCAGCCAGCCAGGTCCTGGTGATGGGGATGGAGCAGTGCTCCTGCGAGGCTGGAGAAGCCCACACCTGGCTGGTTCGCACAGTGTGGGGCCTGGCACAGCTTGCTGCTCCTCCTTTCTAGCCATCAGCACACTCAAGGCCACCCACTCTGAATCTACAAGCTAATAACATCTACTTCATACTTATGAAACAGCCATGTAGATAGCATCCTGATGGCAATGGCTAATTGGGTGCACAAAAGTGTGAAAGTAAACAGCAGGCTCTTGCCTTGCTTTTTTTTTTCCCCCTTGGTTATATGAAGCTTAAATACAAGAGGCATCCTAAGTGCCATTAATAAAATTTTTATGCCCCAAACACAGCCGGAGCTATTCTTTGTAAGTATTCCTTAAACTTCAACAAGTTGCATATGTGGAATGTGAAGGAAAATACGAAAAAGCAAATGAGAACTTTATGTGTTGGGTTTCAACGACAGCAGTGTGCAAGAGCTACAGGGACACGGCTCTGCAGTAATGGAAGTGCCCTTACGGTTAGTTTTCCTTGGTAATCCAGTTTAAAGCACTTTCCATCTGTAACTCGAGCATTCCAGCATGCAGCAAGTCAGGGCCAAAATACCTGGCTACAACGATGGGAAAAAGTCTGTCTTCTTCATTAGCCTCTTTCCAATGTCTCTAAAGGCGATGCTGCGACAGGATATTTCCGTCCATCTTGTCAACTCTCTCTCTCAGCCTGACTCTTGCTAAATGATTTTCCTCTCTAAGCTAAAAATATAAATAAATAAAAATCCTAATCTGTACGGCAAGTGGCATGTTGATAAAGGAGAAAGGAGAGGAGAGCAGATTTCCACCGTTGTTTGTTTTTAGTGATAAGTCTTCTAATGCCCACATGAGAAACTGGTGTGAAATTTATCCATTGGTAGGGGCCTTTCAGCACCAACCTGATGACCCATCCAGAACTCTCTGTAGCATGAAAAAGCCTCGAAGGATGACGTGTGGGCCCATTCCTGTTACAAATAGCATCTGACATGATAGGAGTGGTAAACAGCTGTGATGAAACCTCAGGAGAAAAAAGCAAAGTAAACAGAGGATTTACCGGCGTATGGTTCACCTCTTTAAACTCTTCTCCCCCTTCAAGTGCTTTCCTCCCCTCTGGGAAATGCTCTTCCAACTTTACACGCTGCAATTTGAGAAGACAAATATATCATAAATGCTTCAAAGGCAGACACAAAACTGAGCTGGGCTTTACCCGCTCCCTGCCAGGGGGCACAGAGGAGACCACAAAAGCTCACTGCAGAGGTAGGAGGAACCAGGGCTAAAAATACAGCCCAGTCTGCAGAGCAACTGTGCCAACCAGGAGCTGTATGTATATACACATATATATTTATATATACACATAATGTATATATATACACACTGACAGATGAAAGGGCATGTAACAAATGCCACAGTTGGACACAGTCAGATTCCAGCCTCGCACAAGCCCAGGGCTCCCACACCTGCTGACGCAGACATTAAATGCCACTAAGCCAGAAATCCCATTCCCTTAACGCTGCATTTCTCTCTCACAACTTTCACCAGCGCCAAGCACGATTTGTACAGCGTAATGGTTTCAAGATAGGATCCATACGTGACAGCAGGATGCACGTGGTTTGCAGTGTGGGGGAAACAAAGCCCGATGCTCAGAGCTTGAAAGCCTAAAAGAGCAGCAGCTGCTGGCAATAAACTGTGTTCGTCTGCAAAGTTTGGGGGTACAAGCAAAAGCAGCACATCTGGGGTTAAGCTGGCTACAGGAAGATGGGTTTAACTTGCTCTACAATATTTATTTTACAAGGCTGGATTCATTGCAGCCTTTATATGCCATGGATGTCTAAGCTACTCAAGTCACGACAAAGTCATTCTGGAGAAAGATGACGGAGAAACCAGGAGTTGCACCATGGCACTGTGGCAGTACCACGGGACGTACATCAGTGGGCTTGCTGTTTGAAAGGTCATCCAACTTTTGTCTAGCTTTCATTAACTAGATACCTTCAATACCTTCTCATCGACCTGTGTTTGCAAACTACATTGAATATACTGAAAAAAAATTGGAAAATTATACCAGGACCAAATTAGAAGAAGAGAGCCTATTAATACAGACTGTACGTAACCACAGACAAAGATCAAAGCCATTTTTCAAGCCAACACCTAACAATGCTATTTTTTTGTCGTAGCACAAACCTAATCTCATTCACAGAATGCTCAGAAAAGATATTATGAAAATCACCATTTTGGTCGTTGTAAGGGAATAATTTCCTGGTACAGCCACTGATCAAAATAGGCTCTACGCAAAACCACCTCATTCGAGAGGGCTCCCCTGTGATAATCACTCAGCATTACAGGTTTCAAACACAACACATGCTGCCCAAGAGCCTAGGTATTTGACCTGCGTTTCCATTACCCTCCTGACAAAACACTCCCTTGCTGGCTGATCCCACCAGTGCTTCTCTGGCAGCTTGGGAGCACCGTGGCTTCCTGTCAGGGACATTTACTTCTGGCAGGCCTTCGTGTTTGCAGCTTGGTCAAGAAACACCCCACTCCTGCTGCCAGTGAAAGCCATTCTGCTGTTGTGGAGGAGCGCAGGAACAGGTCAAAGTATCCCCCCCATTTTAAAAGCCAATTCTGTTTATAGGTTTTATAAAGAAACCTTTGGAGGCCTCTCCTTGCTGTGCAGCACCACATTTCAAAGCTCACGTGTGACACTGTGGACGTCTGTCAACTAACACAGGCCTGTGAGAAGGATTTCCACAAACAGTCCAAGCTGTATATGGCCCTCAGAAGCTGTGTGGAGAGGCAAACTGCCGAGTGCTCCACGGCGGGAGCGTCCATCCTGGCAGGGAGAGCTTTAACGACACCGGGCCTCTGCGTGTGTGCAGGCTGCGACTCAGCAGTAACAAGGGAACTCTCCCAAACTGGGAAGGAACACTCTGTACCCAGTAGTGAGCATGAGATCACCGCCAATTACATGCTGATTGGCGCTGATGCTAAAAATAAAAATATAATATTAATGAAAAAATAATGTTTTAAGCTTGGAGCCATTGCATGTAGCGAGAGTCTGATTTCTGCTCCAAACCCTGCTCAGGCTTCAATTCACCCAACTCCATCCTGAGTGTGTTTTTTAAAGTATCTATCACACAAAATGTATGCTCTTTGGCATATTAGCTGCTATTTCTTTGGCAACTGAGGGTCTGAAGCTCAGGTTCTGTGAGCTTGATTAGGTTTGAGGTCCCATCTGCCCCAGGTGGCTGCAGAGGCAGGGATGCAGAGCCTTGGTGATCCATCGGGAAGGCCTCAATGGACTGACGCTGTCCTCTCGGACAGACCACACAGCAGCCGCCCCTCACCTCAACTGGTGCAAATGTGGAGAATCCAAACTCTTGACAGCCGTCTCTAATGATGACAGGACTTTAATGACAGCCTGTTAACAACCTCAAAGGCTCTGTGGGTGCAACAGGCAGCAGCTCATCTATGTACCTCCGGCCGCTGCCTCTCTCTGCACTATTTGAACCTGCATCTGTTCTACACGTTTGTGTCCCCGTCAAGCACATCCGAACATAACTGTGCATTTGGGTTTGCTCAGCTTAGAAAATCTAGGTGTCACAAAATCTTTCAGTAACACTTCTATAACCTGCATGCTGCAAGAGAAGTGAAAGGCCGGGATTGCAATATTGACCGAGAGAAAACTGCGGTGAGCCAGCAGCTCGCTTTGGGGTGTCCCGCTGTCCGCCTGGAACACGGAATCAACTTTAGGAATCAACTCACGCAGTTTCCAACTGACCCTAGACGGGGTGCCTCTGCCGACAGCCAGCACCAGACGCTGTGAATGTTAATTTTGGCAGCATGCAAAAAGCCAACGCTAGAGGAACTTCAAATCTGCTTTCAAATCGATAACCTAACGCGCAGACAAGTCAGCAGCCACAGGGACATCAGAGCGAGCACCGGCTCTGCAGGCAGCGAGGGCAGGCAGCCCTTGTGCGTTTGAGGGCTCTGACCCAAAATACTGAACCCAACGAGAAGAGTGCACAGCGGACAGTTCAACACTGTGCAGAGCATCTCCTCCCGACAGTAAGAAAATGCTTCCTTCACAGGAGAAGTTATTCACTGTGCGACTCCTGTTATCGAGGAAGTCCCACAGGTAACATGCAGATGGATGGACCACGTGCAAGCAAGCCCTGAATGGCGAACGCTCAGAGTTTTGCTTTATCTGGCACAACTGATTTTCTCTCCAGGATGCATGAATTGATGTCTTTTTTTTGTACTGAGAGCATATTCTCATCCTCTTGCCCTCGGCAAAGCACGGTACTTTGAAGACATGACCAGGCCAACCAGAAACACGCATATGCCACAATATAGCCACAAACCGTCCCCTAAATACAAAGCACTGGGTGTGCTGGCCTTGAGGGCAAGGTATAAGAACTCCACACTATCGAAAACTGGCTTTTTTTTTTTCTTTTTAGGTAACAAAGTACATCAAAACATATGTGAACATACATGGACAGTGGGCAGTCACGCAGGCATCCACAATGAAAGGAGTGCCCGGAGCTGGCGCTGACACTTGGCTCTGCCACGGTGAGCTCTGTGGCTGCAGGGCCCAACCAGCCTGCGGAGGTGATGAACAGCTTCAAAACACACCTCATGTATCAAAGCCCAGCAGTGCCCTGGTCAGCTTGTACAGGGCCATCTATTTTGCCTGTCTTGAGGCCAAGAAGAATTTAAACAGTGCTATATGAGGAAGATAATTAAAACAAATCTCCTCTTTGGTATTAATTACAGCTCTGTGACATATTATTTTGTAATGCTTGTTAATTGTTCAGTAATGATACCTTCCAATTGCCAGGGAAGTCAGTGGATGGCATCTCTACAAGCAAGGGCTGCTCCTGGACTAGATCCTTCCCTTTGCACTCTGGCCTTTGCACACTTGAGGGCCATTTCTTTTTCAAACTCAAAACCTTTCCCCCCAGCTGAACTACAAACATTATGCTACGGTCTTCAGAACAAGAGAAGAAATTATAAATGCCCCTCATGTTGGCTCTAAAGTCCTATTCCATCCCCTTCTTGAAACATCCCAGTTTGGGGTCTGAATCGTGACTGGCTCCTCGCTCCAAACCAGCCCTGGAAGTGCCCGAAGAAGCTGAACCTGAGCTCTGTCTGGACCAGACAGCCCAAAGCCACAGGTCTGAGACTCTGCTAACACCTCATCAAGACAAAATCATCCCAAAGAAGCTTCTTCAGACAACTTCTGCCACAGGCTGCCAAAAACATGGAGCACAATCAGCTCCCATAGCTAATTCTTGAGGTAGTTCCCTTTTCTGTAAGAATCCAAGAAAAAAGAACATCTTCTCCATCACTGTAAAGAAAGACTGACCATGCATTTGTCTGGAGATGTCCCAACTCTTCTGCTAGATCCATACAGAAGAATGGTCACCAAAAGAATGACAGTAAATAACAATATAAAAAAAATTAAGTCACACCAAAGAATTTCTGAGGCTGTGCATGATGACAGGTATCATTGCCTCTGCTCTACATCACGGATTTCAGCATCCTTCAGACACTAATTTCAACTGCTCAGAAGGCCACTGGGCGAGGGGGGGTGATTTCCCAGGTAGAGCAAGACTCATCCTGCTGTTACCTGTCCTATCACGTCCGTGGGTTTCACACTACAATACATATCGCATCCATGTGCTTCTCACTACAAACCAGGCTCTCCTCTGCCTGAAATCCGCATGCAGCAAGAGGGGGCAGATGTCCTGCCACTCTATCAAAATGAACATGAAATTAAGAACTTTCGTCGAGGACGTGGCTGATACACCATGAGACCCTTGAAAAACTGGTGCTTTTGGCAGGTTTGGACAAGAGCACAGCCAAAGAGAGCAGATGGAGAAAAGACAGCAGATGTTAAAGTAGTTAGCTTTGTCCATATGTTTTTCCATTTCACTATAATAAGTACATTGTACTTTAATTGTCAGGGGCTGAAGAATTGTGAGAAACATTCTGCGAGGAACCTGTGAAGTTACTTCATGCCTGACATTAAAGAGGGAGGTACAAAAGGTGAAAACAAATGTATTGATTTTGATCTTGAAAGCTGCTCAAGATGAAAGATGTAATTGTATCAAATACAGTCTTTTCTGCTATGTAAGAAGATCATGAGAAAAAGTGATCATTTGGGTTTAAGGCAGAATTCTGATACTTGGAAAAGCACCAGTCCTTCATTCAGGATGCAGTGCCAGCAAACACTCACAGGCCCTGCCTGGCCAAGACTACATTGTTAGACTGGTGTTTAAGGCTGCAGGGTACCGGATGGGCCACCAGGCAGCACAAAGCCACGTGGGGACCCTGCCCTGGGACATCTGCACCAGAGACTGGTTCGAGGATTATAGATCCCCTACTTTCCATTGATATATAGGTTGTTTTAAAATAAACTTCCACAGTGTGTTGCAAAACATTAGAAACAACATGGTAAAAAGGTCATAAATATAAAATGCCTTTTTTTTTTCTTTTTTTTTTCAACATATTCTATTTTTACAACATGGAAATACATTCTATTTTGAAATATAATAAAAACGGCTTCAAAACTCTGGCTGCTTTCCTCAAAACGGTTTTTCTGTTTCTTGCTAGCATGTGACTAACTTTCAGAATGATTTAGATTAAGGATTAAAACATACAGCATCCCTCAAGAGACAAAACAGATTTTCACATTTCCTCCAGCTTAGCACTGTAACCAAACGAGCAGCCATTTTGTATTAACTGCAATTTCAAATGTTCATCCAGTTATTAAAAGTTCCAGAATACTACTAGAGGGACCTGTGAAAGCAAATATCCACAGTATTTTAAAAATTGCCAATTTTCTTTTCAGCTAATTCAAGCTTTTCAGGGAAATTTGTACTTACACATAAGGACTGGAGGACACCAGAGACTCGTCACATTTTATTCAATCTGTAAGAGGACTTGATTTATAACCAGGAGCTGCCCCCAATTTACAAATGTTGTTCCCTTTCAAACGATGCTTGATCTCATTAACAGACTCCAGACCCACGCATGCAGCTCTTTTCTTGGCAAGGGTCCCTTCCAGTCAAATTCACCAATAGTAACATCAACACCGAGACAGTGCAGCCTTTTTTTGAGTGTCTGTATATATTTATACATACATATGTATGTATAGCACGTATGTATCTGTACACATTTCAATAGCTTCCATGTCTGCTCTGCAGCATGTTTCAGCTGTGCCTCGGTGCAGGCGACGGCACGACGCGCTGCTCCCTTCCCAGGCCAGCAAGCCCTCCGCAGCCGCTCCTGCTGAGCAGCTGTCCCGGAACATTTACTGGTATTTTCAAGCCTCCTGGCCTCATTTCAACTCAACCACATCTTTGAACAGAATTCACCACAAAACTAGGAAAGAGATGAGGCCTGACAGTGCAAAATGTGGTTTTTGAGGAAGCTCAGGAAAACCCTGGAGGCTTACTTGTCTTTTTTTTTTTTTCCCCCTACAGCTTCTTCCCAAGGGAAGGTGGATCATATAATCCTCCCAAAGCAGAGTTCAGACATGAAGGAGCTTACAAAGAAGTCAGCACTTTCTCAAGGGAAAGGTAATTTAAATGACTTTTCATAGTAACGTCTATTATTTTGCGGTCCTTGAACAGGACCTCAAACAGCCCTTGAAAAAACCTGCCGTTTTGGAGAGAAAAAAAGCGATGGATACTCACTCCCCGAAACTTTTTAACGGGTGCTCCTGGCTCCTGCCAGAGAAGGCCTGGCCCTGGAGATGGCCCCGGGCTGGGCCTTGCCCCATGGCGCGAGGAGCTGGGCAGGTGGTGATGGTTTCTCCTGAGGGTTATCTAGGTGGTATTTGCTCCTGAGGGTTATCCCGATACTGAAATGGAAATGGGATGCTCTGCGTTTTTAATTACCAGCAAATTGTACTGCTTAATTATCCAACAAGGGCACCCCAGAGAGATCATCCTACACAAATACAGAACACAAAATGTTTACAGGATTAACGCTCAGGCATTTGAATGCCTGCAGATGAGATAGCCACACTGCACACCCACTGCCAGCCAACCTGTTCATCAGTGCCTCAACTCACCAACACATTTCTTCGTACCTTCCCCTCTCAGTGACCCATCCCATAACAAACAACACGGTTATTTGAACTGAATTCCTTTGCTTTCATCTTTATGTCTTTCAGCCAAAATTCAGCCAATATACACTTTATATCTTTCAGAGGAGTAGTAAACACTTGAAATTGCTTCCTGGTGACTTGTTATTAACTAGATTCCAACTAAATTCATCTGGAGAACTATTCCAGCTCACATCTAAACAATCTTGAGCAGCCCAGGGTGAACTGCTGAGATACACAATTGGATTTCTGGCAGCTATGGAAATTAAACATAATTAAAATATGGATGGTGGAAACCAAAGACCCCCTCGCATACAAATGAAAACATCCTTGTAAAATACGGTCAGTTTAGCACAAACATATTCAGCCTTAATTAGGTAGAAAATCTATTTAGATAAATACAATGCAAAGAATAGTAATGAACTTCAGGATTACATTTTGTTACTTGGAGGGAAAAAACAACACAAATAAATGGGAAGTAATTGGAGCTTATTTAATAGTCTCAGTCTAAGAGCTTGAACAACTATAATCGTTAAAGACCCTGCAGTGATCTTCTACTGATAAATGTTGTTAAATCAGAATTACAATACGACAAGCATGAAAAGCAAAGCCTATTAATATGAACAGCACTAAAAGAAACAGATTCATTTCCAGCTTTTTTCACCTGCCCAGTACCACAAGAAGTCTTTGAACCAAACATTCAGGAATGAAAGGTCTCCACGTTTCCTCTCATTTTGAACAAGACTGAAATACAAACACTTAAATAAACATGCTGACTGCAGGGTGACTGCAGGTGAGCAATGGCTATCCAGTACTGGATATGTGTCAAAGCCAAACTTGGCATTTACCGGTCAAAAGGAGCAAATAGATCCTTTCGTGCAAGTCTCAAGCAACTGCTCCTGGACCCTAAGGACTAAGCTGGATGGATCGACGTTTGCAACGCCTTCTCATAGTACAGATCTGGTAAACTTAGCACCGCTTCTTGTTGGTGAAAGAAACTCTTCAACCATTTAATTTCCACCCCTGGAAAGCAACTTATTTCTAACCATCTTTTCTCTTTCCCATCCCCTCCCCTGAACAAAAAGACGTGCTGGGGTGGAAAGACTGTCCTCCTACTCCAGAGACTGCTTCAAAGTCTCTTTCCCCACAAGTTATTCCAGACCTGCCCCCAAATCTTCTATGCATCTCCATCTTTGTCATCTCTGCTCTGCTGGGGAAGCGATGGACGTGCTCAGGCCAGGCACACTTCACCAACAGCCTACCCACTGGCAACCGCAAAAGTCTGCCTCCCGTCACAACTGGCTGTGGCTTGGATTTAATAGCCACATTTTCTGCCCATGTAAACTGGCATGATTTCTGTAGGCCGATGGATGTGTGCCAACCGGTGCCAGGAGATGACTTAAATGGAATTAAATTTGAGCCCCCATTAAATTGAAGGCTCGGGTGCTAACGTTAACTCTGACGGCTGTCCTGTCCTCTTGGCCACAGGTCAGACTGCCAGGCCTGTCAGTAAAAGGGCAGGTTGGCTATCAGCCTGTACCTGCACAGAACGTCCTGCAACCTCCCACTCGGAGCTCTGTCAGAAGCAAGGAATCACGCCACGCTCAGGCACCGATCACGTCCTAGCACAGACACATTCCTCACTGACAGAACTGGATGAACAGCACAGCGTAGTATTGACTCAGCCAGTCGCTAGCCATAGCCTATGAATGCAGAAAACTCAAATCACAATACACCCCATTGTTTTAACTAACATTACTGTGTTAGTGCATCATAAAAATGCTTCCTTCTAAGGGCAACCACGTGCCCTGCAACTTCAGCAAAGGTTTATTTGCAATCTGCAGTTCATCATGCGAATAAACTACCCCAGAGACGCTAAGGAAGTATATCAGCTTCTTCTGAAAGCACGGGAAAGCTCAGCCCATAAGAACACTTTTATGCTCCTGGAGGCTGCACAGTTCAGTAGCTTTTCACATGCCACAAATGTGCCGTGCCGTACCTCGCCACGTGGCTACAGGCACATATAGCAGTATGTTTTTACAGATATCTGCCATTCTATCTCCTCACCTGTGGAAACTGCCATTCCCAACTATTCAGAGAACCAAAGCTACGGTTTGGATGTCTACCATGAAACCCTGCCCCATACCAGCTGCGAACAATTGGCATCCCTAAGAACCTGCTCCGGAATATCCCCTCTTACTCTCCCAGTGATCTGCTTCCCATTGAGAAAACAGTAAGTAATTGCTAACAAAATATTTGATCAAAGCAGCAGCTTTGGGCTTTATTATAAAGTCATCTGCTCATTCACCCAGCAGAGTGTGTTAGGCTCCACTCTCCGTCCTCTGAGCCCTCATCCATCAGCAGTATGTGGGAAATTATGCAAGCAGCTTCAGCTTCAGCCTGAGCAAGCTCCTGCTTGCATACCTAGAGGTTCACTGGATCAGCCTCTTCTCAATTAGCCCAAATTTCATTTGGAGGGAAAAAAAAATTACTTCTACATCTAACAAGCAATGAAAAGCAGGCCTTGTCCATCATGAATTTCTCACTTGTGTCTTCCTCCTATTCCACCATTCCATAGCACCAAAATAAAGTAAATTGAGTCTGATAACTTTAAATTTGGGTCTGCAAATAGATATCATGAAAATTTTTATCAGATTTACCTGGGATTTTGATCAGTCATCTACATCATCAGCACTAGTCCAAAACAAGCTGAGAGTGGCAATATAATGCCACCAATAGGCAATAGTGTCATTACTTCTACTTAACTGGCATTAAATGGGTAGTGGAAATTGCAAGATGAAGTTATGACCTCTGGCTATCCAACCAGCCACTCTTTTCAGTCAATTGGATTTTTTTTTCTTGATTTTGCAGCATTCATCAACTCCCAACAGCGATTGTGATAGTGGTAAAAGGCAAAAACATCTTTCATTCAGGACCGTGTTTACAGGGAGGAGCTGTTAGTGACTGATACTTTCAGTGGTGCTTTCTCTCTTGTGGCGAAGGGGAATCTGAATCATGGCTTCCCCTCTGGTTTTGTATTTCAAGCCTGGTGTGCAAGACAGGACTTAGTCTTTTACACATAGGAGAATTTTCCTTTACAAGTATATTTAATTATCTACAGCAAACTTGATGTACGTGCTCCTGTAATATATCTTTTAAAAATAAACTTTGTTCTGAAAATTTCTTGATTGCTGGTACACAGCTTCACTTGCAGAGAGAGCGCAATGATGTACATAATACGGTCTGTGCTATTTTCCAAAACAAGTATTTCCCATTAGTATTTTTACTATGCCAACCAATCCAAATATCAAAGTGACACCTGACAAGATAATGCTGTACATATTTACCAACAGAATAATAACGCTTCAGCAAAGCAATCTTTTCAGGGGTTTGAAATAAAGAAAATCTCTCTCAAATCTTATTTAGGATGCAAAAACTACAGATATAAGGGCACTGTCAGAACTTCCTAATGGAACTATCACTATTACAGATTTGAAGCTAACAGTTTCTAATCCACATTTTTAAGGATGAATATATCAACAACTCCACACGAAGCAATGCCTGTGACACACATGTATCACGTGCCTTCTGTGATGGGTGCAGATAAAGCACTGCCAGCTTGCAGGGGCCATTTGCTTGGTTCTTTCCCTCTATCCAAGGAAAATTACTAACATTAGCCTATTTTGTCTGCTGACCCATTACATCTCAGCCACATCATGCCGCTATGAGAGAAGCAGCAAATTCAGCAGGTTTCTGCTGCAGGCAGCAGATCACTTCCCACAGAAGCGGCCTGTAAACCCACCAACGTCCCAGCCCTTTCCTGGAAAAGCCCCTTGTGCTGGCGAGTTGCTCAGATTCCCCTTCCTAACCTCTGGGGACAAGCTGCGACCCCGGAGCATCCCCACTGCATCCACTTGCAGCTCCACCAAGCCACTGCTGCTGGAGCAAAAAGAGGCGAGAAAGAGGAGCGCCAGGCTCCCTGAATTCTCCCTTTGCCTTCCCACCTCCCCTGGCCACTGTCCCCACGCCAGGCAGGATGGCACAGAAGCGTTTACTCAGGACTGTGCTGGCTGGAATACCAATGCAGCCCAGCAATGAGCTAAAGAGCAAACAGGAAGGAGGGAAAAAGCCCTCTGCCACTCAAGAAACAAATAGCTGGAGAGGAGCTCTCCCAGCAGGTACCACATTGCAATTCTGAGCGCGGCCGTATCGGGGACCAGCTCTAGTGACAGAGAAGGCTCCTCGAGGAAAGCAAGCTCCAGGTTCTTACTGCTTATAAAGGCAAAGCCAGCTCTTGTTGTCAGCAGATCTGAAATTGTTGCCCTTTATTATTCTTTATTAGCATCAAATTATGTTAGCCAAGCGGATGTGAAGAAATCTGATCCAAGCAGAAGCCTTCTGTAAATACTGATGTGAAGAGATGCATTCTGCATGCGATAAAAGCTGAGAATGAGCTGTCGTTTTTACTTAGTTTAACTCATGCACTGTCCTTTATAATAGCGAAAGCCTTTATCACAAAGAAACAATGTTAGCCTCTGTCTATGGCCCAGAATCTCATTTTATGCTCAAAATAATTTTATGCCCTCCAAAAGCAAGGACTTTGAAAGCCTGCGAAAATCTGCATAGGCTATTACTGGCTCCCAGAGTTGCTCAAGAGAAATTCAAAAAGAGCAGACATAGGAATCTATTAGGCAACGTTTTCTCTTGGCATTGAAATCTCTAAGCTAATGAATGCTTTGGAAAAAGCAACAAGATTACTATCATTCCTAATTCTTCGACCAAATGATGAGCTGGGCAGCTTCCAGTAAACAAGTGGTTTGTGATAATTTTATACAAGCAATTAAAGTAAGTGGAGAGTCACTTGAATTATTTTTTCCTTCCCTGTTTGTGAATAAACGTGTGCTACTTTGCCAAAATTCCCCACAGACACAGAAAATTGCAGCAGAACAGCCAGGAGTAGAAGTTGAAAAAGCCCCTGTTCGTCTTATCTGCCATCAGCTGCCATGAGAGGGGGACGACAATCACAGCGTTGCACAACAGCTGTAACTACAAATTCCTCTGCTCCGTACAGTCAACAAGACTGTTCCTGTACCTAAGTGTGTTAGTTTAGTGCCCGTTTTATAGACCGAGGTGGAATGCTAACAGTCCCCACCCAGAAATCGATACAAAGGAGAAAGTCAGCTGCATCGTCCCCATGCACACGCAGGGTGTTCGGGCACAGTCATGCTTGGAAAATACAAAATAGCTTCTGGTGGCAGGTCAGTGACGGTACTGAGCACGAACCTGTATCGTGAGCTGCAACCACAGCCTCCAACAGCCACAGCCAGGTCTCCCGAGCAGAGCTCACAGCCCGATGCTCCATGTTGGCCACACCACACTCCCATGGGTGACCCAGCAATGTCATTCAGCCCCTGGCCATTCAAAGATGCCATTGGGGACTGTTTTTTAAATCACAACCAGCAATTGGTAAAATAGTTATTCATTTTTCCCTTTTTTTTTTTAAAGCTGGAATATTCTGTGTTACCAACAAAAATGCACAGGCAGAACAGAATACAAAGATGTGAGTTAAGTATGTGTTTTTAAATGTATTGAGCAATTGGATTGTTTGCAATACTAGTTATTCTATGCAGTATCTGTATTTCAATGCAATCTCCTAGAAGAAACCAGTACTTTTTATAACAAACTTACAGGTATTTTAAAAGGGGTTCTGGGAACTGGTTGGCATAGAAATTTCTGAACCTGTACAGTGACTGCCACGTCTCCCTCTCCTTCCAGCTTCCCAAATTCCTCTTGCCTTGTAACCCGCCAAATGCTTTCTTATCTAATGAAAAGAAAACCTTTCCGAATAAACTTTTAGGAAGAAAACCTCTAAGGCTATGAACCTCCAGCATCACTTTTTCTCTCCCTGGGTGAGAAACTGGGCTTGTGGATTGATGTTAGACCCATAAGTGTGTGAAGGCAGTGTCCCAGAGGGCCAGGGAAGCGGGACAATTCAATACGGAGCACCTCCCAGGAACATGGGATCCACCAGGAGGAAAGGTCTCCCACGGGCACATCAGTGACAGGAGCAAGGCGGCACTAGCAGCGCAGCAGCTGGTGCCTGATGGACTTGGAAGCAGGCATGACAAAAGCAGAAAAACGCATTTATTTCTGCTGCTCTTCTATAGGCATTTGGGAAGGCAGAGGGGGGAAGAATGGTGAAATGAGGAGTTTCCAACCCCAGAAAAAAAAAACATGCATCAAGTCGGATGAAAACGGCATCAGTCTGAGAATAAAATGGTTTACCCACTACACATATATATACACACACACATGTATATGCGGGCAGAACCAAACGTGCAAACTGTAAGACAATTACCTGACATGAAAAAATAAGCTGACAAGTATTTGCAGGAAATAATTTAACACCAGTCCTCTTCACTGTAAGTCTGGCATTCGCAAAATGCAAAAGAAAAAAAGTCTTTAAGAAAGAGTATTTAATTATTCAAGGATTGTTTTAATTGCTATTACAAAGCAGTAGCTTTTAATTACAGATCATATTAATACAAACATGATCTGATCATGATCATTAGGAGTTACTGTAGTGCTCTTGTTCACCAACACAGCGCCTTTGTATTTAAAGTAAAATTATGTCATTAAAAAGCCACGGGAACTTCATCATTAATGTGTGGGTAGTGTAATCTTAATTTCCTCCTGCAGATATTGAACTGAGACCAATCATGCAAGATTTTCCATTATGTAAAACAACTGTCACTTTTCATTACACAGAATATGAAGCAAAAGGAACGCTGAAATAACAAGGCTGAAACAACAGTTTTCCAGATTTAGAAAACCCCTTGGCACGCTTTGTCTAGGAGCACGTTTTTCAATGCCTACGTTTTCCCAGAAGCTCTGAAAACAGGTGTAATGTCCCTTCATTTGAGTTCAATTCTAGGTCAGCAAATAACTCAACAATAGACTAATTCATTTATCCTTCATGCTGATGATGGTACAATCTCAAGTGTCTGGGGGATTTTTTTATTAATTTAAGAAAAACCTGACTGAAGATCACCGCAATTGCCAGAAGCTAAAGATTTTAGCTCTTGATAATACAACAAAAAAAGGTCAAGCAGATTTAATGGCGAACTGTGTAAAACCAGAAGTAATGCCTGATTCAGAAAGAGAAAAAAACTTCAATAACAACTCATATCAAGCAAGTGCAGACTCTGACATCAACACCTAGGGACGTGAAAGAAGACGGTCAGCTTGCAGAAATGTTAAAAGAAGGGCTCAGCCCTCCAAGATCCTGTGCATTTTATGAAACCAGGCAAGAAGGAAGGAAAATGTAAAGCAAACAGCTTTATAAAACATAATAAATGTAAAAACATCTAGGTAACTAAAGTTTAAATACACTCATCAGAATGTACACGGTATATAAATGATGAGAGGATGAGGAGTTTCATAAACACGCTTACAATTATTCTCCAGAAAACCTGGACAGTTGAAAGAAATGAACCCTGGATTAAGCCTACTTAACACTTAGTTAGCCCTCAGCTTCCTTCAGACTGTAATTTCTGACCCAATCTTGAACCTTGCTGTTTGGCATCCCTCCTGTCAGATGCCATCTACGCAGATACAATGCCCTTTGTGTGTTTTCCTTTTAATCTTGTCACATCTCTCAGCTTCTGCTTTGGTGTTCGATAGTTCACCTTTTGTCTGATTGCTGCTCTTGCTCGGGTTCCAACCTTTGCAGATCTGAGGACCTGTCAGACAAGGAACAAAAGACTCTTCTAAATAGATAAGGGAACACAAAAATAGCCAAGGGTCAGATTCTGCTCGCAGTTAGGACAGCGGACGAATCGTGTGAAGTGCTGTCAAGATGAGTCAGCCTTCATCTGCTGGCTCTCTGGTGAAAGCAGACAACATCTCCAAAACTTCTCAGCCTTAAAGCGGCAGCACAGCTCTGGGCGAGGACCAGAAGGTCAAAGCAAAGGGCAAGGGTGCTGTGTGCACTGACCCGAAGCTGCCTCGAGCACTGCTGGACCCGGGGGACCTGTATCAACACGAAGGCCTCGGTGCCAGCACGACCCAGAAGCCCTGCATGATTTCACGCTTCTGTCTGAACAAAACCATCCACAGACACACTGGGATCTCAAAAGCCACCAGTATTCTCCAGTTCTCTGTCAACAACGAAAGCCCTCAGGCAAAACTTCTGGAATGTTCCCTAAGAAACCTTCAGCTCACAACCCTACCTGTTCTTTCTCAGAAGCCCAACACATTGGCATCAAGACCTTGCTTTCTTCTCCTCTATTTCCAAAGTTTTAGATAAAGCAACATTTTCACAGTAAGTTTAGTAGTTTGGCTTAGATCTAAAGGTTTATTAGTCAAGCAGAGCGATCTGAGTGTTGATGAAAATGCAGCTCTGACACTTCCAGCAGTTAACTCCCCAGGACGGTATGACCACAGTGGTGCAAACACAAGTGCCGGAGCAGACTGCACGACTGCACCACGCAAGGTTAAAACGAGGATGGGATTCTTTGCCTTGCTGAGGGCTCCTACGGCTTTCCAAACACACAGCCCGCCCACCATCATGCTGTGGGCATACGGAGTGAATTTGCAGGCAGCACAGCTCCGCAGGACCTGAAGAGCAGGTGAAGTATTGCAGCCACAATGGTGGTGGAAGGCAAGGGAAAGGCCAAATGTCCTAAAGCAGAGTCTGTCTTGCATGCCATGGTGCTGCAAAGCCACTTAACCACAGTGATAAGGGATTTGCCAGATGTAGCACGCATTCAGTACCCTCACAGCAGAACACAGCTCCACTAGGGCAGTTTGCGATATTCAAAGAAACATGTTTTTTTTCCCATGACAAGGAAAATGCTTTGAGGTTATGTTCCTAGCATAACTAATAACTCTTCATAATAATGGCATCTGCTGTTTTGATACATTTACACTTTGCATATAATTTAAATACTACACATTTCTTGATTTTATGCGTATCAGCAGGCATATGTATCAAACAACTTTTTAAAACAAAGCTGGAGAAAAGCCTGTTTGTCTTCGCTGCAAACTCTTACTTGCAACCTCTCCTACAAAGGACCAGGTGAACAACAAAAAAGGCACAGGAGTGGGTGGAAGGAAAAAACTCTTTGTTAGGCATCCTCTTTGTTGATCCAGTTAAAGGAAGTACGATCTTCAAATACTAGTTAAAATGTAAAATACACATATATATACCCACATATATTCTGTTTCGTAACGGCAACAGATAAAGCTGCTGACGTGGCACTTTCCCGGTGTTTGCACACAGTGACTAAGGATTACAGGGTTCGTGAATGGAAGCTTTTTATATCCTAGTGAAACTTCAGGTGCTAAGACGCAGAGAGGCAATTCCTGTCTGTTATTCAGCAAAGGTTAGGGAACAAAGGAAAAATCATCACATTGCTTCATCTCATCCATTCACACAATGCATGGTGACTCATGCCTGCTGACAAAGCCTGGGCTCCCAAGGAAGCCGAGAGAATCTCAGCGTTGATTTTTTAATTCTGAAGTGAGGATAGCTGCAATTATCACTCAGCTGCCGCTCACTCCACTGAAACTAGTATGTGCCTAAAACAGCAAATAAAACAAATACACTGGAGCCAGACGGGAGCACCTCCGTGCAGCAGCTCCCACCAGTTTTCCAGGAGCTCGGTTGCAGCCCGGAGTTGTTCCTTCAGGCAGCAGCAGCCTGAGCTGGACACTGACACAAGTCAATCCAGGTGGAGGCTTGGGGTGTATGGACACTGTGCACGTAGCGCGATGAAAGTAGAATAATCACTGAGTAGCACATACCTAATTAACTAGGGCTGACCTGCTGTATTGGGAGAATTCAAAAATCAGTGGTAAGCGACAGGTGAGACAGATGTGCAGACCTGCATGGGAAGCAGAAGGCATTTTCCACAGGAAAACTACAGCTCATCTAAAGCAAAATACGAGGCAGCAAATTCAGTTTGCAGATTCAGCAAATTCAAAGGGAGAAAACAAGGATGATTTATCTCTGAGTTCTTGCTGCAGTCTGTGGCCAGCTTTAGCTAAAACGCAATAAATGTCTAATGCTTATACAGCATCTTTCATCCCAAACACTCGACAACACACATCTCCACTGAAATATTGGACATTTCAATATCAACACGAGCAATAAATAATTTACACACAAAAAAATAAACCATCTTTCTGAACTCGTTTGGCAACCTGTGGGCGACTCTTCCCAATTAAGATGTCCCGTACAGATATCAAACCAGCACTCCTCTAACCAACATTCCCTTTCTTAGAAAGTTTAAACAAAATCTCAGCTAGGCCCATAATCCATTTACATAGAGGAGTCTCCCTACACAGCTCACGGAAGTCCACACACAGAGAAATGAGAATGTGCTGCAATGTTAGATCTAGCTAAGGTCATGAAGTCTTTTGGATGGAGTTCTGGCAGCTGATAGTTTGTGTCCCACTAATTTTGTAGGTCAACTAATAAACGCTGTGATGCCAGACATTTGAGTACATGGTCATTAAGCAATACTTCTGCAAAGCCTGAAGAGCTTAGATGCTACCCATATGGTCTGCAGCTAATTTTAGCCACCAGTGAAGCAAACGCATGTTGCTATAATAAGAAATACAACTGCTGTACTGAGATGACACCATTAATTTAGGAACTACTAAGCAGGAGCTAGCAGTCCCTGCTATTCCAATTGTTCATCTGCAGTAAGGAATGATTTGTCAAGTGAAGCACACTGGTTACTCAATGACTTACAAATCAGGCCCAAGCAGCTTTTCAGTAGCTCACGCACATCACAGAATTAGTGTGGCCTGCACTGCTGTTTGATGTGATGTGAAGAACTGGAAAACATGCACATGAAGCAGTGACAGAAGGTAGGAACACGAGAGGAAAGAAAAGGAAAGCAAGCAGATTAAGTTTTTCTCTGCATCAAATCCAAAAGAAGACAATTTCAGATTAATTTTAAGTGACTACAGCTAATTGACATCAAATAAATGATAACTGCCGCTCTGTATTGGAGATCGGAGACTGGCTACCTACGCAGCCTCAACATTGCTGTGTCCCAAAGAGTGCCAGACATCAGAAAGCTGCAACTGTCCCGGCACCTGCAGAACAACCTATGCGGACAACAGATGCGATACAAACACTCAGTGTTCAGCTTCACAGCTGCTGGGAGAGGGGCTGCCAACACCACGTAGCATGTAACGTGCTGCTGCCACCAGCCAGTCCTGCCACCGGCATAGCTCGCGTGCTCTCTGCATCCCTGAGCTAAACCTGGTAATAGCTGCCGATGTCGTTCTCAACTGTCGTTCTCAACTGCTGTTTCCTTCCCAGCCACTCTTTTTACTCACCCAAGCAATCCACACACCGCATTTCCTCACTGCCTGTTGCAATCTATCTACACTGGCGGCCTCCGTGTGCCCCGGCTCAGGGCAGCCACCTGCCCTGCCTGGCCACCGACAGTGGTTCTTCAGCAGCTGACCCATTGCTGTGCCTCCCAGTGAAAACTGCCTGCATGTTTTAGTAATTCACCTTCCCAGGAGTACAACAAAAACATGTAATGCTGGTTTCAGACCTAGCCTTACAAGCAATGAAACCTCTTGCATAGATTAGCCTGGAAAATTCAGCAATTTGTTAGCTTCTTAAGAAACTAATCACACAGAGATATACATTTTATTTTGCAAATGACGGGAATGTGCATCATTTTCTATGTGTATTCTGATATGCAGGAAGAACAAAACAAGGTAAGAAGCAACTTAGACAAGCTGTAAAATGGTATGTAGGCATGGCTCTGAATTCCTGTCGTCATCTGAAGGAGCATAAGGATTCAATTAGAACTAATGAATGATAGCTCTTTACTTTGCAGGTTTTTAACAGGTCAGCTATTACATGAAAGCTTTTTAGCTCTACACAGAGACTTTTTCAAATAAAGAAGTTTCCTAACATAGAAAAATAATTAATCAAATCAGTCGTGAAAAGGCCAAAATAGGTCCCAAAGCATACTGAAGTTTTAAGCAAGTCTATGAGATACATACCTTTGAAACCCTATCTGTCTTATTTACTCATATGAATAGATGTAAGGATCCAGGCTATGAAGTCACCTGCAAAACTGGGAGGGAGACAGATGTATGACAGCACTACAAATCATCCTTTAAGTCGAAGGGATGTGGGAAAACCCAGAGGAGAAAGGGTTGCTCAAGTGCTCTTTTTTCTGATTAGCCCGCTTGATGAACTAAAACTATATTCTCATGTTGCTGTTACTCGTTACAGCCTCAGCAGAACAACAGCCGAAAAGCCAGCTCTTTGCGCAGTGCTGGATGTGACCCTGTCCTTGGCTCGCCACCCACTCACGGCCGTGGGCTCTGCCCATGTTCTAGCACTGTGAAGACTAAACTCATGATTTCCCAGCATCTAATTTAATGGCTTTTTCAAACCATAAGATAAATGAGAAATAGATTTAATACTTAAGAAAAATCTTCAAGTTAGTAATTCTAATTAAACAAACACACAAACAAACAACAACACACTATCTTTTCTTCCAGCCTTAATTGTATGTGAAATAGAGATGACCATATCAGGATTTTTATTTTTAAGATCTGGGATTTTCTGAATTTGCATTTCACCTTTATTTGGATGTTAGAAAAAACACCAGGGAGTGACATATCCAAGGGATCTCATGCTGAATAACGACAGTTACACCATTAAAGGTCTGTACTCTCATAACGAACCCAAGCAGGTTATAAGACGTGAACTCATTGCTGTATCCTCCAGTTAAGCAGCCTGCCAATTGGACCTCACCCCTTCTTTCTTTTTTTTTGTTTCAAAATACCCTTTTTTAAAGCTGGTATTTTGAGCAGGGGCAGACCTGAAGCTGTCCATCACCTGAGATGGAAGCAGAGCCATGCCCAATGTGATACGATAGCAAAGGAAACGAGAAGGCACCCAGGACTTTGTGATTTTAAGACTTAGTACGTCATTAAATGGCCAAAGCACAAACCTAGAGCAGATCAATATAAATATTTTCAGAGCTAAGGGAAACATCTCTCAGTACTAGCAGCGAACAGGAGACCAGAAAGATTTCCTTCGCTGCAGTACACTTTTGGGCTGAACTAAAAATGATATTCACTGCTAATTTTCAGAGTACAGAAAAGGAATTCTTCCCCACACCTACCTGGGAGACTTTGCTCAGCATCCTGTACTTGCTGAAAGAGTAACGCTGCTTTCCTACAGTGGCTGAAAGAGCGGCTGTCTGCGGCTCCGCTGAGGTGCCATCGCGGCCTCCTCCTGTGTCCTCACACAGAAATCCTTGAACCAGCCCCGGGCCACTCTGCACACACAAAAGGGGCCTGTGCCGGAGCACAGAGGAGCTTTCAGCCTGGGCCATGCGGCGAGCGGGGCCGGAGCCCGGCGGTGGCCACAGGAAGCCGGCGTCTCTGCCGGCCTCCACACAGAGCCGCCACTGTGGAGCCTGGGGAGCCCCGGGCACCGGGCAGCTCTGGGAAGGAAAGGAGGGTGCCCCGGCCCTGCTGCCACCTCCGTGTGTGTGCCCCGGCCCTGCTGCCACCTCCGTGTGTGTGCCCCGGCCCTGCTGCCACCTCCGTGTGTGTGCCCCGGCCCTGCTGCCACCTCCGTGTGTGTGCCCCGGCCCTGCTGCCACCTCCGTGTGTGTGCCCCGGCCCTGCTGCCACCTCCGTGTGTGTGCCCCGGCCCTGCTGCCACCTCCGTGTGTGTGCCCCGGCCCTGCTGCCACCTCCGTGTGCCCACAGGGAAAGCTCTGTGCCACCAACGGCAAGGAGCGGCTGCTCCCTGAAGGGAGCCCTCTGACACCTGCTCCTGAAACCATTTGGAAATTCCCACAGCGCTCAGCTGTTTAGAGAACGGACATATAATAAAATAAAACCAATAAATAAATAAATAAATAACCTTCTCTGTCAGGGCGGATTTTCGGCTGGTACATCAGGGAAGCTCTATGCTCAGGAAAGAACGGGGCTTAAACTAGAAAGACACTCGGATGGAGTCAATTGATTTCCACTTATTTCACTCTGCTGTATGTTAGGCAGCTGCTGGCGAGGAAGAGGAGGCAGCAGGGCCTTCCTGGCCCCGCTGACAGGCCCGTCAGGCTGCCACAACACTTCACAGGGCCAGGGCACCTCCAGGACCTCAATGGCTTCAAACACACACCCACGCCTGGAGGCAGTGGCTTTTCTCAGTCCTGCACCAAACTTTTGGGGTACTTCATGCAACAAAGCACTACAGAGTGCTTTCCCAGCAAGAATCCCACAGACATTCCTGCGATTGAAGGCCTAATTTGATTTATTTGGGAAGACTCCTGCGTGTTTCTAAGCTACAGGAGCTCACTGCTGTGAAGGCAGGGGTGGGGTGCGTGCTGGCCGGGGAAGGAGCTGGCTTTGGGGCTGCTGAAATCATCCCATCCACACCCTCAGGGCTGCCCACAGCTCAACAACAAGCAAAGCACAGCCTGTTTAAAAGGAAAACAGGGGATTACTTTTTTTCAACCAGCTCTGCAGTAAGTCCCATGGCAAGGTGCGCATGTGTGAGATTCAGAAGAAATGTGCTCCGACTCTAATGTGGTTTTATCTCTAAATAGAAATTCTGCTAGTTGATACAGGCGGTACAGCCTGAACTTAATAGTCTAATGGAAGCAGCTCTCTGGAGTCCCTAAGGATTACTGAAGACAAATCATAATGAGCACATCAGCGGCATAATTGCACTGCAACCCAAGGAAAAAAAAAAAGAACAGAAAATTTCGTGTTCTTTGTTGCTGACTAAAAAAATCTTAAAATAACATAGTTGCAAAAAAGTTTAGGTGGCCTGTTACTGCAGATGGCTTGGTCAAGATGTGAGATTAGGAAACAAGAATTTCCTCACCCGGCTGCCAAAGCCAGAGACGAAGGTTCCACCTCCTCCTCCTCCTCTCTGCCGTCAGGCTGGACTGGCCACTGCTGGAAGCGGCAGGAGGACCTCTACAGCAGTTATGCAATCAGCGCTTGCATGGCAATTAGTTACTTAAAATACATGCTCAGAAACGTTTTCCTTAATAACGGCCACAAAACAGTATTATGCAAGGGCAATGAAGCCGCAGGTGATTTTATAGCAAACGTAAAGCAGGTTTTACGGTCCAGCTATTTAGATGCACTGCTAGTGAGCCTGAGAGGGATCAGAATTATTTAACTTTATATGCATGTGTGTATATATATACACATGAATGTATATATATAAACATCATTAGTATCAGTCCACCCCTCCGAGGCATTCCCAAGGTATCTTGCAGAGGTCAAACACCATCCAGCATGTTCCATCAGATGGGATGTGTACCAGCATTTGCTTCCCACTGTCCCAAATCCATGCAATTCCCTCAAACCTGCCTAAGCTCAGGCCATTTGTGCTCTGCTGGCTGCCTCCTGGATTTTCTTCCTCCTCATCTTCTATCTTTTTTACCTTTTTTTTCCCTCCTCTTCTTTTTCGCCCCGCTACTATTTTCACTACTGCAAACTATTTATGAAAACTCACGTATCAGAATGGAGCAATGTATCAAAACTGCATTTCAGGTCGTGTATAAGCAAATAAAAGAAAAAAAAGTTAGTTGTTTCATATGCCATCCAGGGGAAGAAAGGGTCAGGACCTTGCAACAAGGGACTTCAAACCTAGCAGTTTTAACCTAAGAGCACAAGATGACTGAACTGGCTAAAAGCGTTCCCTTCCTTTGGGCAACTTTGGGTTTAGTTTGTAGCAGTGCTCTGCACAATGCAAATGCACAGAATCAACATAAATTTATAGCAATGAGGGCATTTAAGTTTACCATATGATGGATCTATGTCTGACACAAACCCATTTATAAAAGCTAACGATCCCTTATCAGCAGAGTAACCTGCTGCTCTCTATTAATTCCAGTCAGAAATTTCAGGGTTTGTACTTCTGAAAGAAATTTTGTAGTGTGCCAAACTGGAAGGCAGGATCTTAAATCTTTTCTCTTTATACGAAATAAGTTTTGGCAACAGAAGCATGTCTTGGCTTAGCTCTGAGGTGAAAGGACTCCTGTAGAAACCTGAGGCTGCTGTTTTATATACTGTCAAATTCTCTGCCCATTTTCAGCTCATCCCAGTGGTTTAAGCAGTCTTAAGCTGCTGGTGCTCCACCTCAAAGGCTGCAGAGCCCAAAACTTTCCTCTTGTGTTCCCTGGCAAATCCTCTCCCAGGTCTGTGCCACTCATGCCCTGACGTGGACAACCCGATCATCGCTGCCAGCTCTGCTGGGGACACTTGAGTGTGGTGGCTCTGACAGACGTCATCGAAAGACGTAACAAGTTACATCAATCGCCCTACAGAAACATACCATCAGCCAAAATACTCACTTTTCCACAGTCTGTGACTACAACCATCGCTACAACAATTACATTTCCCTACAAGTGCTCATTTTGCTCTCATAAATGCTCCCTTTACACTGCATGACTGACCTTAAGTCTGCATTTTCCAGGAGTTTAATTCCTCTTTTTCCCACATGCAGTGACACTTAAAGACAACTTTACAAAGGCATTTAGGGACCTAAGGATAATAACTGGTACCTCAGTAGGTGCCTCAAACCCATCAAAGCTGGCATGGGAGTTGTGCTTTATCTCATTAAGTGTTTCTCCTTTGTCTTTAAATGCCTAAATATCACAACCTGTTCTGAAGCAGATCTAACACATATGCTTGGGCTGCAATGTTCCTTGCGTTCCCATTACAAATGCCCCACTGCAGAGCATCTTCGGGCCTCAGAATAAAGCTTAAATGAACTTCGAATAAAAACCCAATTTCTTTGGGGAATAGTCTGCAATTGTTTGTATTTGACAATGCACCTGCTGAGACAGAACAAACGACCCTTCCCTAAAAACTAGACAGGCACTAACCTCAGCAACAGCAAAGCTTATTTTAGGGCTTTGCAGAGGATGGAGTCTCTTCAAGATCCCCAAAGGCATCTCTGTAACAGAGCCTGTTATTCTAGTGTTTTCCCCCAAAACTGAGCAATTAAGATGTCCCAGAAGCACAGTTATAAACCAACTTTACAAAGCAATCTGCACTTCATGGTAGCTGCTCTTTATCATTTTCCAATCAACACTAGTTGGCTTCTAATTGATTTTATATTATGTCCCTTACCAGAAGTAAGAATACTGTGTTTACTAGGGCAGCACAAAGAGGGCAGGCCTATTCTTACTGCTGTATTTAATGCTGCTGCTAATCATGGAGATTAGTCTGAAACAATTACAACAGCTAATTAAAGAACAATGCGGTTTTTGGCATCTTTTCTCAGACGGCACTATTGGGAATTCCTAACTCAGGCAAAGCAGGGATAATTAAAAATCGAGCTCTGGTTTCCCCTGCACTGGCAGCTGGATCACGCTGATTAAACTGCAAATAAAACACATGAAACCAACACTTTGTAGTGTATCCAATTTCACTTAAAAGGGCCTTTAAAACTGAATCATAAGCAGAGAAACAGTGCACAGCGAATTACTTAGCTAAGGCTGGCTATGCACTCCTCCCTGCATGCACTTGCTCTCTCCTGCGCAGCGCGCAGGATGCTCAGCACTGCAGGGCCCATGAGCCGCTCACGGCCCTTCCAAAGGCACCTTGGTTCGAGCAGATGCCGTGTGAGCACCAGAAGCAACCGAGCTCACACTTAAATAAAGGCATACAATCCTGGACGGCCCGTAAGGACAGCAGATCTGTGTGCAGTAGTGACACCTCGGGCTGCTACCAAGGGGTGAGACGGGGCTCGACCCCTTCCCAGGCATCCCCGGAGGGGCCGAGCAGCCGGCACCAGCAGCAGCTCTTGGAGCAGCCCCTTTCTCACGCTCAGACCATGGCACCACCTCAGGTAAAAGTGCAGGAACCCAGACAGACTTACATAGCTTCGTAATGAATATAATAGAGATAATAATGTTTACTCTTGGCTAGCATTTGCCTATATGCTTCTGCCCTCACAGAAGAGCAGAAAGAAAACAAACAAAGCGAAAGAGCGAGGCATGAAGGCTGATGCACGAATACCAAACGCCTCGCCTTATGCTCCTCTCGGTGTTTAGAAATCTGCCTGGAGGTTGTTCCTGCCTGTGCTCTCTGGGCAGCGACTTAACACTTCGTTGAATAGCAAGGAGATACTGCTAAGGTTTTGAAAGTAATGCCAAGTTTTATATTTATGTGGCTCTGCAGAGGAGCACCAGTATTAGATCATACTTACTGATCCCCCATCACTGCACATACCTCATGCCATGCTGATGTGGGAGCGTGACTGGACCACAGCTGTAAACCAGGAAGTGCACTGCATTTCTTTTGAAGCAAAACTATTTTTTAGCATTATATATTAATACATGTTACAAACAACAAAACCAAAAGCAGAGAGACCGTGCACTCAACACCAGCAATATTTAAGGCAAAGGAAAGGGCTTAAGGAGCAGGGTGCTGCTGCCCCAGGACCCAAGGCCCATCACCAAGGGGAAGCACTCTAGGACGAGGCCTCTCAGTGTCCCTGGCAGACGCAGGAAAGGTTGGGCTACATGGCAGCAAACGTGCTAGGAGAAATCATCACAGAGACCACGAAAAGGGGAAATACACGCATGTTCTACCTACATGCAGTCATATCATACAGGAGGCCTGCTCTAACCAGACGTCCCGGGACCAGTTTGGAAGGCTGGCTGGAAGTTACTGAGCCAGAAGTACAACTACAATAAAGGTAGGTCCCTGTGAAAAAGCCCAGCTGGAGCAGCCACACCTGGGAAGAAGCCATCAGGTGCTCAGGAAGCTACCAGCCCAGACATGAAGCGTTACAGGCAGGCACAGGAACCACCACATCCCCACCTCACCCTAGTACATGAATGCGGTGATATTTTCACAGCTAGCAGAAGATTTTCAGAATCTATGGCTCTCCTCAGAGCTCACCAGCTGCTTTGCCCAGAGCCACCCCGAGCTGTCACCTTTTATTCCTGCTGCCAAAGCCAGACTCATTCTTTGCATATGGTTTCATTTTTTCAACCAAATTTAACGAAGAAACTTCAAAAATTACTTTATTACCCTCCAATGTGTAGAAGTCAACAGCAGCTATCAGTAAAAGAAGCAGACGTTGCCCCTACAAAACCGAGCAGTGGAAGTGATGTTTGACAACAGCTCCAAGCCAAGAGAAGCCCAAACTTCAGTGTACACCCACGGGTATCCCATAACCACAGGGCACAGGGGTCATACAGCATCCCCACATCCAGACACCGAAAAAAGTCCCGCAAGGAGGGGTACTTCCAAGTGGGCCTTTCACCTTACACAGTACAGGCTTGCAGATGTGCCAGGGATGGAGCTGCGACGGAGAGATCCTTCTGCAAACCCTGTTTCAGGGCACCGGGGAATGAAACGCTGCTTTCAGTTCAGCCTGCAGGCTGCAAGAAGTGGCTGCCGAAGAACCGTGCAAGGAGAAGAGGACCAGAAGGCCGTATGAACAGTGACCTGGCCGGCAGCTCACGGCCTGATGTCAGACAGCACTGGGAGTGCTTACTGGCTCTCCTTACTGGCTCTCCTCCACCTGATAAACAGCAACTGATAACAGTTGCAACAATTCCTTTCTGTTAGCTTTCTTGCTCCGATGTACACATACCTGGTTATGCAGATGTGAGATATTCTTCAAGCTACTGTTGCTTACTATCATTTTTCTCAGTCTCCAGTAACACATAACAGGAGTTTAAGTTTGCTCTGATATTCCACAGTGCTTCTCCATCCCTGAGATGATATCTCATGATTAAATGAAATTCTGGCAAAGAATAGCAAAGTACTTCACAGCTATCCTCCTACAGCTAGTACCTTTATGTCTTCATATACCTGTGTAGAAGTAATCTATGCAAATTTTTTCTAAAAATAAGTTACTTTATATACACAAAATGATGCAAGTATAATTGTGCTTTCCAGGCTACATTCCAAAACCAATTTTAAACTTGGAAAAACTATTAAAGTGTGATAGCTAGAAAAAAAAAACTCTTAATTTTTTACTTAGTAATAAATGCTCGAAAGGACTGCAACATTTTATAAGGTCATATATAATACCAGTTACGGCACTATAGTAATTTATTATTCAGCTCCTGCAACAAATATAAATCCTTGAAATGCACATGGTTAAAATGCGGTTTAATTCTTATTATCTGTTGGCTTTAACTCAAATTCCTGCTGTGTGTTATAATGTTCAGACGATGCCTATTTCCTGCAACTCTTTAATTAAACCTGCACCGTAAGGCTTTGCCTCTGGCTATTGGTGACACTCGCTGGCAGCTGCGTTTACAGAGATGCCACCTACCAGTCCTGAGCTCCGTCCCAGCCTCGAGCCCAAACTCTGACCCCCGGTGAGATGTGCCCTACTGGCACTTCCCAGGCTGAGGTATGCTGCTCCCTTGGGCAGACATTCAATCTTTGCTATTGCATAGTTGAAGTTTGTGTCAAAAACATGGCCACTAGGAGACTGAGAAGATAAAATTCCTTTCCTAGCCTTTATTTTTTTCCCTAAAAAAATAATCTGGGGGGGGATATTGATGCTTCAGAGAGCCTGAAGCACACATGCTATTTCTCTGTTAACTGGATGAATGCCTACCACACTCCAAAGGCTGGGCTGGAAGGGCTCTCCGAAATCTGCACACCCTGGTGACCATCACTGCTCACGAACCCGCCTGGTCTGCCACAGTGAGAAAGCCTGAGCCGCTGGGACTTCTCTGGCATGTGCACACATAACACAGCCCTGGGTTTAAGGAGTATCTGCTGCTCATCTTTTATGAAATTACCAAAAGATTTGATTTTGTTTTAAAAGGAAGTAAAAAAACACCTCAAATCTCTAAAACATGTAACTGGCAAGAGCAGCTTTTCCTACTCAGCTCCACAGACCTCGACCAAGAGGAGCCTGCCTACAAGGGCCCTGGCGAACGCAGTTCAGCATCTTCAGAAAGCTCCCGGCACTTCTCTGCCGACCAGCTGCGCTCCCGTGACTGTGACCGGCCTAATGGGTCCTGCCCCCCTCCGTAGGGCACGCCGAGGCAGGCACTTTAAGTGCAGTTATTGCCCCGTGTCAACTCAAAGTGCATACATCTTTGAAATTCATTCCCTTTCAGCATTACTGCTGATAAATAATTAATCCAAATGCCTATTAAGGCAGCAAAAGCTGTTTCACTAGAATCATAAGCAAGTGTTTTTGCAGCAAGGGCCGGAGCCAGGGAACCACCCAGGTGACATCTTCAGTTCAAAGCACACCGGGACAGCTGCCCGCCCCGCACACCCCCTGGTGTTGTACTGGGTGAGGGCTGTTACCCAGCTCTGCCAGGTATTTTCCTGTGCAGAAACACAGAGTTATTGAAGACTTTAAACTATCTACTAAAAACAACAGTTTCCTAACTTACAAGACAAGCTGCAGGGCTAAGTTCAGCCCAAGTCCTATAATTTTGAATCTGAATAGAAAAATACTGCATTCTCCAAGAAAACAGCATGCACAGAACTTAGCCCTCGCTGTACTGCTTCAGACGTTACAATACTTAGGTTTTCAGGCACGTACCATATCACAAAGACAGACAATAATAGAAATAAGGACATCAGGAAAGTGTTCCAGCGCAGGCAGCATTTTGTTATCTGTAAGGAACAAAATATGCTGCCACAGAGGGAACGCAAACATTAAGCAGAAGAAATCGCATTTTAAAAAACCCTCAGATAATGAAAAACATCAAACTAAAAGTTAAAGCCGAATTAAGAATATGAAACCAAGGAGACAAAGCATGTGTGGTCAGAGCCACAACATTTACGTAGGGAGACAAGAAGGGAGGGCAGGCAGAACTAAAGGAAAAGCACAAGGACAACAGTGAAATAGTCTTTCAGGAAAAGAGCATCTGCACCAGAGAGCAAACCTCCCTCTCTGTTGACCCTATAGAGCTTCCCAGGCTGACCTCCACAGCTGGCTAACACTGCATTTTCACAGCCAGCTGAAGAACTGGAGGGTTTTGGTGATCCCAGCAAAAACCTGACTCTTTACAGCACATGCTTGACTCACTGGTGATGCTCAGACTTGGGCTCCCCCCACCTGCCCTAAAACCACCCCAGCACAGACCAGGGATGGAGTTCCCCAACTGGTGCCAGTATTTGATGCCCGAGTTTGGGGCTGCACCCAGCAGCCCAGCTGGGAAGTGGAAGGAGGGAGCAGGAAGGCTCAGCTCGCTGCTTTGGGAGCATCTTCAAGGAAATAGGGCTTTTCAAAATACACACCCTAATCCTGGAGCCGAACGGATTTGCTCAGTATGTGGGAGTCTCGCTTGGAAAGTCACTCAAGCTAAGACAGAGCAAGAATTCACCTTGGACCAACAATTCTTGATTAACTTCCTCTGCTGGCACGCCTAGTGTAAACTGGATGCTATTCCAACGTCTCCCAGATCCATCTGGAGTAAATGCAATGTTAAGTAAGGTTCTCATGATTTAATAGCATAACCTTCAGAGTGAATTTTCACACAGTGGTCAGATATGGCAGGGACCCAAGGAACATTCCTGATAGTGTCACTGTGCGTGAAAGTAAAACCCAACAGCTCATTAATAACTTCTTGTACAGCACAGTAAAGGAACAGCTTCCAAAGGGGTGTGCGCACCTTGTTGTACTACGCACAGGAATTTTTTATTTTTTTTTTTAAAGCTGGAACCAACATTTATGAAAACTATTGCTAGTGGGACAAGGCGAAGCAGCAGGAAGTTTACATGAAGATTTCCGTACGTAGTCTAAGCGCAGACAGAACTTACCAGTGCCTGGAGCATGAAGGAGGTCTCTGCCCCCCCCCCCCCGAGCTAGCGCTGCAGAAGTGACCAGTGCTTCGTGGCGATGGAAGGGACGTGCAGGCCACGAGGCAGCCTCCCACCGCCCCGTGTCACCAACACCAGGCACACACTGAGCCCTCCGCTTCCCCCAGAGACCGGGCCCAGCTGCTGAGTGCCCTGCAGAAGCTGTTCGGTGCTGCTGGTGTCGCTGCAGCCGGGCCAGACAGTGAGTGTGGGTGGGAGCACTTCAATGCTACAGCTTGGCCGGCTGCAGATGTTGCTCCAAACAAGAGTTTCCTTTGAGTTTAGGTTTCTCTGAAGTTTTCAGACTCTCAAAGCCACCCTTTATAAACAGGCCAGTCTGCTTTAGCTCAGCGGGAGCGTGACCGTGGATAAATAAACCGTCGTCCCTAAACCTGCAACCCCCCAGGCTGCAGGCTGGGCAACTTCTCCCCCGTGGCACAACCTAGGAAAATCTACTGGGTACCTTTTAACAAAACCCCACCATGCAATCACTTATTTCCTTATGAACAGCCAAGTGATACACGTGCAAAAACCTCCCCACAGAACCAGCTCACGGGCAGTAACGGCACTTGCACAGCACCAGCGCTTTTTGGGCCAGGCTAATGACTTTAAGGGAGGGAAACTCCACGAGTTACCCCTCGTGCCTGGCAAAAAGGGAGTCCTGCACAGGGTGACACAAACGAGGCCAGGGCAGGGTGGCTTCCAACTTCTGTTCGTCATCAGGATCTAAAAATTGAGATCAAAATCCCACGGGTTTTATGTCTCTGTGTCAGTTTTAAAAGGTAGGGCTACAAAGGATACAGTTATGTGCTCAAACTGGAGAAAAAATGAGTAAGGAAAGTATGTCAGTCATCAGTTTGATACCTAAAAAAGGCAACGACCTCCATTTAACCCAGCTCTCAACCACTCCATGTCAGTGTTTTCACAGAGGCACAGGCAGCAGACCTGCACAAAGGTTACCACAAGCTGATCTGGCACTTGCTGATAAAGCGTCATTGATTTGTTATTTAAATTATCTTATGCTTTTTTCTTCTTTTTTTTCATTTGGCCATTGTAAGCTACTTTGTGCAGCTATGAAGCATCACAACAGAAGTGCCAACAAAAGCCCCAAACTCAGCCCCCAGATAGGAGCTCTGGAACCGGTGAGTGCGTCGCGTGTGTCCTGCCTACCGCCCAACAACGCCGCGGGAAGGCCACAGCCAAATTAGCATCTAGGTAATATTTCATAACTAATTAACTTAGTGTCATTTTATAGGCACTAAGCGCTTGCTCTTCTAGTATCATGACCTTATTATTAGAGTTTATTAACATTGTTGTGCTTGCTGGCTAAAATCTCCAGCATTAGGAGACAGTCATCACGAACAATTACAAAAGGTAGGTAACATTTGCTACATAAGAGAGAGTACAGTTAAATGTCAAAAAACACAGAAACAAAGGAATAATAATAAAAAAATTCTTCCTGGTTCCTGGGAAGCCATGGAATAATCTGTATAATTGTACTGCATAGAAACAGTCCTGCAGCAAGTAGCAGGGAACGCACTTAACTGATGGGCTCGTGCTCTCCCCTGTCCGGTCCCTGCTGCCTACAGAGATGGGGGTCCCTTGGGGGTCCCACCTCCTGGGTACACCCTATCTGTGTCCCAGAAAGAAGCAAGCCTTGGGGGGCTGCTTTGCTCCTGGTTTCCTTCAGGGAAGGACAGGAGCAATGCCTTTGGGTGATGGGCCACGCAGTGAGCAGGCACGTCACAGCTCTGCCTGCGGGCTCCGGCAGCGTGAGATGTGGCAATCTCCCACCCTCGGTATTTTCACAGCGTGACAGATTTCCCTAATCCCATTCAGAAGCCGTCAGCTCTGTCCACGCACACAGTGTAAGGAGCTTAGGCGATAATGCCAGGTCTGGCTTCAGCTCGGGAAGGCAAGCCCCAAATTCGGGGTGCCTTGGGCCGCGGCAGGGAAGCACTCCATCAGCGGGAGGGCCAGCGGGTGCGGGACCCAGCCTCATTGCGGCCAAAGCACCGCCTGGTCCTGGCCAGGTCACCGTGTTTCCATCCTGGAATGACACTGAGCCATGATGTTGGTGTTGTTATTAACAGAGATCTGGACCAGCAAGCCCCAGATTTGGTGTCTCTTTACTGAAGAGCAAATATAGGGAGTATTCTGGGTAATCAAAGATTATTAGCTTACGTCCTAATTTGCCACAGAAAAGTGTTTTCTGACAAAATCCCACCACTTCCAGGGATGCTCAGCTAAGCTGTGACAACTGACTGTGCCACGCATAAGCCCCCCGTTTCAACACCATCATCAACCGGGGCAATAAACACCACTGGAAGTCAGGAAACCACCTATCTGTTGTCATCTCTGTAATCTTACTTTGGCTTCGGCACTGCAACCTACCCCTTTCGCAGTCTTTCTTGTGACCAGATGGCACCTCCATACCCCCACGGGACTGACCAGCCACTAACAGGCCTTTATTGCCAGCCCATGGCCCCATGAACCCCTCTGCAAGTGAGACCAGCAAATTCTGAAAATGAGGCAAAATTACAGTGACCGGAAAGCTTTGCCAAGGAGGCTGCAAAAGGAAGGTTACTGTGAAAAAATACACGAGATGTTTGCAGCAGCCCAGGCATGCAAGCAAAATAACCTTAGTCCTATTCATATAATCGAGAGCAACAGGTTTAGAAGTAGGTTCTCCGTGTACTGTGCTCTCCAGTACTTGAAGTATTGGTTAATTATGAAAAGAGAAAAAAAATCACCCATGTGTTACATGAAAGTGGACGTAGCCACTTCAAAGTTGCCGTAGCTACATTTCTAAGCGGAGTTGCAAAACGCTGCATGTAAAACACAGCCGTGAATGTCTATATTTATCCAATTATTATCTATTATTAAGAGATTATTTGTGCATATTGTGGTTGTTCTTACTTTCTGTGCTATGTTTCACCACCCTAAAAATGTAATTATTACTTTAAACCACTTTGCCACCCAACAGCTATTAACGCTATGCAGGTCTAATCCCAGAGTAACCAGAGGAAGAAAAAAATCGCAGGAAAAAAACAAAACCAAACATCACAAAAGCCTTCTCAGCTCCATTTACCTGTAGCTGTTACAGAAAACGAAATAAAACAGGAACAGAGCTTGTGTTAGGGCACTGTTTCAAGCAAAAAGCACCAAGAAGGCGGCATGCAGGGCGCTGCACAAGCAGTGGCACCAGCCAGTGGTGTCCACACGTGTCTTGTTGGCTTCTCACCGAATGCAAGGAGCCAGCTCCTCTGCAGCATGAGCTGTGCTGCTCCAGGTAGGCCAGGAGAGCCCCAGATCGCCCACCAGGGGACCCAGGCCGCTGTATGTTTTTATCTCTGGAAGTCTTTTACATACTGTGAAGTACTGTGAAGGAATTTTATTTCAAGGTGAGACAGGCAGGGGTGATGCACAGCGGCACTCGAGGAGAAGCCTCCCTGAACCAGCAACGCTTGCCTGGGAAAGGCCCTTGAATCGCTCCTGCCTTGCTGCTCGGACATGGAGGGATGCGCAGGAGAATCCAACAGCTGTGAAAGCTTGAGCAGCCCCTCAGTTTCTAGCCACTGTGTTTCTGGGCTTATCTTTGCCCAGATCAGTGCATCTGATTATTAGACACTGACAGCTCAGTGATGTGATGTGACTGCACTGGGGGTTTCTGTAGGGACTGCACTGTGAGGATTTCAGTGGTAAGCCCGTGCAAATCCACTTTATTTTCATGTTTCTCAGCAGGCAGCAAAACATGCTGCTCCCTCTTTACTTTCACATAAGAATGAGAAATTCTCAATTAAAGCGAGCACAGTCACTGCAAGAAACTGCCAAGTTTTCGCCAGGGGCCATATACCCACAGGCATTTAGGCACCTTACTCACTTCAGAGCCGTATAAAATTGCTTGCCGGGCACTCACAAGAAGTGCCCGGGGTTTGTTGCTGCTGTTCAAAGTTGGCACTTCATTGTGAAGTGCAACACCCACAAACAAGTAGCATGCTGTGAACCTTCCCTTTTGAGTCACTTACTGAATTAAGCCAGAAAACTTGAGAGAGAAGAATTATGGGATAATAAATAGCTTTTAATATGACAATATTTTTCCTTACACAAGGCTCTCCAGGACAGGAGATTTTTTGCTCTTAAAAGAGCTGCCTCTTAAAAAAAAAATAAAAAAATAAATGAAATACAATGGTAGGCAGGACAGTAACCAGCAGCCCTCTCCCCCAGCCCCTCTGAGGGCACTACTGTTAAACAGACATTTTGTCTGGGGGTGCCCAGCACCTGAGCTGCCCTCCCCAGCGACAAGAGGCTGACCCCGCAAGCACAACATGCTCTAAGTACAGAAGGGATTAAAAAAGGAACCTGGTTTTGCCATTTCACGGCATGTGTATTGCTGCACGTCTTCAGCCATCAACATTTACTTCACCACTTGTATCCAGAGGAAGAGGCCTTCAAAGCATCCTACACATGGATCCTATGCCAAGCTGCCATCCTCTCCTGCGCCCCCCGACCCTCCCCAGCTAAGGTCACTCTCCAAGTGCAACCGTCCTGGCTTTGCTTCCCCAAGCACAGCGTGTTTGTTACACGCAGTGCCCATGTTTGGATTCCAGCTTATTTGGGGAACCTTAGGATTTCACATTTTGGCAGCACTGGGGAACGGCACACTGCTTTCAACAGGGCTACAAGCCAGCAGCTCCCCTTGCTACGAGCTGGCCAGGTGAGACCGCCCTCTGGAAACCACACAGCAAAAATCAGGTTGTGTCTTGACTAACAGCAAAGGAAGAACTGGAAGTTTATATCCTGGGAAGAATAACAGTAACTATTGTTTTAGTATTGCCACATCCCAGCTGCTCTAAGCTCTGCGGGGCTGCCCAGCACCTGGCCACACAACGCCCGACAGCCACAGAGCAGCAGCTTCTTGGGAAGGAGACCGATGATGATCTCTCCACACCAGAGATGAGAAACTCTGCCTCCAAGGGAATGAACAACTGGGCCAAAATTTCCCTCTGGGCTAACCGCTGCTGAAGCCACTTCATTTGGCTTCTGTATTTCTGTGAAATGGGAGATGGGACGCGCGAAACGCAAACAGCCACTCGCTGATGGAGGTAACTACTGAACCCATGAGAAGGAGTCACGAACAGAGGTAGTGGCCAACTGCCTCGCTGCTGAAACCAGTGTTCATCCTCTCTTCATTTTCTTCCTTCCCTCCCACTCATGCTCAGATTTATTTATGTTTTAGTGCAGATAAATATGCCTGAACTCTCCAAAAGAGTTCTGCCAATGGGACTTTATCAAACACCTCCGGGGACGCTCAGAGGTGTCTATTTTGGTCACTATCTGGCAGTGACATTTACAGAAAGGAAATGTGAGGTTTGTTCACAAAGAATTTCATCCCAAACAAACAGGGAGACCAGGAGTGGGCTGACTGCATCATCATTTGGCACAACGACCCCGCACAGGTAGTGCTAAAGGAACCCGACTGATCGCCGATATGCTGCCATTTGGCAGGTCCTATTTGAATACAATACTTTGCTGCATCTCTAAAAGAGAGAAGTGACGGAACTATGCAAGAATTGAGTTTGCAGAAACCATTTTATCCTTGAAGAAATATCAGAGAAAAATGCTTGCTCAGCTCTCAAGTAGTTTTGCCCTGCTCACTTGCACACCCACCCCAGAGCGTACCTCTATAGGGGAATGCACAGAGACCTGTGGAGGCAGAGCAGGCTGCAAGAGCACCCCTACTCTCTTTCAAAAGACCACCTGCAGCCATACTTGCAAAACACCCAACTGTTGTACAGCTGATCAGAAAACTACGGAAAAAAGTGGAAATGATGAAAAATTCATGAGAAGGCCTCCAGAATACTGTCCCCTTTGAACACACAGCATGGGCTTCAAATGCCAACACTGCAACCAGCCAAACGAGAGCCGAGGCAGGAAACCCGCGGGCAGCGGAGACAAACTCTGCAACAAGCTGATTCATCCCAGCCCCGTGCAGGAAACCACCAGAGCAGAGAAACCGCCGGCAGCCCTCCCAGCACGGCGTACACAAACAGCGCTGCGCTCCTCTCCTGTCTGTCCCCTAGAAAAGGAAGAGAATAAAACATGTGGAGATACTTCTGCAAACGTGGGGATTCTTTGCTAACCGCATGGTTAACATCCTGTTCGAGTCGGCAAAACATGGAGGCTGCTGAGGTTATTTTTCACACAATGCTTTTCACAGCAAATCCAAGAGAACCTTGCAGCTAAGGCCTAACCCTGAATTGCTGGCTTGGGGGTACGGACAGAAAACAACACACGCTGCTCATCTGAATGCTTTTGACCACATCACCTGATCTTAAAGATACTGCTAGAAACCAAAAATGTGCTTTGACTTCCATCAAGGACACACAGATTTACTTTCACCTCACCGAGAGAGAGCGTCCGTCCCCTGCGCATCCTGAGGGCGCTGCGGGGTCCCAGCGCGCAGCCTGGAGCCCAGGGTCACGAGCTCATCACAGGATGTCGTTATCTGCTCTCCTCATCCATCTCAAGGGCATATGTGTACAGCTTTCTACAGAAAATGGATTCGGCAGCGGACATAGATTTCAGTAACAGCCGTTTCTGGAGTCGCTTGGCAGCAGTGCCCACAGCCTCGGCCCGCAGGCAGCGCTGAGGCCGGGCAGCAGGAGGACACAGCGTGCTGAGGCTGAGGGCAGCTCAGCTGTAACCTGCTGCAGCTGGTGACCTCCCTCTTGTTTCCTCCTCCAAGTGTGAAATTCCCTTCTCTCACTCACATGTGCACCCTGCCACACTGCTCTCACTGACACAAACGCCTGTCCTTACAGCACTTCGAGGCAGTAATAAAACAGCCCTGATCGTTACTGCGCATTGTCAGTTCTGCATCACGCGCAGGTTTGTACTTCAGGACGTATCCAAGCACAGAGCACCACTTTATAATTACACCGTGTCATCCTTCCTTGCCAGTTTTGACTCAAAGGCCTGGCTCCAACGTGAGGTCCATAAAAGATGTAACAGGCTTGCTGCAACAAACACAGAATAGGCAAAAGTTTTCCTCAGGAAATGGCCATCAGAAGACAAAGGCAGAAATATTTAGGCAGTCATCATGGGACTCTGGAAGGGTAGGTTCCAGATAAACACTTGTGTTCAGTATGCAAGCACCACTGCCTCTGCTGTCTCCCAAAGATCAGTGAGAATGGAAATCAATGATACTGCCTTGTCAGAAAGCACATCACAGGGACTCTGTGAAATCCCTTCTGTCCCTTTGACCTTCTCATGCCAGACATCTCCAGAGATTCAATGCCACTCATTGTATTGTCTGAACAGGAAATCTGCAGCACAATGTTATTGTAGAGTAACACACAGGCAGCTGGGATCCTAACACTCACAAGGAAGCTGAGGATGCAAGAAACAAGAATCCAATGAACGGATGCTGGCTTTGCCTTGAGGACTGTATCCCCCCTTCTAACAAACAAGATCACTTCTGCTGCTGTCCAGCTGCAAACCAAGGCCTTCCCCACCTCACCATCAGCCCATCCTGTTTTCTGTAGAGACTCTGGTTCTCTTCTTCCCCGGGCACTCCCGTTGGGAGCTACAGCTGCTGCTGTCACAGCCCCGGACTCCCCAGGGCAGCACCACATCTCTCTCTCTCTCTCACAAGAAGTGGGGGGAATGGTGCTAACTAACCTGAGTATCCAAACTGGTGTAGGGACTACAAGGTTGAGTCTACAAAAGAAGCAGATGAAGAGCCATTACTCTGGAATAGAAGAAAAGAAGGCATTTTGAGGCGTTGCTGGTCTGAAGTGGCAACGTCAGGAACACACGCTTGAACAAGGATGACAGAGATTTCTTTCATAAAGGTCCTCCGTTTCCAGACATCCGACCATCACACAGGAATTTTAGGATCTCTGCAATATTTGGGCGAGCGAAGGAAGCTGCACTAACTGGCACAGATCAGAGCTTGTTAGCTACAGAACAACCCAAAGCCACACAGGCCCTTGCACCTTTGATTTAATCCCTTGATTTGTTTCTTTATTAAGTTACAACTGATTGGTGCTCCTCTACTTTAAGGCGTTAGAACTTTTCAGAAAGTTGATCTCTACTTGATAACTGTAAAATTTTTGATCTTGGCAAAACTTTTCCTCCCAACAAGCAGCAGTTACACTGCTGTTTTGTTTCCCATTGAAATGCCATCCTGATGAAAGTCTCTCCCCAGCTCTGCACATTATACCCAAGAACAACGTGCATTTACTGTAGTCTAGCATCTTCTTTGGTGTCAAAATCTGAGCCCTTAACTTGGCTCGGCCAAAGGATTCAAACCTTGTTAAAGAGCTTCTAAACACAAAAGCACAAAACTTGTCTATTTAGCCAGTTAATTAAGAGGTTAGAAAGAGATAACATCCCTACAGGAGACTCAATCATTAGTGTTCTGGGATTAGTACTCAAACAAAATCTCTAACAGGAACATCTTTTAAAGTAAAATGGACGTTTAAAATCTCAGTCCTGCTGGTCCAAGGTATTACTGCAAGGTCTCTGTTTCCACAGCATCCTACTTAATTGGAATACCTAACAAAGTGGAACAAGGTCAATGATGCTCTCTCTTTAATCTATCACATCTGTCGAAATTAGACAGCTTTAGTTTAGCAGAGTAAATTCTCAACTGTCAGATTATCAGGCTCCTGAGACTAATTTTTGGGTTTTATATAGATACTCAGGTCGTTGTGATTCTCACATTGCCTAAATCTCAGAATAGAATGGGAAAAAAAAAATTGGCCTTCTTCCAAGAAAGTATATATTCTCTTTTACTTTTATTGTACCTATAAAGCCACTCTTGGTATAATATTCACTGTAAATACACAAACGAAGAAACAAGCTATCAGCCCAGAAAAGAAACTCAAGGAAGAAACAGGCTGTGAAAGCCTCCGTACACCATTCCTGCATGCAACGCAGGATGGGCCAGGCAGCACAAACCGTTCCCAGCTGAAAAAGGTCCGTAATCACAGCTGTCATATCTCTAACTTACATTTAATCTTTCATCGACGTGTTCTAACACGAGGGTACCATTATTTTACATGTGCAGTGGATATGATCTGACAACTGGCCAAACGGTATCAAGATCAGGAGACTAAGAAACCTCAGCAAAACCCTAATATCGTGTTATCAGCTAAGCTCAGAGAAAAGTCACCTGAAGGTGAGAGAAGAGGTGAGAGAATCTCGTCTTTGGATAGCTTTACATTTGTAAAGATAAATGATGTCAGCACTCCCAGCTCTCCTCTTAGAGACATAGCAGGGATAAACTCATTCATTCTGCAGCTGGCCTCTGAGCAATGCTGGTTTGGTCATAACATCGCTCCGCATTGTCCCGCTCGCATTGATACCATAGCAGGAAGATCACAATACCAGCAGGTGCATATGGCAGATAGAATACAAAATGTGCTTAAATAGTAAGAGCAAAATACTACTTTAACAAAGAACGGCCCAGCTGCACAGACTCCCCTTTGGGAGATCATCTGGATTTTCTCAGTCGCTGCCAATTTGATTGCAGACAAAAGCTCTTTCAGCATGCACTGTTCATTTCCAAATGGTGTTATTTCTATAAGAGGAAGCAGCTACTGTATATATGAAACATCCTGGAAAGAGCAGGAGATTCGTGTAACAGATAAGGCTTCAGACTATTTACAAGCCAGAAAAACAGAGTCCAATGTTTGCTGAAGAGATTTCTTTTGAAAATTACTAATTTCAAAAGCCTTGAAAAAGAATATTGTAAACAAACGCCAGGTTTTGAATGACATTACTCTACCACGTGGAACACGGTGCATCAGCAGCAGCCAATTAAACTGTGATGCTACAAGTTTGTCCTGTTCATTTTCCTTCTCCTAATTTTGGCTGTTGTTCTTATTAACTTGTACCCATATCTGTTATACACAACCACAGAGGGACTTATCTCCCCCCCATGATTAGGGGTGTACATCACTCGTACATGACATGTTGCTCTGAATTATCTCAGAAAAAAATAAAAGTATGAGAAATGTGGCTTTTATGGGCAAAAACAGGAACAAAGTAGGTACATATTTTTGTTTTCTTTTGCACATCCGTGATACAGGCTTCAAAAAGGTCTTTGCTTTTGCAGAAAAAATACTCCATCACACAGCCGAATTCACGTACATTTCAGAACCAAAAGTGCATCCAGCACTTACTTCTGTTACACAACAGAACTTACAAATGAAGCTTAAACAAGTGCACAAGTATGGACTGATACCCAAGAGCCTCCTCTGGCAGCCTAGCACACCCCCAGGCACTCACTGCCCCACTCAGCAGTTGTTGCACTGTCCACTGTTGCAGCAGGCTGCAGCATTCCCAGTTTGAAGCCAACAAAGATCACCTCCATGATGATGTGGCACCATGTTCCGATTTCTGCTATAAAGTAGACTTCAGCTGAAGAACTCTCCTTACAGCGATATAGGTACTCCGTGAGATTCTGGCTGCTTTGCCTGCTCTCCCACGTTGACAGGCCCTAGCTATTTACAGCCCATGCAGTAAAACAAAGAACATGAAGAGTGTTCTGATTCAAGCACATGAATACTGAACACAAAACACCCTTATTAATTCATGCGTTCCCTCGCATGTGAAACACTGTAAACCCTTCCTTTCAAGGCAGGCATTTACTTCAATCTATGAGACATGTATTTTTCTTTTCTTGCATTGCCATGAAAAACAATGCAGCTTTACCACTTTCCAGTACATGTGATTGAAAAATTGATAGGTGAGTACTTTGTTTTTTCTTAAGAGAAAGCTGTGAGGAATCAAAAAAAGTATCAGGAGATTTATTAACTGATATGACAAAAATATTTTTCGTAATAATGGCATGGGTTGGTAGTGTTTGATAGAAAACTGTTCCTGAAAGCGTAGGAACTGAGCAGGTGGAGTGAAATACAAACAAAACAAATCCGTTAGCCAAAATGAAAGTTGTAAAACAGAATAATTCAAGGCAAAGCAGATGACTCAGCCCAAAAGCGGATGACAAGAGTGGCTGGAAGCCCTGCTCAGCACCACTGAGCAGCCACCAGAACACCGGGCTGCGTGCTGCCCCCAGCTGCGCCACTGCTTCGGTAACGCCGCCGGGTAGGGCAAGGCGAGGAAACGAGAAGCCGTGTGTCGCACGGCGAGTGGCTGAGTGCTAAGGGCGAGGTGACGAGGACCACAGCCCTCGCCTGGCAGCCCTGCCTTGCTGCAAGAGCCACAGCCACCCACCAGCCCCTGCTGGCTGCTGCAGAAAGCTGACGAGGGGAGCGGGGTGCTCCCTGCGCCAGGTGCCAGGCTTAGGCAGCAGTTACCTGTCCCCCTGGGCTCCTTCAGCCCCGGCTCTGCTTTTAGTTTGCTTTGTGAAACACCCAAGGCACTGGGTAGCACAGCTCCCCCAGGTAAACCCAGGAGGGCCGCAGACCTCCCAGCCTCCGTGCCTAGGGGAATGATGCTCTTGGTCTGTAGCTCATCTTCATCCCTTGGGTGTCACCGACGTGGCCTGACATGCTGGAGCACTATCATGGCCCGTGGTGCCAGGCAGCAGGACCCAAAAGAGGTAAAACAAGGATACTGACACTGAGATGAGCGGTTTCATCAAATTTTAGGGCTCAGTCTTCAGTAATCAGGATTCAGCATGGCTCTAGCAGTAGGTGCAACCACCTGAGGGTGTCTACTTAAAAGCGGACAGCTGTGAGAACAATAGGAACACCAGAAGGGCATGCTCAGCAGTGCCTCTAACTTTCAGATTTCAGCAGTACAAGCTTTACCATTACAAGAAACCAAGACTAACAGCTTTAAGGTTTATCTATATTCTAATGCGTGCTGTATGACAGGCAATTAACCTTGCTGCAGTCGCAATCCACACATTTCAGAGCCAAGAGCCTAATTATGTGAAATTTGCTACTAACAAGCGTACGGGACTTCAGACAGTATTTCATTACCCGAGACAGAACTCCCTCCCCCCATAAGCATTGGGCAATGGAGGATTAAAGGGCAGACTTCATTTTCAAAATTACTTGTCCCATAATAACGGAGGAAGTTGTTAGCAAGATGAATGAACGAATATACAGCTAATACTGGGAGTAGGTGAAAGTTTTCAGGCTTTTTTTCCTGTTCACAAGTAGTATCAAAAACAGAGGAAAAAAGAGTGCATAGCCTATGTAGCCTATGGTTTGGAAGTGCCCCTTTCAAACACCACCCTACTGCTTCCAAATTCTAAACAACATAGAAATAACGAGTGGGTGAGCTGCAGAAATCATGGTTCAGCACAGTTACGCACTGGACTTTTAAGAGCCAAACCTGCAGGTTGGACACCGAAACCATTTTCAACTGAATTAAAGTAACACTAATAATTTAAATAAGCCCAGCAGAAAAGTAAAATGCACACGCTCCCCTCGCCGTATGGACCAGTGCCTCCCAACCTGCAGCTGCCATTTGGGGTGAACCTGTTAAAGACAGCCCCAGCGCCAGCAGCTCGCTTCCTGCCCGGGGCACAGCAGTGTGCTGAGATCGCCCTGCGCTGGTGCTGTTTGCCTGCCAGGCAGGAAGTTATCTCACCCCTTGGACCGAGCAGAGCAGAGGATTTGAGAGCTGCAGTGGTTGCTAAGATGACACCATTCACTGCAGACAAAGAGGCTTCGTTCTTTCGTTCTAGCTGCTGACAGGGGACAGGGGTGTTAAACATGTGTTGGGGTATAACATCCCGCAATGCCATGGTAAAGTGGGAGCTGGAAAAGGACACTTAGTCCAAAACAATCAGCTCCTTTCACTAATACGTAGTAAATATTGCCTGTACTATAGTTTTGGGTGCTCTGCTCCCAAGAAGTTAGAAATCAGTGTCAAAGTGTCTATACACCGAGTATTTGCCAACTCCGTGAGAGATTCCCAGCCTACCTGCAAGGCTGGTAAGAGCACAACTGCATGCCGAAGCAGACCCTTTGGTTTTTACTTTCTGGCCATCTCCCAGCACAGAAGCGTTATTGTACAAAGTCTGGTGCTTGCTGGGAAAAAACAGCAACGTGGAGATGTCATAAAAGATTTTCTAAAAGAATCAGACTTGAATAGCAAAGGCCAGACTTTCCAGAAATGACAGTGATGCACAAACTCACAGATAATTCAAGCTGAAATTCTTCTGTTACGTAGCACACTGCCTCCAACTGCATCCCATCTCAGCGCAGGCAGAGGGCTCCTGCTGGCTCAAACCAGGGAGGACCACAGCACCCACACCAGAAGAGAACAGCACCCCGAGCACAGAGCAGCACGAGGACGAGTTGGGTAAAGCAACGCTTCACCTGCAACAGGGCATGGCGGGACATCACTGCAGTGACGTGAAATGCCTGTTGATTGCTTGTCTTTTCTTACAGGTAAACATTGAATTGCTGGTGCTATGACTGATTACCACACTGAAACAGCAACAGAAAGGTCATCAGGTAAAAACAAGAGAAGAGCAGTACCTGAGGAACATGGTTACAGCTTGTGATAAGTACTGACACTCGTTTATAGTAGCTTTTCCAGCTTAGGTAGGTTCAGATACCCTATCTGTGCTCGAGTCCCGGGCAGTCTGTGTTATCAGTTTATAGGTTATGACTGCAGTAAACTAAACAAGAAGAGAGAAAAAAAAAGCATCGAGATAACAAGCTCCTTCACCCACACTGGAAATGCCTAATTTGCAACATTTACAACGTTTTGGGGTTTGGAACTAGATGATCTTTGAGGTCCCTTCCACCCCTAGCCGTTCTCTGACTCTTTCAGAAGTTCCCACCTCTCTGCTTCGCCCAACTCAGCTGCTCGCGCTGATACCTAACAGCTAGTAATGAAAAGTCCACATCAGGGAGCAACGTTCCCTTTTCTTATCATTTTTCTAAGTCTGTGGAATGAACCACAACATAACTGACATCGTTCTGTCCAAGTTTTGCTTGGCCTGTCCCAGTGAACCTTGCCCCAGCTCAGCAGTCAGCCGCAGTCTCGCAAGAGCTGCTGCAGCCAAACCCCGGGGACTGCAGCAACCATCCCACCCGAAATTTCAGGGTGCTGCTTCCCAAGTGCTACGAACCACTGGTCTCTAGTGCTAGTGATGAAAATGAAGCTGTCACTGTAGCGTAAATGATACAACACTGCTGTGTACACGGCTCACCTTATGTATGTTTGCAGGCAGATCAGGGCCAGACCAGATTTCCCACTGGAAGGTGACACCATGTACAGTGGCACGGGCCTCGGCTCCGGTTACCCTACGTTATGCAAGGTGCAGAATCTTGCACAGGAGAGATCTGCTTTCACAGACACTGCAGCCTTCCCAAAACCAAAGGGTGGGAAGAGCCAGAGGAACTGGGGTACAGACCAATAAACCAAATACTCCAAGGTCACATTGGAAATAGGACAGAAATCCCCAAGTCGCCGTCTAGGACCTTAACCACATGATAAGCCTCTCTCCCATGCCACAGAAAAATGTTTTCCTAGTGCTGGTTCAAGAGACACGGGGTTTGATAACCCAATCCATGCCTCAACCTACTCACACACATTTTTGGTGGTGGGCCAAGGCTGCCTCCAGGCAGGCAGAACGCTGCCGTGCCCTCCGCTTGCCGCCCCCGCCATACCGCTGGGCTGGACACTTTCGTTTCCTGCGTGGCAGACTGCAGAAAAGCCTTTTTGCTGGTTTTGCTGTTTTTCACCCTGTTTACAAGGGCTTTGTCACTTCTTGTCGTCCCCAGAGACAGCAGCGACCTGTGGGTGGCTTTGGCAGCCCAGGCAGCAGCGATGGTGGGGAAGGTACCCGTGCCCAAAACCACAACGCTCCTGCTCCAGCAGTGCCACGCACGTGAAGCAGCCCCAAATGCTCTTCATTTTATTGTTTTATTTGTTCACGTGTTATTTTATAGCTCGATCAGTCCCTTCAGCAGCTCAGGACAGGCACGAGACTCAGGATGGACAGTGAGGCCACAGCGAGAAGCCCCAGAGCAGGACCCAGCAGCTGGGGACAGGGCAGGGGGACAAGGAGCAGGAACAACTGCCGGCACGACCGCGCAGCGCCCCTTGCTGTGCCACCAGGTTTTCAGTCAGTCACAAAACATCCTCCTAAAAGCACCACATAACACATCCTCTCTGAGGCAGGGCCACATAGCAGCATCGCCGTGTGTGGGCAGCGCTGGTTCTACAAATTGCAGCCCCGGGCTCCAGCCACGCCAGGGCACCGCGGCTTCGGCTCTTCTGCTGACTCATTTTATGGCCCTGTGTTTTGTTAGCCTGCCAGCCTGTGGTTTCTACCCTACGCTCAAACTTGGCTCAAAACCTTTGGATAGTCACAGAAAGTAAGAAGCTGGAGTGGAAGAGCCCTCCCGGACTGCTGTTTCCCCAGGTTTCTGCCCTTCTCTCTGCTAAGGGGAGGAACAGAAGCCAGGCAGGCGCAAGGTCGGCACGAGGATGGGTGGCCCGAGCACTCTGTGGGGTGTGACATGTCACGTGCCACCAAGACCAGCATCTTCTATAGGAAGCATTCGGCATCCTGACTTGTAACGCTCAGATAAAAGCAACCCCAGCAGCCTCCCCTGCCCCCCAACAGATCACTTGGGGACAGAGACTTGTGGCAGCCCCAGCCTGGACCGGTGCAATCCCGACGTCACCCCAATGTGTCCTCCCAGGAAAAGGCACAGAGGTCAGGGCAGCAGCATCACCAACCTGCTCAGAAACTTTGAGGGGCAGGGCCTGAGCACCAGGACTTCATCTAGAGACAAAGGAGTCGAAACTTGAGAACGGGCTTGTGGATCTGCTTTTTGCCACCTTCACGAGCAGCACCAGTGCCAGCAAGCAGTGACTCGGGGGGGAAGGGTGAGCACCACCAGGGTGGTCTGTAAGCCTGAATTTCTTTTACCATTCCTCCCCCCAGTAACCTTTAACAAGCTCCCTGAGATTGTTTGCATAAAGAGGAAAAGCCACGAAGGCCACACTGGCAGTAACGTACCCAGAGCCTCTGCAACACGCGCCTAACTGCTCTGCAAAGGATCTTTTCAAGCAAATACCCCAATTCCATAAATAGCTCAGCTTGTAATCGTAGGCCACCTTAATCCTCATTTATTATTTCTGTTGGACACCTTAGTGCACGTCCTGGAGGCTCTAGCACAGGGGTGTAAAAGCCTTTACTTATTTGACTCCCCCCCCGCCAGAATGGAGCTAAGAAAAAGGAAAAAGCCCACTACACATAAGAACAACTATTCAATGAAAGACTCATCTTGAAACAACAGGACTGGAAACACACATTTACCCCATTTTTTTCCACGAGCACTGTTTGAATGACTAGTGTATCTCAGGAAGAAATTATTGTGTTATCAGCACAGCGATTTTCCTGCCACCGATCACAGTGACGGCGGCCTGGAAACCAACGCCTGCCGAGGACGGGGTGGGTGCGCAGCCAGCACTGGGCTGGCTGAAGGCGAGCACGCAGCTTCCCATCACATGAGCTAACGAGGCAGAGAAGGGACAGGTGGCCTTTATACACTGCAAGCCACAGACCCAAGCTTTTATATGCGTTGCGTGGCGGCTAGACGCGGTCACGGCGCTTCTCAGCAGCCTGGCAGCCACAGCTCCAGCCCCTGCACAGCAGTGCTGGGTGGCGGAGGGGAGAATCCCACAGCCAAGCCGAAGCCATCGCAATGAAGATGCAGGTGTCAGCTGGCACCCTCAGGGGGACGTGGCCGTACAGGGATGTGCACAATGCCTGGGCATCGGACTGCTCCAGCCCCAAGTTAAGCTGCGGGCAGTAACGCACTAATTGACAAGCCTGCTCCTCAGGAGAGAGGTCAGCCCGCGCGGCCTCTGCCAACCCCTACCTCTGACAAACCAAATGGCTGTGCAGCCACGGGGTAAATCAAACTGGAGAACTGATCCTAACTAACAATAAATCAATATTTTTAAGCAACTTCATTGCCTCATCTAGCTTGCTGAAGAGTGGGAGGGCAGCTCAGGCCAGGACTTCACTGAAACGCGACAGAATTTCATGAGCAGCTCCACGGAAGCGCTACCTTGGCCAGGACCCTCCAGTACACAACACGGGCACTTGGTGCACATCGCACTCAGCAAGCCCTAAGCCCTTCTCCCTGCCTGCAATTATAGCCTACTCATTGGAGAGTCCTGGGTAGAAAATATTAAGAAGAAAAAAACATGAGAATATAAATGCATTGAAGTCACCTGCAACCTACTTTTACAATAAAAGGATATTGAGCAAGTCGGGTGCAGGCAGAAAGAAACAAACCATAAAAAGATACCTACTGAAAGGGGAAGGGTGCACATGCAGTAAAATCATGGAGAGGGGGAACTCTTGATGAGATACCATTTACAACACAAAAAATTAAAAAAATAGCAGAACCCAAGACCCCAAACGCTTACAGCTCTCCTCCCCACTCAGTTTCAGAGTGCACGGGGCCCTGCCTGGGTTACGAAGTTAGGATAGCCCAAGTCAAAGCAAATAAAAACAGCCCAACAATGAATAATTTCATCACTTCATACCTGAAGCGTGGCAGAGGTTCACCCACACCCTGCCACACGATGACAGCTCCTCGTGACAGAAAGAGCTTCAGCTATTAAGCCTGTGAAAACAGTATTGAAAAGGTGAAGAAGCCTGGGCTGACAGGTCATTTTGACCCAGGCACAGGGCAGCTGTAGGAAAGGCCAGTATTTTTATGCTTTCTTAACTTGAAGCAAGTCAGCAGGCCTTGAGACTGTTTAATAGAGATGTCAGTTCGCAGCTACTTAGTCCTGAGCAGCTTTACACAGATTGCTGAAGATTACTCCCTCTGTGCTGAGCACCTTGCAGCACGCAACATTCCAGTTGAAAAACAGATGTACCTGATGCCTCTGGATATGGACTCTGGATATTTCACCTCCAGAAACAGTGGCAGCCTCTTTCATAGCTGACGGCTGCAGCAGAAAACGGCTCTAATTCTCGGCTGGTACAGTAAACCAGGACAGCTCCTTCAAAGGCAAGAAGCTGCCCAGGACCGGAGCGCAGCACCCATGCCTTCTGCCCAACGGAGGGCTGCGTGGTCACCAGCAGCTGAGCTGGCCCTAAGAGCCGAGCTGGCCCTACGAGCTGCCAGCACTCTGCTCCCCAGCAGCACGAAGCTGCTCCCTCGGCTGCTGGAGCTCTGCAGCAGGCCGCAGCCCTTCACAGGCCCAAGCTGCAGCAGGGCCCTCGCATCGCAGGCGACGGCTCCTCCGCAGCCTGCGCTCACAAATAGCCCAGAACTCACCAACGCTTCCCGAAAAACCATTACCCCAAGTCAACCCATATCACCTCACCAAGTGCTTTAGTCCCAGACCGAATCTGCTGGGGACTGATCCCCGGAGGGCCCATTCTGAACAAATCCCACCCACAGCCCCAGAGGTTCCAGCTCCCGAAAGCGGCCTGGGGCCAGCCCCACTGTGCGGTCAGGTCAGACCCCTGCCTCAGCTGGGCCTAAAACCCACATCAGGATGCTTTCCCCGGTCCGTACAATGCCTGTCCATGTGCTGCTTCCACCTTTTCAATGTGTTGGCTGCCCAGGCCGCACGCTCTGCCTCGCAGGCACAGGCAGAAGGACAGTTCATATTTTTATTTATTAACTCGGGGCAGGCTTATCTTTCAGCCCTGACATGACACAGGATAACTGCCCCAACACTACCTCCTTGAATCTGTGCTTAAGAATGATGCCTCGTACCCTTTCAGAACAAGGGTCAATTGTCCTGCGCTCCTTAATCATTGATGAAGGGCTGGCAGGAGCACGGCTGGCAGGAGCCGCAGCACGGCCGTGCTGCTCAGCTCTCCTCACGGGCTGCAACGTCTCCCCCAAGTCCAGGCCGTGGACAAATTCCCACATGAAATGCAAACCTGTAAGACGATGTGCAATGCTAATCTAGCGGAGATCGATAATCTGTCTAAATTTTCCGGACAAATTAGTTACCAGAAGAAAATTAAAGCCTGCGCTAAGCAACATATTAAAGAAAAGCATTAAATGGAAACTTCGAGTGGTGCATCCTGGTAGATCTTGGGTCAGGCATGCAGCGTTTCCATCCTGCTATCAGCATGCACAGGATCTTTCAAAAAATAAGATGATGACAGCGTGTGGCAGGGCACATAGCCCAAGGTCTTTCAGGAGGGAAATGGAAAAGGGAAAAAAAAATGCCACAGGAAGTCATCTTTGTTAAGAAAATCCAGCTAAAAATCTTGAGGGTAACAGAATGAGGATAAGCATCTTGTACAGCTTTATAAAGCCTGCCAGACAAATTTAATTGCTTTATTTGTTCTTTGATAGAGTTAAAGACAGCACGGCTAAAAAGAACACAGCAGAGGTCATATTTTTGGAGTTCAGGACAGCATTTGATACCGTGTCTCACTAAATCCTAATTGAGAATTTAATTCAAGAAGACTTGGAAAGGACCAGTGCACAGCCCTGGAACTGGGAACTGGCTGCAGGACTGTAAACAAACGATAATGATAAATGGCATTGTATTGAGCTGAGGGGAGGTCTCACTGAACAAATTCATTAATGACCTGGAACGGGGAGTAAAGAGCACGCTAATGAAATCTGAAGATTGCATTAAAGCCAGATTGTGCCTGATGGATGCGCGGCTGCCTTCAGGTGACGGGAAGCGGCCAGAGGAGCTGAGTGCTGCCAGGGAGAAAATGGAAAGAAAAAAAACTTCTGTAAAACCTCTCCCCCCTCGCCCCGCAAGCACTCACAGCTTTCTGTTTCCTGATAACGGATTCACCCTGCACATGTCAGACCAGCAGCAGCCCACCTACGGGAGGCAGCATGCGACCTCTCACCCGGGTACGGCCAGAACACGATCCCACCAACAAACACCCCAACGCCTTGAATTCCACCAGGATTCGCTTTCCTCCTTTCCCTGTTATAACTGAAAAACATCCCGATTTTATGGAGGAGTGTCTCTGATGAATCAATTTAGAAGCAGACATTTCCTCATCTTAAACTTACTGCATTCAAGCTTTAACAGGGAAGGAAAATAAAAACCAGAACATCATTTTGCGTCTTCCTGGGAAATTTCTGAACGCATCGTTTGGTAACACTGATCTTTAAAGGATGCAACAGATCAATCATGTTTCAATGAACCAGCCATGTCTGAAGCACAGCTACTGCTTTTCAGACTTTGCAAGTACTGAGTGAAGTTGAGCACCACACTTTGGGTTTGCTCCACATGCTACATGAAAAGGTAAGGTATGTGCAGGTAGGACAGTACTTTTGGCTCCCCTCTGCAGTTTTACTGCCAGAACTAAAACATCTTCCCCTCGCGTGCAGAACTTCCCCATCATTTCTGTTATCAGCTTGAACGCAGATCCAAGTTCACCACTTGGTAAATTGGAAAAAACTCTCGTCACCATCTGTGTGTGTGGGGAGCCCTAAGAACACCTCATTAACTCATTAAAGAGGATTCTTACAGAGATTAGCTTAGTCAATCCTTCATTTAGCTACCAATCCATTCATGTGATGCCATTAAGCCCCTCACAAACAGCCAAGTACTTAGGAACACGCAGTAGGACCTGAGTTTCATCATGGTGTCACTGAGTTGGCGTGCACTTCTACTGTATTTATGCTGTATCAGTAGGAAAATTATTTCAGCCAAGAACGATCATGATTTTGGACATACACGAAGCATGCACACATGATCAACTGTCTGGCTGAAGACAACGTTGTTATATTGAAATGGGACACAAGGGTTATCAATGCCCAACAGCACTGATTTTAAAGCATCCTTGACTGAGCCTTGCTGCACACCAGGCATTTAAATGGTACGGCAAGAGACAGGCACATGCATAACAGGGTGCAGGAATACCCAGTGCAAAGTGGCTTTGCTGCTGCTTGCTGCCTGCATGGAGACACTGAGTGAGGAACCTCTCATCCCCATCCTCAATTTTTTTTTTTTCCTTCTTTCCCCTGTGCACCACTGCTGTTGGCCCATGCGTGATCTATGTTCTATAAGCCTCCTCCCCTAAAAAGCCCAGCTGCCTCTGGCAAAGAGCCTCTCCCTCCCTTGTAACCCAGGTATCCAGCACGGCTTTGGCTCACTAGTCGTGCTGACAGGAGCAACCTGACACCTGCCACTTCAGGATACCAGGACAGACATTCTGCATCGAACAGCAATTGCCATCTAGACACGAGATGGCCCTGCAGACACTGCCGTGATGCTGCCCAGGCTATCAGGAGTTCTTAACTTGATTCCTCCATTCCCAGTCTTCTCGTGGGAATCAGTCCTTCCACACACGTTGGTGTCATGAGATTCAGCCCAATCATATTCTCAACTTTAATACACAACTTGAAAATAACTTCATGCATCTGCATTTCATAGAAAGTTCATTTAGTCCCACCTGTTTAATGAATTACGACCCTGAATAGCTTGCATTCCCACAGTGCCGTTACACAGACACATGCAGAGATCACATTTTCAGAAACAACGCTCTTGTTAGAAAGGCTCCAGAACGCTTTACCGCAATTCACTCAGTACCACCCAACCCTACAAACTGTTCAGTCCATAGAACCAGCAGCTGCTTTGCTGCTGACTGTACGCAGAGAACGAGCCCATCCGACCCACGCTGGAAAACACAAGGTAGCCGCTGTTACTGGGGGGGAAACCAGCAGCTTGCTGGATGCAGAGGACAGGAGAACCTGCCCTCAGCAGAGCTGCCTGGCTCCAGGCATCGCCCAGACCTGAAGCTGTGTGCTAAGTGGCTTTCCATATTTCAGGAAGCCAGACAAAAGCTGCTATTAATGCATCTGGGGCTGGAGGGGGGAAATCCTTGAATGTAAAGTTTCAATTGACTGCACACTGATGAAGTGGAGTAAATAGTAAGAAAGAGCTGCCCACAGTAAAGGAGCTTGTGAAAGGGAACGCCACAGCTTGATAATATCACGAGCACCCTAGGAATCTGGAGAATGAGACAGGAGGAACCGTGGGGAAACTGAAGTTAGAAACTGCACACTGCACGGTTCATTTTCCTGGTAATTCCTTTTATTCATTGCTATAATCAACTTGACATGCAAAGCTGTTCCAAATTTACTGACAGCTTTTCAGCTGACATCTAGTTCTCAAGGTATTTTTTTTTTTTTTTAAACTTAAATAGCTAATTATTCATCGCCTTAAACCAGGATATATAACAATGTCAGGAAATCATCTGTTGAAGTTATATCAAAAAGCCTTTTGGGATTAGTTCCTCTCTTTTGTATGCTGCAGAAAACACTCACTTGTAAACAATTAAATCATCATTTGAAATCTGTGTTTTTAGCATCTCTGAATGCAGCCTGAAAATCTGTATGAACAAATATGTTATCACTGCATCCAGGATCCATTCGGAAAGGTTTTCCTCCGTATCACATTATTTGAGGGAGGCTGAAGGCTGACTTTATGGGCTAATGCAGGCTCTCTGTAAATCCCGTAACAGCACATCTCTCTAACTAAAATAGCTGCTTAAGTAAATCAAAGCTACAATATTCTCAGGATGTGCTGAGAGCAGACACTTGCCATGAGGATATCAACATATTTTGACAAAGACACTGAGGCACATTACCTCCAAGTAACAGAGCCATGCCTGCTACAAAAATGGTATTTCACGTAGCCCTAAAGGCTCATCCTTTGGCCTGAAACTACCATAACCAAACTTCATAGCACCCTGCTTTAAGATGCAAAGCCCTCACGACAACACATCCGTGCAACAAGAGACAGCCAGATACCACGGGGGCAGAAGCATTTCAAAGGCTTCAGATTCCTATTTGAAACTGAACCTACTGCTCTCCTACTGACTTGGCCTGCCTTTTTAAGGCTTGCATTCTTGTGGAATAATACAAACACAATGAGAGCCGAGCATCCCGCATGAAAAAGCTCCTTTGTAAGCCTGTCTTGGGCTGAGCACTGCAGTGTAAGTGACTGGGTCTGGAGAGTGCTCGTTTGGGCATACAATTATAATCGTGCAGCATGCCACTCAGTTTCCATAATTACCTCTCAAAGTAAACTGTAGTACTATCCCTCCACTGCCCACATTTAGGAAGCGTGCTCGTGTAGATACATAACTTTAGAAACGCATCGGTCACCCAAGGCTTTTGTTGTAGAGTTATACCTACAGTCAAGGATCTGAGTCTTTACACTATTTCTCAATGCTGCACAGATTTTTCATTGGGAGATGAAAGGCCAATTTGCTGTTACCACTTCACCATTAATGACACCGTTTTATGGCTTTAGTAGTTTGATAAACCTTTTGGCTACAGCATCTAATCACTGCAGGCGTTTCCTTTCTGTGATATAATTACTTACCCAGTTAGGAGGGGGAAAAAGAAAAGAAAGCACATTCCACCTTCTTCCTTGTGCAACGAGAGGCAAGCAGCTCCCTGCGAAACTACAACTTCCTTTTCGGTTGTGGAAGAAAACGCTCAGCATTCATAACACCTAAGCCGCGGGGACGCAGCCGGCACGTCATTGTTTCAGAGAGGAACTCCTTCACGGGCAAGAAATCCGCTCAGATGCTATCGCCGAACACAAAATCCCACAGCCCAGACTGCTGGGGCACGGGGCATGCCCTTGGGGTGCAGAATCGGCCCCGAGCCCCCCCCGCCAGCAGCCGGTGCTGTTCCCCGGGGCAGTGACACACAGAGGTGACAGGACGGCAACGACCACTTGCAGAGTGTCCAGAGCGGTTCACGGCCACGGGGAAAGCACAGCTGAAGTACAGGTGGGATGGATAAGGCACTGCATCCCGAACCAACGCAGGACAGCTCTGCAGCCTTGTATTCCACCAACTCTAGACCAAGCACTGCTTTTAGCAAGGGAAGAGGCTAATACTCATGCCTTTCTGACATGCCAACGGGGGCAAAGATCGCTAGGTAGCCCATGCTACCTAGGCTGCCACCCGTATGGATAAAGCACAAAGGAAAAAGAAGTAGAATTCATATATTTTATGGGCATCTCCTGGAAGCAGGGAACCATCACTTAAGGCTATCAAAGATTTGTCCTGATGCTCATCTGTATTTGAGCCCCCCCCCCCCCTTTTCAGGGCCAAACTTCAGTTTCAGTGGGGTTATTTCTATAGATTTATTTTTGCATTTGAGAGGCTGGGAACTAGCAGAAGGTGAGGACTAAAGGGGTCATGTGAGTTATGACCGCTGCGTCCTTTCCGAAGGGCTGCTCTACACCCATATGCATACTGCACAAGTTATCCTTAGCTATCACATGCTAGATTTTCACTGCTCAAGCCACACATAATTGCCATGAGAGGCTCACTGAGAAAAACAAGTTGAGTTGGTTTTTACTATACTAGGATCCATGAATTGCCTTTAAAATACAACTGAAGCTAACTGCCAGGAATCTCAACACAAGCCTGATGTCTTCCTGGCAGCCTGGACCAGGGGAAAATAAAGTAGCACCATTTTTTTGATTTTTTAATTTTTAAATACATCAGAGTGGCATGCACTTCAGTTTCTGATACGATGTATTCAAGTAAACCAACATGGAAACTGTAAACTAGTGGGATGTTGCAGGCAGGCTCTCATCCAAGCATATGGAAAAGCTTCCCACTTGCTGGAATAAAACCAGCACTTTTGGAGATCTTTGCAGACTTACTATACTAGTAAAAAAAAAAAGCTACACACGCAGAATCTCTTTTTTTTTTTTTTTAAAGATTCCATCACTGATCTAAAGCATAAACACACTGCTGCTCTGTCAGGGGCAGATCATTTTCTGAGCATTACATTGCTAATGGCATTAACAATCAAGAAGCAAGTGTTCAGGAAAAAAAATAGCAAAGGAAGGTGTTTCTCATTCTAAATATTCTGTAGCCGACAGGTGACTGCCAAGCTGTAGATAGGAAATTCAGTTTTATCTAAGAGGAAACACACCAACTCAGTCTGTTGGGAGCTTCTGCAACTCCTTTAAGTAAAGGCAACATATATCAAACTCCTCCCAAACCATCTGACAGGGTTCCTGTATGCGAAAAATAATGTAATTTTTCAACCAGTTATCTCACACAGTAATTATATTTTCAGAGATAACAATTCATTTTCTCCTACTGAATGACTTGAAATGCAAAACTTCCACAGCAAAACCTGTCAAACAAATCAATGATCTTCAGGATTTTCTTAGATGGTGGCTTTTTTTTCTTTTGAATAGACTATTAATACACATTTCTTTTTAAGAAAACAATGTATTCTTACTATTTTGGTCAAAAAAGTTGAAAAATTTTAGTATAAGTCTACTGTACTTCCACAAGAGCTAGATGTTGCTCTACAGGATGCCAGATCGCCCAAGAGTTTGAACAGCTGAGTTGGGTGCGTGTTTGACTTGGACAAAAAACGAGCAGATCACCAGGTCTGAATTTCAGCACAGAAGTCATTGGCTGCTTCAGACAGATGTCTTTGAAGGCAACAGAATGCAGACTTCGAGTTCGTTCATTTCTTAATGGCAAGGAGAAAGCCTGCCCTGGGCAACAGATATGAGCTCATTTCCAAAAGCAGGGCTCTCTCAGGAAGCAAGTGCGGTGGTACTGAGCCCAGCAGAGCTGCAATTAATGCTCAGCTCTGTTTCAATGGGCTGAAAGTTAACAAAGCCCGTGATCTTCCTCAATCTGTGGCAAGCAGGCCCTTTGTATAGTTACTCGTGGGCCTTATCCTCCAGTTGAGCTAAAAAAAAAGACAACTCATTCCAAAACAAGGAAGCAGGCAAATGAGCCTCTGAGCTTCTGATTGCTAGCTGAGGGAAAGTAATATATAAAACCCCAAAAAGGAGGGGTTACACCGTTAAAATGAGATGGCTGTGAGTACTGTAATTAAGAGCTAAAACTCACAGGCAGGCCTCAGGAGGACAGCAGCAGAGCTCTGGCTCATATTAAACACAGAAAAGTGCAGAAGGGAAGCCCCTCTTCCGACACTCTTCTCCCAAAGCATGTGCACCTGCATTTTCCCAGCAAAACCAGCTGCAGGGCTACACATAAACACAAAATTAAAGCACAGGCTTACGCGCTGGCTTGGGTTTACCCAGAAATCTTTGAGTTCTGAGAAAATATAATGGAAAAAAGTCTCCTCAATAACCTTAGCTAACCTTCTTGCGCCACCTGAAGAGTCACCGAGTCGCTCCCGCTGCCCAGCCAGCACCCAGATGTGGCAGCAGCTTACGAGAGGGAAAGTCCTGCTCTCACCGTTCATTCACCCCTAGCATGCACATCGGTTGTGAAAGAGGCAGGCTGCAGAGAAAGGTATGCAGGAACTGTTCTAGCATGGAAACGGGTCAAAAGAAAGTGTGAATTCACGTCTCTGGAGTCAAAGAAAAAAATGGGAAAAAACCCTCCCACATGATCCTGGGAATTTTCTGCTAGGAAGTGGAAGTACGGCCCACTTGGTTTACAGGCGGGGATGTAGATATGTAAAACACAACCTATAGAGGAGTCAAACTGAGTCACTGAACACAACAAAATCATTCAAGCAGAGTGCTGGATGCTATAGTCTATGAACTCCATATTGTAGTTTGTAACAGTGATTTATCAAGTATTTTGGTCTAAGCTAGTATGTGCACACGTAGTTCTACTCAGACAACAACACTGCTCCATTTTACCCTGGTTTTAACATGTATGGTTCTCTGAGCTGCTGCTACAAAATAGCAAGTACCTCTACCCTCCAATATCTATGCTTTTTCTAAAGCAGACAGTGCAGATCTAAGATCTGCTGAATTAATGATCTCCATTAATCCTGGGTACAATTCTAGCAAGTAACACCTGACACTAATTTGATCACAGGCTCCCATCTGAGCTGATAATAGAAGTTATTAGAGAACTTGGAAAGTTTCACTCACCCATTACAGCACCAATCTGCACATAACTGGCCAGGACAAGAAAACGTTACTGATGAGGAAAAAAATACCATTAAGTACGTTTTGAAAGCTGTAATTGATGAGTATTTCACTGAGATGTGCTTCAGCAAGAGCGGGAGAGACAGGCACTACAGAAGAAAGGAAGCATTATTCTTGCTGAGCACTCGAACACCGCCGTGCAGCAGCACTGCCTAACAGCAGCAAGGCGCCTGGGGAGAAGTTCCCATCCTTGGCTCCATCCGCACCCAGGGTATGGCGATCTCCATCTCAGAGAATCACTCTGTAGTCACCGAGTATTTGAGGCCTTCCCGCCCGTTCTACCTGGCAGATCTTGATGCTTTCCTAACCAAGACTCTCACAAAACTTCCCACCGACTGGCTTTTAATTCCTATCCTTTGTTACAACAGCAGCAGAAACCCTTCTTTGAGCTCACCAGGACAGTGCCCTTTGCATCTTCCAAAAACTCTATTTAAGGCAGATAAGAAAAACTTAAGCTTGATTTCCGATGAAGAAAATAAAAATCCAATTTTTAAACAGAAAGCTCTATATGCAATAAACCATGAGTTAATCCTTTGGTCAGGAGCCAAAAAGGGTATTTTGTAAAATGATTAACACTTTTTAATTGCCTTTAACTACTCGGCAGCTTTGCCTTTCAGCTTTTAACTTCTCCAAAAATCCACTTTTTTATGGCTTGGAATACAGGAGAAATTAGCATCCTCTTTCTTTTTCTATGTACATTTTGGCCATAAAATCAGACTGTCACTGAACAGGGAGATTATTCTATCATTTTACAGCAATCTATTACAGACAGACTCCTTCCAGTTTAAGACAGAATATGCCAGCTGATGGTGTCTTAAGAAAAAAATATTCAGGCAATGAATAAGCTCTAACAGCAACACTACTCGTTACTGCACAGGTCTTGAAGGGAAGGCAACAAGTGATTTCCTCCTGCACAATCCGTCCTTGTTAGCAGCAAGGCAGAGGTCTCCAAATGCAAATGCGCTCTGTGCCGGCATCCTATAACGTTTGGCACCACAACTTGAACTTTGTTATTTCCCCGAGGAGCAACAATTTTCTTTGTGCAACAGCAGGGCAGTGTGTCTTTCCAAACCTACCTGGCAGCCAAGTTTTACACTTAGGTGAAAGAGCCCATTAAGCACACTGCCATGCACTGCAGACGGGCTCCGCAGCTTCTCCAGGAGGCAGGAGACATAGAGGGCTCCTTGTCAGGCTGGGAGAGCCCTGTGACACGTTAGCACTCGGGAGTATTAAAAAGGTGCGTCGGCTGAATTACATGAATAATGATTATAAGGATTTAAATGAAGTAGTTATGAAACCTATGTGGCCTCGCTCTTTTTCTTGGACAAAAAATTGACTTTAGTGAAACCCATGCAGTAACAGCCAATTGCAAAGCAGGCCAGGACCAACTTTGGAAGTCAGGAGGTATATGGAGACCCTGCCTCCAGCTGCTCACAGTGTAGCAGAGACAGAGGAGCTACACCTGAGACAGCAGCTTAAGAGCCAGCACATGTTCTCACCACATCTACACACTATTTGCTCTGTATTTCTTCCAAAACACTAGCCAAAACTCTCATCCTCTGGCTGTTTCATAAAACAATTTAGGTGTCTGCTTTTCAATTTTTAGGAGGCCATGGACAGCTCTACTGTAACTGTAAGATGCTCCATGGTGCTTTCTAAATACTTTTTAATTGTCTCAAGACACAAACAGCCAGATCTGCCCAAGTTCACAATATGAAATAAATGCATAGTCAACGTATGACACTCCTAAAATTTTGACAGCCTCAGCCAGTGCTATGATTTCATCCAGATAAGACTGATTGCAGCAAATACACTTGATGTGGCTTTTTGGTTTAGCTTATTTACTCTGCTAGTCACTTACAAAACTGCTCCTTTCCACTGCCAGCAAATAATATGGTTCCATCACAAAATGCCCTGCCTATATACCAAACAAAGAACAAAATTGATAAATGCAAATATTTAGCTATGAGTTTCAAGACCTCCTGCAATAAGCACTGTCTTTGCAGAAAGAAAGTTCAGTAGCAGCACCCTTTAATTCCTAGGTATACCAACCATACGTCTTTGCTCATGCTGCAAACCGAACAAAGCTCCCCCACCTAGATAACACCGTACTGACCGGACACCACTTCTGCAAGCAACGAGGAAAAAAGTTGAAGTGGGCAACGCATCGCTGTGCTGCTTCCTCCTCTGTGCACAGGAACCCAGCTGCACGTCCTGATGTTGGATGTTACATTCTTCCAGAGAGCCAGGAAGTTAAAACGTACTTCCAACATACGGCTGCAGATGAGCCTAGAAAAAGGGCCATCTTGGAACAAAAGTTCACAGCAGCGCCGAGCAGCTCTGTGTATCACCCACAGCTCAACTCCCACAGGGACCGAGGGCAAACCCAACGCCAGCAGCAGACCTGAGTCATCCCATCCTCCTCGGTCTGGTGGTTAGAACATTTAATCAGATGCACAGGAGAAAACAATGATATTTGTCATGCTACATAAACTGCAAGTTTTTTTTTTTTAGCTGCTGGGTGTGAATATCAGAAAGAGCTGAAGTTCAAAACAGGCCAGCACGGAGTTTTCTGAAAGTAAGAACTGGTAAAGGGTCTGCAGGTGGAAAGAAGCACAGCCCTTCTGCAGCTCAATATGCAGCACAAAAGCTTTTTAGTGTGCCCCGTACAGAAATAGCAGGGTATGCTGATTACCCACAAGCTATCAATTACCACTGCATGTTCACCTCCTCCCAACGGCACCCAGCAGCTTGAAGCTGCCTGTCCCATTTGTCGTGGCATTCCTACCCACAAAGTCAGCTCACGGTCGTAGCGATATTCCCAAAAACCTTTCATACACTGCTCCCAGAATCACAGAATCATCTAGGTTGGAAGAGACCTCCAAGATCACCTAGTCCAACCTCTGACCTAACACTAACAAGTCCTCCACTAAACCATAATCACTAAGCTCTAAATCTAAACGTCTTTTAAAGACCTCTATGGATGGTGACTGAACCACTTTCCTGGGCAAAGAGAAACATCCCCACAGGTTCTGCTGAGACTTGAACTCAGATCACTGGATTCAAAGTCCAGAGTGCTGCCCATTACACCACAGAACCAACTCTGTGGCCAAGAGTAATTTTGATCCTGTAGCTCACAAGACTGTAACCACTGCTTGTCATTTACTACTGCGTAGCCAGGCAAGGATAAGCAATTTAATTAATAAGTGAAGGCACCCCACACAGAGCACTTCGCAGGAAAGGGCTTGTTCTGGATTTTTGCAGGGTGCTCATCAATATTTCTGCCTCATGTACCCTTTTGTGTCCGGGAGGTAACACCACTGTCTGCAGAGCTCTATTTGTGCTCACTATGCAAACCGCGGCCAGTTGTGATTTGAATAAAATGAGATCCTCTTGCACTAACCCATGACCTCAGCCATTCAGTCATACTTCCACTTTCAGTCCTGGGCTGTTTATTTAAAAAAAAAAAAGGGGGGGGGGGTGGGATTAAAGCATTAGCATTTAGGTGATGGAGAAGTGAGGAATGGAGCTGTTCCTACAGGAGGAGCCTGCTCCCCTTGCAGCTGTACGCAGCACTCCCATGTCAGGAGCTTGCCGCCCGAGCCGCTGGGCAGATCGGAGCAAGGCAGGGACCCACGGCTCGGCCAGGCAGCACATGAAAGGCAGCTGGGTTTCGGTGAAGACGAACGGGGCGTGCACGCACACTGAATCAGGCTTTGACAGCATCCTGGCTAACCCGCAGCCACACCCCTGCATCGCCACGTTAGCAGGCAGCCACCAGCTCTAGCACATCTGTCCTTCCCCTGGGGAATAATCGAGAAGTCGTTTTTTTAAAGCCGCTGAACCCTCCCACCACGGCTGAAGGCAACATCAGCTGAGATGGAGAGATGTGCTTCTCCTCCGACAAAAGCCGAGCACGGCCGCAGACAAGCGAGAGCAGGCTCAGGAAGCAGAGAGGTCTCGATTCCTCCCCCCAGCCCCACACCTCGCGGTACCTTGCTGCGGCAGCTTCCCCATCAGACGCGGGGACACGTTCGTGCATGTTCACAAGGCACCACACGTGTACGGGGGTCAAAGGAAAGCAGGAGCCCACAGCACTTATTGCATGCTTTGATGCGATGAAGCAAAGAAAAGGGTTATTGCTCTCACAGTCTCCAAAGTTTGTTGTTGCTACTGCTGATGTTACTGTGGCAGAGCCGCACGCTCCTGACAGAGCAAATGATCAAATCAAGATCTGTTATTTTACCAGATTTCCAGCATTAATGTGAAACAGCTTACTCTAACCTAATCCAATCTAAACCAATTTGATAGAGAAAAACCAGAGACACTTCAAAAGCACAGAGCAACGCGACCGCGGCGGGACAAAGGCAGCACATCGCTCACCTGAGCCCCTTCCTCCCCAGGGTCAAGGCCTTACCACAGGAGCAGGTGGGACAGCACTTCAAAAAAGCTTGCAACCCTGTTTCTTCCCCTCAAGTTGCAAGCTGCAGAATGAAACAGAGCAACTGAAACGATAAATCCTTCTTTTGTGGTAGTCTCAGAAGTCTGCACGTAGCTTCTGTCTTGAAGTCGTGTGATCTGGCTCTACCCTACAGGAACAACACCTGAAGCCAATATCAAAACAACGCCACATTGGCCTATTATGGCCTATCTGCTATGTTAGCATCAAAAAATTGACTTAATGCCCACCTGCAGCTGGGTGGAAGTTTCCCTTTATTAACTGGCTGTCAGCCACCTGTGCCCTCCACCTCAGTGAGCCACGTGCTATCGAAGCAGCACAGCAGAAACAAACTACACTGCGTCGCTGCTGCTTGTCTGGTGCCTGTCAGCCCCATCGTCCTGTAACTGCTACACTCCAGAGGTAACTGTGCTTGGAAAACCCCAGACATGGCTGCAGCTTCAAGGACACTTCACAAAGTGTGCCCTCTGAGCAGGCCACCACAACGCAGCTGTGGCTGCCCATGTTCAGACCCAAGCACGTGCTATAGGATGCTACAATGCTTAGAGACACTTAGCCAAAACCTAAAGCAAGAAAGTTAGGTGTTGATCCTAGATCCCAGGCATTACAGCATTTCTGAGTTAATGTGATACAACAGAATTTTAGCTGGGACCTACCAAAAAAGTGCTGAGTGCCCTCTGGATGGTGCCAGAGATCTGAATTCTTCACTGAAATTTCTGACAACCATGGCTAGTCAAACCCCGTAATAATAATTGGGTTCTACGCACGTACCCCCCAAATCCCAATGCTCAGCTTCAGAGCAGTCTTTGCTTTAAATCCCATGACTGCCAAGCTTAGCATCATATTTCAACCAAAAACTACCCACTTTTCTACAGAGAGAAAAAGAATATACAATTAGCTTTCCATATATGCTGTTGGTTCATCCTTGTCAACAAACACAGTAGAGATGCTCCCAATGGTGCCTATGCAACCATCAACCCATCTCCTTCCAGAAGGCTGAGAACTGAAACAAGCTCTGTTGTGTCAACAGAGGACATGCCATCACAACGAGCGGATACGTACACTAGGCCTCATCATCAGCTAATGCAAATGATTTTCAGCGCCGTACAAACCACGCAGATGATCTGAGCAATTATTTATGCAAAGCTGCAGCGCTGCCGAGCGCACACCGAGGATGATGTGCTGAGCAGGCTTCAGCCACGACGGGAATTTAAAACAGACATCAACCATCAGCAAAACCCAGCGCCACGCAGCAGCCCCTCACGTTCACAGGAGCAGCAGACAGATTTATGCAGCACGCCGTGGCTGTATACAACGCTGCTCTCATTGCAGCACACATCTGTACAACAATAAAAAGCGCTCTTAAAGCACTGTAGCCTAGTACAATGACATATGTTAAATATAGCCACAAGTGAGCTGGGAGCAGAAATCCATGAATAACTGTATTGATTGCAGTAAAGAAAACCTGAGCATGTTTGGAGTGGAGACATTTCCTGCTGAAATTCTTTCCATTTGGTAAAAACACAGACATTGTCTTACACCTTTCCACACAACAAAACAATAAAACAAAATGCCAGATGGTCCTGTTAGGGCTGAACCATGGATCTGCTCAACCCCTGTTTGCAGAGCTGGAGAGAAACCTGTTCGTCCAGCACAGAGCAAGTCTGAGGCTCTGGCGTTTGCCTGAATTCTGAGTAAGGACCAGGAGTTGAAAAATCTTACATTTAACTCTACATGGAGTTTCTAGACAAACTTTCTTAAATGTTTTCTATGCCTTATTATTTTTAGGACATGACAAGTCCCCCTGTATCGAACCAATGCACCCATTATTATGGCTATTACTAGGCACAGTAATGGGGCTACGTCATAACCAACGGGATAAAATAAAAGATGAAAGCAGACCTGGCAGGTGACAGTGAAGCAGTGCTCTTCTGGTCCTGTCATTTGAATCCTACGCTGAGTTTTCACACACTGACGTACGCCAGGTGTGCTGCTCACAGCGAAGCAGAGCTTTCTGGTGTCACCTGCTGCATTTCAGACTTCGTGCACCAAGCGCCTGCCCTACCTGCGAAATTCCTTCCAAGAGATGCTGGTTGAGACAGACCAGGGATGGTTAACTTCATCGCCTCTGAAAATATACAGGCCGTTACTTTATGCAAGAACAGCTAGTTTCAAAAATCCACTCTATTTGCCAACAACAGTTAGGAAACTTCCCCTCAAAAACACTATGCCTCGAGGAAGGGACATAGGGCTTTTGGAGGCCAGCCTTCCCAAAGCGACAGCAACCTGCCCGACCCAGCACGCCTCAATGCCCCTAAGCCTGAGCCCGGTGCCAGTCCAGGCTCCCCCCAGGGAAGCACTGACAAGCGTGCCTGTAATGATTTGCAGCCACCAGGCAAGGTAGAGAGAAAACAGGAACCAGCAGAGCTGCGAGGCTGGTGCAGCAACCCGCAGCAGGAAACACGACCGTGGCCAGAGCGTGGCATGTGCTGGAAGGATCCTCCAAACTCGGACATTTCAGGGTGAAGGAACTCGGACGTTCCCTTCAAGGGAATCTGTGCAACATTCCCAACCCCTTCACGCACGGCTTTCAGCCACACGTGAATCACAACTGCACGAGAACATCACCCTTCGCTCCCCAGGCAGGTGAAACCACAGCAATCCAGCACAGGCTCCCGTGCAGCTGACAAGGCTCCTGTTCTGTCCTTCACTCACATGTAAGCGCTCACCCTATGACCCAAGCAGCAGCACGGAGGGCTCCCGTCCAGGTAAGCCATCTCGCAGGTATTTCCAACCAGCGCAGTCAGGAGTGGGAGTAGGGCATCCGAATTTGGGGCTCTGGGCCATCACTTTACACACAAGCCTGTTGTAACTAAGAAATCAATGCTGGCACAGTGACAGCCCATAACAACTGATCACTCTAATGCAGAAACTGCTCACAGCATCCAAGTACCTGTGCAGAGGAGCAGGAGCGACACATGACCTGGTTACCTTGGACGAGTCAGGCAAAACTTCCAAGATGCTCCATGAATGCAAAGATACAGATGGCAGAGGCTAAGCGTGCGCTTACTAAAAGCGAAGTCTGTTTACTTTTTCCCCCATCCTAGAACACTTTGGCAGACAAAAGCATTTTTTTGTAAGGCACCTGCCCTCATCAGGGTGGTGCAGGGGGATGCCAGTGGGTGATGGCACCACGAGGGGCCCACATGCCCCCACAACCAGGTTATAATGCGGCAGACTGCGCAGTGCCGGGGGCTTTCGGGGATGCTCTGAACGAGCCAGTATTTATCACTGATTTTACAAGGTGACTGAGGTGCCGCATTCGAAGTCTTGCTCAGCCAGCTTTTTGCCTGTGCTGGTCAACCCACTGCAGTGGTAGCCCCTAAAGAAGGCAATGTTGCACGTCTCCATCCTGAGACACGCATCTGATAAAGTCCTGACATAAAGCCTACCAGAAGTTTTTCCTTGACAGAGTCCTTGCCAGGCCTCTCGTCATCCGGAGAAACAAACCAGGCATTTTTGTTTGGAAACGCTCCTTCCTTTCTCTCCTGAAGGTTCTGAAGTCACGCACACACTTAGTTATTCCATGCAAGCGTGTGACCCTTTGCACTTGGGTGTTGAAGGAAAGATTTATCCTTGATGTAAAATCAATCACATTAACAGGGTGACTTTCCGAACTCCTGCAGGTTCACTCCAGAGACAGCACTAATTCTTTTTGTAACTTTGAAAGAGTTCGACAGAGCATCTGCGTGGGGCTTTGTCTGAAGGCATTAATTGTTTGTGAGATCCCGATCTGAGAATTTTATGTAGCTACACTGAACAGAAAAACAATGCTTCCAACCAATTTTTCTTGGAATTACCGTTCAAAACCACAGCTTTTCTTAGAGATTGGTGTTGTAGCAACTGATGCAGAGCTCCTAAACTTTCCCTCTTCCGAACTAAGACAACTTCAGGCAAATCAAAACTTACAAGATACTTAAAACAAAATGATAAACAGTAGAGGAAGAGTTTGACAAGCTAATGAATAATCAGAAAGCCAAAGGAAGAACATCTTAGCATGAAAATATCACATTGAAGTTCCTTTATTTTCTCGCAGTGTAACAGCCTTATGAGACAACTCCATTTTTACTCTTTTACCATCACTGAAGCCCAAGGGCCGATGTAACTACCATCGCTACACAGCGCAATGCTGCGTGCTTTGTAACACACCTGCGTGCTTCCGACAGCAGTGTACAGCACCATGTACCAGTGATGTCTGTACATCAGCCTGCTTGCAGACAGGAAGGCCTAGGGGAATCAAAATTCCCAGTAAAGCTAAGAAACAGTGCGTTGTAGAATTGTTCTATAAAATACGATGTGATAGAGCTCTGAAGAGAATCTGATAGAAGTCTGCAACGGTAAAATACACAAAGCACAACTTCAGGAGACAACAGTGAGGTTTTCAGAAAGTCTTGCAGAAAGTTGCAAAAAAAAGTTTCAACAAAGAGAAAGCAGTTTGCCTCTGATTATAGCTTCATAAACGTCCTTGGACCAATTATGTATGTTAAACTAGAAAAGCAGGAGCTTGGGAGACACATGTTACTTTGACAATTTAAACACAGGGAAAAAAGCTAAAGAAAACGCTTTATATTTGCGGAAAGCTCCAGCTTAGCAGTTCTTCTGCAACACACCTGAGTTTCCTGAAATTGAACAGAAACTTATGCACAAACCTGCCTTCGAACCCAAGGCACATCCACACTTGTGTTTCGGTTTGTTTATTTTGGTTTATATAAACACGGACCCATCATTACATGCAACACAACAGCCCCTGACTGCCTCCGCTGCGAGTGGGGCCTCCCTGTGCTGAACAGAGAAGCAGCATTCCTGCTTCAGAGAAAACTAACAAGATCCACAGAGACAAAAGACTGACTGCAGAAGGCAGCAGAGGCACAGAGGCCAGCCGAGACCACAAAAAAGGTCAAGATGAGTAAAACTTAGGACTCCTGTCCCCCAGTGTCCTGCACTCCCCTGCAGAGTCAGGAGGTTTCCCAGCACGGTCTGGTTCTTCCTCCCTCTCCCACCAACAAAACTAGCATGCTCTGAACTCGGTACATACGGGATAAGACACGGAGAAAAACTACTTGCACTGTGCAGGGCTAAAGTCATCTACACATAGTCTTCCTCACAAGGATTAAGTGCACGGTTTGCTTCTCTGCAAGGAAACAGCAGGAAGATCACTCTGTGGGGAACTGCACCAGGGTAAAGGCACTGCAGCAGTGCTGGAACACTTCACTCGAGGGCCTGAACTGCAGCTCCTAACTTGAATTTGAAACTACTGCTAGAGCACCAAAACTTAAGGTAAATATTATTGATACCTTATAAATTAAAAGATAATTCAGGCTATGAATTAATTTGAAATTATAAAACTAGGGTCTTCACACAGTATTAATTCCTCCATCTTTGGCGTATCTGTTCTACTTATCGCAAGTACTAATCGATTCAGCACACAGTCTTACTCTGAGATGCAACATTTTAAATGATTTAGAAACCCATAAAACACGCTACCAGCTGTAAGCTGGCAACAAGAACTATTAAAGCAGTGAATATATAATGTGTCCACTGGTAGTTTCTGAAAAACTGCCAGACAACAAAGATAAACTAACAAGAACTGCACCTCAGTGGCTGTGTCACCTTGTATTCCTCCAAGTTTACTACAGGACCTAATTTGGGCTTACGATGATGCACTCAGCCAACTGCAAGCACATCTTACTTTCTAAGATAAGGCTCTGAGGGCCAGCCTGGTATCTTATGACTTGCTATCATATTTGCACTTGCTTTTTTCAAGCAAGAAAGACACCAAGAGGCAACCAGAAAGGTAAACACACAAACAAACAGTGAACCTTGCCGGTGTGCACCAGTTCCTGTGTGGTTTTAACTGGCATCTCACCCCTACATCCGAGGTGGTACTTCTGATCAGCTGTTACCACAACTGAGCTTCTCAGCTTCTACCAAACACCACGTATCCAGGACTGTAGCATGTTCCAAGCACTCCTTAAAGAGTACACCTGAGCTCTCCTCCAGGATGACATGCCCTGCCTGGTACTGAGAAGCAGGTCAAACACAGAGGGGAAATTGCCTCCTGAAATCTTTCAGCTTCCTGTAATAAAAGTGGGGAAATAAGCAAGTAAGCCAAGAAAGGAAGACCAGTTCTTTCTTTTATGAAGGCTTTTTAAAATACAGATCTAAGTGATCTCAGCGATGCACAGAACTGCTGGCCTTCATTACAAGAACAGCTCTTGAGGAAGAAAGGAACAGCTCCACTTCGCTTCAAAGCAGAGGTTAGGGGAGGCTCTTGCTTGTTTTGAATCCCTGTGTCAGAACATCTACTGATTTTTTAGGAACATCATAAATAAAAGTACCAGGCTGGCTACAACAGAGGGACCACGTCCTCAGAAGCCTAGTTGGTGCTGCACATCCCACCTGCACAACCAGGCCATGAGGCTGCTGCTTCATGCAGCACCTGGCAGCACTCGAGGACAGCCAGGACCAGACCTTCACGGACAATTCACCTGGAGCAGGCTCACGTACTCAAAAACAGAGCGGTTATTTCGAGGACCAAGGCATGTGCAGCCCCTCTCTTGGTAAGGCCACTGAATTTACTCCATGGTTTTGGACCTCAGAAAACCCTCAAAATACGTTGTGCAATAGTGGGAAAAAAATCACAAATTTCTCATCTTTCCTTAGAATCTGTCAGGCAGCGCCTACTCACAGCAGGACTCTGCTTCTCACCGCCCGACAGCGGACCTTCTCTTGGGGTCTCCTGTCAGCGGCCCCACTGGAGCTGCTCATCGCTACCCTGCACTCGAACTCCTCGCCTCTTGATCATCTATTTTGCTGATAACTTCAAGAAGATTAGCAGATTAGCAAGGCTATTTTCTTTTTGCAGAAACTCAGCTGTTCATCTTCCAAACTTACGATGACACATACATAAACACAGGGGAGAAAAAAAAACAGAAACTGGCAAGAGATGGGTAAAATCCCATTGACAACCCCAAGAGTGGAGGAGACTACAAAGAAAATATCACACTTCTATGCTGTTAAAGAGGTCACCACCATTTCTTTTAGATAAAGACAGTCTGCTTTCCAAATCTCTCTCATTGTGCTTTTCTGATCCAGCTATATAGCACTTGTGCCAAGGATGTACTTTGTCACGTTGCGAATATGAAACAAAAAAAACAGTTGGCAACTTGTGTTACAGTCACCAGAAAAAAAAAAATCACTAAATGGGAAAAAAAGCAGAAGAGTGTGTCTCATCTGGAAGAATAGGAGGATTTAAGTACGGTTATTTAAAAAACAAACAAAAGCAACACAAAGCAACTGAAGGCTTCGCACAGTTTTAACCTGAAATCAAATGTGACAAGAGCTTTTGGATGGGCTGCAAAAGACTAATAGCAATTTTATTAAGAATCAAGAAGCCAGTCTGAGTAACAGCACACAGCCTGCGCCCTCCGAGCACCTGAGCTTTGCCTGAATACAAATCTCACCTTGTTATCCAAGTTCTTTTCCCTCGAGACTTGCCCTGGACTGATGCAGTGTCCTTGCCTTCCCCTGCGCTACAACACCCAGTACTCACCGAGAGTCTCAGGCTGCTTCAGCAGGCACGAAAAGCCCTGCGGCACCCCTGCAGCAAGGGACAGTCCCTGGGGGGAGCTTTAACCCCTTGGCCTTCAGCTTCCAGGCTGCAATTCCTGTCCTCCCCGTGGCTCCTGAACAGGCCGTGGGGAATGTGCATATGTATACACATACACACACGCATATACATGTACATATGTATGGATGTACATTTGAGCCTGGCTGGTTTCTCTGTAAGCGTGGCACAGGGAAAACCATTTATTCTACATCTATTTACTTAATGGCATATCTGGGACAAGCGCATTTCATAAGCAGGGAGGGGAAAAAACCACAAATGCTTCCCACTGACAGAAGAACCCGAAACATTAGCTCAGGATGTCAGGATGCCATCATATAAATGTCACATCATGCCACGCTGCTTTAAATAAGGGCAGAATTTGTAATGCCACTTCGGCAATGTGAATCAAAACTGAGCTTGATTTTCAATATGAAACGTTAAAGGAAACATCAAGCTAAGCCTAGAAACAAATGTCAAAGTGGTGGAAGGCTGCAGGTGACTGAAGGCAGCCAGTCACTACTGCCCGTTACTGAGCATTTCGGGTCTGACAGCTGTGCCAGCTGTTCCTAACTCAGAACATAAAAATTGGAGCAACTGTTTTGAGCCCGAAGGTAAAAACGTAAACCCTCTGAAGTAAGTGGGAGTTCTGCCACCAGTTTCAGAGAGTAAAGAATTCACACAGCACACTACTTAACATTAAAGGTTTCGCTGTCCTTGAGTAATTTGACTCTAAGTGACACTAGGAAAGCAGAAATACCAAGTAGTACCATGTCCTTGAGCCTAGCTAATCAAACCATTAACACCAGGTAAAGCTCCTGCATGGTGATGTTGATGAATCCTACGCCAATGCAGCCAAGGACAGAATCTCTCCTGTTGTCCTGACTGCGGGCCTCGGTCTCCTCCCACCCCCAGGCTCACAGCTACACACCTGGCAGGGCCAAAGACCCGCCTGGCAGAGGCCAGAGGAGAGCATCCTGCAGTACCTGCACCCCCTGCAGTACCTGTGCCAGAAGAACTGCTGTGCACCCCAGAGCCTTCATTCAAGAGGCTTCAACAATGGAAAATTCACCACCTTCCCAAGAAGCTGCTTCCATGTTTAATTATTTTACAGTTAATAGTGTATACCCCCTGTAACGACTATTTCAGTTTGCTACTTCCCCATTATACAGCACTGTGCTATACCACACTTGCAGGACACAAACCACAATGCTCTTTGAGAAGATACATACCTATACAAAGCAGGAATTTGTGCGCTTTTTTCCCCACTCTACTTACAAAACATAACAAACGTGCTATACCCTGTTTCCACGGGCTCCTTTAACATCCATATAAATAACTATCAGCCTTTTCCTGGTGCTAGTATTGAAAAGCAGCACAGAAAGATACTTCTCATAAAGCAGCTGGTATCATAAAGAACATACACATAGCAAAGAAGTAATTTCCAAGGAAATGAGAAAACAAAAGTAAGTGTGTATTTTATCCTGCTACTTCAGAGAGTTCACTTGCACGTTTTACAGCCTCAGAAGCATGATCATCCCTTCCAATCTGGCTTTCTGATCTAGTAAAAGAATATAAACTCAGCAGCTATTTCCTAAAGCACATTATTTAAGACCCCAAGACTTTGGACGTAGCCACTTCAATACATTTTCCTCCAGCCACCGCTATTGTCAAATATAAATTTTCCAACTGATCGAAAGAGATTTGCCCCCTCCATTATTCACATTTCCACTTCTGCTTACAGTGGCTTCAAGCAGGCTTCCCAATGTACTTTCTACTTTAGGATAAAAATCCACCTTGGAGCAGAAAGCCGTGACAAGTTACTCTGCACTATTTGCTCTGCTTTTATTCTGTCCCTTGGTTTGCTGAGGGCCTCTGAGTAAGTTCTGCACAGGCTCCACACCAACTGTCTGCAGAGATAAAAGTCAGCCGTGGCACAAAACTGCCACCAGCGCAAAATGGGACGCAAACGAGGAGTCAGACATCACCAGTCAGCCAAAGCCAGCAAAGGCGGCACTGCAGAGTAGCACGCAAAGTAACCCTGTGTTAGCGCAACATACGCCACGAAGTGTCTCCCAGTACGAGTTTGTGTTGGTTCCTGTCATCTCTGACCCCCTCCAGCTGCCACCCAAAGCAAAAAGCTAGTGACATATCATGCAGAGTTAGAAAAATGACATTTTCCTTAGATCTGGTGTGAAAACAAACAAAATCTCATGGATAACAACTTACTGTAAGTACTAATTTTGAAAGGGCTCCTGAAGAACATGACTTAAAATAGCAGCTTTTGGTGAATGAGAAACACCTAACTCCTCCTCAGCGTTCTTTATTTACATGAAGAATAAACGATCAAAATATTACTATTTTGAAACGAGTCGTACACATCGGAGTCAGGGACTGGCCCAGAACTAATCCTCCCCTGCTGCCCACGTGGTTGATTCCAAGCATGTCTGTGAGCTAAACCGAGCCAGCTCCGGGAGCGGGTCAGGCGAAGCCACAGGACATCACCTTGCACGTGGGATCAAAGTGCCCACGTGAGGACTCAATATCAAATACACCAGGTCTCAAATTCACCCCTTCACTTATTTTGCCATTGCTTTCCCTTGTTGACAAGCCCGTATTTACATCGTGCAGCATCTAAGAGGGCTGTGTGTTGACCAAAGGTGAAGCATTTGCCAAGGTCTCTCGCTGCACAACTGGAAGCTGCGCACCAGAAACACGCTGCCAGAGGCAATACACCAGGCACCAGCCACAAAGACACTCAGAGTGTGCGAAGTGCACAACGCATATTTCTACAACCATTTGCTTTTTCGGCTGATCAAAGTTGGTCTGTCTCTGCAAAGGGAACCAGACTGTGCCGCTCAAACCCTCAGCACGAGGAACGTGCCCTGCTCAGAAACAGAAGGGAGGAGCAGAAGCAGAGATGCGCATCACTAAGGTTAAAGGATTAAAGGGAGAGCAGAAAAATCTCATATTTGGAAAGCCAGAAGGTGCCAGTAAGCGAGGGATCACAGCTATGGGAATGAGAACAAGTTTCCACGGCTGAGGCAATCTGACCAGAAAGCTCAGCCCAGTGCAAGCAGCGGGCTGTCAGCACGCGCCTCGGGTGGGATCGGGGTGGCCAAGCCTCCAGCCCTTCTGGTACCACCCCGGCAGCGTGCTCAGCAGCCCCGTACAACTGCTCACATGTGGGCCCCGGGAAGCAGCCGCGCCACAGCGCAGCATGTGAACACGCAGCTGAGTGTTTCCATGTGTCACTGCCTTGGGCTAGCACAAACGGAGACACCAGCAAGCTCAGCCTGACGTGGGAATCAGGGAGGAAGTTTCTGCCAAAAGGGAGCTGGGGATGAGAGCAACAGGAGTTACCCAGAGGAGTCAGGAGTTAAGAGAGCAGTAACAGAAGTCAGCAGCTCTGTGACAGGAGCATCCCACACACTTCACTTCCAACGATTCATGAGCTAGGTGACTGAAGTTGTCTTCTGACAGCAACTTATACCTCTAAAATCCCTGAAAATATCTCAGTCTAAAATATATAGTCTAAAATAATTACTAAAACATAAGTCCTTGCACGCACATGCAAAAAAAGTGTCATCTTTTTTATTCTTTTTAAAAACACAGTATCAAATCCTGTGCTGACAGGAATGGTGTAAGCGGTCAGATTTCTCAAGTGTGCCTTAAAGCCTGGATAAGCACCTGCTGTAGCAGACAAACCATTCCCTCATCCCAAGGTTAGCTGTGGAAGCTGGTTAGGATCTGGCTATCTTGGAAGCACCCTTTCCTCCCAGCACACGCCCATCACTATGTCTCAGATCCCCCCCCCCCCAAATGGGTGTTGCTTCCATTCCCCTCTTCCCACCTGCACTGTCAAACTTGACTCTGTAAACCTAAAGATCTCAATCCTGCAGCAAATCACTCAAACAAGGAAAACAAAATAGGTGAACAGAGCAGACGGGGAGGCAGACTGACCACGTTAGTAGCTTTGTCACTAAATACAACGTGTAATGAACTCATAGCTCCTGCTCTTTTGTCTGGATGCATGGAGAAGCATTTTTACAAAACTGCTTTAATTGCCATAGCCAGAACTAAACTACCTGCTCAGGGCCCCAGCTAGCCCCCATCCGGATTCTGTTTTCACTCACCACCAGCCAAGGCAGCAGCTCCACAAGATGACAGGCAGATGCCCACCAGCCTGGCCCAGACCATCCCTCCACTACCCGGGCACAACCACAGCATTGCATCGCAGCGCCCTCACCATTTTTATGCCTGGCAAGAAAGCAGCCTTTGTGTTAATTTAAACATACCCTGGTAATTCATTAAATGGTTAATAAATTGGGAACACAAAGTATTCTTCAGCAAGCCTGTTCAGCCTAGCAGGAAGGTTTCTTGAGTAACGCCTGCACTGTTTGGTCAACAGCTTTCTGCATGCACAGAGCAGTCAGACCCGCAGCTGACTCATGACTTTAGCAGGGGGCTTATGAACTGTATCACCAGTGAGGAAACATCTGTGTTCATTTCGTTTATTCAGCTAGCTTTAGAGCATTAGGGATAATAGAAAAGCTTCTTCTCAAGGACTTAGTGCCCACAATTCAGCAGCTATAATGGCTAAAGGTTTTTGTTTTTCTTCCCTTCATACATACACAAAAGGACTACTTAAGGAGATTGGCAATCCTACAATTAATATTAGGCTTGCAGTGTAAGAGACATGTTCAGAAGATACTGATATTTATGTTGATATGTGCAAACAAAAGGACTTGATAAAAATCAGCATTAAATTCCTAAAAATAAAAGCACAAGAGCGAAGGCACATAAGCTTTCACTAACAGCAAGCAAATGCTGGCTGTAGGAAATGGTACTTTCCACTGCTTACCTCCAGGCTGAGCACGGGTTTTAGGCCACAGATTTGTGCAGCTCACAGAAAAAATATCCTGCTTACAGATGAAGCGGGTTCCCTCCCACCAACGGCTCTGCAGCAGAAACAGCGGCCACGGCCAGTGTGTGCAGTCACTGCCTGGACCTTCAGCAGCAGCCATCATCGTCTCGTCTCCAATTTCTGCTGCTGCAGCAGGGAAGGTGCTCACACAACCTACCTGCGTGGGACGAGGGCTGGCAATTGTTTTGTCAGCAGTCATTTTTATTTGCGAACTGAAAAAAGAAAAAACACCTCAGGTTCTCCTCCTCCACGGGCGCGCCATGCAAGCATCGTTCTGCCCAGGCCATTTGCAGCCCACCCTGGGACACGCTCCTTTCTTCTGCAACCTGAGGGTTTGTTGAGCTTCTCACCCACGCTGGCACACTGTACAAGCTGATCAGCTACAGCACCGTCCTTCAACATAAACAGTTGTGGTTTACCCTAACCTTGCCCACCACGTAGGAGTCATTTGGGTATCTCCTTAAGCAGGGATCAATACATTGAAATTAAACTCTAACACAGGTTAACTGGAAGACAAAGCAGGCATTTTAAACCTCTTCAAAAACCCTATCCGCTGCCTTCGAAGTAGTCCACCAGCAAACAGTTACTGAAGTACGACTTGAAAGCTGCCTGAGAGCATTAGAGGTAAAGCATAATGCAACACAGACAGATTTAACATACCTTCCATCAAAATAATACTTCCGTGCACCAAGCACTGCTCAGAGTGCACTCCTCCTGCACAGGCATCTTCCCTAATTCAGCATGAGGTGAAATCACTCGTGTATCATGATTTAGAAGGAGACATAGCAAGGCCAGCAGAATACTAAAGGCCTTCGAGAATCCTGAATTACAAGTTTCAGCACTCCTAAAAATACTAAGAACAGAAAACAACCGTTAAAGAATTCCACTGCAGCCAGGAGGAACAGGCAGGGACTCCAGCCATCCCTCTGTTGTAGCGGTCAGCCTCCGTTCAGGACACAGCAGGTAAGGAATGGAAAACTGAAAAAATTTGGTATATTATTTGGATTTTCAGTTACTGCGTAACACATTCAGTCACATCAGATTGGTTTTAGGCTTTTACAGAACCGGTGTTTATAAAACTCACATAAAGAAGAGTTTTTACCAAACATTTTTTTTTAGTGTTACAGAACACTTTAGGACAACAGAAAAACCTTTGTTTTAAAATGCATTTGAGTCCAACAACTTAAATGAACATACAAAAACTACATAAAAACCCTAACATGATCACATTCATATGACTATTCTTTCATCATCTTACATCAGTCTGCACTCCAGCTCCTAGCAGAACCACAGCTTATTCTCAGTGCACTGTATTACTCGAGCTCTTACAGACCTCTGTCTTCAACCTACAGCAAACATGAGTATGCTGAAAAAGCTGAAATTCAGTTGGTAAAGGTGTCCCAAAATGAGTCCTGTACAACCACCCCTCACACATCATGCTTACAGAGGGTAACGACCGAGGTCTGAACCAACGCTGAACAGCAAAGCGAATATTTACAGAAGTAACTGGCTATTAGAAGAGCCCAGACTTGATCAAGTGTTGACTTGCCAAGTCCTAGGCTCATTTAAATTGGATACTGCAAAGCAGAATATTGCCAAGTGATAGTTGGTCTGGAAAATCCCAGCCAATCACCTAAATGGACAACTCTTGCTTGTCTTAGTTGGCACCAAGACTCCCAAATATTTGACCACACTGGAATTCAAGTACACAGGCATGCAAGTCTCCGCTCATGTAAGAGCAGCAGCGTCAAGCCCTGAGTACATTTTACCCCAGTAAATGCAGAAAAAAACCTAACCACCACCTTACTAAGGAGATTTTTCAAACCACTGTAGCATCTCCCCCAGCCTAGCCATAGCAACAGGTGCAAACAGTTGGGGACACACCAAGGCTGCAGAGGCAGCCCTGGTAGCAAACAGGAAGCAGCCACACTAGGCAACTAAGTCAGGACGGTAACAGCTCAAAGGCAGCAGGCAAGGAAAATTAAAACGCACAGGTTCATTCAATGTAGAAACATCCTTCCATAAAGGAGCTACTGTTCACCAAGCAGCTAATAGAGACCTGCAGTACTTCATTTCCAATTACATTAATCTGCTTCCTAAGCAACTATGCGATCAACACAGCCCATGCCAAGCTACCGAGGTCAGTGCTCTAACTCCCAGCACCTTCACACTGAGCCTTGAGCCACCTCTGCAACCACTGAGAAAAGCCCCAGAAATAAGAGAGAATTGCTCAGGCAGGAGGAAGAAGTAAGTACCCAAGATGATAGTAAAATTACAACGTAAAAGTTTGCTGCTAAGCAAAATGAACACACCTCCTTGCTCCCTGACTGCAGGTGGCTTAAACCACCAAACAAAGTTTGTTTTGGTGCCGGGGTTCAGATCCAAGTCTGCTTAGGTCTCTTAACTCAACTGGAAACAGAACCCAGACGTCCAATTAAATCCAGGACAGCACGAAATTCGAGGGCTTCCCTTCCACTTACCCAAGTCCCACACTCCACAAACTGAAAGCGACCACAGCACTCATTACAAACTCGGTGACACTCAAAGAGCAACCGAAGTCTCTATGGGTTGAGATGGCCAGGCTGTCCAAACACACAGCCCTCCAAGAACTGTTCAACGTGCAAGACTTACTTCCCTCCTCAGCTACAGTCATTCATGAGCAAGCCCTAATTCACCTCCAAGTTTACATCCTCAACTAAAAAGTGAAAATCCCATAAAGGGCTTCAACTACAAAAAGAAATATCCTAATGATAACTTTTTGAGAGCCCGAGATAGTTGTTCGTTCTGACAGATCAGCGATGGTACTAAAATGGACAAAAAAGAACTGCTTTACCTGTTCAACACAAATTCCCTGCTGCTACAATTAGCAGGCTTACCTTAGCCTGAAGCAATGAATACACACCAGAGGGGTAAAGTCTAAGACTGGATTTTTACATAACCGTGTCAAACACGTTTAAACTCTAGTGAAATATTTTTTTGCTTGAATATTTGGCTATATAAAGACAAAGCTCATAGTTCCACATAAAATATATCTGGGTCAAATTCTGATGCATAGAACATGTGCAAAAACCCATGGATCCCACAGCAAGTACAGAAACAAAGTCCTGGGCTATGGGAACCTGCCCAAAAAGCGAAACAGATCTTAACCTTTCTCTGTATCAGTTATCCCCCAAAATGATGGCTCATTATGAAATGGACTTCCAGAAAATTCCTGTACTCTGAAAGCATGATAAACGTGTTCAGGCTTATCCAATTTTTAAACTTGTGTTCCCAGAGGTCCCACAGAGCTTTACAGCTCTTACTTTCTGAACTGCCCCACACAGAAGCTTGTCCTACAACCTAAAACCTGAGCTCTCTTTCTGCTCGTCACATCAGACATGGCTGAAGCCCCGGCGAGGGGAGCAAATCCCAGCACTCGCATGCTCCAGGTTCCTGTTGCAGCTCCATACAAGAGCGCCAGGCAAGGAGCAATGCTGTTTGCTTTCCTTAGGTGTCCAGGGATGAGAAAATCAACTTCAAAAGAAACAAAACAGAAAAATATTGTATTTTATATCTGGGGGGTAGGGGGCAGGGCATCTCTGCCTACAGCCTGGAAAATGAGCAGATTTGAGACTTTTTCTAATAAATAGTCGTTAATTACTTGCAGCCACTTGGCACAGGAGGTCAGGCAGTAGCAGCCTGGCTAGTGTAAGTGTTTAATAGGGAATCGGATTAAAGGCTTGGGGAAGCGCCATCACAGCCGCAGCGCTACCTGCTAACAGATCCTTCCCTCCAGTCGTGATACTACCAGGGCCTGACCTGGGCTTTTGGAGCACCAAGCCCTAATCGCGCTATGAAGACACAACAAACCACGCAGTGCTAACAGCAGCGAGCCAGTCCCGAGCTCATCACGGCATTTTACCAGAGCAATGCTGTAAGCCACCATCACCTGCGCTGTTCTGAGGAGCTGGGCCAGGGGATGAGGACCAGGCCGAGGGAGGCAGCGCCCCGCCAACATGCACCATGCATGAGCCGAAGGGCAGGATTTGAACTATTTTCAGAGCATTTCACAACCCTGCTCCCCTCTCCCTCCACTCAGCAGCTCCGCCTGAGAGCCAGCTACAGTTATAATTACCGTCATAATTATTATTTTAATAAGAACCAATGACTTATCAAAATATTGCGCTGAAGGCTCGCACGTCTCTTCCTGTACGAGTGCCAAGAAGGAACAGCTAGTTCATTGCTGATGTACCGCTCCGTGTACGCCTTGAGCAGACAGCACCTCAAAGTTTCTATTTATGCAGCTGAGTGACTAAACTCAATCCAAGCGAATGCCAAAACGTAAGCAATTTGAGGCACAGGCGCTGTGCAGAGTATTATTACTCCGCTGGTACACACACTAACAGCTTTGTTTACTACACTGACTCCTCTTCAGCTTGTTTGCTTGGCTTTTACACAGGGTAGGCCGCGCTGCTGAACTGAGGTGCCTTAAGGTAGCCACCTGAACCCCTATTTACGTACTTAACATCTGTGTCAGGCACCCATGGAAAGTTTTATGCGCGTAAACAAGCCTGCAGGCATCTAAGTCAATGCAATTAGGGACCTACACGCACATTTACCTCCACCTTCCCAAATCTGGACCTCTGTGGGCACCAAGTCGCTATTTTTCATGCCAGCAGCAGATACCCTCGGTACATCTTAGCTTGCTAACAGCTTCTTTTCTCTTCACGTGCCTCTTCGCGATGACCCAGATGCAGCTCCCTGGTAACACGCCACCTCCATACAGAAGTTCAGTTTAAACATTCAGTTAAATGTAAATTTAAATAATTAGCAGATGGCCATTTAGCTAGTTACAGCTAGTCCAAGTATTCTGCCAGACTGAGGAAGAAGATTACTCGATTAAACAGGTAACTAACAGCCCAGCAGCCGCGGGGCTCTGCATCGAGTGTGCCAGCTGTCACCCGGGCAAGTTCTGCGACAGGACACAAGACAAAAGCACCAGGCTTGCACCTATGACACGAGCTTGCTCATTTCTCACAAAGAAAGCTTGCCATGGAAATGTCATTTTTCAGGTTTGTCTGTTCATTTCTCAAGTAAGGGTCAATGAGCTGGATGTAATTTCATGGAACTCACTTCCCTGTAGTCAATACAGTCACGACCTTCATTGCTTTTTCTTGAAGAAAGCCACCGTGTTTTAACTGAGCCATATGTCCTCCTCAATCAAGGAATGCAATTATAAAGAACAAAGCTAACTACAAACAGGCTGAGTTAAGAACAAAACCAAAGACCATTCAGAAATTCAGAGAGCATGAAATCCAAGACTCAGCATTACGAAAAGTCAGCGAATACCATCAACTGCGAGAAAAATACTCAGACTGCATCAACCTAACCGAACCAAAACGTACAGCTGAAGGACAAGCAAAGGCTGCAGTATGAAGTAAGAGTGCCCATGACTCATCCAACCAAATCCAAGTTAAATTGAACTTTGCAGTCTCATTCAGCTTTGTAGAATTGTTTTAAATAAACATTCCGCTTACTAATACCCTCTAATAATATAACTGAGCAGCACTGGAGGCAGTAGTGTGAAAACAAAATATGTGGGAAGCATTCAAGATCTGACCACAGAGTCAACCACGCTCTAGTATGAAGAGGTTTTTTTTTTAGCTTTTTTTTAAATACTACACTGATACTAATTTATTGTGAAGTTTAATTTCATTGCCACAAAAAAAAAAAAAGGCAGTTATAGACACGCTATAAATAGCTGGTCCCTTGGAGAAATCCTCTAATCATCTCTAAAAATAAGGAGTCAGGTGCTTTAAGTGTCCTGTGCTGACCCTTTTGGTACCTCACGCTAAAGAATTAACTCAGCAAGGTTACACCACATACAAATTCAGTCAACATCACTTGTTGCTCAATTCTTACATCCACCACGTTACAAAGCCTGCTCTCTTCACTTCTGGACCACACTGAAGCTTCTGAAAGCATCCAGCCCTCTGTCTAACGCAAAGCTGAGGAGTAACGCCACAGCAGTCAGAGGTCCACGAGGCAATGACAATCTTTTGCTTCAAAGCAAAGCCTGGAAATCTGCTTTACCTGCCTGGCCACAGCTGGGCAGCCGATGCATAATACTAATCTCTGGCTGACTTTGCTCTCAATTCATCCCCCCCCATCAATCCTCTGACTCATCCTGCCCTTACACTGCCTAACGCCAATCACAGAGGAAGCGAGTGGAAATCACTGAGTCAGGGATCGTGGAGCTCCGTGCTGAGCAGGTAGGTGATGGCAGTACTACAGAAGTGACACCCGTGACTCGTTTTAAGCATTATTGGCTGTACTTACTATTCCGCTTGTAAGCTCTTCCAGGCAGGGACCTTCCCTCACATGCGTCTGTAAAGCTTCTAGTGCCCAGATGGTGCCATACAAATGAATAATAATTATATTTCCATGTAGACCATTATTGTGCCTAATGTAAATTACTTTCACTGATCCAAGAGGAAATCATTTTCTCATTTTGAAATGAAAAGAGAGAGTAAAAATAATGATTACTTGTTTGACGCTATTATTACAATGATAATTACATTTGTGGGTCCAGAATCCTCAGCTGGTGCGCTGACTTCAGCGGAGCCATGCCAACACACGGCAGCTAACGAGCTGGTCCCAGTCTTTGCTGAACATCTTGGACTATTTCATGAGGACCGATTACTTCAAACCCACAACACTTCCGCGAAAAATGGGAAGTTAAACACGTGTTGCAGACTGGGGAGCAGAAGCAGTAGATCTGGTATGGGAAGGGGTGGCCTCCTGCATGGCACGGCAGGTCTCTCAGCGGAACTGCCATGGTCTCCCTGGCTCGTTCGCAGAGGTTCAGGTCTCCAGAGAGCTGAATTGCCTTCTGGAGGCACTCATCTCTCTCCATTCATTAGCAGCCTGGTGTTCGTGAGCTTCAGCCCAAGCCTAAGTGCTCAAAATGGGACAGCTGTGATCTCTGGCACCAAACACAGAAGGGACAAAGTCAGAGCTTGCCAGTGCTCTTCTCTGGGGGAAAAAAACACACAATTATCAGACCAAAAAGGACTAAGCCTAGACACCCAAGAACCAGAAATCACAAAACTCAAGGCTGCTTTAGCTACAGGACTCAAAAGACTTTGCAGCAAAGGTTACTGAGAGGAGACCGCACCAGGGCTCCAAGGCAGAGCCCTCCTGTCCAACGTGGGCTCCGCAGCACAGCCTCAGCGGCACATGGCTGGTGAAAACAACAGGAGGACTGGGCTTCCAGCTCTAAAAATCACACTCGAACACTTCCAAGTGCTACACCTATTGTGATCTGTGCTAATGCAAGCCCAAACCTGGCACTGTGGCAGTTTAAATAGTGAGTTTTACACCTGAAACACATTTCATACACATAATTTCCAACAAGGAGGCTGGAGAGGGGAAGAATGAAACTCGGCACACAAGCTATGGCTTTCTCAGAGGTACCTACACCAGCTAGCATGCCAGCACCCTGCTCTGCTCCTGCCCCTGTCAGAATCAGACACCCCATCAGCCTAGATCAGAAGAAAAAATACAGGGCCTTTGACCCCACATAGAGTCAGTGGAAAAGCTCTTGTTGAATCCACCCAAGTGCCAGACCTAATCTTAACACTGTAAAGTAAAATCAGGAAGTATTTGATTAGAATTAATCCTTGAGGTTATATAACTTGACTATTCTTGCAAATTAAGCTGATTTCTTGCTTTCATTGTACTCCTGTCTCTTCATCAAGCGCTAATAAGATGCTGTAGCACATATCATGGACTTTCAGTACAGAAGGGAAAAATATTTTGAAAAATAATTCTCAAGACAGATGAGAGATATGGCAGATAATGAGGGCCTTTTATACTAAAGAGTAACCATTTTGCAATACCTGACAGTAAGTAAATGGAATTTGTATGTCTCCTGTACAACAGCTGGTCTTCTCTTGCTTAAAAAAAAAAAAAAGAGAGAATGAATGTGCTTCTACTTCAAAGAGAACATCTGCAAAAACCCATCATACAGTAAGGAATTAAAGAAGAAAACAACAAAACACACACCAGTGGCCTGAAAAAGACTTCATATGGCATAACCAATTAACACAGATCCACTTCACATAATACCTTCCCACATCCCCACAGAAAAGATGCTTAATGAGGTAACTGCAGCAGGAGTCCATCAATCTAATTTGGTTCTAACACTCTTCTTAAATAATGCAAATATTAGTTCTCTGCTACTGAAAAGATTTGTTGCATTAAAATGTGCCTTGTTAAGTGCCAAGACTTTGTAAAATATCATTATGCGGCTTCCAGCTCCACATGTATTGTTCCCCCCACTTCCCATTACAAAATAATTAGTTGTCTCCATTCTCCTTTGCCATTATTATTAAAGTCAGAGTGCTGGGTGATGAAGCTCCTGTTAACAAGCAAAACTGTACTTAATGGCCAAGTCAGTACTACAAACCTATTCTCTAAAATATATATCATTTTCAGCCACCCAGTAGCTCGATGCCATTAATTTCAGTCACCCTAAGGTGCCTTAGCTCAGCTGTTCCACCGACACCCACAGGTGTGCTAAAACCAGCGAGGACCTGGGCTCCAGAGCCTGATGCACTCCAGACCAAAGGCTCACATTAAGCTCCCCTGCACCTTTTAGGTCTGGACATTTTTCCAAACCCCTCCCATTTGTTGCATTCAGAGCTGAAACGAGTGAGGCTGCATGTCTGTATCAACAGGGGAAGAGGTTTAGGTAGGTGCCACCTGGCTGTGATACACCATATGGAACCTACTCACTGATGCAAGCAAACAGGCTAAGTTAGGGATGAAACCACTTTTTTTTTTTTTCCTCCTCAAAGTCTCTTTCATTCTCTGGAGCTTAACAAGTCACTTAATGCTTATGTGCAACTCCTCATAGGACCTTGCAGCAAGGCTCCAGCACTGAGGCCGTGCAGGAATGCACCCGCTTGAGCCTATTCACCTGACCCATCCACGGAGTAGCAATGCACCCAGCCTAACAGTCTACAACCCCAGCAGGAGAGCCACCACCACGTTTCCCCCTGCAGAAAAGAAAATGAGAGGGAGAGGCACCAGATCCTCAGGACTGCCCTCCACAGCTCAGCTTTGGTTGGAGTTGAAGCAGATGACACTCACTATCCCCAAGCACGCCTTCTCTTTGCATTTCCCAGTTCTGAATACTTCCAGCTATCAATAGCTATATTCGGTGCCCTAGACAGCTTCATGCTGAGAGAAACATGCAATTTCTTTAAAGTGAATACACAACGTTTCAGGCTACAGAAAGGCTTCGATCACACACCAGCAGGCAACAGCTGTAATTCACGGGGCTGACACAGCAGCGACGCGCTGGCGTTCGGCTTTGCGGTAAGCAGGCAGCAGCAGGAACCCAGCGGTGCCACGGGGCCCAGGCACCACGGAGCAGGTACGTGGCCCCAGCCACCGCCTCCACCGAAGGATCCTAGAGCAGAGGCCGCAGCTGGGCGAGTGAGCACAGCCCCACGACGCACGGCTGCCTTGCAGCATGAGCCGGGGCTCCGGCAGATGCTCTGCTGTCACCTCCCTCTCATCACCAGCAGCCCCGGAGCAGGGATTTGCATTCCTCCTCCTTTCCTTCGGGCTCCCAGTGCAGAGCTCCCGCCGACAAGACTCTCCCACCACCCCTAACAGGCTGCATGAAAAGAGCCCGAGACCAAGCAGCGTGCTTAGAGTATTTTCACAGAATGCTGTTGCTTAATTCTTGCTTGTAATGCTTGAGTTCTGCAGAACAAATAAAGCTTGTGCAAAGGATGCCTAATAGCTGTAAAAATCACACACGGCTGCAAGAACCCACTGAAGTCACTGCTACTGATACAATTCATGCTTCTTTACAGATATCTATAACTTGGTTTAATTAAATGCGAACAACCGCAGGAAACTGCTTATGAGTAATGAAAGCTCCAGATGCAGCTGGCCAGGGGATCCAGCACAGTAAATGTTTTCAGTTGCAAAACAGCTCAATTTAAAACTGTTTCTTCCTGCCAACTTGACAACTCATATTCAATTAGGCACAGGTACAGTGGCAATTTGTTTGTTTTCACTACAGTACAATGTTATTCTATTTTTCAAATGAAATGGCTTATTACAGGCATCTGACAGCATTTAATAAAAATCTGAATGCTTCTTAAACACTTGGTTCAAAGAGTGATGTTTCTTTTCCCACAGACACAAATGACCAAATCCTTGCACTACTTATGTCTGACTCAGTAAAGTAAAACACGTACCACAATTTTAGTCCTGTATGTAGGTCAGAGACAAAAATAATTTAAAAAAAAAAAATACCCTAACCTCACATGGCAACTTTCAGACACAGGCTTGAGAAGAGCTATCTCCCACAAAGTTTGGGAGATCTGGTTTGCATAGCTTTATTTAGCATAAAGGCTCCTGTAAAAGCAGCTAGCCGTGGTACAGGCTCTCTTTGGAGCAAGAACAGCAACCAAACAGTAGGTCTCAGACAAACACTTAGCAGCCTTTTAAGAAAATACTCCCCAAAGATATTTTAAACACACCACTCCATTAACAAACAAAAGAAATATTAAAATTAATATTTTTTTTTGGTTGAAATGCGAGAGAGAGAAATCTGAAAAACACTTGGAGAGGCTCTCAGGCATGCTTAACCCAATGACATCTGGATATAAAGGCAATACTGTGCTCACCCCAGCCAGCTCCTCCAAGTGTTGCAAAACAATTTGATATACACAAACTATGGGAACCTTGGGTTGAAAAGGATAGCAACTTTGCTTGGGCATTACATAAATTAAATTTAATGTGGAAACAAAGCAGCAGGAAGAAGGAAAAAAATCTTCTTTCACACTGATTCTATATCGTGTAATTCCATTAAACCGAGATTTTCCTCATGGAACGAGTCTGAAATCAGAATTGGGCCTGCCTCTGAGACGGACAACGTATGCAGGGTTAGATCAACGCCATGTGCACGTCAGGAGCACCTGGGAGCTGAATCTACCGACTTAAGTGAGCCACCAGGTCGTTCGTGCAGAAATCGCCTCACACCATAAATGATTGCCAGGTGTTTAAGTGGGGGCTTTTAGGTACTGACCAAGTAGTTTAAGGGCAGCAGCTGTTTCCCAGCAGGTTAAACAAAGCCACGCATACCATAAGGTCATCCTGAAGAAACATTGTCCAATTGCCTCAACAAAGGGCTTGCCCTGGGCACGGTTCTTTACAGCAACACCAGCTGTGGGACACCCGGTGTCTCCCCACGAGGAGAAAAGTAGTACACCCGCTGTGCGTTTTAAGACACGTTTTCTACCAGGAGCCCCAGTGCTCCATCTTTAGGTCTTTGCTCGAATCTGTGTGCACGAAGCAGTGATTCACAGCTGCCGGCATCCAACCGGTCGCATCCTCCGTCCCCAGCACGGAAAGGATTAGCCAACGCGTTCAGCCCCAAGCGCAGCACCCGGCCCAGAGCACCGGGTGCAAACCGGCGACGGGGCCAGGGCATTTGTAGGACAGCTGCGGGCAGTGCTCATCCTGTCGTGTCACAGAGCCCACAGAGCAGGAGGATCTCCTAGAGACCCCTGAGTTGTGAGGTGCCGGGCTGGAGGCCAGCAGCCAGCCCCAGTACCAAACCCCTGACAGAGCCCAGCCCCCGTTAACCCACACGGAGAGACCCAGAAGGAAAAATGCTCAAGGAGAATGAAAGGAAGATGAACAAGTGAAAGGCTACACAGAAAAGACAGATACCAGTGCTAGAGGAAAACCGTGCAGTTTGAATAGTTCACTCATGAACACAGTAAGCACCAACCTAAGGTAATGCACAGAGACAAAATCTGAATGCGGTAAGCCAGGATCTTAAATTTCCCATCTCCAACACACACAAGGCCCTGCACACACAGGTACGTGCTGCCTTTCTGAAAAGTTGCCCTGTGTACCAGGGACAGAGCCCACGAGCTCGGACACAGCTCCGGGCACCTTACCCTGGTCATTCCAGGGGCTCAGTCATCGCTGACCCCAGCCCCTGCTTTCTCTCTCAAGATGTAAAAAGACCAAAACGTACGCATACTTTAAGTGACAATACAAAACTTATTTAACCTGAGCCTCCCAGTAAAAGGACTGCATGGGAAGCAATGGCAGCTTCTCCAGAGCTGAAGGGCAGGCACCAAGGCGTGTGCTGGGCTGCATGCCGGCCGCCCTCAGCACCGCGCGGCTCCTTCCACCCGGCCGGAGCCGGGGACCACCCGGGGAGGCAGGCCCCCTGCGTGCCCAGGCCTAAAGGATTTCAGCAACAACCCGGGGAGTTTGCACGAGTACAAAACGAGACGTGATGGAGAGCGAGGGCACGCCTGCAGCATCCCCCGAGCTCTCAGATCACCGCGTTGAATCGCACCGGAGCCGAGCCCGCGAGCTTTTGGGGGCGACGAAGCCGCGGGGGGGAGCCCCGGAGGAGCCGAACCGTGAGGGCGAGGGGCTCCGCGGGGGGACAGCCGCTGCCCGGCGGCGAGGACGGGGCTCGGCGGCACCTGCAGGGCGGGCAGCGGGCGCCGACCCCCGGCACGGAGCCACCTCAGCCCGCCCTGCCCGCACCTACCATGGCCTTGCCGTGCAGGGCGCCGGCTCCGCGGCGCTGCGGGTGCTCCCGGTTCTCCCCGCCGGCAGCACCGCCGCGGTCTCTCTTCTCTCGACCGGCCCCTCCGCGCTGCTGCTCCTCGCCGGCGTCGAGGGAGGTGAAATTCCAGACGAGAAGGGTCTGCAGCAGCAGCACAGTGAGCGCCGCCACCAGCGCCGAGCGGGAGCGCCGCGCCAGCCGGCGGGCGCACGGAGCCGCCACCATCTTCGCCGCCGCCGCGCTGCCGAGAGCCGCCGCATCCGCCGCGGCGCCGAGTTTTCAGCCGGGCAGCGCCACACGTCAGCAGCGGGAGGAGGAGGAAGGAGGAGGAAGGCGGAGGTGTGCACCGCGGGAGGCGGCAGGGCTCGGGGAGAGAAGGGGGGGGGGGGAGCCGGGGCGGCCCGCGGCCAGGGCGAACCCCGGAGCGGGGGTGGAGGAGGAAGAGGAGGGAGAGGAAGGAGGGCGGCGGGAGGCTGCGATGGGGAGGGGGAGGAGGAGGAGCGGCCGAGAGGGGCGGGGGGCTGCCGGCGGGCGAGCCCCGGCCCTGCTTGAGGGGAAGGGGCCGGGGAGGAGCGGGGCGGAGCGGGCGGGAGGGCGGCGGGGTGGGGGCGCGGCGGCTGCCATCTTCTGAGGGACGGCGGCGGGGCGGCACCTGGCGGGCGGCGACGCCCGAGCGGGACGGGGACGGGGCTTCTGCCTCTGGCCCGGCGGCTTCTGCCCCTCGTCCCGGCCCTCCGCCGGTGTCTTTTTGTCTTTTAAACCCAACGAATGGTGGTCTGTGTAATTTCGCTTCCTTTCCGTGAAGCGAAGGGGTTGGTGAGAAGGGCGAGGTGCGACCCCCCTCAGGCCGGCCGCGGAGGCAGCGGCAGTGGGGTGGCGGTAATTAACTGCCCGCTGGCACAAAAACTGCACTGGATGGATTACTGCTGCTCCCTTCTCCTCCCGCACTGGTATTGGCTTTCTAATCTGAGAGATCTCATTATCTGATGATGGTAGTGAAGCAGGGACTTTTCCTAATCTGCCCGCACAGTGCCTCCTTCTGTAAGCCCAATTCTGCTTTACACACCAAATCCAAAGGTGAAAAATAATATCTTCTGATAAAGACAATTGCTTTTTTTTTTCTCTCTCTCAATGGCAGAAAAGTAAATTTTGCACAGACCGGTAGGATTTTGCTCACATCGGAAGTAGTTCAGTTTCTAATCTGAAGAATAATGAGACAAGTATTAAGATTCAGAGGCATCCTGTGTTAAGGAAAAACTCCTCACAATCCAGTGAGGCTACAAATAGTTTCCCAGGCTGTATCTTTTGTTGCAGTGTTACGGAAGAGGATGAAGCATGTGGCAGGTTAGACTTAAGAAGCATTGCTCTATCATTTGGCTTTACACAGTTGTGCACAGTTGGACAAAGACTTTCCAATGTTACAATTAATTTCTAATAATCTCATGATCAGACAGATGTATGACATTTAGGAATAAATAATCTATTGTTCTTAACACGTGGTTTTTGAGTCTCCAATGGGAAATTGCATCTTTAAAACAGACTGGCAAGGTATTGGTCTGTGCCTGGCAGTTCTGGGCCCTGGGGTCCTGCACCTGCCATTGGCACTGCTGGGTACTCACTCACTTCATGGTGCTCTGTCCTGGTGTGAAACCATTGATGCCAGTGCTGTTACTCCTCATTCACAGGGCAGCGAGATCTGAGTCAGGCCCAAATACAACACATGGTTTCCAAGAGGGTCGCAGTCAAGAGTATCTTTGACTTCATGGTATATCTCTGAACGAAGAGGTCAAAACACGCTGTTAGTAACTTGCAGGTAAGACAGCACAAAAACCCGTGATCGTGTGAAGGCTGGCCATTGTCTGGCTCACCTCTGGTTCATGCTGTGGGACAGCATCCATCTTTGCCATCTGTGGTGATGGCGAACTGCTCTTTATGGGCAGAGAGCCTGCGATAATGAATTTTGGCAGTGCCAGACTTCTGCACCAGTTGCACGCACATCAGATTTGCTGGCCACATGGCACAGCAAAGTGAATTGTCTGAACAAGAAAACTACGGAGATTCAAAGTATTCTCGAATACTTTTGATGGGACAGTCTACACAGCTTGGAATATTAATGGATACTTTTTATTCAAAATCATCAAATAACTGCATTATAAATGCACTTAAGCAAATTGCTGATAAATAGCAGACAGAAGTGCCTTCCATTTGGGATTAACAGGGTGTACCTTTTCAAAAGCAGCAAGAGGAGCTGAGGTCTTGGCATGGGGCTGCCCCATGCAGCCTTCCCTCGGGCCTGGAGAGGACAGGGGCTCAAAGAGCCACAACAGACAGACTTTGAACAGGCAGAACTTCAACAGAACCACCACAAGCTTTGAAGAGCTGTAGACGTTGAGGCCTGATTCTGTTCCTCTTCACCTCTCTCTGAAATGGGAGACACTCAAAATAATTCCACAGAAGTGCTAAAAAAGCAGAGTTCAACTATTTGGTGAGCACAGGTTCACAATAAGAAAAACGCCATGAACTTTGACACCTGAAGTACAAACTGTGCATGTTTCTGTGAGATGCTGTGTGCTGTGCAGGGGCACTGACTCTTCATTAAGCAGCAACAGGACATTTCTGTGTTTCCACTGCTGCTTCAAGATCTTCCCCAGAAGCATCACGTAACTAGTAGGATTTTTAACAGAAGCTCTTTTCCTCAGAGGGTTATAAATCTCCTTCCTGGTTACAGCCACTAGCAACACTACTCATTTCCATTTTTTTTCTCCACGCCCCTACCGTAGCTCTCCAGTGTGACGGCAGAGCTGATTCCTTCCTGTTAATCTTGGGCTGACAAGCTCACCGGTGAAGGTCACGATGTGTGACGATAAAACCACAGACAGCCAGGCACAGGGTGATGCTGCTCACTATAAAAGGAACACAGCAGTAGTTATGACCAAAGTTTGATCCATCTTTCCTTAAATTTTTAGGACCTACTGGAAAATTTCCTCAAGATTTTCAGGCAATTTTTACACAGAAAAATAGCTGTGGATTTTCCTAATTTCTGTATATAATTACTGTGGCTGATTAAGGCAGTTGTGAGTAGCTGTGCATGCTCAGTCTTGTGTGTGTGCTACTGAAAGCATGTCTGGAAAGGTTTGTCTCCAAACCACATTAATTTATAGGCCATAGAGTTCTGAGTCTTCAGTGTACGGATGGGAGCCCCAGCAGGCAACACTTCTGCACTGAGCAGGGAGGGGAGCAGGCTTCCTCTTCAACATCCTCCTCCTCTCCCCTGTATTTACAGATATTATGTAAAATAGGAGAATGCAGGAGGTACAGCATTCATTTTTAAAACCATACTATGACCAGTGACCGCTAACTGCTCATAACATCCTTCCTCTGTTTCCAAAGAAAACAGCCGAATAGAAGTAAATAGCAGCATAATTTAACTATTTTTTTCTCTGTGCTATAATGGTTCAAACTAGAATGTAAAAAAGGCAAGATGGAGATTTTTGAGAATTTGAAGATGGAAAATAAAATATCAACGCAACAAAAATGGGAAAATTAAACTTCACAAATCCTAAGACTAAACTCAAATCAGAAATGACAGAAAAGTTAAAAACATAAAATGGACTTATCCTGTGATCACATTCATGAATAATGGCAGCTCAAGTGAGCTATGCTGCATCAGAAAAGACTTAATCTGTCTACATGGAGCACATTTGTGAGAGTTACCACTGAAAATTTCTGATGTTGCTCATGTTCCATGAGACTATTAGTGTCTAGCACAAAGTACAAGAGGGAAAATAGATTTGATTTTTAATAGAAAAGTATTATCATGGTTGCACTTAGCAGTCAAAGAGGTGATGTTTTAAGCAAGGAAAACTAATGTGACCTGGCTAATTTGCCATAAAATCCTAACAGATAATTGGCTTAACTGTTTTTCACCGCTTCACAGTTGCGTAATAATTCAGCCTGGGTGTATGTGAGGGGACGTGGATATCAATCTGAGCTACCCAGAGTAACATAAATAAATAACCAGATGCTGTTCCAGTAACATTTTTACTCTAGATCTACCTATCCTGTTATTAAAATACACTCTTCTTCCTCCTTACATCATAAACAGAGTCTGAAATTGAATCATGTAAAAGGAAATAAATGAGGTTTAGAGCAGTGTTAATAAGCAATATCCTTTCCTCTACTTTGAGGAGCTTATGGTCCATCTGGTGAATGAACACTACCGGCTTATCTGAACTCCAACTCACAGGCTGACTCATAGATGGTTTAGAAGCACATTCTGTATTCAGCGAAAGACTAAGTTATTTCAGAGTGAAGATTTGCATTTTTCTTAAAAACAGACATGTCCCTGTTGCATCAAAATTTAGATTGCAGATATATTATCATGGTGAAGGGGGAAAAGGCATATCTGGAATGAACTGATTTTTCTGAGGACAAGTGTCTCTAATATACTCCATTATAAAACAAGATTTTTGAAGAATCTAGACTAGTTGGCAAACTTGTATATATCCCCAGGATTTCATAAAGTCTTAACACCTAGGAACAGAAAATATTCAAAATAAGCCGTGAGCATGAGCCATGTACTATAAGTAATCTGTAGTAACAGTAGAGGTATCTCCCGGAGATGAGGGCATCCTCCCCTCAAGTGGCAATTTCATTCCTCCCTTCCTACCCCGACTTCTGTCACTAGCAAGAAAAACATACCACCCCTATCATTTCAGTAAAGCACTGTGCGTATGGAGGAGAACCTTTTCCTCAAGAGGTTGGTGTTACTGGTCTATGCATCAAATCTGAAAGAGCAAAATAGGTTAAGGAGTTACTCTTTGAGAGGCTGATAGAAATTTCCACTTCTCAAGGTACAGTTCAGTGCCTGCACAGGAATACAAAACAAAACAACAACTGGCATATTGCAATACATTAAAAGTAGAGGAAATCTCTCTTGATTTTATTGAAACCACAGCACCATCATTACCTTATACTATATTCTCCAGTCATTTTATGGTTTACATCTACATTCTTGACCACTCAGGTAGATGCACCAGTCAATATTATTATATCTCTTCAAAGACGACCAAATCCTGAAGATTCATTTCTACGTGCTCATTTTACATCTAGCTCCTTGCCAAGTGAGTTACGAAGGCCATGTTCTCTTTTAGCACGCACTGCCAGAGCTAACGTCCATGGAGATGTCACCAGTGTGTGCAATGAACACCTCTGGGTCTGGTGGTCTTGTAAAGCCTGAGATTCCAGGAAGCTGTTCTTAACCCGCTGTTGCTTTGTTTCACTACTTAACAATTTGGAAACACAAGTTCCAGTGTCACTACATATATGTAGAAATCAGATTGTTAACAGCAACATCTTGTTCCAGTAACAATATCTTAAATTAGCAACATAAATCGTCCTTATTTTCATTTTTTTGGATCATTGCAGTCAGAGGGAAGAAAAGCAGGTATTTTCTATGTTTAATTTATATAAAATATGTAGTATATATGTGGAATATATATTATACGTCTTCCTTGTGAGAGACGTATTTATTTCAGGACCTTGGCATATGCTCCACTTCAGGAACGGAGGGAAAATGGAAGAATTACTCCCATCACCATCACACTAAATTGTCCCCTTTTCTGTATAATCCTTTAGCATATATAACCTTTTACTACCAGTGGGGGAAATGTCATGTATATGTACTTTATATACAGCCTTCAGTGCTGTGACAGCTTTTTCCTTTCAGCCAGTGGTCCAGGATAATCACGAAAGGATTACCCATCTGTTCTTGCCATGTGGCATTCTGCCTCCAATAAGGAGATATTGCAGTTCACAGCTTCCTGCAGTTCTTTTTTCTGATGTTCTCTCATTAACTAAAAATTGTATTATTATCCTTCTGAGTTACTAACTTGGAAAGTCTGCAAGACTCATGAAGGTGACCTACTTTGGATTATCTAAGTTAGAATCAGCCATTGACTGTTGCAGACAGTACTTTGTTGTGCTGCAGAAGTGACTGGCTTTTTTTTTTTGGCTTGGTCTTTCAATCTGGATTTTGCCTTTTTTCTTTAAATTTTATTTTTGTCTTTCCACTTAATGCAAAAAGACAGGTGGTACCCAAAAAAGAAAATCAAAAGGAAGCAGAAGAAAAAGAGAACTTTGCATGAAGAATGACACTGGAGATTGTGTTTGCATGATTAATCAGTTTTTCAAAACGCTGACAGATTTTGGGACATCTACTACAATGCCATGCCAATGCAATGTATGTGCAGACAAGATTTCTTCCACTACTCACCTGAAACACTTTCCATGTTTGAGACTGTCCTTTGCTGCAGAAAGAATAATTAGAAAATAAACTGTTTTTTTTTTTTAAAAAAAAAAAAAGAAGATTCTAATACTGTCTTGTTTTGCCTAAAACTGAAAACTACAGTATTTTAAAGACAAAGTTTTGTTCTTAAGCTTCTGGTATGGTATTAGTTTATTTGTCTCATATCTAATAAAATACTGCATCTGTTCTTCACAAACAGGACAATGTTTTGGTACTTGATTTAATGCAACCTTTAATATCAGGAAGCGTTTTTTTACAATATATGTCACATCCAGTACTGGCAGCTGCAACAGCTCATTTGCATGCCACTGATGCACTCGTGTCCCCTGACCACACTGTGCAGTCCCACGGAAACCTGCATGCTAGGTGGAGGATGCTACTACATGCCCCTATCGGAGAGTGAAATCTTGCTAAACCTCTACACGAATTCTCCAAACTCTTGGATTGAGTTGCCCAGGAAAAACCAGCATTAAGAACATGCTACTTCCCTCTGGGAACAGAGGAACACAACAAGCAGACTCCACCTCCTGCTGCCACCCTTAACAGCTGAGTTAGCACGGTAGTTTCCATTGACCTCTGAAACTGCCCCGTGAACACCACAGATTTATCAAGGATATTATGAATCAAAGACATTTACACAACTTTAAATAAACAAGTTTGATATCATTACTTTCACTATATTTAGATAAGCATCAACAAAAGAGGATGCGAAAACTGGCTTGGCTGTAGTTTGGGTAGTACAAGAAGAGCAAGTATTCAGACAAGGTATTAGATGTGCCCCAAGAGAAATCTAGCCTTTGGTAGAGTAAGGTCAAACGTATGGTAAAGATGAGTGAGTCTTATGCTATGTGATTTCTCATTTTAATAGGTTCTGAATTGATAGAATAGGGCACATATTGTAAACACTTATTTTAAACATAAATCTGGGAAGATTTTTGTAAAGATGAGACCTCCTTTACCATCTTTGAGAATTACTTGTATTTTTAATGTTTCTAGCACTTACTTTTGTCTATGCCCCAGATCTCCATCACAAAGAAATAACCTCCATAAAGAGGAGCAGTAGATGTGAGATTCATTCAGAATCTAGAAAATATATTCTTGTAGGGAACAAGTCTACTTCTTTGCAAGACAGGAGGGCATGTTCTTGAAGCCTTTCGGAGACTAAGGAGCCAGAGGAAAATACTCATGAGCTAGCTAACTTACAGCAGTTTTGTAGTAGAAGACATCAGGAGGATCTTTAAATAATCTTCCACATCTGTATGGTTTTGGCTTCGTGATGCTTTCTGCTTTGAAGAACTTCAGGACTGGGAGGAGGAAGAGCTGGTAAACCAACATATCCACATCAGCAGCATTGTCCAGAACATACTGGAAAATATGAGAGAACATACTCTGAAAATCCTGTGATTTTCAGAGCCATGCCACTGACCACTTCTATGCTTACGTAGTGACCACTTGCACACACACATAATCAGAGGCTTGTTTGCTGGTTTCCGTGCCTGCAGCTACGCAAGTCATGTACATACAGAGATGGCCAAGTTGTGCCACATTATAGCACCTACTGTTGTAACCCACTTTAAGGAGAAGGTGTGGTTTGGTGCCCATCATCGTGGCTCTGTCAGTTGTGAAAACTGGTGTTTATCTCACGTAGGAGCACCGCAGCTGCAATGACTCTTCAGCAAGGGCTGCTCACTGAAGGTGGTGGCTTGCTCTGTCTCTGGTCTCACCGAGGAAGATTATACATGAGGTACTAAATCCTGCTGCTTCTACTTCCTTTAGGTCTGCCTGATGAGAGAACTTTTATCTGCAGTTCTACCTTTTGGACAGTGCTAGTTCCTGCCATGACAACTCAGTGCTGAAATTACAGGTTCCTTCCACCCATTTTAAGTTTTGATTATGGCCCATGCCTGACAACTTGTTTGCCTGGAGAACAATCTGCTCTGGGAGGCCAGGAAGTGTTTGTCACGAAGGAGAATTCTTCTAGTAGTGGCATGATGTGCAGGAGACATCCACTCTTTTGTGTAATAATTCATAATGCATTCCCCCATTACTCACCACAGGTGTGTAATGCATGTCCTATATCACAGAATTACTTAAATATGTAAATATTTACATGTGCAAAATTTAGACATGCACATGCACAGGCATTTTTGAATAGACAAATACATGCTGTGAATAAACACCTTGGCTCACAGAATACAGATCAGGGGATAGAATTTAATTTGTAATATTTTCCCCCAGGAGTAACATTAGTAAGTGCTACCTCTCTTGTAAAGGCAGAGAAGATTTGGAGAAGAACTAAGTATTATTCAGTGAAAGGGAAAATAAGTAAGTAGGCCCTACAGTGATTACACTGTGCTCATAAAACAAGTCAAACATACTCTTGTTGTCTCTAAGTCTTTGACACTACATTACAGTATAAAATATTCAGGAAGTTCATGTAACAAGTTACTTGCATATAATGTGCAAGCCACCTTTAAGATCAAACAAAATGTTCAGTTATGGTGAAGTTTACTTCTGATTAATTGTAAACCAGGGAATAAATGTTGACAACACATAAGTGGTCTAATTCAACACAATCCAAATACTGTCAGGTGACTAATACAATAAAAGGCGCTCTTTTGCCCTAGAATAGATTCTAATATCCGATTTCATGTAATAGTGGGACATGCTTTTCCTGATAATCAGTGAAAGCAAAGTTTTTGATTAGGTTTTCTTTTCTTGAAGAACTATTACAGTAAAATATTTTAGCTCTTTTATGACCCAAATAAGCATCCAGAAATTCTTATAAATTCAAAGAATTAAGTTTCAGCCCAGAAAAGCACTTAATGACATGTGATCCCATTGAATTTGGTGGCATATGCAAGGGTGCCAAACAAAGCATGTACTTCCATGCTTTGCTGAATTGACGCCTTACAGAACAATGCTATGTAAATCAGTTTAAAATATTCAGAAAATGAACCTAGTTTCAAATTGAATGTTGCCACTGACCAACAGTGATTTCTTAGGATTTTTTTGAGGTATTTGTATAGGGTTTTGAAATTCTGGTCCTACTCCTGAAGATTCAGCAGCATTTTTCATGTTGCTGTTTGCTAGGAAGTGTGAGGGCTTTTATTCCAGAAAATTCACGTGAAACAACGTTGTCTCTGAATGAACTTTGACTGTGGGAAGTTCATTCTAGGAAAATGCCCTGCTCACCAAAAGCTTATCCAACGTGTCTGAGGAGAAATGCATTTCTCCTCCATTGCAGACCTACCTAAAAAATCCTTAGAGGAGCAAAACAGAGAGGGGAAGTCAGCATCCCTGTTCCTCTTTGCTTAGTTGTGTCTTGTTAAGCCTTTGCTTAGGAGAGAGGAGCTTTTGTAACTCATGTGGCTACCAGTAAACATCTTCACGTTTCACCAGGGAGGTGTTTCTGTACCCAGTTCTGTGGTGATGTCCAGACTGAGCTTGTTTGGGCCATAACCGGATCATTCTGAGAGTACTGGAAGTGGTCTGATTTCTGTGCAGGCTGGTATGCAGCACGGTCGTGATCCCTGTTGCTGCACCAGGAAGCAGCTCTTAACACAGATTTTATGCATGCATGTGCAAGCCTGTTTTAATATACAGCCCTAAATTTAATTTGTAAAGCTATTGCTAAAACATTGTTGTAAATACACTCATAAAGAGTAGATTGCAGTTGACTGGTAGCATAGGTTGATTGCATTTCCTAGCCTTAATTCCTTCACCTCACTGTGCACACACCTTCCATCATCACAATTAACTGTTTGCAATCACAGAGGGAATGCTGAACGTGAAGCTGGAGCCTGACCCTGTCTCTCAGGAAGGAGCCTCTTCAAGTCACTGGACAAGGGCTGGGGAGAAATCTGACTTTTTCACCATTTTTAGTACATAACTTTTCTGTGATTAAACAAAGAGATTTGTTTAATGTGCTGTGAAATTGACTTTTTTTTTAAGCATTAAAATATAACTTAAACTGTGCTATTTGTTAATGATCATTTAATATTTATAAAATGTATTTAAGTGAATCAGGTAATTTGCTTGTTAGTCAGCAGATAGGCTAGTTTCTTCTCAATCAGTTTTACATGGGTAAATCTCACACTTCTATTACCTCTTCAACCCCATACCACCAGATTTACACAGCTGTGGAAGAGACTCTGATCTAACCATATACAATACTGAAACATCTCCAATGGCCACAACCTTGCCTGAAACTGAACCCACTATTTGATAGCTCAATTTCCTAGATAAACTACAGTGAAATGGATTATCATCTCTGACTCGGATTTACCTGAGCACAGATGGAAAATGCAAATGGGATCTAACTTTTTTTTTTTTTTTTTTTTAAAGTCCCACGTTAGGAAGGAGGCAGCGTTACGCATTTCATCATTAGTCTCTCCTCTGTGCTGCACACAGTGAAAAGCTCTGCCAATTTTCTGACCAAATTCTCTTAGAGCCTCGTGCTCTGCAGAAATCTGTCTTAGGTTAATCTATATTAGGAGTAAAATTCAAGTTGACTCTGCGCTCATATGAAAAATGCGGTTAAGAAGCTCTAGCAGATACATTCGTTTTCACTTTTCTTTGTTCCCTGCAGTTGTGGTCTCTCATGAGATTTCTTGCAGAGTGGTTAAGTGATCTATACTGAGGTTTCAAAAGCAAAGATAATAGGAGCTCTATTCATGGGTTAAACACTTAGCTGCTTTAATACGAGATGTGTAGGAGCAGCCCCTAATGACATTCAAATCTTGTTATTGCTGTGCTTCAGTGTAGGATGTACTTGGTTTTGTGGCTGCAAGAAGCAATTGTCAGAGATGACTGTAAATCCTGAACAGCAAATAAATCCTGCAGCATGTAGAGATGATGCCTGATTCTGCTCTTCCAGCAGCATGCATCTTTGGACTCTGTTGTTCTTGCTCCTGACTTACACCCGCACAAGGAGATTGCAGGATTGTACCATAGCTACAATCATGTCTGACTCTAGGGTCGTCAGCTCTCAACCTTGTATCACTGGGCCACTTCTAACCCCGATCCTTTGCAAGACTCCTGCCTATTCAATGTCCTGCCTTGTGAGCACTGCTCTGAAAGTACTGTTGTGGCAAGCTCTGAGCCTTCAATACTTCTGGGTTTCACATTCAACTTTTCTTATGCCCACAATGGCTCACCAGCACCCTCTTCCCTCTCCCTACTCTATTCTAGCAGATTTACTAATATAGCAGAGAAAAGCCATGTTTTCCTCCAAAGCAGCACAGATTCTAGCTGAGTACACATTAATGCTCTCTGTGCCTCTAAAACCCTATGAACCATCTTTGCCACAAGGAAAAGTTGTAATATACATAGATTCAGAGACATAACACAACAGGCTTGGTTTTATTCATTAATCCATCAAAGACTTTAAGTACAAATATTAGAACCCCAGGCAAAATGTCAGGAAGGAGCTGCTTGAAAGCCAGGCTCATATTCATAACACAAAAGCCAGCTAGATTAATGGATTAAGGGGGCTATTGATATTAGCTCAATTTGTTTCACACACAGAGTAAGAGATTATGGAATAAAAGACAATATGAAGAATCACTGGTTGATTAAATAGTATTGTAAAGATTATTATTCCTAATTAAGGCCAAAGTTAAAGGTGCACAAGTGAATCTGGTGTCCAAATGCCACTGACTTTCAAGGGATGTTGAACGCATTTAACCAACGTAAGTCTCTTTGAAGATGGCTGTGTAACCTTTGCAGTTTAAGCAATGCCAACTTGGTATATAGAATAGAAACGTGAGCACTTGTTAGCAACAGAAAGTAATTGTACTGCTTTAAATGGCAAAATAACCTGCTGAATGACCACAGACAGTTTTTCCGTTTGTGTGGTGTTGTACCAAGTGTTTTAAGTGTCAGAATAACCTTCAGAAAGGTTACACCGCCCAAATGGGCTTGCTTAAGCAGCCTCAGCTGCTACCTGATTTGATGGTGACAAAATAAACCATTCTAGCATACAAGGTCAGAAATGCAAATAACATGTTCCAAGGAGAGAAGCACAAGATCCATAGGATCCTTGCAGATCAAATAGGTGATATGTGTAATACTGCATTTCCATTAAACTTGACATTCTTCTTTCATGTTTTCTTTATCATCACTAGCATGGATTATGAATTAATCTTTTCGGCATGCATGTTATTATTAATAAAATCTCACTAAAAATTAAGTGTGATAAAACTACACATCATATGGATCTTAAGTTTGGCATGAATCACTCACCACCATTGCCTTAGGACCAGGTCCTTAATTCATTTTTGCTGTGGGTAGCATAATCAGAACAACAGTTTCAAGTGCTTCTTCCCATCTTTCTCCCACTTAATATTTTCAAATTCAGTGTGTTTGTTCAAGTAGCAAAGTCATCTCCTTACAAACAATAGATAAGGATTCATTTGGAAACTTTCATTTATTAAAAATGCCTTTAAATAATCCTGTATACTTACTTTTTATTACTGCATGACTGAGATGAAATCACCAGGTTTATCATAGGCTAGGAGCATGCACAGTATAAATTAATGTTATTCAGCTGATGCTAGGTAAGTTGCAAGGCGCAAGGAAAAGTTACGCTGGACTAAACTCAGGTGTAAACTCCCATTATTACAACTACAATTCACACAGGGTTAACAGGGTCTCCTGGTTTTGTTTAGGGTATTTAATCAAAGGCTAACACTAAACTGAGAAAGTCATCGTGGACAGAGAGCGTATGACCAATAAAGCATTCATATGCAGACGCCCTCCCTCTGCAGATACAGCCAGGGGCACTGGCTGCTGCCTGGGGACCAGGCCGGAGGCACGCACCATCTCCCCATCCAGCTCTTCGTGGGAGAGCCTGTCAATGCCAGCCACTTGTCACCGCTCCCCAGTGGAGATACCTCCACTGAATACATTTACAGGAACACTCCTACTGCTCTGCAGGCAAATTTGTCTGTGATAGCTCAGGCTATCCATTTAAAAACTGTTTAAACTTACTCGGTTGACTCTGTCAGAAGCCTATTAGGCAGCACTTTCACAAACTACTCTCCATCAGAGCAGTAGTAAAGAGCATTTGAGGATGGTGACCTTGTCCTCTGACACAGCTGGATCAGGAAGGAAGTGGAGAAGAGTGAAAAGAGCAACTCCTCCCTGGGTTTCTAAGTAATTGTGCAAAAGGGTGAAAAAAGCATTTAGTCGTACGACAGAGAAATGAAACCCAGTAACTTGAATGGGCAGGAATCCTTGTAGCTCAGCACATTAATCCAAAAGAGGATACAAATGGCTATCTGTGAAACATCATCGACCAAACACAGTACCTCAGCCTTGACAACAAAAACACAATATTATGGCAAGTATCAAAACCCTTTGGAAGAAATAGCTCTTTATTGAGTCTCAGGAAATACACCCACCTGCTACTGCGTTGGTCTTTCAGAGCAGTCTCCAAGTCTAGCTTCCTTTACCATTAAGACAAGATGTTGTTTACACCATTTCAGCTGCATGTCAGAATTGTAACTTACTGTCAGATAACTTCGGCACAAGTGCTTTCAGCAGCAGTGAAAATTTAAACTGACATGCAATATCATGGAAGTGCCATAGACAATTAGAGAAGAGAACAGCATAATGTATTTGTACTCAGTATATATTTATATGCTTTGAAAACATTTCAAGTTGACAAAAACAGCTGTGGACATCTCAAAATGTTGGTTTTGTTTGTTTTAATGGATTAATAATTCAGCTGATTGAATTTTGAAATGTTTCAGAGGATATAAAAAAGGTGAGAAAACAAAAAGGAAAGGTAGACTGTCCCTTGTGGGACAACCCAAGGCAGTGGAGACACACTTAGATTACGAAATGCTGGGCTCAGGTGAGCTGCTCCAGCTACTGAAGACAACTGTAGGCAGCGATGAAACCAAGACCCTATGTAGGCACAGACCTCACCTGGGACTGACCTACCTCTGTGAGATGTGCCCATGGCTTCATCAGAAAGAAGGAAAATAAAAGATAATTTTCATTTGCTAAACAGTGTTAGATATTAGCAAGAAAAGTAATAATGAAGGTAAATCTAAAGTCAACTCTCTTGTTTGTTGTATACAGTTGGACCACTCTCTGAATAGTACTGCATGTGCCACATGCCAATGAGCTGTCTCTGAGGCCCGATTAAACTCACTTTTTCTTCCCCACCATCACCAGATGACTGGGCAAAAGACTGGGTTTTAATTCCTTCTGCTTCTACCAACAAAGAAGCCATACTGAGTCAGTCCCTGCATCTGGGAAGCGATGTGCTAACAGCGAATAAAGCAAAGCAAATTACTTCCCGACTGATGCAGGGAGGCACCCAGGAGGGTAGAACAATAAAAACTTTATCCTTGGCCTGTTCCTGAGTTGGTGCAGATTTATGCTGCCTCTTGCCAAAAGCCAGCGGGTAAACTCTTCATCTCAGTCCTAAATGCAGTATGGAGTAAGGTCAGAGAGGGTAACATGACCTAACCTATCTGACTGCATGGCCTGTAATGCACGAAGATGAATTCAAATACCTATTACACACCTTGGACAAAATATTAGTAAATATGTTAATGGCCTTCAAATACATGCAGGACTGTCACAAAGATGGCAATAAATTGTTCTCTGAATCCAAATAAAGGACAACAAAACAGGAAAAAAACATGTAGAAAGCCATTAAGACAACGTTCTAAGCAGTGGTAAGGTTGTCTGGGGAGGTTGTGAAGCCTCCATACAAACAGGTTAGACGAATAATCTGTCAGGAATGGCACAAGCATTGCTGATTTTCCCTGAGGGCAAGAGGAAACTTCAGGATCCCTTCCCACCCAATATTCTGCGATTCTACAAACTCACAGGTGGGTGAGTGGAAGGGAGAAGAGCCCCTGCCAATTCCACATGCAGACGAACCCGATGGTTCCTTCCTGCACATCCTAGGATGCTGGAAGAACATCCACAGCAATGTGGATTAACAAAGGGTATGGTTTTACTGCAAGGGTATAAAGGAGCAATTGCAATAAGAAGGTCCAAGTCACGGCTAAAGAAACATTTGCAGAGAGCAGCACTAATTATTCGCCAGTCCAGCGGGCAGCGGCAGCACAGGAGGCTGCACTACCGATGGAGCTGCACCGTAGGTCTCTGTAAGCAACTCCTTTGAGTAGGTCATTTAGGGAACTAGTTCAGCCTTTAATTGGCAGAGATCTCCCTTCGCCTGACAACTGTTACTGTGCACGTAGACACCTCACTGTGCAGCACACGTTGCACGCGCTGCCACTGCTTCTGGACCAAGGCTGCTAATTCCCTTTGCAACTCATGGTGATCACAACCATTAAAACAAACAACTAAATACAGCTTTGGCAGCCAAATTTCAGCTCAGTGCTGTCAGAACTTCAATTATCGTGGTTGGGCTGTAATTCTCAGGCTGGTAAAACCTCAATTGTCATGTCTGGAGTTTCTTTCATGTTTATTCTAAATGCATGAGTTTGATTTGTGTAGAATGCAGTGAATGGCAGTGGCTCGGGGATTTGGCAAAGAGCTTTACATATTTCACCAAAATCCTATTTGGCCTAGAGGTGCATTACAATTCTAGATAAAGAATGTGCTTTTTATACAGAAGTAATTTGTAACAGACTATTTTCCAAAACAATTCTGTGTAAAAGATGAACCAAGACAAAAGCCAAATGATCTTTGCCTCCCCGTCATGGGAACTAATTCAGAAAACATATGGAATTAAAGGAGTCTGATCTGACCCATTTGTACAAAATGTATTGTGAGTGAAGGAAGGGGAAGGGCGCAATTCTACTACCATTAATTCTGGGCAGAAGGCCTAGAGGTGAAGCACATTACATGTCCTTTCAGTAATCCTTTGGGCTGTCTAGGATCCTTACATGGTATCAGGGAGCAGAAACAGTTGTGTAAATCATATCTAGTAACACACCCAATTACAGTAAGAGCTCTTTGATGAGCAACAGGAGCAGGCTGCTGAAATGTGCTTCCTATCTGTAAGACGGACAATCTGGATTATTCAGAGACACATGACCATTTGGAGAAGTCTGAGAAGAATCCGATAAGGACCTATTTTCTAGAACAAAAACTAAATTTGTATGCTTTTGGAGACATAACATTTTGACCTCTATTTACACATGGCTGCACATATATGCAAAGCAAATACATTATGTGTGAGGTTATGGTTCACAATTCAAATTTGGTAAATGCATATTATATAAGTTAACATTTACACATTGGCACCAGTTTACAAGTCATTATGTGGCAAAGAAAGAAGTTTGGGAATATTTGTCATGGCACAGGGAAGGTTTCTGGTGTTAAATAAGGCAGATACAGATTATATGTCAGTAATGTTTTCAACTTAAGGCTGAGAAACTACAAGCTCTGAAGAAGCCAAGGAAGAAATATAGTATTTGGTTGTGTTTACTGTAAAATGAAAGGCTATTTTATCTCAATCAAATAAAACAAAATAAAACAACAAGTGGACTGCAAGTCTGATACTGAAATAAATCCATTTTAGTCTCATGTAATTGCTTATTTGATTCTCAAATATGACATGAAGTTAGAAAACAAATTGATATTCTGTCACTTCTGTTTCAGTAAACTTAACTCAAATAGGTTGCCCTTTAGGTGCACGTTGGATGGAACAGTACTTGATCTTCATCCCAAGGAAATCAGTGTATTAAATTAGTTTGAAAAATTATTATCCAAACCATGACACTTTTTCAGACACTGTTTCAACTGCATACTAAAAAGACCAAAATTTCCCCTGAGAACCAGCACAAGCACACAAGAAGATGAAGCACTGTAGTATATCCTCCCTCTGCAAGAAAATGTATCAGCAGTAAAGGTGCTATATAAGCTCACACAAATACAGTGGAGACAAACTGCAGAAGACTTGTGGGCCTGGACCACCTTCCTCCTCCCTCCCTCTCCCCAGCCAAAATAAAGACAATTTTATGTAACTTTGATATGCCTCATGTATTTAAAGAGTAAGAAGGCATACAGACTCTATACTGTCTTAGTTATCGTCAGAATACTACAATCGGCACTAGAATCCACCATCCACAGATGATGCTAAGAAACTGAAGTGGTTTTTGTTGTTGTTTTATGTTATATATAAATGTACATATATTTTTATATTATATACACTTATAATTTAAAGAGATATATAAATGTTTCCTTCTCTACATATATATATACACACACACACATATATATATATATAAATAAAAGATTGCTCCCAGTTCAGACAAAATACAGAGGCTGGGTTCTTCAACGTGGCAGACAAGGTCGGCAGGGCAGGCTGCCTGACACTGCAGCTGCACACCTCATGCAGAAGTTCGCATCAGTGAACCTGCAGAACGTCTCACTGAGCAAGTGAAGATTATCACTTTAGGGATAGAATCACAGGATCGTCTAGGTCAGAAATAATCTGTATCATCTGTAATTTTAAGGTAAAATCAATGCAAGCTTAGGAAAAAAAATCCCCCTTAAAAGCCCAAGAAAATAGGAAATTTCTGGAAATAGGAAAAGGGTTGTTTTAGACATATTACCATTGTTAGTGGTATGCTCTACTTTAATTATAAAGAATTTCAGATTAGTTCATATGCATAATGTTACACCTATTAAATTCAGTGCTACAGAAATAGATATCAATGAAGAGATGACGAAAGGAGTGGCACTAAGTACAGACATGCACAGTCACCAGTTCCTAGAACTGAGAATAGCCACTGGAAACGTCTACAACAACCCAATGGCACCTTTTCAAGGATTCCGTTAATGCATATTCTTACCCTGTGTACAATAACAACCTCGAAAACATTTTAGATTTGATGTAATACATCCTATTTCCCTTGCTATTGTACTCTTGACCTTTAGATAATGAATACTGCTGGTTTTCCTGGCTTTCCCAGACATGTCTCGAGGAGGATCTGTGCATAGCATCCAAAAGACCCCCCCTTTCATCCTTACATCATCTTTGAATAATAAGCGTGATTGCGAGTTCTTTGCTTACAGGATCATTGCATTCCGATTTTATCATGATTCCACATTTTCTGGGATGTGTTCTGCACTCTTCTGTCATGTTTGCCTCCAAATAAACATAGCACATTATATAGAGAACAAAGGGATGCTTTTCCAGGCAAAAAAAATCTCCTGGTCTCCAGACCAGGAGACTGACAGAAAGCACTCCAAGAAGTACATAAGCATGTGAAGTAACACAATTCAGTTATGACTTCTCTTTTTTGCTTTGCTGAGTGGGATGTCATGCCAGCAGTACAAATGAGTGCTATCTCCTGACCCAGTTCTTGCTGCTGAGGTCAGCACGGCTGCAGAGGAGCGTAACGCAAGGAGATGTGGCTGAAGACACAATAGCTCCACCTGACCCAACGACTGTTGAGGCTCCTATGTATTTTCATTACACACCTTCATTTTTCAGCTGCTAGTAAGTCATTGTCACACCACAGGCTGAACCCCCTCAGCCTTGTAAGCGCTAATGAACATAAAGCTGGACTTCATACCAGAGATACGTCCAGGCTTCCAGCTGAAGCCTAGCATTGATCAGTCAAGGGTACAAAACACGGGGAGCAGAAGGCTGTTACTGTAGTGAGCTCCACAAAAAAAAAAATAAAAAAAAAATGTGTGTTTGAAATGGGAGTCAATCTATTGCAGCTGGCAGATTGCGATGAGACCATGTATTCTCGTTACAGCCCTATCTGCAGGAATTGGGGGCAATTTAGTAAGCTAACGGGGAGGGGGAAAACATCAGAGCACTCAGCAATATGTTACAATAATGTCTAGAGGAAATGAAGCACAGACATCAATGTCCATATTGTGAATATGCTACGCTCTTGGCCTCAGAAGTGTTTCTTTTTAGATTACTATGAGAGTTTTTTAATGTAAACTTTAGCAACATTCTCAGTTAAAAAGCATGTATTAAGCAGAGAATAATCTCCAGCTTTTACTTCATCTGGTGGAACTTAAATGGAGTGAACCCAAGGAAACTGCAAAGAAGGTAAAAGCAGTCATCATACTTGGTGTCTTCCCCAACTATTTCATCCTTCTAAAAATTCAGAAACCATTGATCAGCATAGTTGCTATCTCAGAAAAAAAAAAAAACAAGCAGCAAAATGGGAATAGCCTTTGCTGGCCCCTTCTGAAACAATGCATAAGAACAGTATCTCTCATATACATACAGTAGCTATACATAGATAGGAAAACATATTACCATAAAAGAGTCAAAGTGAAATGAGACTTAACTTAAAAGCAGATTTAATATTCTTGACAGAGCTTACTATTGATCTGTTCTTTTGTTTGTTTTGTTTTTTAAGCTAAATAAAACTCTAGTACAAAGCACAGCGTGTCTCAGGAGAGCATTACTTCATGCTGTCCTTTAAAGCATGATGTCTTTCCAGTACTGAACAGGATTATCCAGCAGGTGAAAATGTATTTCACCCACCTGCAGATGAGGGGCACTCTTGGTGGTTTCACACCAGGCAGTGAAGCCCACAGCACCAATTCTTTCCAGTTAGTGCCCAGTAAGGTAAGATGGAGGTTAGTTAGATCATCTATAACAGGATATAAAGTCGGACTAAAGAGAAAAAGAGAATATAAACACCGGAAATTATACAAAAGATTAAAATGGTTGCTATTATGGTGAGACAGCTTTTTGTTTTAGGCAGAAATTGAAGATGACCATGTGTCACATCTGCACAGCCCAGTCTCGCTACCAGCTACCCGGGCTAGTTATCACACGCATGGTGTGCGTGCCCGCCCGCACCGTACAGTATGACGACAGTAGCCTTAGTCCCAGAACAACCCTGTCACACCGGTGCAGTAATTTGTGTGTGGCAGTCTCAAAGGAAACCGAGTTTCAGTGGGATGTGGCTACCCAGCTCACTTCGGCTTCTGCCATAATCCCGGTCCCCAGGGTTTTTCTCCGCCTGTCTCAGCTGTCCTCCAGCATTCTCCACACTTGTCTCAAACACAAGCCCTTCCCTCCCAGCCCAATTAGCTTTGGCTCTCACCGCAGCATCAGTCAACCCGCTATGGCCAGATCAACAGTAGCCTCTTTCATCTCACAATTACAGCAAGGCTTATTGTGTTAATGCCGTCTGCTTCAGCCTCTGAAATATGCTTCTGTAGGTCATTTGTGCCAGAAAAATTAACTAGAGAAATATCTGTCAGACGTAGATACTAATGGGGCATAAAGGTGCCAAAAATGCAAAGAGCTAGTAACAGCTCCAAATATTGAACACAGCAGTCACGTCACCTGTAATTCCCAAGGGCTGATTGCAGGCCTGGCAGCTGTGCTGCTGCCCTCACAGCCTTCAGCTTCCAAGTTCCCATCCTAACCCAGCCCAGAGACTCCATCCGGCAGCCCAGGGACAAATACAGGATCAGTTACCCGTACCTGCTCTCGGACAAGGACGCAGTGACTCTTATTTGATTGCATTTTAATATTTCCTCTGTATTCTTGTATCACTACGAGTGCTGATTTGTACACCAATCAAGTGATTCTTTAATCAAAAAAGAAAACGTGGTTCAAATCAAATGCATCTGAAATACGATATGCTAAAATAAATAAAGAAATGCAACTTCATTTCCTGGAAACTAGAGTAAAATTCTGACAGTTACCCAGACACAAGTAGAGTCATTCCACCAAACCCAGAAAGTCAGCCCAACTTTACTCAGCATGAGGAAAAATGCTGTATTTCACAAGAACATCCTAAAAAAATCAAAGGTATTACAGCCTGTGAAAGTAAGGTTTCTAAAAGTGGGTGGATCACTTTCAGTAAATCCCCAATTCCAAAATGTAATTGTGTTCTTTGGTCAGGAGTTTTCTACAAGCAAACCATATTTTCTTCTGCATTTGCTCTTCACAATTACTTCACAAATGGATTACTACAGCTTGTTTCACTGCCAGAATCTGTGCTTTGCAATTGATTCCTCAAGTCCTGATTACCCTAGGGGAGAGCCATGAGATTTGCAAAGAAGCGTGAAGACTAGTTTATAGGCATTTCCAGGGTGAAAGCAAACTTCCCTTTATACCTGCACACGTAGTTATAGTCCTTTAGATTTAGGACCACAGACTTGCATATATAAATAAATGTGGGGTAACATTATTTCCAGAAGAATTTCTCCCTCTTCATTCCTATGGCGGTCCTGTAAGCATCGAAGTAATAATGACAATGAAGAAAGAACAAATTCCAAGGAAGATTCAAGTGATTTGTAATGCATATGGAAGTGTAACCCTGGGCTGGTATAAATGGGTATTGCTATGGCACTCAGGGCATTTGTGTTGGTCCCAAAGTCCCACCCAGCACGTGGCCGTTAGAGGCCACCAGACCGAGGTCAGCCTATGTCCCCAGCCCAGCTGACCCAGTTTCTGCCACCGGGACTCTGTGTGCAAAAAGGAGCTTCCACAGAAGAGAGACATTTAACTAAAATTCTTCGGTTTAGAAATCAACTGAAAACCTTATGCTAGCTTAACATGAGAACAGAACAATAACATCTTCAGTCCCAGCATTCAGCTTTTTTTTTTTTTTAGGCCACAGAATGAATATCTGTCCTGATCTACATCTAAAGCAGTGTATTAGGTGTTTTATTTTTGTTCTGTGCTCTCTACAACTCTTTCGTCCCCAGTCATTATGTTCAAGATGCAGAGAAATAACATGGATTTTTAAAGCTCTCATTTTCTGCCCAATTCAATAACAGATAAAAAGTCCAGGACTTCTTTTCTTGTCTCAAAACAGAATATCCTTGACCTGTCCTACAACATATGGACTAAGGAAGAAAGGTGAAGTCACGAGGCCTACTATCAGGAACACTTGAAATGGGGAGGTGGGGGGAACAAACAACCCACAGAACAAGAACCACCACATCTGAAGGAAGAAAAGCAATGAAAAACGGGTAAAATTATCCCTTGAGTAATGCTAGACAAAACCCAGCCTAAAGGTCACTGAACAGTGGAGCTGTTCCAACGTGTGCCACAGTAACATCACAATACTTGCTTCTTCTCCAGCAACATCCCTTCATTCTTTCTGGAAAATCAGAGTACCACATGTCAGAAGTGTTCCTAACCAGCATGCTGAGCACCAAATGTGAACTATAATTCATAAATTCATGCTCAGTTAATCATAATTTATAAGGAATGGCTCTGTTAATGCTTTTCCTAACTACCTAACCTATTTTGAGAGATGCAGACAGAATTTTAGTTGTGACTTGCTCTTACGAGTGACAGCCTGCGTATACCTTGGCAGCTGTCAAAGGCAACAACCTTCCCTCAATGAAGAGAAAAAACGATGCTCAGAATTGCAAAACATCTGAGAACAGCTTTGAATGAGAAGCAGAAATGAAAGTATGTAAGGGCAGAGAACATCATCTCTTCCCGTGTAAACCCCACTGAATAACGAGTGGAAAAGACCAGAGCCTTGGGTCATGCCAAGGCTGACTAACCTTAATTTTGCAAACGAGCAATTTCCAAGCGAGGCAACTGAAAGAGGAGAGAGGTCCAGTATCGCCAGATACTATTCTAGAGTTATTCTTACGTGACAGCCAGATAGCAAATCCCCTTGATTTAGGAGTAAAGCAAGAAGCCTTACCTACATGCCTTGATGTTTTTGCTAATCAGAACGAGGAGTTAAAGGCAGACTGGCTAGATGCTCTACCTGATTCAGATTCTAACATAAAGGAAATTGAAGTTAGAACCATTAAGGACAAGCACACAATTTATGGAGCCGGCATCGGCTTTATACCACAGGACATTTTTATGGATATCAGAAAGCTGGACTTTATGGTTCACACTTTCTCAGCTGTGTAAGCTGAGAAGAGTAGCAATAACTTAATGAAACCTTGAAATCCTGTAGCCTAATTTGCGTCAGGCATCCATCACAGATACATGGCGATATTTTAGAACTGCCCAGCACATATTCAAAGACTGTTTATGCTAGAAAACATATAAAAAAAAAGTACTATAACGAGCCGAGAATTATATTCAGAACCCTCTGATGTGTTTCTACCAATAAAACCTGGCTTATTCATCCGTGCCAATTAAAACTTAGAGGCAAGATGGAATGTATTTTTCAAACTTCCTGCAATATCATTTCAAAAGTCTCCTGCAGCCCTCAGTATTTCAGGACTTTCCAGCCAGGAGTTGAGCTAATTGTATTCAGACCTGTCAGCGCTGCACTTTGGGCTGTTTTCTCTCTCTTCCCTCTCCACCTTCTCATTTTAGCAGCTATTTTCCACCACAAACCAGTAAAACCTGCTACGAAAAGCTGAGCTCGGCAGTACTAGAGCACCGCTCTCGGAAAAAATCCTGCGGGGATTGGGGCCTGCGGGGCCGCTCCCGGCCCGGCCCGTCCCGTCCCGTCCGGTCCCTGCCGCCCCCGGGGCCGCCAGGTGGCGCCGCAGCACCGGCACCGGCTCCAGGCAGCCCGGCGGGGCCGTTCGGTGCCAGCCCCGAAGGGCGAAGGCGGCGAGCAGAAGGGGACGGGGGGGGCAAGCCCCGGACACCAGGGTTGTGAAACCGAACGAAAGCCGCTGCTGCTCGTCGCTGCAGCCTGGCGAGCGGGCTGCCGGCTCGGTTTAGGATTTAATAAACTAATTTTGGGGACGGGTGAGGAGGGAATGGTTGAAAGCTCATAAACACTTCTTTTTTTTTCCCCTCCCTCTTAGGTAATTGAAACCCAAGTTTCAGAACAGCAGTTTGAACGCAGGGAAACACTGTGGTTTATGAGTCTTCACACATTTGTGCTCTCAGATCCGAGACTGTCACAGCAATAAAAAAAATCTCGTTGCACTCTGTAAAAAGAAAGTTATGTTACCATCCCTGTTTTACTAGCAGAAAAGCTTGGACACCCAGGGTGGAGCAATTTATCCAAGTTACCCCATCCAGACACAGGAAACTCAAGACGTTTTGCAGCCCAGAGTGCTCCAGTGCCTCCTCAGAAATGGTGAAGACTGAGAAACCCCCCCAAGGGAACTGGCCATCTAGTTCCTGTTTCTTTAGTCCATGCAGGCACATCTATAAGGGCCTATAAGGTGAATCTGGAGCCTTCTTTGTGAACGAACAGCACTTAACCTCTCCCCATCCTGCCCCTCTTTCTCACCAAACAGACTCTTCTCTCCACCACTCCCTGACAGGGGTGGGAAGGCCGAAGGCAAATGTTTAAGCAAGCACAAGAAGGGTCTAACTCCTGCTTCGGTGTGCTGTGGCCGCAGCCTCCCTGTGGTGCTGGAGCTTGGAGTCAGCAGCCGGCAGGGAACACGGCGCCACCCACCAGGAGAAGCATCCCCGCTTGCACAAGGCTTGAGCTGATGCAGCTCCTGGCCCAAGATGGTTTGGGCAGCCAGTGAGAGGAAGAGTCTTTACCCATTACCCAGGGTTCCCATCCCATCGCTGTCTTTACTTCAACTGAAGAAGCCAACTTAGATTTGTATTTGCCTTTGAGAGGACAAATAATTTCTTCTAACACTGCAGGTTTAGTAGCCACGCCACTCAGCGCTCGCTGCTGCCCAGGCGTGTGGTGCTCCTGCACGCTGGTGGGGACGAGGGCACTCCCCGCCGAGAGCAGACCTAATGCCCAAGCCAAACGCGTGGCCTTGCCTGCACTCACCAGGAATTTTTCCCTCTGTTCAACAATGAAAGTACTTGAAACAGCACGACTCTGAAAAAAACACTGATGCATGAATAAGTTTACTCGAATTCGCAGTCCCACAGAATCCAATTAAACAACCCAGGAGCATAAAGTTATTCATGTATTCAAGGATACAGACAGCTGGGTCCGACATTTATTTTGGTCTGGTGCCAGTTACAGTAACTGTCCCTTTATCTGTATTTCATTTCTCAGCCATACAATCAAAAGTTAAATTCAAACCATCCTATTCCCTGTGGGTTCACAAGGATGAAACTTTTATAGGTCTTTAAATACATTATGTATCAACTACTTGTGTCTGTTTTCTAGCAAATCTCCCATGGATTCTATGGGGAAAGCACAAGACAATGAATTATGTATTCAGGATTTTGTGCCGATCTTTGTGTGTAATTGTTACAGTGTTCACAACAAAAGGAACACAGCTATTTGATAATTAATTATGCTCTAATTGCAATCACCTGGGAAAAACAGATAGCACTGAGAGCCAAAGAGGGGTCAATAATATTAGTATAGTTGATCACTAATCTTGCATATACAAGTACCAATTAGTTAAGCAGAATTAAAGACTCGGTGATCATTTGCATGAGGAATTCTGAACATAAACTGAACTCATGGAAAGTAAGAGAAAGGAAGCCACCAACTTGATCTGAAATGTGTGATATTTTCCCTCCTTCAGCTTGCATCTAAGGGATTATCACCAGGCTCTGTGCATCCTGGAAGCTGATTACATCTCCATTTACTATCCCTTCAAAGTCACAAAAGGCACATGCTTGGTATACCGTGGTTCTAAGAAAGAAGAACACAAGCAGGAAATGTCAACAGCGCTGGGAAGAGGAACGGACTAAGCACAGCGAGGGTGTTTACCGCATCTGAACTTAAAGGTGGCACTCGGGGACCAAGGCAAGCTTTCATCTGCAGCAGAAGCTGAACCTTTGGGAGGAGTGGAAGCACTGATGCCTGCTCAACACCGCAGTCAGCCTGCATATGATAGAGAATTGACAAATTTCTGGTCTCAGTTCTGCAAATAGCTTCTCTCCACACTGTGGAAGCCAGCTGTGTTGTATTAATGTACATAAGAGAGATGGAAAAACAGGCCCATTCACTTTATGTAATGACAACCAGATGCTAAAGTAAAAGTTGGCCTAGAGATGGCTGGAAACCAGCTGTCTGCCCAGGGAAGGCAGTTGGTCCATCCACATGCAAAGAGAAACTGCTGGTGAAGCTTTATTACTTCAGGAGAGTGGGGACTCAGTCCTTCATCTTGGGGGGAGGTAGGGGGAGTGTGGAAACAGCCTTAACTACCACCGATTCAGAGGATGTTGCACCAAACCACAACGGGATGTAAATTTGGGGCTGCTATTTTGAGAGCTCTTATTCATCTCCAGAACAGCAGAGCTGGTTCCCAGCCGTTAGATCAGCAATAATGACAGGACTGAATGGAGCCTTTCATGGGTTTGATGCTACAGGGCTTGCCCATGACTCATTGGCTTGTGCCTATGGTGGACAGAATTCATAAACCCCATCCAAGTACAGCACAGAAACCAGCACAGCTCATCATGTGCATTTAGTTTGGAGCAGCCAAGAAACAACAGCTTAACATTTGTAACAATGCTAGAGCAGAGGAGGAAAAATTCATCATAAATAAACCTTACAGTATGCAGATAGATCGTCATGCTCAGCTACTGAAGTGGAAGTTCTGCTCCTGCCCATTCATATTGCCTTGTAGTTATCAAGGCCTCTTATCTTGATACTTGAAGCTAGTTAAGCACTAGAACCTTCTTTCCCCTTTCCAATATGTTGTACATATAGCTATTGCCCACCCGCTACACCAACATCTTAAAGTAGTTCTGTGCAATGTTGTTATTGTCCTGCTTACTACTGCTCCTACATCTCCAAGACATTTGCCTTTTGACTGAAGGGGGGAACCCAAACTCCTAGGTCAGGGTGAAGAACTATTACATGCATTATCCAAATTGCATTACTTTTCATCTGAGCTATGCTTGAAGATACCGACTGTAAAGTTGTCTGCACTGAAGTTTCTAGACCTCACAACGGACTCTGGGACTCCCACATGGTGCTTATATTAAGCAAAGTGTGGGAAGTCATAGTCAGTTCACAAACAGCAATGAGAAACCTGCTCTGTGTCACTATGGCACGTTTGCAAAATGACATTTTCTCATTAAAAGTCCCATCTTAAGTCCACTGAAGGAAGGGCAGGTTGTACAACGTGATGCTTGGATCAGATCCTGACAAAGCATCCGAAACAGGTGTTAATGAACAGCAAACACCCAAATATAACTTTGCTAGCAGGACCTGTAAGTCAAACGGATTACAGAAGCAGACAGAGCCATGTACATCCCAGGCCCTTGGGAGCTTTATTCTCCCATGATAATTCTAACCTTGAAGTTAACTTGGGCTCCCTTGTCAGCCATCTGTCTTACAATAAGTCTACATCCTTATGTATTCTCTCTGCCAAAAGGCAACTTTTAAAATGCTGTAAAATAAAACCGTGTACAAATTAAACAGTCAACACATTTTACTGCTGCTCAGTAACTAAAAGGCTTTCACTACGCTATGCAATCTATAACTGCTGAAACGCGTTTCATGTGTGTTTATAAGTCTTCCTATATTTTCTTCTCATTACTCCAAATACATTTTAAAAGCTTGTTAAGATAGATTTGTTGGTGTTTTATATCTAGCTGACTGTGCATGTTAAAGGCTTTACGAACAACTTTCCTAACTTGAAACATGCTATTTTTCATGCTGCTTGTTATAACACGTATCATTCCAACCATGTACATTAATTGGCTTGTCTAGGGAAACAGGGCTCAGTTTATGAAGTCTGTCATCCTGCTTTGTAGCTTAATTATAAAATAAAATTATTTTCCTTCTCTGCAGTCGGACTATTTGCTCTGTTTTTTTCCCTTCCTTCTGCTGCTGTTTTAAATTCCAGGCTTGCACAACTGATGTGTAATGTCCTATTTCGATGGCAGCTCCCAGGGCAGCATTTGTTGGTAAAGCTACTCCCACTGTGAGGGTCCAAACCTGAACTTGTAAGCACTTGGATCTAAGACATACCAAAAGAAAAACCACATTTAAAAGAAGTCTATCATTTGTAAAAGAGTTAAAGGGCTATTGAACGTTGACTTGTGATGTGCTGCACACACCCAGTCACCACACAGCACAGATGAGGCTACCACATCCCAGAAACCCCAGAAGACAGCGCTCATACGTGACTTCAGGTAGAGAGACACAACAAACCTGGAAAAAACAGGGGCACAGTAACTTTTACCAGAACCAGCCTCCACGGTCAAGACAGACACCAAGCTCACTTGATACAGATGCTCTGAACAAAGCACCCACAACTAAATATACGATTCTTAACTTTGCTGTGGTTAGTCATAAGGGTATTCATTTGCAATAGCAGTCATTACTCAATAGTCTATGGCAAAGCTAGAAGCCAACAGCAGCCTAAAATAGAGCATCCAGGAGTACAGATGAATCCCGGTGGTTCATTGCAAACCACAAAGCTGAAGGATAAATCACAGTCTCACTAGCCACAGTCCACCACAGAACCTCCACCAACTTCAGAGGTGCCAGGAATTCCCCGGGGGGCAGGAGGGAACAGCAAAACAGCAAGAACCTTAAGCACAATAAAACTTTCAGAATACCTAAATATGCCAAAAATTTCTTTCTTCCTGATATACTGAGTACTGCACAATTCAGAGGTCTGATCCTGTAGCAAGTCCCCTGTACCATAAGCCAGAATCTCAGCTCTCTACTCCTTAATCAATACTCCCAGTTATTAACGGCTCCAAAATGCCTTTCCGTAGCCCTTAGGGTTTTTTAGAATGAATGGAAAAGAATAGACGTGCTTCAGTAACACGGTATTTTTTTCAGTAGGTATACTGTGAAAAGCCCTCACCATTTAAGAATAAAAGTAATGGATACAGAGGGAACACAATATTCTTTTGATTTATGTAGAGCCACAGTAACTTCAGATAGAAATTAAAGTTACCAGACTTCACAATACAGTCGCTACTACAAACTTCGATTGTTATCACACACAACCTCATCTCCTTTTACAAAGAGATCAATCTTACCTAAGACAAAAGTCTTCTAGCTGACAGTCCCCACTATAAAAACATTCAGGTAAAAAAAAAAAATAAAAAAAAAATCCCTGTTCTCAGAAAGGCACAAGCTCCTCCAAGCCTTCCTTCCAGGCTGTGCCAGCCCACTCCCCTCCCAGGAGGGCAGGAAGGCCATATGTGCCAAAGAGTTATTGGCATCATCTGCGTCTAGGCATTCTGTTAATGATTTAGGAAATCTGTTAATGGGAAATTAATTGGAATCAAGACCAGTCAATTGCACAGATTTTCCCCTTGATTAACACACCCACTTATCGACAGGATGAATTACAAGTTGTGCCATTCACTGATGCAGCTGAACCCTGGGGAACTTTCTGGTGTGTGCAGAGCACGATGGCATTTAACATGTCCAAGAATCTGCCAGTGCTAGGAGAGTTAGCAAAGCTGCAGAAAATGAAATAATAACTGACCAGGAGGAGTGAAGCTCATGTCCTTGCAATGCCTGCCTGAGGACTGTGTGTGGGCTCGAAGAGGAGCTGATGACCTTCACCTGCTCCATCTCACACTTCTCAGTTCTGAATCCTAGAGTAACATTGAGGTGGTAAATGTGGTGCAAGACTGTATTACAGATTACAAGCTGCACTAACGCAGTGCCTGGACTAGAATTTAAAAGATACTAAGTGGGGACAAGTTAGCTAAGTAAACCCCAGCACGAATATTCCAAGCTGAAAGGGACGCACGAGGATCATCGAGTCCAACTCCGCACAGGGCCACCCAAAACCAGACCATGTGTCTGAGACTGTTGTCCAAATGCTTCTTGGCCTCCAGCAGGCTCGTTGCCATGACCACTGCCCTGGGGAGCTGCTCCAGGGCCCGACCCCTTTCTGCGGGGCTGCTCTCCAGCCACTCGTCCCCCTTCCTTTAGGTATGTCCAGGGTTGCCTCGTCCCACGTGCAGAATCCAGCACTTGCTCTTGTTGAAATTCATGCAGTCGGAGGTTGCCCAGCTCCCTGATTTGTCAGGATCTCTCTGCAAGGCACCTCCACCCTTGAGGGAGTCAACAGCTCCTAATTTAGTGTTGTCACAAACTTACTTATTATGTGTTCGTGTCCTGCATCCAGGTCATTTATGACAACACTGAAGACAACTGGCCCCAAAATGGAGCCCTGGGGAACCCCACTGGTGACTGGCCACCAGCTTGCTGTAACCCCCATCGTACCCAACCCATAGCCAATTGTTCACCTGCCGCAGTATGTACGTGTCTAGCTGTATGATGGACATTTTGTCCAGAAGTGAGAAACAGTACTGAAAGCTTCGCTGAAAACCAGAAATATTACATGAGCTGGATTCCCTTGTTCAACTAGGTGGATAACCTTGTCATAAAAGGAAATTAGGTTCGTTAAACAGGCTATGGATAGCTTCCTGCCATTGCTCTGGCTCCAGCATTTGGGACTTGATCCTATCAAGGTCTGATAGCTATTAAATGTTTGTACCTTACTTTGCCATGACTGTAGATAGCATGTCTGCTCAGTCTTCAGTCTTCCTTTTTTCCCTTTTTCCTGTAAGCAGCAAGAGATGGCATTTCTCCTGTGATCATGGCTAGGGTCAAATGCTCCTCCTTCTTACATTTGTGATTTCGGAAGCCCCCTGTTGAAGTCATTGAACCTAGATTAGTACAAGGCAGGTATGAATCCAAGCAGGTCATTAAAGCCTCGGCAAAGCTCAGGAGCACCCACCGGTACAGGAGCGCTCAGCACCTGAGCCTCCATCCTTTGTTTGGCTGTGCCGTTCAGCAGTCTCCTTAGAGCATGCCTGAAAACACCCTCAGTGAATGCCAACAGGTTACACAGCATATTCGTTTATTCAGTCCCATGAGTGTTAGCAAATTACTTCTGAATAAAAGTTGGATGGGATTGCCACGAGCATTCAGATTCATCCAAATGCTACTCCAACATCACAGGGAGAGCACTTCTCCTGCTATAGCTTGCAGTTGGCCGTATAATCTAGGGCAGCCTATTTTCATCTGAGTTCAGTGTTTTACAATTCTGCATTAAGTATGGTGAATAATAATGAGAGAGCCCTGCAGCTGCTTGGGCTAGTTGGCAACATGGAACGACAGGTCCCAACGGGGAGGATCAGACTCTCCACTACTGCAACAAGTCCCGCTGTGTGATGTGCTGCTCTCCCGACGTGTTCCCCATGCTGCCTGGTGAAGAAGGACAGCCTTTTATCTCAGGTAAGCGGCGATGGCTTGGAAGGAGCTGCTGATCAGTTTTGCCTTTGCTTTGAGGAGAGTAAGCTGGAAATTACCTGCTGTCAGCAGAAGGCTGAAGCCAGGGCAGAAGCAGAGTGCCGTGGCAAGGCAGGTTTATGTTGGACACCCAGCTCCCGTTGACTACGTGTGCATAAGAGGATCTCACAAATGCTGGAGACTACGGCTTTCCTGTCGGAACAGTGCCCCAAGGCAGTAAGGGGAGATAACCACTCGCCATCTGTACTGCCCGCAGTAGTACAGAGAGCACTGTGGGTGGGTTAATGATCAAAAATGTGTCAGCAGTGACAAAAGAGGAGTCTTTGAAGATTCAGTTAAAAAAAAAAAAGTATTTGAAATAAATTTTTAAAGGTTGTGCCTTCTTTTCACTTACTCCAAAGCTCCCGATGCTGGTCTCTCTCAGAACAGAACTGACCGGAGATTTCTTTATCATGCATGAAATTATTTTATTTCATCCTGGGGACTATGAGGAAATGACATGAAAACCATACAGAATATAGGTTTTAAATCTGACAGCAAGAAAAGTCAAACAGAATGATTTATACTAAGCTCAGAAACTGTATTCCTCCTCACCCACTGACTGTCCCAAGCCATGTCTCCGAGTGGAGCTACTAATTAACAATACATAAAACTCCATTCAGTTTGCAGGTCTCAGAGATGTTTCAACTGGAAAAGATTAATCCATCCCTTCCCATTACACCATTCACAGAAACCACACTGCATGGAGTGTCCCCAAAATGAGGTATTATTTCGCTGCGAGGCAAAGTTGGACACCCTTTCTTCAGCCAGTCAAGCTGTTAACAATTACTGGATGAGTGGTGGCATTTTTACATCTCAGAAAGCTTCATGAGTCATACCGCACAGGAGCTAAATTCGCAATATTAACAAAATTAACAACTCGAGTTAACAGATTTTTTTTTTTAAAAGAGTAATTGTTAGGGCAGAACAGATTTTTAAGATGCTGCAAATTAAAACATCTTACGTGATCTCTTCCGCTTGTGAGGAAGTAGAGGCTGCCTTTCTGATGAAGGGCACACACATGTCCTGGGCACAGGTACGCGCATCCACCCCCTCACAGCCCTCCCCTCATGAGGACTGCTGGCTACCTACATCTCTCCTTCACACTGCTCCCCATAATTTCTGGAACTACACAGGGAACAAAGGATTTTCCTTCTTCTTCCTAAAAGCCACAGTGCTGCTGTGTTGAGCAGTTTACCTTTACAGAACGTGACTTGCCCAAGCTGCAGAAAGCAGCCTCTGCCTGGCTGCCTGCACCGCCTGCTGTGGGGTGCCCTGAAGCTGACTGCAGGGCTGCAGGCACATAGCCTGGAGTTTAGGCTTCTTCTTTTGAAACCAGAGCTGTACTGCACATGGCCAACATGGAGCGAGTGTCACGTACACATGACATTGCTACAGCAACAAACTTCCTCAGAGAAAAGAGCATCAGATGCCTAGGGCTGGGACTCCCGGAATGGCAGACCTATTCTGAGCCTCCATCGGTTTTGCCATCTACAAACCGACCTCATCTGTCTGACAGCTGAAGCATACGAATGAGCAAAACCAATAAGGGAAGTATCACCTTAACGTGTAACTTACTGCAGCTCCTCTGCCGCAACGCCTGTGCTCTGGCGTGCTGGGATCTGCGTTTATCACCAGCTGTGAGCACACCTCCCGGGAGTACTGAAGCTGTCTGATGAGCAGCAGTAACTCAGGCAAACAAGAGTAACTACTGCTGTGATTGTGTGCCCATACTCTGAAACTGTTTGCCTCGCTGTGTGCTTGAGCCCCTTGAGGGAAGCTGGCACAGATGCACGTTAGAGACTGAAGCCCTGCTCCGGGTGCCTGTGCCTGGAGCTCGCTTTCCTCCGCTCCCAGGACAAATGCATGGGAAAGTGCACATTTCATGGAGCCACCTGCCTGCTCCCCTTGCTAGTGATTCAGCCAAGTTGGCTTCTCTGAGCTGCAACCGCATCTACATCTGGTACCTAAGGTTCAGAAACCTTTTGGAGACGTTTGGGGAGCAAGCAAGCTGAGAGCATGGCAGCGGGCAGATGGTGGCCAGATGTGCACACCTTGTGCAGAAGGTGCAGGACTCAACAGGTCCCTACTTCTCTAAGTGTCATCTGTCCATCTGTTTGCTAGCGCAGGATGGCTCGTCTTTTAGACTTATTATATCTGTATCAGAAATATGCAAGAGGGATTAGAAACATAGCAGCAATTGCCTGTCTGACCCCCCAGGTTTCCATCCCACCAGCTTTATCTCTAACACAGGCAAGGATGTGTTAGGGCAGCTGTTCTGGATTCAGCTATAATGTACCCCTGCTACACACAGGGCATCCTAGACGGCTACACAGCTCCTCCTGCCCACTTCCACTTCATCCAGTCTCCCTCCTCCTGCAGTCCCATCCCAGCTGCAGTTGCAGTTACAGTTCCAGGGCATTGCCCCCAGAAAGGCGGAGGAGCTTTGCCAATTTCTGCTGCCTGAGCCTCAGATGACAGGAAGACACAGGGTTTACAGAACTCAAAAAATAATTCCACAGGGAGTCTAACATCTCCTGCGTGCCAGCTGGTGCTGTTTGCTGCAGCACAAAGTGCCTTCAGGGTCGGTCTTGTCAGTCTGCGCTGACGACGAAGTCAAAAGATGATTCAGTGATGCGACGTGCTGAAAGGAATGAACACTGGAGGCCCCTGGTCCCAGCGCTCAGCAATCCGCATCTCCACTGTCTGCAGCTCTTGGCAACTCTACCGGAAGAAGCGTGATTCATGTCTGAGCAGCGTGTGGGCCACAATGAATCACACCTTCACCAGAGCATCCCTAGCGGCTCCAGGCCCTCTCCCCTGGTGGGCACCGCACAGTTGCGAAGATGCCTTGGGTCACCAGCCCATGCTGCTGTGCCTGGTGCCGAGGCACCCAGACCTACCCGAACCAGGTAATACAGCCCCGCTCTCCCTTCCCGCTGCTTGGCAGATGAGGACGGGCAGGCAGTGCCCCGCTCCAGCAGACTGCCTGCATGCCCACGGCCCCCTGACAGCCCGCTGCCCTCACCCCGAGAGGGATCAGCACCAGCTCCATTTAAAGGCAGCAGCTTTGAAAGTGGTGCCTAAGCTGACGTTCAAACAACGATAACTTCTCTCTTCGAAGTGAAAGGACTGGAATGGGACAGCAGTTAGGTCGGTGAGCGTACAACTCGCTTTGCGGTAACCTCAGAGACCTGAAGTGCAGCTATGAGCTGCACCGTGCTGAATGCCCGTGGCAGCTCAAGGGAAAGGGAGGAAAGGAGCAGTCCTGTGCCTCACACAGGGAAGGTCTGAAGGATGGGTAAGATGCCGTCAGATATGGCACTTCCCAGCCCACTGTCTTGGGAGCCCACTGTGAGGTTCCTAAGCCTCGCTCAGGACCTTGGGTACCTTGCCTTGGCTCACCAGCAGTATTTCATTAAGTATGACAAGCACCTATCTGCACTAATGCTCACGACAGTGGGTAGATCACAACACAGGTATTTGACATTACATTTAATCTCATGCAATTTTAGGTTTCTGTCAAAAGAAGCAGTCTGCACTCCCTCCAGCAGTTTGTCCCTGCTCCATGTTCCTGTCCCCTTGCTTGACGACTGCGCTGATGAGGGTTTGGGGTTTTGTTTGTCTGTTTTTCCAGTGAGTTCGTTTTCCACCAAGCTTTGCCAACCACCTCTGAAATGTGCTCATTGCAGGATCCGAGGTAAAAGGGACAGCAGGGATGCAAAGCCAAGGGTGGAGCTGGGACCACTTCTGAGAGCAGCTGCCATTAAACAGGCTTAGGCGAAACCCATACCTTAATGGGAACAAGGATGTTTTCATAATCTGAAAGCCAGAAACAATGCTGAGGAGGAGGATAAAAACTGGAGACAAGCAGCAAAAGGCATGCAAAATGACAAGGAGATCCATTGTAACGCTCCAATTCCGGGCAACAGAACTGATTCTCCTTTGGCTCACCTGAAGCAAAACCCATTTGCACCACTCACATTTCTTCAGACGATTTCTAAATTCATACAGGATTTTTTTAAACCACCACAGCCTGGCTGAAAGCTGGGCTGTCAGTCCCGTCCCGTTTCATTGATTTGTGTGATTGGATGAGACCAAACATGTATGACCTTGCAAAAGTCAAAAGGCAGATGATGGGGAAAGAAGTCACAAGACATGCTGCCTTCCCACGACAGGTGCAGGTGAGGATTTAAAGTTATTCTGTGGTTAGTTATTTTCTCCTTTGAGGTCACCAGATCTTGGATGGTATTTTCTCTGTAGATTTCCTTTAATCACTTTTTTTTTAAACTAAAGGCAGAAATCCCTTGGATTCTTTCTGACAAGTGATTTCCATTGTAACTGAGAGAATAACAGGCTTTTACCGCTAATCTTGCATTGTTCAACTTTTCAACTAAAAACTGGCAAAATTATCTGCTAATGGAGGCAGAAACATTTGCATGCTAATTTGCTTCTGAATGATTTAAAAAAGATGTCACAGGCAGCTTGGAGAAATAACTATTTAAGAAGTCTACCCAATTTAATATTTTTATTATTGTTTGCTATTTATATAACAACACAGATGTCCCTGGTGTTTAACAGGGACGCTCATCATTTATGTAGCACTTTACATTTTAAAGACCCACACGAACATTAACTGTCTGATCCTACCAAAATCCCTGTCTGGAAGACGAGTATTGTTACCTTCCCTCTACAGATGGGATGTGGCAGTGCCACAGCTCCTCAGCACGCCCAAGACCACAAAGCGAGAAGGAACAGGGAGGTCACCAGCACCAGCTCCCACAGGTGGTCAGGAGCAGACGGGCACAGGGGACACCCCGTGCTCGGGGCCAGCCCTGGCCATGCTGGGCAGCCTTCCTCAGCAAGGACGTCCTTGTGTTTTAGAAGACTACTGCCAGATTCCTGGTCTGCTGCCCATTTCCGTGAGCCATCCTGCCCCTCCATTTATTCATCAATATGAAGCAACACCCAACAGAATGAGCATATATTTTGTCTCTGTACATGGCACGAGCTCCTGGGCACTGTATGATGTGGCGCCGTGTAACGCGGCTCCTCCAGATGTAAAGAACAAAAAATCCCTGTAATTGTAGCATCAGAGACTCAAAGCACAGACAGTACGGAAAAACATCTGAGGGCTTCATACCGGGCTCAGCTGCTAGAAACCAGGATTAACCTTTGTGTCAGCAACTGTCGCCTACGTGAATGTGAAACATCTTCCATGTGATCGCTGCTTCAGAGCGATACTCAGCCACCCTTCAGCTGAACCTCACCATCACAGCTGTCCTGCTCGTCACCTAAAGCCCCAGGGCTGTTCTTGCTCCTTAGTTCCAAGGCTTGATCCCACTGCTGCCTGCATGGGAAGCTCCTTTCCCAGTGGAACAGAAATACCCGGAGTTTTTTGTCTGCTTCCTTTCAGTCCTGCAACTGGGGAAGACAAAACCAAGAAGCCTCTCTCCTAGAACCAATGCCTTGTATATTAAGCTGACAGAAAATTGCTTCTCATTTCGTAAAGACGCCAGTATCTTGCATTTCCCAGCTGTCATCTGACAGATATGAGCATTGGGAGAGAAAATAAAACAAGCATCATGTATAAACAACCCTAGGGACTACATTTTGCAGCCTGTGAACATCAATGGTGTGCAATCCTCTGTTTGCTGAGTTGAGCAAGTACGCGGGAAGAACTGTACACAACAATTATGTTCAAACACCGCACAGCTCTCGAGCTTTAAATAGGGGGGCAAAACAGAGGTGTGAGTTGCTCTGAAATTGAAAAGAGAGATTTCAGCTGTTTCTTTAACACAAAGAGGTGAAGGTTATAAACAAGGCAGCCAGCCTACGCACAACATGACATAACCCGAGGGTGCTTGCATGGGCAGAGCTGTATGCATCCCTGGCACACCACCGCTGACTTCCCTACAGCTGCTCCAGGGATGAAACAGCAGCATTGCTCACCGTATTTCTGATAAAAATGCTAAAAAGAAGAAACTAATGAGTTTTATTCCACGCAGTATTTCTACTAAAAACCGGTGGGATGCTGTGACATAAAAAGATGCACAAAGGCCGACACATTCTTCAAACAGCTGCCGCTGCAGGTGCACGAGGTTTGCTCAAGGAGAGCTCTCGCCATGGGGATGGATGTCTTTGGAGGCGCCACGTGCCCTACAATGACAGCTCTTAGAACAAAGCCTCCCCTGTAGAATCTGTAAAGCCTACAGCAATACCGAGCCCCAAACGTATGCCTCTTCTCTTTGAGGTGGGCTATCCGACACTATAAAAACGGATGTCAACATCTTTGTCATTTTTTCAGAGAAATGTCTATCAGCACCATCACCTAATCTCTCACCGGTGTCCTCCACTCAGAAATGTCTTAAAATCAATTGACAGATATCTCTTTCTACCCTGAGCTTGTTCTCCTTTAAGGCCTATTTTGAATAACTTACTGAAGCAGAACTCCCCAGTAATCCCAAAGATCCCAATTCAACCTGACTCAGACCCTTGTCCCAAGCACCCAGACCTGAGTGTGGGTTAAGGAGCTATGTACAAAGAGTGCAAGGAAAATTACCGAGAAAGCTTTAAGTAGAGGAATAGTTCAGATAATTTCTTTAGAATAAATAACATTTTCCAAACTATGCCTATTAATGTCAATTTGCAATACCAAAGGAGGAGAAAATACACTACATTTAGTTTATAATGGCCCCAGAGTAATTACAGTGACGGTGTGCGCCTACAGGAGTGACACAAATGTGAACTGAATCCTTCCAGCTGGGAAACCCAGACGGGATGCCACGAGCTCCACAGATGATGTCAGGACAAATGGTAAGGGCAACAAGTGAAAACCCAACAAAAAAGTCCTTCTGACCTCAAAATCAATTACAAAAGTGGCAATAACCTGGGAGGATTATTCTGTGCAGTTGTTAGCTTAAAGGCTCCCAGACAGCTCACGCAAAACCTCCGCCCCTCTGTTCATCTCCAGTTACCAAACATCAGCAAGCCCATCCTCAGCTGGAGCAAGCTGGCCCAGCCCCACAGAAATGTGGCAACAAGAAGATCTAGTTCTGCTCCTCCCTAGAGCTGGCTGCTCCCCAGATCCTCCCCCTGGGGCTGTTGGTCCCTTCCACGAGAAGCATCACTCCAAGACCATGCTCTGATTCCCGTTGCATCTCTGGTGTACAAAACCAGCTCCAGATTGTGCACTCGAGAGTCAATAAAAGCCTTTCTACAGACTGAAAGCACAGGCAGGGTAAGGTTAATGACATCAGCCTACTATAAATTTCTCCATCAGACTTTCTTTTACCCAAACTCTGCGTCCCACCCTACAGCTTCATGTAAAGAATGGCTGGTTACTGCGGCACACATGCAAATATCAGTGGCAGAAAAGCACGGCCCTATTGACCACCCAAGGCTACTCTGCCCTGCCAGGAGCTGGCAGCCACCCAGGCTGGTGGTGCCGCCTTACCACAGCGAGCCCCAGGTGAGCGGACATGGGAGGAGGGCTCGTGGCAGAGCTGACAGACCTGGCGCCAGGGGAAGGACCCCAGGCTCCCCAGGGCCTGCAGGCAGCAGGCAGTCCTGACCTGGGCAGACGAATAGCCACAAATCCTTTGTTTTTTCCACCCCGCCTGGATTATTTTTATTTTATTTGCTTTTTCCCTTTCCATTTTGAGTTCTTTACCCATATTCAGGATGTAAAACATTAAACAAAATGAGAAACTCTCTTTCTATTGAAATGCTGGTATTGCAAACCAGAGCTAAATAAGACATAAGCTCATGAAAGTGATAGCCAGGTCTCTTGGAGAGCATGGAGAGGTGTACCTGCTCTGTACAGAGTGTGAGGTTAATTCCGTGCCTTCCTTACATATGAGAATACATCTGTCCTTCAGTGCTCCCAATTGAATCCAAAAAACCTGCTGTAGGTACAGCTCCTCTCTAGCCCTTCCTTTCCGGCAATGTGTGACCTCAGGTCTCCCTGATCCCTACGGCTGGTCTGTGAGACAGGAAAAAAAAAGCTCAAAATTAATGAACAAAATTAACTATCAGAAGAAAGGCAGAAGATTGTTTATACAAATCATGTAAAGATTTACACTCCATTAAGCCTCTCCTAATCCCCACATGGAAAATACAAAGAGCACCGCGCAGAGTACTCGCACTGCAGAAATCCTTGGTGGCAGACAGAAGGGGCATATGTTTTGTGACTAGAAAGGATAGACCAATATTTTGAAGAAAAATTGAGGCCGTAAGGACTACAGAGCAATCAGATCTATTTAAGGATCAGTTTGGGAGTTTTTACAACTACAAATAGAAATAGGATTTTGCTGTAAGCGTGCTATAAACGTAGAGCCACAGCAGACAGGGAGACATTTTTGTAGCATTTATAAAGACATCAAAGCATGGAGGGTAACGCTAGAAATAAGCTTTAGTTCTCAAAGAAAAATTATAAATGGCTGGAAAGAACTTAGAACTCTCCCAAACATTCAAAAGGTTCAGGGGCTTCTCATCTGCTATGCAACAACAGCACTGCTTTACCTAGGCGGAGGTTGCAAAAGAAGCTGGGTCATGCTTCCTAAATTGAGTGGGAGAGAAGTTTCCTTAACAAGCACCTGCAAAATACCTCAGGTAGGAAACCCGTGGCTGAATTCTCTTCTCATAATGTCTACATGCTGCCAGAAGCAGGGGCATTCAACGGCTTAATGATGAGGGCAAGGTCTCACAGAGGTTTCAGATGCCCAGATGTATGGAAAAAAAAATGGTTTCAAAGTTCACAGCAGCACCTGGCTGGCTTTCCCCAGGCCTCCCCACTAAACCCAGCTTCTGTGGGTCAGCCCTTCCACCCAGCCACCCAGCGCTCGTCCCCTCCAGAGTGCCCTGCACCACTGCCGGTGCGAAATGAAAACTAAATGCCAACAAATTAAGGCAACATTTAATTTAAATTACACAAATATTTCATCCTCCCCCCAGTAGAGGTGATGCTCTGTGGACAGAGGCCCAGCCCTGCAGCCTGATGTGCTGCCCCTGGCAGCCTGGCACCCAGACAAGTTCTGCTCAAGGAGCCCAGAGGCAGAATCAGGCCCACTGCCTGCGTTCAGTACGTTGGTGCTGGTACACTACCAAGTGATTCACTACCTCAAAGGCTAGCATACATTGAAATTGCTTTCTAACCCATGCAGTTCAGATGGCATGCCCCGAGTAATGCTGTGTTGCAGCCCTGAGCCATCTCCTGTTTGCCAGCCTCCTTGCAATGTGAAGGTTTATCCCAGCCCTGCTATCACAGACAACATGTGAACCAGATTAAAAGCTTCTTCTAGCCAGCTTGGGACTGTTGAAGCAACAAAAAGCCATGGACGGGACCTCCAGACAAACAAGACAGCATTTTCTAAGTGCATGTTCTGCCACTGGTCCTATTCACACTCCTAAAAACCACAGTAAGAAGACATTAGGGTTATAAGGAGAAACCATAAAAGAAGAGAAATGCACAGCAAGGGCAGAATAAGGCACACTCATCAAGCCTCTTGGTCCAAATGGGCACAGGAAAAGCAGTCGCAGAGCACCCCTGAGTGACGGGGCCGTGAGGGACACAGCACAGCCCAACCTGCTTCAGCCTCTCCCCAGTTTGTCTTTCCTCCTTTCTCACTCGGCTGGGGAAATAAACTGCTCCCTTTTGCATTAGGAGTTGATTCCTGCAACTGCTGCAAGCCCCTGCAGGGAGCAAAGCTCCTCCCGAGTCCTACCAAGGGCTCCGGCAGCTGCAGAGCTCAGCCCCTGCCCCGTGCTCGTCTCCAGACAAGCAAACAGCCAGGGGCACCAGGAAATGGTCTCTGCCCAGGATTTCCAGCTGCGTCCCAGGACTTCCTGATTTCCAGCAGCATCACTGTGTCACCCTGGTGTGAGACAAGGGAGCTTGGGGGCAGACACAAAACCAGCTCCCAGCAGCTTGCTAAGAGCTGTCCCTGCTATTTCTGCTTCACACTGGGCTGCAGAGAGAGGCTTCTGCTGGCCACGGCCTCTTCCCTCCTCCGATTTCTTCTTCCCAGCCAAGAGCTGGGACAAGAGCCAGCAGGCTTACAACTCTGTGTGCTTCACAGCTCGTCACTTCTCCTGGCACACCCCAGCTCTGCTCAGACTGTGTGTGCGTGGCGTGCAGCATCACCCCGCGCAAGGGCACGAGCCTGTTAGCCGCTCGGCTCACTCTGTTAACTGCCGGCACTCATCAGAGGTCATTAGTGAAACACCTACACCATGGAAACATGCATCAAAGCCTCAGAAAAAGCTTTCACTTGAGCTTAAAATAAGGCTGTGTTAATAAAAAGCGAGGGTGCCGTTATAACACTTACTGATCCGTGGTGTATTTTGGGAAGGAGAACCTGTCTTGGAGCCAGCCCCAGCTGCGGGAGCAGAGCCGAGCAGTTTGCTTAAAGCATCGTCTGCAGTGCAGCCAAAATTGGTGGAAAACTCAGACGTGACATGCAGGATGATGTAGTGTCACTGAGTGGACAGGAATACTGTCAGCGTAACCTCTTTGATATTGGGGTTAGACCTGGGCTCAGAAGCCTCGAAGAAAATAAGGGTCGTGTTATGCTAAGGGGCTGCAGGAGAAAAGACACAGCTTTATCCTCGTGAGATCTCCCATAAGGAGCTGAAGATGAGATGAGCATAACAAGCAACTGGCAGAAAGACAGAAAGTGTCATTACATTTGCATGTTTCTCATTTCACCTCCCCGCCGCTGTGAATGTTCTAACCTGAGCTCTGTGCTTTGGACCCGTTCTAAAAACTTTGAAACCACTCTGTGAAATCCCTGGCCCAGCCACGGGGTCTTTAATCACCCTGAAAGTGATGTCGTACAAGCAGGGACAAACAAACGTGAGAAGACAAAAGTGATCCAGCCAACAACTTACAGCGGATTTCTATCAAGAGCTACGACTTCAGACCCGAGCATCAGGAGTGGAGGAACATATTTACATTTATACAGAAGTTATCTAACCTTTCCAAAATGCCCCAGATGTTTTTGTTTCAATTCACTTTGGGTTTTGGACCAAAGGTGCAGATTATTTACTATTTTCTGCCAAGATGTTTCCACAGACTTACTTACACTGTTCCTTAGGAGAAAAATAGTTTAAGATGCATTACTGAGCCTCTTTGAATGTAAGTCTAAGTCTTGTCTGCTCCAGGAGTGCTGTAACCATGGCAGTGCATCTACATTTCAGACGTGCCTAAACTATCTGTACACCTCAAATGTTCATAGAACAATCCTTTCTTCTTTGAACAATTGGACTAAGAACCTGTAAGTCACTTGGGCATTTCAGCAGATCAGAGATCAGCACTAGAGCACGGCTTTGGCTCCTGGCACTTAGCTGGGGCACAGGGCAGGCCCAGATACCCAGAGCTTTGCTACTGCAGCGCAGGTAACTGCCAAAGAGAAGGGGCTCTTTGTACAGAGCGTGAAAGTCCGTATTGCATGGCACCAGTGTTCTTCACTATCACCTTTGCCTTCTTCCAGGAGAGGAACCGGGACATGAAGGACAGACCAGAAGAGCTGAAGAAGCAAGATGTCCAAAGGGAACAGCTGTGCCGGGGGAAAAACCTGTGTCCTGCAGCCTCCCCGGGGAACCCGGGCAGTCCCCAGTGGAGCCCCAGGGTCTTCGATGTTGCTCTGTAAAGGCCCAGGAAGGTGTATCTCCACAGATACTTTGGTGTTGTAAATCAGACAAATATTCATGGCCTGCTTTAAGAAAATGTCTCTCCATTGTGCTTTAGTGTACACCGCCACATCCCCTTGCCAGCACATCAGCTCATTTTTCCCTGGTGAATGTCTACTGTTCCTTGCACATCACTTCATTCTCTCAGACACTTGGCTGCTCTCAAAAGCTTCTGAAGATCCTCTCTGTGGCTTTCCTCTGCATTTGGTGGAGTCCAACCTAGAAAGCCCTACTGAACTTCTCCCACTTGCGCGTTTTAATGGGAAGAGACATCCAGACAGGACAAGAGGCTAGGAAGCTTCACGAACATGTGCACTGGGAACCAGCCTCCAGTGCCTTTTCCAGCAGCACAGCAAACCCCTGTGGTGTTACATTAATGCAAACTAGTATATAATTTAAATACAGATTTGCTGTGCTTTTGGGGGAAAGTTAGCGCTTGCTGAAAGGCGAGCAACAGCACTTCCAGTCCCAAACAAATGGCTTCAGTAGCACTCTGGCAGAAGCCAGGATGTTAAAACCAGAGCCATTACCCACTCGTTCATCAGCTGCACATTGTCTGGCTTCAATGGCGTTAGCAGCAAATGGAAGAGCATGATGATATTTATTCTTTATGGCTGAGAACTTTGATAAACAGCGGCAGGCAGCAAAGGCTAGTCAATTTATATTTCTTTCAGCATATATTCTTAAGAATGGCAGTCAGCATTATGGAAGCCATCAAAAACCTGGCTCTGACCTTAAATAAGTGTGCTCCTATGTCAGACAGTCCTAGGAAGGAGAATTTATGAGGCAGATGCTAAATGCAGGGAAGGAAGAAAAGTTGGGCTACTCTTGCTGTGCAAGTGCACAGCGCAGGGTGCTGCCACCAGTATTCAGCAACTTATTTGAACTCTTTGTGCTCCTTAGAAAAATAACTACCCTTAACATTTAGGCTGGACCACCTGTTGGTCTATTCCATTAACCCTCTAAAGAACAGCACGCAAATTCCCAGGGCTCCAAGCTGCTGGGTGTAAGCAGACAAGCCTCCTCATACCTGTACGTTTTCCCTGCCCCTGCAAAGCAGGCAGGGATACAAGTAATTCTGTGACTTTATGGACGAGAAAAAGTACTGGAGGAGCATTTTTTACAGCACAGGCTACCTTTTGTATATCCTTTCCTCGCAGAAAATTTTGCATAATAAAATCTTCCATGTTGCCTGTGATATTTCAGAGGATAAAAGCATTCATTAACAATTTGCTTTCCCATGTACACCGCTCTTTTGCAGAAAAGGAATCCCAGTCACAATACGACATGTTGGTCTTCTTGTTTACCTCTTCTCCTGGTTTAATCATGCTTTTCAGACAATGTTTAGTTATTCTTCTCAAGATAGCTGAAAATCATATTGCTCAAATTTCTTTTACATAGTAATCTGGAAGAGAATTCAATAAATGACTCAGAGCCCTCAGCTCTCCTGCATTTTTTATCCTGCTTTTAACTTCATTTGCAACCAAAGTGGTGTTAACTTCAGACCCACTCGTGATTTTCTTTGTGAAAAAACACCAGTGAATGCAAACTAATTACAATAGCAGCAGAAAGAAGAATTTTCACTTTTTTTTTTCCTATCAAAAAGATACCTGGAAGAACAGATACTTTTGTGTGCAGCCCCTTCAGGCAGGCACTGCTGCACTGCCACACATGGAAATGAGTCCCTGCGCGGGTGCCTCACACACTGCCCAGGTGCCCCCCACTTGGCAGCATCATGCTGCACCTGCAGGTCAGCCTCAGAGACACCAGCGAGGTTTGGCCAGCAGTGAACAAGGAAGAAGAAAAGCGAAGGAACTCTAAAATGAATTTACAACTCATGAACACCCCACTCCAAGTAGTGTCAAGCTGGTGGGACAAGCTGGTGGTCTGCCAGCTGACCGTGCCAGCCATTGCTTCATCCACAGAAACGCTGGGTTGTTGTTGTGCTTTCCACCCGCTGTTCCTCCCAGAGGCACTTTGCATCTCCAGGGCGCTCCTCGAGCACGCAGGGGCAACACCACGTCTCTCTGTGCTCTTGCTGAGAGCTGCCCGGGCTGGAAAGCAGCAGCATTTCCCCTGCTAGCACAGCTGTTTCTCAGATTTTCTTCCTAGGAAGAACTGCTCAGGGAAAAACCAATCAGGAAAAAAAAAATATTTTCCTTCATTTTGCAAGCAATAGAGCTGGTAGAAACATTTGGACTTTGAAAAATGAGAAATGGCAAAGCCAGAAGTAGCATCAGTTTTAGGGGGAAGGCATAAAATGAAAAAGGGGCAACTTTTTCCAAGCATTTCCCTCCTAGTTTGATTAAAACCAATTTAAAATACAAGCCAGCTCTCCGCAGAGCATGGGCACAGCAGCACCTTCTTCGTACGCCTCCCCCAGCAGCAAGGAGGAATCACGGCTTCCCTGCCCACTTGCCAGCTACCACTTCAGGGTTTTTGCCAGTTTATGCTGCTTCTGCTGTCTCCTCTCCTGTCTTTGTCTCTTTGTGAAATGTCCTGGAGCCCAGCCCAGCTTGCTCAAGCTCCCTACACATCTTGAATTTTAATTCCTTCTAATTCTAAATCATCTATCTCTCTCTTAAACCAAGTCACAAGGAGAATGAGCCGATTTATTCTTAATATACACCAAAACGAATCTGCAGAGAGAGTCCTCACGGCACACTGCAGCACGTCCAGCGGCTTGGGGACCTGCTGGGTGGGAATATTGATTTGAAAGGCCCAGGGAAGAGAGCTGGGGGCACAAAACTCCCCGTGAAGTGATTGCCCACTTTGGAAATACACTACAAATATTGTATATGTCAGTGGTCAAATAGATGGCCCAGGGATAGATCAATTGGGCCTGCACCTCAAGAGCCACCTCCGCTGCCGTATCACATCCCTTCACGCTCAGGCAGCTGCAAAGCAAAGCAGATCTGCTGCTGCTGGTGAGGAGCAGGTCTGAAAGGCAGTGCCCCCGCAATTTGAGAACCAAGTCGAAGAGAACCAATGATGGAGAACCAAGTCAGAGACATTTCCCCACCCAGTGCCTTATACTGCCTCCGCCAGCCTTATGCCAAAGTTACTTTGATTTTGATGGCCTTGTCTTCTGATTTACCCTCACACAAGGCTGTCCATGATGACCATGACCAAAGATATCAAACCTTCCTGGCCCCAGTATCAACACCAGGGGTACACAACCAGTGCCTGGCCTCCAGCTGGCCATTGTGCCCTGATCACCACCTTTTCTGACCACCAAGAGTTTTCTAAGGCAGCTGCCACAGTGCTGCAACTGGACTGAAAGGGAACAGAGACCTCCCTGAACACCGTGGCTGGCTGTATATACTTTTTGCCAAGTAATAATTAAGTTACTTTTACCCTTTCACATAACAGCTTTCATCTCTTCCCTGTATCTCTCTTCCACAGGCTGCACACTTCGCAGCGATGCTGGTATTGCATTTTCAGCACCCTTATTAGGGGCTTTTCTCCATCCCGCTGACAGCCTGCCGAGCTAATAAGAATGAAGAAAGTATGGAAGAGAGTGAGTGCAAAAGCGCACAACAAGTTTCCTCTTTCCTCTCCTCAAGCTCATCCAGCCCAAATTCCTGAGATAAGACTCCAACACAAAAAACTTCTAATTAACCTGCCCTCAGGACCTGGTAATTAGCACTTGCTGCAGCAAGGAGCACCCCTGAGCATCGCTGGGACCAGAGAGGTGGGAACCACGCACAGGCAAAAGGACAGGCAAAACTTCCAACGCCTTACAAGTTCCTCGGGCAGAGGGACGAGCTCTGTGTCACCCACAGCACCCGGAGCCACGGCCCTGAGCAACCGCTCCAACTGCCTGCACAGACCCCGCTGTCAACTTGTGGAAGGCACCGCGAGTATTAGGCTTTTAATCCTTATCCTAATTATTTGATCAATCATCTTAATTGGTGAGAAGACAATTGGTCAAGCCTTTTCCATCGTACTGCAACCTGAAATCTTTCCCTGTCACAGCTCTGTCACCAACACAGAAAGTGCAACAGCTTCCATTAGTCACCGCAGAACTGCATTTCGAATTTCTTTTCACGGGAATACATTTGTAGGGATACTAAAAAAGGAAAAAAATTATTGGCTGTATTTCTTTGATCTATAAATATTCCTTCTCTGTAGGGGATATTTTCATTGCATTTGGAGCAATTTGGATGCACTTATTCTAAAGTATATCCAAGTATTTTTCATCTCATTTTTAAGAACTGTGGCTGCAAGAAATAATTGTACCAGAACGAAAAGCCAAATGAGAAACCATGGGGACTGAGTGACCCCAAGGTTTTGTAATAGGACACAGAGCTGCTTTGCTTTGGTTTGTTTTATTTAGGGCAGTAGTGACTAAATCTTATTTCCCTCCTGGCTTTTTTTGGTGGCTGCAGGAAATGAGTTGACAGGGAAAACCATCTCCTCAAAGCTGTTCAGTCCAGAGCTAATGGAGGACGGGGCCAGAAGGTAAATGGCAGGAGTACCTCAACTTGGTTTCTCCTTCCACACATTGGGAGCCTGATCCTTGGGGCAGCGGTTGTGAACACAAACGAGAAGGGATGGTGAAGCATTTCTGTATAATGGCATTAGCTGTGCTGCTCCTGCTGCCTTCATTAAGCACCCGAGCAGGAGACCTTCAGCTTCACATGATCTCATTCACACCTTTTTCATAAAAGAACCCTGTGTCACCAGCACAAATTATTATTTTTTTCCAGATTTGCAAGTCCTATTCAGAGCTCACAACTTCTACTCCTGGAAAACTCATTTGGTTTATGGCAATTTGTTTTTTTAAAAAACTCCAGATTGTTATTCTCAGAATGGTTTTAAAAGGCAAGCATGCACACTGGGACTCATCTTGTAAAACTTTGTCACTTTTACCACCAACCAAAGAAAAACCTACTGAATGCAATAAAGGCAAACACAAGGCAGTTTGTAAGATACTGCTAAAACTGTAAGTCACCATTTAGTTTCTCTGCAAAAAAAAAACAATGAAAAACCTGTATAGCTTTCAAAAGGACAGGAGACATGCATTGACTGAGTATTTATAGCTGCAGCATTCAGGAATGCAAATTGAAATGAATCAATGCCAGCAGGGATGCCTAAAAGACATAAGTGAGAATTACAGCAATTAAGAATGTTGTCTCAAAGGAAATTAGAACAGTCCATTAATTATAATGCCTTAAAGGAAAATGAACCAAAATGAGAAGGAAAGAAAGAAATTAAAATATCAGGAAATTAGACGAAAAACAGGGGAATAAAGAAGATAACGAGCACAGTAGGTATTTCCCACCCTCCTTTTACAAAGAACAAAAAAAATGAAAAATAACAGTGATAGGAACCGAACCCCCATAAATATCAGAGCCAATCTGCTCTGCCATGAGATCAATGGCCGCACGCTCAGGGCTTTGCTGATGTAAGGCCAATTTGTCATTAAATTCTGCAGAAGCTGGTTACACAGAGAAGAGCGCAGCAAACAAAGTGCCAAGGTAACAGTGCAGCAGAAGTCGTATTTATGATGCAAGGCAGCTGGAATCCCTAACGGACGTGAGGAGGAAGAATATTTATTACACCACACCGATAAGCACGGGATGTGGTGCCAGGACCACCCGTAGGCTGGGAGACGGGCAGTTCTCTTGATTAGCCCTGCTGCTGATGGAAACGTGAATGATTTAGTCCAAGGCCAGGCGTGCTCTGCCTGCCCCCAGTGCGACTTGTTGCGGATCCTGCTGAGCCCCAGGAACCCCAAACCACCCAGAAGCTGTCTTTGGAGGCGGCCCTACACAACCCTTACACACTCAGCTTACTTTTGATATACCATGGAACACATGCATTAAAAATTCTTCATGGGTGGCTTGAATGTGAGTACACTGGAAACAAACGGTCTTAATGGAGTGTGTCTCCTGGCCCTCATCAGCAGGAAGGTGAAAAGCCAACGGCCTGTTTCTGGGTTCAGGTCGTATCGCAGCTAACCAACGCACCGCTGCCTCCAGCTTGTGCACTTCGAGTCCTTTACCTGGAGAATGAAATCCCAGCAGGTCAGCAGGAGCATGTTACACAGCTGTAACACAAACAGCGAGCACCCATGGCTATTACAGGAACGGTGTAACAGCCACCTTTCACTTAGGATACCTATTAAGGTTCCCTTTAAAACAGCAACTCCAGACAAATACACAGGTGCAGGGAGAGTACCCATTAGCAGCTCTTCCAAGAATTTCTCTCGTTTGTGTAAAGAGGCAAAAACGAACCAAGAAGCCGCGAGACACGACAGCAGAAAGCTGTACCTCGAGCAAGGGCTGGCACACCTCACAGAGAGCAGTCAGCACCTGCACGACTGCGTACACACAAAGCACAGGGCACTTGGCATGACCCTGCATCCCAACTGCCTACTTAATACCAGACAGCATGACATTAGGGCCGGTTTAGTGCTCAATTCCTTCTCCAATCCACAGACTACAGATCTTAATAACAGGAGCATGCCAGGCACACATACCCCCATAACTTCTCCTCCCCTTAACTAGGAGCACCTCTGGGATGCCTCACTTTGGCTCGTTATCCCTAGCAGCGTGGGCACGGTCAGACATTACCTGTGCTTCTGACCAGTATGACAGCAACGTGCTTGCTTATGGGGACAGCCAGGCATTTCTGTGTAGTGCAAGGGACAATACCAGGTGGGAACAGTCTGCTGGAGACAGTCTTTCCTCCCTGTTTAAGAGTACAGACCTGAAACGGGTGGAGAACTCATGTGTCAGGTTTATATTACAGTATTTATTATACCTAAATCCAAATCGAAAAATATTTTTTCCAAAGCAAACCAACTTTTGAGGATGTGGTTTTCATCTGCAGCTGAACGTCAAGTACCACTTACAGTTCTTGTCTCTCTAAAGACCTCATTTCACAGCCAGCCTATGGACAATTCATCCCTTCACAGGCAATAAATACGTGGGTATTCGAATGCCTCTGATACCAAATCCAGGGAGATGCTGAAAGCACACAAACCCCACTGAAAGGATTGGAATGGAAAGACATGAACAGCTTGCAGAGCATAATCACTGAGACTTCTTGCTGACGGCATCACACCGTCACGCTGGTTTTCATGTTCACAAAATGCATTTATGCAGCCTCCAAAACGAATACCACCCTTGGGTGCAGAAAGGTGTTTCTTCTTTTCTGAATTGTTTGCATTTCCAATGGTTTGCCTTTCCTCCCTCAGGTGCAGCGGATGAATCGTGATGATGTGGCTGGAGGCAGCTGCTGCTACCTGACCAGGCTGTAGCAGGAGGAGGCTGCGCTGTGAACCTGCAGAAACTCCTGGGAAGTGAAGGAACCACCTCCACGCTGGGCTCCCAACAAGGAGGAACTGGCATAGTTGTGTGCGCTTCAGCGAGGAGCTGGACCTGCCTCTTTCCTCTCTTTCTGCCTGTACTCTAAAACGTCCTTTAATCACTTAATTCCAGTGGCAGTTGAGGCATTCAATTCTTTCTTTAAGCCCAAATTCTGCATTCCTTCATCTGCTGGTTATATATATTTAGTACAGATTGAGCAGCACCTGCTGACTGATGATTCATTTGCATCCGAGTCACCAAATGGGAAGTTAAGGACCTCCAGTGCTGTTGTTGAAATTGATGCTACTGATGCTGCCAATTCAGATCCTGGTGCTGGTACTAATCAACATCTCTTTAAAATGATTACAGCATTCAGATAGGGTCATAAAACTACCAGGTGGGCTATATTTCGTACTGCTTCCCATTTTTGCTACAGTCTTTCCTACGGGAATCAATTTATTGGTCCCATCAATCCCTCTTACAGACTTTAGTATGGGAAGGAGATGTCACGGAGTTTTAACGTCTCATATATTTCCTGAATTACACGATCATTATAACCAGCTTGGCACAAAATACTGTTTTCATCAAACTCAGTATTTAAGGCAAAAATGGTAATTGTTAACTTAGCTGCAGATTAACGGAAACATAAATGCATACGTGAAATCAAAGATTTGTATTGTTTATTTAAAGGTCTTCTAAGCCACCTGAGAACTTCATTCCAAAACACACAACTTCTACTGGGCCAGACTGCTCTCTAGAAAAAGCCAGTGCAGTGAACTCAAGTCATTAAATCTGAACCTGCTGAATCCAGCTCCACAGCGTGTCAGGGGACGTAATAAAAGATTATTATTTTTTTTAAGAAGAATTCACATAAACTAAAAGATGGCTCAGAGGTATGAGTTTCTTGGGTTTTACGGGGAGTTGTTTGTTTTAGGGAAGATGTACATTTTAACTGGAAGACAGAGGCAGCTTGAAGGTTCTTGGTAATTTTAAGCACAGCAGATCTTTGATTCTCATCTAACAGATGGTAAAAACTTTGATAGAATTCCTTTTTGGTACCTTCAGACCGACACACATGTATTCTCACAACGCTCTAGAGAAGGACACGAGTTAGATCTCCTTATGGCTTCCCTGCCCCGAACAGTGCTGGCATGCCTTCACAGCAGGGAGCCTGGAGCCACCAAACCCTCCTGGCACAGCAGCGGGCCACGGTGACAGCACAGCCCGCTCCCCTGAGCCTGGGATTCAGACTTAGCTGGGGCTGAGCCTGCTCTCATGTCTGGTCCCGCAGATATGCCCTAAACAACTCTGTCAAGGTCTTGCCCAGTAAAGCTGACAGAGCCATCTTTCTGCTGCCATGGTTTATAGCGTCGCTCAATCACAGGGAAGGAGACGGGGCCTTCCTTTGTGCCCGTGGAGACTCATTTCGTTTTATGATACAGAGAAGGGAGAAAGTCACACGCTGATTTACTGCATCCCTCTTTCTGTTCCTCGCATAGCAGATCAAACTCACTGAAAAGTTGAGAAGTCCATGTATTTGCTCCTGCTTTTTAGTTTGATTTCATCTATATACCATGCTGTGAGCTTTCTGTGGAAAAAAGAATTATGAACTTCTGGACTCACTCCAGGAGCTGGCCATCCAAGGGAGGGCAATGCCAGCAAAGTGTGCCCTAAGAAAGGCAGTACCGAAGTGTCACCAGGGAAGGGTAGCAGTAGGTACTACAAAGCCACACTGATAGCCTTTGAGCAAAACAACCACCAACACAACCCCTTCAGTCATCTCAATCTCTGCCTGTTATCGGTACAGAAACACAACCCAGGCAGAACAACTAGTCTACTCCATCTCCAGCAGTCGGTGTGAGTGACAGGCATTAGGCAGTCTGATGGTGCTCTCCTGGCAAACAGGCATGCCACGGAGATGGGAAGAGACTGCCTAAAGCAAGCTGAAAAACCCCAAATGTTTTCCCCCCTTCCTGTGTGAGGCAGGAAGAAAAATGCCGTGATTCCTCGTACGCTACTGCACCCAGATAAGCTTTTCCTGCCCAGGGACGGATCTCTGGAAGGCCTCTGACAGTGGCTGCAATGCTGTCGTGGACCTGACTGCACGCCACCTCAGTCCCAGCGCAGATTCTGCGGGCTGGATGTGAAATCACCGCTGGGGAGCCACAGTTTAGCACCCTGTCCATAAAACAGCAAAAGTAAGTTCTTCTGAGGGAGCTTGTTCGCCAAACTCAGACACCAGAGAGGAAAGAAAAATAGAGCAAGTAATTCAGCTGAGCAATTACAGCCTAAACCCATGCCAGTTTCCCGACGCAGACTTTGGGGAACTTGAGCACATTTGGAAAGTTCATGAGTCTGGCATTGGTTCTCTAACTGTCAACTGTGAGTTTAAATCGTTCATTTTCTTTAATTAAGGAGGTAAGAATGACTTCCTGTTTCAACAATGTATTTCCCCAGTGCTGCTTTGGCCTTTCAGCATCACAATATAAGAGACAGCAACTCAGTGAAAAGGACAGCAAGGCAGATTTCCTTCTGCGCTCCGCTTTTATTGCCCTAAAGTTCAGTGAGTTAGCACCACCCTCATTTGATTGTGAATTTTAAAAATAGCTTTAATACAAATTACCAGGTGATTGCATTTCAGCTCCAAAAAACTGTTAGGAAAATTTACCAAAGAGTACTTGCCCTTCATAGCCATGCAGAAGACAGTGAAATGAAACAAATGCTGGCTTATTTTCCATATGCCATTATTATTGGCACCAGAAAGAATATGTTACATTCATAGCTGAAAGAGACTTTCCATGAAGCTTCATATATGAACTGTTCAGATATTTTTATAAAGATTTTCATAGGAGCGATTGCTGGAGATGTTCAGTGAGGCCGGTGTCTTTCCCGTCTCCCCTTTCTCCTTTCTCCATCTCCCCCCAGCCAGTCCCCAGTGCCTTCCTGATCCTCCATCCCTGCCCTCCTGCTCCTGGGGGCTTCGTGCCACAGCATCTCAGGCTCCTCCACGCCTCCTTGCCTGGTCCTACCCCCACATCTGCTTGTTGCTGCTCTTCCCCTCTCCACATTCCCATGACTCTGTGCTAATCTCCACCTCCCTGCTTACTTTTGCCTATGATTAGGCCCTGCAGTCACAGCATCCCTGCCGATGGCGAGGAAATACACACTGGTCCTTTTAAGCTAATACACCTTGGCACAGAAACACTTCTCTAGAGTTATGTTCTGAGGCTTGGGCACAAAAAAGGAAGGAGGTGGAAGGCACAGAACAAGCACCAGCACATCAATACTTTGAAAAGCTCCTGGTTCATGCCAAAAATGGGCCCACTGGAAGGTAAGAATAGTGAAGACTGGGGTTTCCTTTAAGCAGACCACTTGCCACGACTCTGAGCCCACACAGCCTGAGTGATTGAGGAGGCTCGTGCTGGACCCAGAAACCCAGTCAAGCAAAATTCCCAGCTATCTGAAAAATCCTGTCTCAGACTGCAAGCTTCCCATCTTTGCTACAGCTTGAAATTCTCCTGTGAATACTGGTTTTCCTGCTGGAAGGGTGCAGACACACTGAGTGACACAAAGCAGGAAGAAAGTAACACTGAGGACATTCGTTAGCATCAGCGGCGTGGTGGCCCCTGGACATGCTCATGTAAACCAAATGTGGGCACACGTCACGCAGCTGTCTGAATGTACAATAAAGGCATAACATTAAAAGCAGTCTCATCTTCGGCAAAAAAAATCTCTGCTCATAGAAAGTATTCCAACAAGAGAGAGAAGTACACATGGAATTAGGGATGCTGCGGGTCTGAGTACACAGGTCACCGTGGGAACCACCACTTCCTATTTATGGGTTAAGCACAGATCTGCCTGCTGCACATGGGACACCTTGTGATGGCAACTCGGCTTAAAAACACAGCTGGCCAGATAACAGGCCTCTGCTACTGTAGATGTGTGTTTCAGTACAAATGGCAGGCAGTGAATTAACTGCCTACTATTAATTACTAATAGCAATTAATTACAATATTGCATATTCTCCACAGGAGCTCTACAGGCACAGCTTTCAGTTAAGTCAATTCACCAGTTTTGGAAGCTGATTATTTTTTCATGCAGTGTGTTCAACACTCCCCACACCCATACAGCATCCTTCCAGCCAAACTGCTCTGCAGCCTTCCATAAACCAAGACCCGAAGGGGAGGGCACTGGTTGGGCGGCAGACGGGGCCAGGAGTGTGGGGACTTGGCTCCCAGTCTCGGTTTGGCCACCTGGAGGTGGAGGTGAAGGTCTGCCACAGGGCCCTGCTCAAATACAGAGGCTCCAGGCTTTGTAGGGCCATGGCAGCTGAGGTTTGTGAGCTGGCCTGGTACAAGGGGGATATAAGAGACAGCCAGAATTTTGTGTGCTGTGGTTGTTTTCCTGGTGACCTTGACGCTCACTCACCTGCCCCTGCTGCTGCCTCATCAGAAGAAGTTACATGCCAAAGGAGAAATATAACTTGCCCTTTCTTTATACTGGTAAAAAAGGCTGGAAAAAGCTGCAAGCAGGGAAGAATGAGGTCCACTGGCTTTAAATCAAAGCCTAAATGTCTTCCTGTTCCCTTTCACTCAGGGATCTCTACACTGCTACACCTAGTGCAACTGGGTGTCCTGACCTGCACCAATGCAGTGGCCTGTAGGGACAACAGCCCAAATGCTGCAACAGAAAGAGCTTTTCCATAACACCAAAGCCAAGCAATACTGGGATCATTTCTTCTCCTTTCTTTTCTCCTTTTTTTCTTCTTTACATCCTTAAAAATTACACTTCTTCCAGCTGGTAGCTTTTCATTTTACTGGGAAGAGGGAATTATCAGATCCCCGTTCCCCTGCTTTCATTGCATGAGTTTCTCAAGTGTCTGAGCTCTAATGACAGCCCACCTGATTTCACAGAACTTAAAATTCAGAAGACATCATTTGGTTACCAGATCTGGCTGTCCTTCTCCTCCTCCCATCTGTAAAGCACCAAGAGTTAAATACGGCTGAGCTCCTAACTGGGGCGACTACATGGCTGCAGTTCCCTGGGGCACCAAAAGACAGGAGTAGAGCAGCAGCAGGGCCTCTGCAATGCAAGAGAACTGTTCAAGAGCTGTGTTTCTAGCACAGAGCATAGGCAAAGAGCACCCCCAAGGAAGGCAAAGCAGCTTTCGTCTTGTGAAAAACTTTCTTTACTACACAGTGGCATTTTGCTTTTGTCACAAGTAAGCAGAAGGTGATTTTTGGCATATGTGACTTTAAAGCTGAAAGAAATTATTTTAATATTGGAGAGGTTTTCTATTAAAATGAAGAAGAAATAGAAGGATGACAGAATATCTTATGTTATATGCAAATTATTGACTTGACTTGATCAGAAATGCCTTTGCATGCTCCTGGTGGTCACAGAATGCAGCGGAGAGCATCCACCCACTGCACACGTGCACGCTTTGCCCTTTGCTTCCTGGCGTTCCTCCAGTTCATATTTTAACGTGTCCTATTGATTATTTTTATGTCCTTTGCTATCCAATGTTCTGCTAATAACAATCCAGTTAATGGATAAGAAATAATTGTTTCTGAGTATTTGGGCTAATACAGCTTTCCACTATTACAAAGCCATATTATTTTACAGACTCACTATCTCAGGCTTTCTTTTACGCCCTTTGAATTTGTGTGCACAGCGTGCTAGAGCACAACAGCACACAACTCTCTACCAAACACGTGGAAATCGTTACCGCAGGAAACTATCTGGATCAATCTTCTTAACTTTTTATGAAGATTTATACTTCCTATAGTTTTTCAAGGTTTTGTTAAAGACGTTGACAGCTGCTGCAGAGACAAAGCTGAAATATATTAAATATGCAAGAATGTACTAACGTAATAGTAAGTTTGTATGATTAAATTTGTAATGTCAGAAAAATGTCATGAAAAAATGTTAGATTTAAGAACAAGCAGCAGTCTGTAATACATTTAACAACAAACAACGCCATACAACTCCGCATCCAGTAATAGCAGTGTTTGATTCAGCCTAAGACATTTAAATAAAACCTACATAATAAAAATGGAACTGAATTTAAAAAATGACATGTCTAAATTCCCTGCATAGTTTGAAAGGCTCCAGAAGCAACTTCAGAGAGTGTCAAACTTTGGTAAAAGACTTTCACCACACTCTTTCTGAAGTTTTTTCACCACTGTTGCTGTCAGGGATAGCAGTAGTGGGAAGAGGGAACTTAATGCTTGGGTAAGGGCGGGCCTGGATCCGACTGGTGGGACTGGGGGTGTCGGATTCCTGACAGCTCCGGGGAAACCCCAGTGATTTACTCAGGTCTCTCTGAACGCACTCAGGTGGACAACTCCCGAGACTCAGACTGCAAAGTTACGTGTAGGAGTGGAAAGAAATACTTGATGTGCTGAGCAGGAGAACTGACATGTCGTCTCCAACCACGTTTCAAGCAGTTTTAAATGACCAGCCCATTAGCCACCATTGCCATTTTGAAACCCTGGCTCAGCAGATATACTTCAAACACAGTGAGATACAGCACCTCGAGTTCTTCTGGTGCCTGCCAATGTTGGGACGCACCAGTGAGCACGAGTGGAACTGGATTTATTCCTACTCTAACAGATCTTCCCACAGTGGGCAAGGTTTGCCTGAGCTACACTTCCACTCTGGATAAGCATTCCTCAGTGAGGAAGGTCTTCTTCACCCCTCTTCCCAAAACACTCCAGTGACCTAGCAAACAGAAACAACCATCTTTCTCCTCTGCACTACCTAGTAGGACAGAGCTGGGTGATGGGAGGAAGAAGAGCTGCCTGTGCCCCATGTGAAAGCAGCGTCCTGTTACTGTATGAACTCTGCAGATAGCAAAGGAACTCACAAACCTTGCTGCACTGACCCTGTGAGTGCTTCTGCTGCTCTCTGCTGCCTGCAGAAAGCAAAATGGATACTGTGAGGTCCTTTGGAGAAGACCCCGTACCAGCCACCAGCCCAGACTGTGTTCAGTCTGCAATTTCCTTCCTTCCTCCCCAGGGCAGGAAAGCTCAGCACTCAGCAGCTGGAGTTAGAGGCTAAACAATGTCTGTTTGGCAACGTCTTGTGCAGCAAGGTCCGCGTGTGGGAGTAGCAGCATTTTAAAACACTATCTGCTCTGTGCATCGCCGAGAAGCTTTGAAGCAATTCTCTTGCCCACAGCTCCTGTCCACCCCTACACCTGTTTGCTCCCCATGTGTGTTGCTGCTCTGCCTTTCCGTGGTCTGCAGCCAGCAACCCTACAAGCTGGGCAGGCTCCCGGAGTGAAGGGAAGGAGCTATCAATCACACAAAACAACTTCTTCATAAATTAATATATTAGGTATTCAGAAATAATTTCCTACCTCAGCAGTCCTGGACATTCAGAGTAAGAGGCAGCAGTGCCTGTTGTTTCCTGACAAACAGTCCGTTATCCTTCTGCATGTCTCTACTTGACATCAGCAGAATCAGCTCCATTAATGCAAGGTTACCCTTTGGAAATTTTTTGTCTTGATTAACTCCATTTATATAATTTATTTTGGTCCTCTGATTCCCATTAGTGGGATCAATATTAATTTAAATCAGAACGCTGTGTATTTTGTCTTGCACCATTCATGCAGATCAGGTGCACTGCATTTCCCCTAATTGCCTCTCTGACAAATTATCCTCTGCCAGGATTACCAAGTGAAAAGAGTGGCTGTGACCAGTTTTCTGTTTTTGGCAAGGATGAAGTGGTTATCCCATAGCTAAACTGAAGGATTTGTATACATCAGACTTAGGAGCAAACATAGAATAAGACTTTTGGCCATTGCTTGAGAAAATCAGGTCATACTTGAGAGAGCTTTCTCCTCCCCAAAAAAAGCACCAGATGCTGCTGCCAGCATGCTGTGCACAGGGATGAAGGAGCTCCTAGACGAAGGTGTGGGTCTCTGGAGTCAAAGTGGTACTGGCTATGGAAGAAGTTTTTTAAAAAAAAGTGGTTTCCACAGAGGCAGGAGGTAAGAGGATGTACTCATAACCCAAGGAGCAGGGCACTGAATTATCAGCGCACCGTGGTGGAACAGGGGGTAAACATCAAGCAAACAGCAATTGATAAAACGGAGAGGGGACTGGAACAACAGCAGAGTCCTGAGGAGGATCCTTGACAGGCTTATGGACACTGCTCTGAGCAGATGTGGCCATTAGGGTCTTGCACGCTTGGGCAGCCAAAGCTTCTTCCTAATAACATGCAGCAGCTGATGGGACGTTAGCAGGTGGCCTGTGCTGCGTTTCCGTGCTGCTGAGTGCTCAGCAATGCAAGCAGTGAGCTAAAACTCCAATTAAACCCGATAAAAGGGCAAAGGCTTAAAGTATAACTTTTCTGCCAGCCACTGCAGGTAGTGGCTTGGGGACAAGGGGCTTTTGACCAGATTTGGGGGTGACTTGGAGCTGAGGAATGTGCTTTAAAAGTGTCTATGACATCTGTGCAGCTCCTAGTCAGTGTGCTGCCTGAAAGCCAGATCTATGGAGAAGAGGTGGTTTGGGGTTGGAAAAGCTGTTTGCTGGAGCACGGAGAGCCTTTCACACCTGCTCACTACAAAGCGTGGCTCTGCCAGGAGGCCAGGCCAGCAGCTACATGCTGAGGCAGACTGTTCAGAGCAGCCCCGCATGCTGGGTTTCGGTGGGTCGGTGTCCTGACCGCTTGAAAGGTCCCTGACATCTGCTTACACGCTTGCACTTGACTTGCATTTGGATTCACGAGTCACCTGGAATTGTAAATGACCCAGAGGAAGACTTGCACTGAGCTGACTCAAGTGAAGCAAGTCTTTTAATTCATTTTTATAGCAGCTTTTACAGCAAAGTTGAGTGAAAGACGTAAAATACAAGGCACAGTCTGTTCACATCAGAATTCAGCATCATTATCATAAAATAAAGTGATAAGTTCATTTCTTTCCCTAAGGAAAGCCGGCTGTCTTCAGCTTCTCTATGAGCTACGAATGGTCAGCCCTCACCCAAACAATGCTACTGGCAGCGCCCTCCAGCACACGGACACAGGGTGCGCTGTGGCACACCGCTGTATGTTACAACCTTTCACCTCATGGTGACTACTCTGGGGAAAAAAAACCATCCACAAATTTCATCCTGGCTGGGGTTTCAGAGATGACTCGTGTCAAAGTGAGGATCTGGATCCCCCAGGCTGCGCTAGCAGCACTGCTGCACCCAGACGCAGGCCACCACCGACGAGAGCAGTCCCCAGTTCCCCGCTGGAAGCCCCCAGGCCTGCTGCTGCTATCTTCGGACAGAGACTTTCAGCACTCGGGGAGGCTGCTGTCACTCATGCAGTGACTGAACGGACCCCAAACGAATTAGCTTCATGCTCCAGCAAACACGGAGTTCGCTCACCAGAAAGCACGGGTCGGACTGTAGCCAAAAGCCACCCGAACGTGAGCGCAGCTGCCTTCAGCGCCTGCACGGCCGGGAGGAGGCACAAGAGGGTTGCTGTGAGCAGAGACGTGTGTGTGCAGGGCCACGCTGCCTCTGGCCGGTACTCCTGGGACAGTGGATTTGAATAAAAACCTATCACCTATTATCACCAACTATGTTTTCATTCAGTTTCTATTCTCTTACGAAGGAACAAGCTAACAATGACTCATGGACACACGCCGCAGTCACTACATCGCTCAAGTTTAGTCACCAGACCTCCTCTGGGGAATAGCACACAGATGGGGGGATGTGATCGGAGTGGAGAACGGCACGTGCCTCGTCTTGAGATCTCCCATCTAAACTACACCGGGACGATGACAGGGAGACGGTGGCGGCAGAGCAAAGACGTCTCCTGTGGGTGTCCATCAGGCCCTGCTCCTTGTGGCCGTAGGGACGGCACCTGCTGCCCTGTGCTGCGGGGCGGAGCAGGGAGCAGCCCGGGGAAGTGCCGTTTGTGGACCTGTCAGCGACGATCAGGGTTTAAACATTCGGCATGTTTTGCAGGGGGGAGCTGACTGGATTCATAGGAGTGACTATGCCTGACAAATTGACAGAAAGAAATGTGCACGTTTGCAAAGCTCAGTAAAGAAGGAGTTACAGGAGGGAATTACCATTTAGCACGGGGACAGGGAACGCAGGCTGTCGGCAGGGGTAGAGGGCGTAACATGAAACACCAGGAAGGCCAAGGTCAGAATCGACTTCATTTTCTATGCATTATTAAATGATATTAACAAAACCCTTATAGGAAAGCTTTCAAATGCAGAAAGAGGACTGAGCTATGCTTTGTGGAAGCTGGGAGCCAGTTCCTCTGTGCGTTCCTGAAGGCCCCCCCAGGTTTAAGCAGGCCCTTATTAACGGGAACTCCGACACCCCGCGACACCGAAGCACCGAGAGCTGTTGCTGTTCTAGACTCAGATTTTTTTTAGTAACTACACTAAATTGTACCAAAAACCAAGTCATATGATAGCTACTGGGAAGAGATTTACAATGATCCACATTTTTTCAGGGCCGCTTGTCCACCTTATTTTGGCAAAGCTTACAGAAGCTGCAAACAATCCCGACAGCAAAGTGGTTTGTGCTCTGGCTGCCCCAGAGCATCGCTGCCTGGGGGTGCAGCAGCAGTTACCAGCAGGAACAGGGCAACGGTGGGAATGCAGAAGAGCCACGCTCTGGGTTTTTTCCCCTCACCAGCAAAGACTTCTCAGCACAGAGCAACAAAACTGGGCTTGCTCTGCAGAGTCCTGGTCACCACTTGTATCCAAGCTCATTTATCTCACTGTCCACGGAGGGGTTTTCACAGGGCTCACACGTCTCCAGCGCACACACATCTCACTAATCCTCTCACCAGGCCACATTTACCGTGGGAGCCAGAGCTCCTGGCTCACCAAACCTGGATGCCCTCCTGCATTTGTCACGCTTTTTCCCACGAGCAGGGACAAAAGAAGGACGGACATTCTGCCGAGCGCTCTGGTTACTGTTACTGCTTTTGGCAGCAGCCTCCTAGAGCAGCAAAACACATCACAAAAAAGAATGGCGAGGCTGTGAACTCAAGCGTTGCCCCACTACCTTTCCGTGGCAGCCTGAGCAGGTCTGCCTTCCACCTTGTGATCACGCAGTCCTCTTCCCCCAGGCCTGCTTCCACAGGGAGGTGTTTCAGCCTGCAAAGGCTACACACATTTAGGTGCCTAAACATGCAATTAATTAACATGAACCTCCAAGGACTCTCATAAATCCTCAGGCTGAGTGCCTAATTCCCATGGGAACTGCATGCTGACTTTTCTTGTGTGCCTTTGGAACGCTATTAGAAGCTTCTCTGTATCCTTATGGACCTCGATTCCTTTCTGAAACCAGCTCTTTATCTTCCCCCGATCTTGACAAATCCCCCCTCTTTTCTTACTTGATTTAGCACCTTATCAGCTTTGGCACAAAAAGGGAAAAAGATTTTGAGGCTGTGCTTTCCCCCACTCCTGCATTACATGCCACAGTCCCTCCACGTTTGCCAGCACAAGAGCAGAGACACTGGCAGCTCCACCTGGAACTGAGAGGCAAAAGAGGCAATTATATGGTAATTACGTGCTACAAAAGACATGGCAGAGTTCAAGTATTTCGTTGTTCTGATGCCTGGGGAAGATGTCAGACGGGCTGGGTACCAGTTCCAAGATCTGGGTACTGATTTAAGGCAGCGAAACCTTGCAAAGCAGAAGAAAAATTCACTTTCTGGCTACGTTCCTCTGGAATATAGCAACCTAGAAAGGACAAATTTCAAAGTGTGCCAATCCCTCTGTGCATGCCAGTAACAGCTTTGATAACATGTGTAATAAAACACCCATTTGTCCACGGCTCCAGGACATGGTGCTCTTGCAGAGCTCGCTGCTGCCCCCAGCCCTGCGACGCCATGACAGACTGTGTGCATGCTCCTGGCATGGCACAACGTCAGCTGCAGCCTTTTGTTTCACAAACTAACTGAAGCCAATGGACAACTGCTGATGCTCAGGAGGTAGGCAGGTATCCCACAATGCAGACAGATAAGGCTGTGTAAAAATCTAGAAATCTGTTCAGCATAACCACTTGCCCCCCTCGCGGTCAGTTTCTTAAAGGACTTCTCAGATCTCCAGTCCCACCAGAGCTCCGTGGCCACAAGGTGGGAAGGGGAGAGGATTTGTCCTGCTCGGCTTCCCCCTGCTCCTCCTTTCCCTTTGTCCACTGTTCAAGAAGAAAAATTGGGGAAAAAAAAATGCTGCTTCAGGAGTCAGCTTATGTTGCCCTTCTCAGACTCCTCAATAAGTCATAAAAGAGCACAGACAGGATTTGGACCACAATTTCCTTTTTTTATCACCCAGTCCATCAAACAGGGTGCTCAGACACAGGTATAAAGTAAATTAAGCATCAAGGACAGAGGTCTCCAGGTTGATGAGTGCTCTTTTCTGTGGTTTTGTGAGTTGGAGGTTGTAAGCTAAAGGTCAGGCACAATTTCAGTTCAAACTAGGTGATGCATCTGGTTTGTGTCCTTCAGGAAATTTCAGAGCAAAGCCAGGACAGCTGCACATCCCAGAAGAGCCTTGACAAGCAGGGTACCCTGTTCATTGGCTTGGTTTTGTTTCCTGAAAAGGTTCAGGCCTTCGGGGGAAGATCTTTTGAATGTGACTGCACCTCTGCTGGGATATGAGATCTTAGTTGCCCTTGCAAAGTCTTTTGAGGAGAATATGCAGAATCTTCAGCTTCCATAACCATTTTCATCTCTGTCCTGACAGTTAAATAGATACCCTCCCTTCTCTTCAGCAATGTTATTAGTGAAAGACGAGAGAGACTACATTTCAACTTGAACAATTAATTCTCTACCAGTAGCACCTGAGAGATCACAAGTAGCAAACCAGTTTGCACCCAAAGGAACAGTCTTTTTAAATATTTCCGTCTTAGAACCTTCCAAATCTTGAAACTTTGACTTACACAAAGCTACCAAATCCCCCATGTTCATAATTGTTAAAAGGAGACACGTTTGGAAAAGAAGCTTCTGTGCTGAGCTCCTAGGGCACCTGACGGATGTCAGGCTACGTAGTCTCCTTAAATCTGGATGCCTGACATTGCTAAGACCTTTTTACTAGGCACACCTGCAGAGAACCTGTGACTACACCACCCAGGATTTTAGGGAGGATTTAGGCTTAATGGCCAAAGAACAAAATAAAAGTTACAGGATCATCCAAAGATCCAGGATCCTGTGTCCAGATGCCGAGGGATCTAGACACATCGATGTCTACAAGACAGCCACCCAATGTGATACTTCTCTGTTATGCCTCCTGATTCACTGGCAGCTCAGAGTCTTCCCGAGCTGGTGGTGACACACACACACATGCAACGGCCCTTGCCAGACCAGCTTTCTATTAATGTACCTAATTACTCTGAGAATTTACGTATCTGTTCTAATATTAATTTTTTATATCCACAACAATAAATGGCAGAGTTCACAGCTCAGCTGAACTGCTGTGTGAAGAAATTCCTCCTTTTATTTCTCCTAAATCTTCCATGTGACAATCTCACCAGGATGCGCCCTGATCTTGCACTATGAGAAATGGATTCCCGTGCCCCTTCTCCAAGCCACTCACATGTCATACGTCTCTGTCACAGCCCTCCCTTTGCTACCTCTTTGCGCTGATAAAAAGAATCAGCTCATTTAACCACAAGAACACCAGACCACTTTCTGCTTTATCCTCCAGTCCTTTCCTAGCAATTCCTACCATTCTGTCTGGGTTTTTGGTTTGTTTTGCTTTGCTACGGAATTGACAATATAATGGATAGTTCTATAAAACCACTCAGGAAAGAGATCTTGGAGTTAATAGCTAGTTCAGAGACCATCACCGAGTGTGTTTTTCCTCCCATGTGCACCGCTGCACATTTATCAACAATGAATTTCAGCTGCCATTTTGTTGAAGTGTTTGACAATACGAGCGGGGGGATCCACTCGTGCAAATTCGCCCTGCCCTGTAAGGCTCACTCTGCTGAATTCGCAGGCAGGCTGCTCGGAGCTCCAACACGGGCACGGGGGACTGACTGGCTTGCAAACTGCAGCAGCACAGGATAAATAATTGTAGATCGAGAAGAACAGAGCCTGAAAGCAGAGCTGCCCTTCCCAGCCACAGGAAGTGGGAAGGCACTGGTGGACAGCTGGGTTCATTCCACCTTCTGTACTCTCAGTACAGAGCAGGGAGACTTGGAAAGCAGCGTCCAAAACATGGTGCAAACGCACATGAATACAGCATACAACCTGACAAGCCTTCAAAGAGGCCATGCCTTGTGTTAGCCCTCCAACCCCCTGCCATTCAGCGATGACTGGACATGAAGAGCAGGCTGCTCTTATTCAGAGCATCTCCCCGTGACACCTAAACCAGCAGCCCCGCCTGGTTTAAGAAATCAGAAATGACTCTCATGGTTAATCCATTTCTCAAAAAGATACTGCCTTTCTCTTCTTGGAGAGGAGAGTGCTGAAGGCAAGTAAAACTAATGCGAGAGATGGTGGCTTGTGGAGTGTTGCTTCAGACGAAGTACGGCAGCGAGAGGACGTACCTCCGGGCGGTGAATAACACCACAGTTCTGAACCTCACAAAATATAAAAAAAACCCCGATGCCAGGGAAAGTGGTGTTTAGTCATGTCACAGCTCTGTGGCCTCCGGCATGACGGAGTTGTTAGTCATGAAAGATAATGTTTTCAAACAGGAGTGATCTAAACTTGGGAATTAAGCTTGGATCCAAAGCCTAGCAAAATGAACAGAAAAATGTGGTTTCAGTGGAACTTTGTTAGTTCAGGCTTTTAAAATCATATTTCTGGCAGTAAGAGGCCTTATTTTCGATGTGTCAGATATCTGCAGTATCAGCTAAATCACGGCAAAGTTGTCTGTGTAGCAATCAAGACTAAACACCGGGCCTCAAACTCCAGCCCGCAGAAAGGCTGCCTTATCCTTGCTGCACGACAGGTAACAGCAGCAGATACACAAGAAGCTATGGCCTTACCAAGGGCTGAATGACCCCGGGTGTCGACAGCCCTTATGTGTGGAATATTCAGAACACAGGTGAAAATCCCAAGGCATCTTCAGAGAGAAGAAGATGGCATTAGCACTCCCTGATCACAACCGCTCGGCTGACTGCAGAGGTGCCCGCTGCACGGCTTCCCCCGAGAAGCATCCGTCCAGACAAGGGTGCAACCCCTGCATATTCAGCAGAGCCTGATTTCTGCAAATTCACATCTTCCTAGAATCTAAGGAGCTGAAGGCTTCACAGGCACTGATCAGAGTTTTTTTTTTTTTTTCACAAGCATCTGCAGTCAGCAATGTACAGGATAACAAAACACAGCTAGAGAGTATGACTTTGAAGAAAGGAGAAGGCTACAGCTCCCTCATATGGCATGATTCAGATCCTCTTCTGTAATCATCATGTCAGTAACCATCTTGTTCTAGCATTTCATTAACTTTCTTCATTTAGTCAGTTAACCTGTGGTGACGATGCTAAGGAAGCTGCACTCGTATTTGTGTTGTGCCATTGTTACCCCATACGTTGGAGAAGTCCCAATGACACAAGTTCCATTTTTAAAAAACAAGGATACAGATCATAAAGAAGGCAAAATCATATAGGATCTTTCAAAACACCACAATCTATCTTGTAATAAATGCCTTCATGAAATGCCATCCAAGGGTTAGATGGCCCCATTCAGGACCACTATGGGAAAAGACCAGAAGCAAATGTGCGGAGTCTGGTGCTTGTGCTTTGTGAGCTTTGTCGATACCGCAGCTAATGGGTTTCGCTTTGTCTCTCCGACACTCCTTGCTCTCAGGTCCACCTGCCCCATACCTTAATCCCTTCGATCCTGCCTGTTGTTGTTACACTGTCCTTCAGAGCATCTGTTTGAAGAGCAGTCTACAAAACATCGCTACAGGCAATGAAGCTGATAGCATTATGCAAAGAGGACCATTAAATCACCATTTTAAAAATAATTTTTAACCTACATTATTGGGGTCACTAATTAAAAATCAATTCCTTCCTGTGTTGCAAATCTGACAGTAATTCTGCCTCCAATGGGTACAGCAAGATTAACAGCACATCAGGTAAATGCAGCTGGGAAATGACATTTTCATTAGTGATTTATTGGGTGTGAAATTTCCACCACGGTGAAATATTCATGAACAATGCAGGTTACAATGTCTCCATAAATATCCACATGGCTAATTACTGCTGAATCCTACACCGGATTACATCCTCACAAAGCAAAGCATTCTCAAGCTGCAGAGGAATTATCTAGGACAAGTCTTTTAGGGAGAAACCAAAAATACACAAAACCTAATAAGCAGCAAAGGACCACGTTTTTCGCTAATCACGCCATCTCACCTTTCCCATCCCCATAAGTAACCAAAAAACCCAAAGCAACACGGCCTGTTAGCTGGTCACTAGCACTTCGGTGGTTATTTCCACTTTTAATTAGACCAGTCACTCGCCCACAGCCATGGAAAAGGCATGTCCCTCTGGTGAGGGTGGAGAGGAGACCCCAAGGCAGAGTTTGGGATGGGCTGAAGACCTCGTCAGCTGCTGCTGCCAGAACCCCAGCACGGTGCCACAGCCAGAAACACATCTGTCCTGATGTCAGCGTCCGTGGGCAGAAAGATACGTGTGCAGCATTGGTTAAACAGGCTCTCTTCCCCTCTCCTCTTTCTTTTGTTAAATAATGGTACAAAACTTCCACATAGTAAATTGCTAGTAAGGAAAATAACTTCTCTGTCAACTTTGGTGCTCACACACCAATTCTCTCGAGTTTGGTGATTTCAAAGCAGCACGGCTTTAAGAGCATTCATTTTCAGTGGGATGAGCTGCCCAGTTGTGCTGGGAAATGAGGTCCAGAACTGGAGAATAAATAGATGGCCAAAGTTAATAATCTGCAAGATCTTCTCTGGTATGTGATAGCCCTTGCATAACAATGTGCAATATAAAGACATTTGGAGAGAAGCACGATCCTCAAAGTACTTTATGTTTTGCAGTTTGGAAGCTCCAAACTGTTTTAAAATAGATTTATGAAACCAAATTTTGCCCAGTTTGGATTAAATAGGAGACACTAACGAAGCCGTTGAAAATGCAAAAGCAGCAAGTTTAAATGAATCGAGCCTCGGAAGCCCCGGGAACATGATGGCTCTGAAAGCAATCCCTTCTGTTCATGGGCAGCCTTACACCCAGGTTTCTCAACCTCTTTTGGAGCTCATTGTTAAAAGCCCCGCTCCATATTCCTGACATTGTTGTTGCTGACTAAAATGCTTAGTAATGACACAAACATCACTCAAAATCAAATTATCAGCTGTACAGACAACATACTCCAGAATTTAATAGCGTGTTAAACGATTGTGGGGAAATGTTCTGTGGAGTCAGTGAAGCAGCAGCAAAAGCTAATTCAATTCTCAAATGAGTAAAAGTGAGAAACCGTTCTTATAAAACCGATATTGTAAAAATACATGCTGGCACACGCTGCTGGCTTCTAGGGGAGGGAGAAGGAGTTTCTTCCCCTGGCAATAAATGTCTCGGTGACTGACGCAGTTCAACTTGAGCCAAAACCGCTCCGTGTGCCTGGAATAACGGTGTCCAAAATAGCTTTATGAGGAATGTCATATGTTCGAAATACCAGTCACGATTCAGAACTATTTATCATTGATCTCGATCTGATGAACATATGGATCTCAAGTTAAAAGTTATCTTAGATTTCTGGAAAAAGCTAAAGAGCAAGAACAGTCTTTCTCGTGTCTTCCGGAGCAAACAGCACCCGGCACAAAATGTGCCTGCAACAAGAAGGGTTTCATGTTGCCCTAAATTTGCTGAATGTATAGCAATCATCACTTAGCTTTATCAGCCTTGTTCTGGAAGCACATCCCAGGTGAACTGCCTGGCAGGAAAGAATCCCACGGCCATTACCTGCCTCTACAAAACTCTCATCAGCAGGAACAGCCGTGTGTAATGCGCCGTGGGAAAGTCAAAATTGGCCACAACACATTGAGGCCTCAGTTCCCAACTTCTTCAGCTATAACCACCACATTTTTGGTTTCTTTCCAGTGTCTGAGAGTCAGAACTTGTTTGTTCTCAGTAGGAATGTCCTTTAGATAACAGATTACTGCCTGTCCTTCTGCATCACCATCTCATCGGATCAACAGCAGCTTCTGAACGCCGAAGGCTGAGCTGTTTAAACTGTCCAGGCAGGACGTGCAGAAGCACGTGATACTCATCTTACCTTTAGCACTCTGTCTGAAAGCAGCGAGCTCCCCCACCCCATAACAGCCATCAGCAGCACGAAGCATTCGAAATGTTTTCTTTAACTCAGAAATTCTCACTTCTTATGCTTCCAAATAAGACAATCCCCCCAGCATCTTAATTTCCTCTAAATTTACCATTTATCTCATGGTTTAGACAAAACAAACAGCTGACTAAGGAATGGCTAAGCTAGGGCCCAGACGCCCCACTGATCTGCGGTGCCTGTGTGATCCAGAAACAATTCTTGTGACTGCCCGTGACTTGACACAGGGTGGAAGTGCAGCTCTTAAAACTCTACAAAGTAGGGAAAAAAAAGTTAGTGAAGAGCACATAATGTTTCCATCAGGCTTTGCTTAACTTCAAAAATTACAGAATTTACACCGGTCTCATAAACACAACACAGAATGAAAGAAACTTTCCTCTGAATTAGAGGCATATAATATGGATTATTTGGGATCTCATGTTATTTCTTTTAGAAATGGGTTACAATGGTACTTGGGGTTAAGTATATGTAATTGGAAAGACAGGACAAAATGATTACAGTTTTAATAAAAGAAACACCAAAAAGATGAGAACACAAATCTTGTTATAAACAAGAAAGCATGGTATGGTTGAACTTTATGCCTCTCGTGCTCTTTTCTTTATTAATATTTTCTTTACGATGCTCAGCATGTCCATAAGGCATTGAGCAAGTCACAGAATCCACAGAGGTTTATATATTGGCTATATATTGCTGCTGTTTTCTGCCTGCAATAGAAATGGAGTTTTTCTAAGCAAATAAAAAAAAGTCCAAAGAAAAGGCTATAAAAGCCCGCAAATATGTGTTCCTCAGTTTATACAGAGCTGGTTTCTGTGAACACACACCACACTGAATAAAAACTGGAAATCACACTCCTAGTTATGCATTCATCCAAGCCTGCCAGTGTGGTGCTCTGTGCTGAGTGTCTCCCCAGCTGCCCGCTCTCAGGTCCCTGCACTAACAAGGAGGGCAGCACCCAGGAGGCACATCGTCCTCCCACGGACTTGCTGGGCTGCCATCTTCTCTCTCCTCCACACTGCTAGAGGCAGATTTCAAGCTCAGAAGGTGCAGGGCAGGAGCAGCCCCCAGGCTCCCCTCAAAGCAAGCCCTGCCACCCCAGCCGTGCAACATCTCAACAAGAGGTGCCCCCGAATCCCCCTGTATTTCTGCACTGTATTTCTGAAACGGACAGCGTGCTTTAACTTTTGGTTAGCCCTGACGTGGCCAGGCAGTTGGACTCGATGACCTTTGAAGGCCCCTTCCAAATGAACTGTTCTATTTGGCACAAGAGACCACACTTTTTAAGCCATGAACACCATCCTTTTGATAGGATGCTGTAAACTACCGTTCTTGAAACAGAATTCATTTGATCTCTAGCACCGGCACCTTTTACGCCATTTATAGACTCAATAGATGGCATTTCAGAGAGACCTTGTAGATGTGAGATATTCCATTTTGGGCATCTCAGGTGGAATATTCAAGAAAATTGATTTTCATAGTGCAATTACATCATGTTCCTGAACGTCAAAGCACATTAAAATGTTTTCAGGTGCACACCTGAAAACAGATCTCCAATGCCCATTAGCTACTTGCTTATAGAGAGTTATCTTCTCTAAAAGTGCTCAAGAAAGTTATGGACATGAACCCTAAGGACTTCTAATTAGACTTATAACCCCATCTCTTTCTGGCACATCTGAAAACAAACAAACAAATAAAGCTCAGAGAGTTGAACAGAACAACAATTCACTCTGGTTGTCCTTTTCTCTCTTACAACAGGTCTATTCTGCTAAGGGGAAGCTGAAGAACATACCTAATAGGTACATATGGGAAGGTGCAAATACGCTGGATACAATTAGCACACACAATAAAAGGTAAGACTGCTTAGGGAAGAAAATAGTATATTCAAAAGTCTAGGGAGACCAAAGAGAAAGAAAAAAAAAGACAACTCCAAAAGAAGAGGTAGAGGGGGTACAGCTAGAGGGAACATGGGGCACCTCTAAAGTCAGTGGGAATTTTGCCTTGACTTTACTGCAGTCAAGATTTCCCCATTAAACACACATCAATCCTGTATCCAACTTCTAAACACATTAGATATATATATATTTATGCATAAAGCACAGTTCTATTTTCTGTACCTTCCTTACCTATTTCACTATTTAGGAAGAAAGCAGGATGCAATGAAAACCTGCAGCCAGTGCACTGCAGAGGAGGCCAGTGTGCTGACATGTATGAATCTGCATTGTTTCAGTTTATAAAACAACCTTTCATTAAGACAGGAAGACAACTCTGGCAGCATTCACATTTTCCATCACAGCCAGAATCCTTCAAAACTTGGTGTGCCCAGAATGAGGTCCCAAGCTCCATGTATTGCATTGATTTTGTAATTGATTATATTCCCTGGGTCAGTATCTGGAAACCTGTAAGACGTAAATTTTTCAGCTGATTTGTCTCCCCGGACAGCTGCTGCTTACGACCTCAGCCTTTCCAATAGATGATGACAGCACAGTGAACAATGGCTCAACCATTGTGATCATTCACTTCCACCCTGTGGGCTGCAATCCAAAAGTTTCCTATACTTCTTTTTTTCAATGCAGTAAATCATTACTGGGAAAAAAAGCGTCTAGATTTCAGCTACTGTGAGTGTGCTTCATTGTGTGCCGAAACGTTGGAGGTGCAGTGGAGTCACTGCCTGCGCTTCAAACACGGCTGGTGTCAAGTGATGTGACTCCTGCTGCTGGCTGCCTTTCCTCCTCTCAGCACAAGTTCAACCCAAGCCACATCTTCCGTTTTCAGCTCAATGCACACAACACCTTGGTATTTTAAAGCCCCTTTTTCCAGGCATTTTCTGCTTTGTAACTACACAACTAAAATCCAAAGTCCGCTAGATTCAATGACAGTCTGCACACTCACTGTGCAATTTTAGAGGTAAGCCCAAAAAGATTTGGCAAGACCAGACTCTCACTCAGAACTATCAACCCTCTTGTAATATCTGAGAGCAAAATACTGATTTGGAAGGCACATTTGGTAGCTACAAATGCCAGGGAAAATGGACAGAGCCAGAGAAAGGCTGATCTGGCAGTCAGAACACCATTAAAGGGTGGCTACAAAGAGGACAGAGCGCCCCCCCCACAAGGAGCCACATGGAGAAGACAAGCAGCACTGGGTACAAGCTGCACCTGGAGAGGTTTCGTCTCAACACGAGACACGAGTGTTTTGCAGCGAGAACAGTCATCACTGAACAACCTCCCTAGGGACACGGTGGAGTCCCCATCACTGGAGGCTTACGAAAGGCAACTGGACAGTGCGCTGGATAATCTCATCCCCGCTCACTTTTCCCATGGAAGGCTGGACCTGATCGTCTTTGGAGGTCCCTTCCAACCCGGGCTGCCCTACAGTTCCATGATCCTAGGGCCAGTGAGGCCCGTGGGTCACACTGCTGCCCCGCAGACCTACGAAATACAAGTTGGCGTTGTCACTGCCCCTTGGAGGAGCAGGGGCACAGGGTGTGAAAGCACACGTCGGGTCAGGAACAAATGACTGCCTGTCTCCAAGTCATTACCTCCCCCTGCTCACGCCTCCCAAGGCACATACACATATATATATATATGTATATACATACACATATACAGGCAGCCCCCGGGGACACATCCTGCTGGGAGCCAGTGTCACTGCCTCATAGGGGTGCCTTGCAGACACCCCCTTGGCCTGGAGGGGAAGTCCTGCTCTCCAACGTGCCTCTGCCGGAGAGAAGGCATCAGGCTGGTGGCTCCCTTCACAGCAAGGGCTCATCCTCAGACAGAAGATTTCTCTCTACAAATTCAGAGGGATCTCTTGTAATTTTTAATAACCACCCCCACCCTAACAGGCTTTAATTCATAACTTCTTCAGAGGTCATTACTTAACCTCAGCTAGCAATTATTGTGCTAACTACTGCTTTCAAAAGTACCAACTTCATATTTGCTGGGGTTTATGATAAAGAGCTTTAAATCCATCAACCTTAGCTTTTTATTCACAGTAGGACAGAAGTCCGGTTACAGTGCTCTAGTGCAAAACGCATTATACAGGCCTACCAGAAAGCAATTCCTGCTCCGAGGAGTTTACAATTTAAATCTGTGATTGAACACTTGTTCGCATCCTTATCTTGAGGGAGGGAGCTTGTACCAAAGACTCCAAAGTGATTATTCATCCAATTCATGAATTCAAGAGCATGCATATGTATTTGCACAACTGCAAAAGGCCACGAGAGCTAGAATAACAGCAGGTGGATGTAAAGAGAGATAATTGTGACTAATGCAATAAGCGGTGGCTACAGAACAGTAGCTCCCTAGCTCTCGCTGAATGTTTTATTGGCAATATGCTAGGGGCAAAAATCAAGGAGAGAATTGAAAAGGGACAATGGAATGTTTTGCAGGTTTGTAGGAGAACTTTTATTCCGCATTGTTACAGGAAAAAGCATGAAAATGTCTGATGGAGATTGGATTAATGGCTTAAGTCCTAGGGAATATTAAATTACCTGGCACACTGTAGAAACTTTTATAATTTATAAGTAGGATGACGTTAGCAGTTTCCACAAAGCTTAGAGAAAAACTCTATACAAGAATTATTATATTCAATCCCACAATTCACACTTCAGGACTACGTTTAGCATTCATATTCTGAAACAAGATCCACCACTTGGAGGAAGACATTCATTTTCTCACTTACTCTAACTTGGCCAGAGTCAGACTGATTGAACAGAGGGTGGGAAATACCAGCCCGGGGAAGCCGCCCTGGTACCGAGGGTGAATGCAATCCCACTCCAGCTGCCGTGTTTGTGGATTATACAGCATGATGGACTGGGCAGGATTCTTTTGCAACATCATCCCTCACTAAGATGCGTTAGAGAGGTGGACGTTAGAAAACAGCATAAAAATCTCTCTCTGCTAAATGATGTTACGGACTGCTGATTTCCTTCAGATGTGTCTGTATTTTACTTTTAAAGGGGTCCTTCACTGTTGTGGCTAAAACAAATGTTGCAAGCAATAAACATATTGAAAGGCTACAAAGGCTCATTTCTCATCCTGCAGAAGCCATGCAGCTGAGATCTGCAGGGACAGGAATTGTGTTAGTTTTGAATTACACCAGACTCGGAGCAGGGAGGAATTTATTCTATTTTCTTCCTTGCTGTACTGTTTATTGAACATTTACATTTTTAAATTTCTATTACTTCCCTGTTACCTCATTTCTATGCCTCCTTTTTTTTTTTTTTTTCCTTCTTCCTCTGCTTTTAAAGAATATGGGAATGGTTTGGGTTGGAAGGGACCTTCAAGGCCACTGAGCCCAACACCTGCCCTGGGCAGAGATGCCACTCACTGGACCAGGTTGCCCATCCCACAGGGCCCTGAACACTTCCAGGGATGGGACATCAACAACTTCCTGGTGCTTCCGACTTCTTTGCACCAAGGACCTGCATAATTCCTGGCATCTGCCTACACCAAGGTGACCGGCCTTACCTCTCAGCTTTCGCATCCAATGCAGCCCGCATTCACTCTCACTGAAGAGACGAAGGTAGACCACTCCACACAGCCAGCCTGCAAGCTGATTCTTGAAGACTGTTTCTTTCCCAAACAACCTTGCTGCTCTTGTAATAGGTGTTCTGGGATTTGCAGCTTTAACTTTTGTTCACAGCAAACCGCCCCAGGGTGATGAGCACCATGGGTAAGGGGTCTAGCCATGCTCAGAAAGGTAAGAAGACAAGCAGCAGGAGTTGTGTCTAGGCATTATCAGACAGGGTGGGAAGCCTTTGCCTTCAAAGAATGAAATAAGTAGGGTCCCAACCTGCCCCCATCACTCTGTGACACCACAGGGCTGCTTGCAGAGTGTGGCACTATTCAGAGCAAATGCAAGAGCCAGTCTAGCTGTTAGCCAAGAAAACCTACAGGATAAAGCCCTACCATCAGAAAACAAACCAAATTCCTATGTTGACTTTGTATGGCCAGTCGATCGGCCCGGGACAGCTGGCTGGGTTGCTCCTCGGCTGCACATGAGGAGGGCCAGCAGCTCTCCCTCTTGCTGCACCACGCAGCCCAGCTGCAATGGGGAACACAGTGAGACCTGAGACCTGCGGCTGCTGCCACAGAAAATACTGCAGCGCCGTCAAGGAGAGCTGGTGCGAGACAGGGATGACAGCTAGGAACAAAACACTAGGAGGAAGGAGGTCAAAAATACCTGATGGAGAACGATTTCCAGCTGCTGGTTAGCTGCTGAGAGCAGGCATCGGGGCTGCTGGTCTTCAACGTCCTCAGATTCAGTGGAGGCTATGCGCTGCAGTTCAAGAGTTGCTAACACAATTTATTTTAAAATATTCTGAATATATTGCTAAAAATAATGGAAAACAGAACTAGCCACAAGAAGTGCCCTTTCTAATAATCGTTAAAACACATTCGCACCGAGCACCTTCTTTTTAAACTTTTGGGAAATGCACTCGAGCAATGGATGCTGTGCAGCAGGGAGGTATTAATTTAGCACTTTAGTGCAAGTCTGGTTTTGCTCAGTTAACTTTAGGCTATTGCTTTTTTATTGCGTGAATAAATTAGTCAGGTCCTATTTATCACATATCTTTATTTGGTTCTATATCTTTTGTGGAGAGCACCAAGGGTGAGCTGAGGCAGCCGAGGCTCAGAGACTACGTACACTGTTCAACACAGCAAAACGTTTCACTCTATCGTGATCCCCTGGCCAAAACCATGAACATCACAAGCTGTATTTTATCATCAAAAAGTCTGTAACGTGCACTGGGAGGTCAGCTGCCTGCTCACAAGCTAGCTGATGGCACAGGAGCATGGTCCCACTGAGCAGCAGCTTCCTGTAATGGTTCCTGCTGGGCTCAATAAGGTTTTTCCAGCATGAAGACCAAATTGTTGTCCCAAAGGAAAGCAAGCCTTTGGGAGCTCTACATGAAAGAAACACGATACCTCACTTGGTAACTTTAAAGAAAACATCTTCATATGCTGAAGCAGCCACTGACTTTGCTCATTCTTCAAAAAAACCACCAATTCCACAAGTATTACTTCTCTCTCCCTTGACCAAAAGTGATTTTACAGCCCAGCCTCTCTCTCTGCTCCACACTGGAGCCTTCTGGAAGTGGAAGACACGTTTAGCAGCACCAAGCCAGTGATGGGATTCAGACATCTCCTAGCAACAGCCCCAGCCCCGCTGCGGCAGTTGTGGTGCGGAGGCAGAGCAATGTGGAGGGTCTGGGGCTGCCACAGCCTTAGGGGCCAAGAGCAGCTCCACAGCATCGCTATCCGCGCATTATCGCTATATATATCGCTATCTCCTGGCTCACCCTACCCCTTTTTCTACTTCTTGCCAGATTTTTGTGTTGAGTTCTAATTGGACTGGCATACCCGAGCGTGTGCAGCCCTGGCTGTAAGGAAGGGTTGAGCCCTTGCTCTAGGCACAGGACCCAAGGTCTGCCCAGGACTTCTGGCTCTCCCACTGACTCCCAGCACGCTCCAGAGGGGAGTACCAAAACCTTCTGTTAATCTTTTTATGCAAATATGAAACTTAACATTACCTGGAACTGTAGCAACAGGTAACGGCAGACAGAGAGAACACAGACAACCGAAAGATAACTTCCGCCGAAAAATGCAGAGCCTTCCGCAATGGCAGAGCTCAAAGCTGAAATCTCCAGGATGCTCCCACCTATTTCACTGGGCACTGAATCCTTTAACACCTGGCAGCGTTTCACTGATCATATGGGCGGTGGGGAGCAAGGTAAGAAAGCAGTAGTAACAGCATGCTTTTAAAATTACGAATTTTAAAATTTAAAAGTCAGGACTCAAATATGAATAATATATTTTTTGATTGGATCAGCTGAAAAAAAAACCAAGTTGGCAAAACCCGAATTTCTTGAGTTCTGAGCTCTAAGTAGAAGCCCTAAGTAAATCTTTTTACCTGTTTTGTAACCCCTGCTATATAAACAAGAAAGAAGCCTGCTCTTGTACAAATCCTGGGCTGCAGCAGCTGCTAAATCCCTCTCCCCAACAACTTCTACTGCTGAAGCAAAGTAATTGTTTTCAAATGCTGCTCAGTACTTAGCAAAACTGAACTAAAGATTAATGGTGTATAGTTTTCATTTGTATTTCCATTACAAACAAGAAAAGCAACCAAGCAAATATCCAATTACCTCTGTGCATGGCTTTCCTCAGGTCTGCTATGGGATGACCCAGCCAGTGTGTTCTGTGTTTTTCAAAGAAAAGAAAAAAAAAAAAAAAACCTTCTTCCCTGCAACAAACCTCCCATTGCCTCTTTGAATCTCAGCTGTCCTGAATTTTCAAGCCAACATTTTTTCTGCTGAGATTGTTTCTTCTGTTTATAGGAAATACAACAAAATCTGGAAAGAGGATATTATGCATCCATCTTTCCCCAGGTTACGTCAACTAATAGGGCATTTTCTTTCTGATGCTTCTTCACAGTTTAATTTAGTACTAATGACAAATATTTACATTAATAGCATTTTTTTATATAAAATAAGCTGAATCCAGTGCCGATCAGGTCTCACTGTCCAGCCAGTCACTTGGGATTTGGATGGGAGTGCTGTGGCTGGGGTCATATCAAGGTTTAGAGGAAAATTTCAAGACTCCCTACAAGAAGGCTGCTTGAAACAACTGTTCGCACTTGAGGTATCTGTGCCTGCGTGACAGGGATCGGGCACAGCCATTTACTTCCAGTTGACATTTCCCTATTGTTTTACATAAGAGGCTAAGTCAGGAAAAACACAGTGCAGGGAGGTGACACACTTCTTACATTTTAGAAAGATTTTGACAGCTTTTGCACTTTATACTATTACTCATGAATATCAGACAGGTAAAGAGATCACTTCAGTCATTTCTGATGTGGCTGACAGCAGTTATTTCACGGCAGATGGCAATTTCAGCCAAGCTTCGTGGTGAGAACTGAACGCAAACACTGTCCAAAGGCAAGTGCCATTTAAATACCCACCCTGTGAGATGCTCAGGAGGCGCTTGGCCAGAACAGGTCACCAGGTCGCAGCATGGGACCTCCTGTGGCCTTCTCCTAACCAGGTCCTTGTGTGACACATCTGAAATGCAGCCCCACCTACAGCACGTCCATGATGTGCATCCCCAGCTTCAAGCAGTGCATCAGGAAGGAGTTAAACCAGGCAGCAGCTACTGCAATGCCCGCAGGCTTCTTAGAGAAATCCTGTCTCAAAACAAACTTAATTTCAACTCCTAAGCTGGAAGATCATTCAGGTAAGCTTAAACTTTTTATGAGCCTGCATTTGGACTCAACCGAGAGGAAAAATCCACTACTGAAACACAACAAAATACAAAACCTTGTGCAAAATTTGCTACCTTGAACCAGGAGTATGGACTATAAGAGATGTGAGCCTTGGGTGACAACACGGCGGTAGTAGTTCTGCCTGCCTTCTCACCAAAACTGCCAAAATAACCCCATATAACTTCGGGTATCCTTTTGTGTATTTTTACCCCCACTAGCCCTGAAATGCCAGGAATGCTGAAACATAAAATTGATCTTTAAAACACCATTGCTGTGGTCAGCCTACCTGCAGTTACCCTGCGGGACAACCTTTATCACGCGCTTGCCTTTCCCGCCACACAGGTGTCCTGCCCTCCTTACCGCTCCGCTGGCCAAGACAGATGTCTCTCACCAGCCAGAAACACCTCCATAAACAGCTTCAAATGCTCATAGGCTAGAGGCTACAGCTTTTTAAAGCACTCATGCAATAGATTCTCATCTTTTCAGAATTTAAAACCAATTTCAAAATAAAATCTCATTCCTTGTTATTTATTTAAACTTGAAAATGAATGTCTACTACCAAAGTGGCAATAAAACAGCGTTTTTCACTGAATCCCAATTTATTAAAAGCTTTGCTTTTAACTGAAATTTTAAACGCTCACCAGGAAAATAAATGAAAACATGTTTCTAGATGTCTGAATTTCCAAGGGAATGGCCAGCCCAGGTTTCAGCCCCATGCATCCATGCGCGTGCCTGTCTGAGAAGTCACTGTATAGTTGGCTGTACTTTCAGGATGGATCAGCTACCAGAACCCCTAAACTGCAGATTTTCTTGGACTGCGAGAGCACTCATTCGGAGGCACTCTTGCACCTTCCCTCAGCCTCATGCCCCCAGATGCAGGGAGCCCCAGGACCTCCACGGAGCCGCTCCAGCCAGGGGAGGAGGCGAGGGGCCGGGAGGGCTCCAGTCCTTCTCCAGAAGCACAGAAGTACCTTCATCTACCCAAAGGGATCATCTCAAAGCCACATCTCAGTCTAGCAGGAGTTTCCAACACCTTACACAGTGCTTCTGCGTGGAGGATTACTAGAGGGAGCGGGAACAAAACCAGAAAATGAAGTTTAAAGAAAATTTTGGGTTTCTGGGCCAAGCTGCCTTTTCTTGACTAGGTGTTGCTTTGGTCCTGACAGCCTCACAAACACTAGCAGAAACAATGCATCGAGGCCGAATTTTTCACCTTTAAAAAGCAGCAAAGGGCTTCTGTACAAATACTGAATTCTGCGAACAGATTTATCTTTTATTAACTGCTTCAAAAAGTCATTTTACAGTAAGTGTGTTGCATTAACTCAGAATATCAGGACAATACCTGTGCTTGTATTGACTTTTCCTCCTGCTGCTCACAGTAACTACGAAGACGTAAACTTGTCTTATTACGTGCTGCTCCTACTTTTACTGCACAAGCACAAATAAGCGGAGATGTGCATAAAAATGCACCTTGCTTTTTTTTTTCTCTCCAATTTATAAATATGTTTTGCAGAGAGACAAATGTAAACCAGCAGGGATTATATTATTGCACTTACTGTGAAATAACCAAAACGTCTATTCAGAAATTCCTATTTCAAAACCTCAGCAATTACATCTAGAGATAATTATTATGCAAACAACATTCATATCTGAGTACTTGAATAGATCTTGATACAAACACTTGGGAATCTACTCTGAAATTCAGTGCATGCGTGCAAAGTTTAGCTGTGAAAAATCCCCTGACTATGCGTGTACCTAGGAAGCTCTTTTTAGGGGCCAAGGCAGATGCGAGGTACCAAGAAAAGTAAGCCAGACATCTCTGTGTGCAGGTGACTCACAGAAGGATCTGTTTTGGTTCAGGACTGTGGAATTTATGTTCAGAATCAGCTCTAGGTTTCTGAAAGTGCAGCTCCTAAAGCCTCTGAAATGGTTCAGAGATAACAAGGGAACCGTAATGGAAGGAGTAAGAAAATAATCAAACCAGGAGTACGACACCTATTCACGGATGCCTGTAGAAATATCAAAGCTATTATTACGGAATACATTCCTGACAAAATAGCAATCTCTCTCTAACACAACATTGCAGATTTCAGATATGAGTACAAAAATGTTATGTTAGTGCCTCACGCATACTTATAAGCTGCAAAAAGGAGGCACTTCCTCTAGAGAAGAGGAAAAGTACCTGCTGCCAACGTGTCTCTGAACCTCCCTATCCTGGCGTAAAGCGTTTTGGTGAAAGAAGGGCTAACTGTAACTTACGCGTAAGCTTAACAACTGATCTTCAATTGTAAGAATGTATGAAATTGTTCTCTTTCTTTATTGCCAACACTTTCTCTATGATTACACCTACATGATAGATACAGGATGTAGGAGAGAGTCTGGGTGCTCCACGTGGGGACTAAAAGCAGCCTGTGATTATGGAACTGAAGTGGAGCAGGATAGCGATGCAGAAAAAATCTGACTTGTGTCTGGTTTTTAGTTGACTATGGAGGTACCGTGTCATGGGGAAGGTCCCCTTCAGCACACTGTCATCAGAAGTTAATGGGTCATAAAGAATGAAACTTAATAAGGAAAATGATGTTCCCCAAATACAAATAGTTCATTATAAAAGCCCCAAAATACTTCACTTGCAGGGAGGCTGAAGTAAAGGTAAATCATTCTGTGCATTAGGCAGTATCAGTTCGATAGGTTGGGAGGGAAGGATTACTTTAACAAACTAATAAAGTGATACAGATTATACAATTAGGTCAATAAAACCAGAAAGATTGAGTTTCATTATCCTATCCAATACTGCATACTGTGCAACCGAGTGTGTTAATTGAAAACTTTCAGCTATATGATTTCGGGATGTTAAAAACAACATAATAACAACATGTACTTGGACACTAATAATGGCACTGTAAATAGACATAAATTCTGGCAATCAAGGCCACTGGAGTACAGTGGTCATTAAATGCATAATAAAAACAACAACTCAATGGAGTGGGTGCAGAAAGCAAAGCAGAGTTGCCTGGATGCTTTGCAGGCACTGCTTATGCTGCCACCTCGCAGAGGTTTAGCACAAACTTAAAGCGGGCTGGTGGCACTGAATTCTCAGGGAGTATTCAGCTCCCCGAAAGTTTGTTGGTGCTTTTGGGAGAGGCGATGGTTTCACATTTGCTGTTCAATCACTAAAACCAGTCATTTTTACTAACATAGAAGGGTTGATCTGAGGAACACAAAAGGATTAAGAAATGAGATGTTTCAGAAGTGTATTATTTTGTTGCATGAGAGGAAATCAACTAATGCCATAACTGATGATAGTCCAAGGTATCTCAATAGCTGCGTCAAAGCTTTTGACGCTAAAATGTATGTTTACAGTCTGCCTTTATTAAATTTTCTATAGCATTTATACTACTTGTAGCACAGCACAGGATATTAACTATATATTATTGGCAAGAAAAGAATTACCTGCACAGAAGAAAGGCAGGATACCCTTGATAAAAGCAGTTGTTCATAATGACAGCTCCGATATCTCTTCCAGGTAGTCACAACCTGTCATAAGCACTGCTAATTTTTCTAGAAATTAAGAGGTGGATATACTTCCAGTAAAAACAGGGACATCTTAGGGACCTCCTTCAAGATGACTAGCACCACCAGTTACAGCTAGTCATAGCTATCATAGCTTGTCATAACCACAAGTTAGAGCAAGTCACAGCTATGCCAGAGACAAGATACGAGATGAGGTCAGTCATCTGTCCGAAGAACTTATGCAGTGTGTATCAGATAAGACCTGCTTCTCACACAGAAGAGAAATACATGGACTTGGTGTGCTGAGTGTTTCAGTTTGGTACGCTTGTTTGGAGAAGGAGAAGGGATTAAACAGTGACCGAAGGTTCTTCCCTTCCATATTTTTTGTCAGTTTTCCAAAACAGTAATAGACAGCACACACGCTGCTGTGCCGGCACCACCCATTGTTTCTGAGCGCTGCTGCAACTCGACATATGCATATGGTCACGTTCAGGGGTTTGTCATGAAATTCCCATGGGACTAACCCAAACACCACCCCTTAAAATACTGCCTAAAGCAGAATTAGTGAAAGACTTAGACTTACGGTTTTGGTTTTGCACTGTCTATAGGCTGTGGATGTCAGCTTTGTTACAGTGGAAGTGCACCACAATGTTCCTCCATGCCTTTGAAAATTGAAGGTTATTTACAACATGTATCTGAATCTGATTTTATAAAAGTTTGAGCAAATTATGCAAAATGCTGATCATTGTAAAACCCTTTCATTATAGTCTTTGCTATATGTTTTTCACCATTTTCAGATGAGAGGTAAAAGGGAGCGCTACTGCTGAAATATCATTCAGACCTCTTCTAAACAGAATTAAATAACGCTGTATTTATAATGCCAGAAATCACAGTGGTATTTGTTTGTAGTTTCTATTACAGAGAAGTCTCATTTCTCTAAGTCCTTTCTCTCACTCCTAAACTTAGTCTCTGCACTACCTCACAAATGCTGAGATTTTAAAAGCTCTGCTGGATGATCTTTTTCTCTTTTATACACTATCTGGAGCCACCAATTCCTAGTCACTCCAAATTCTAAAGGCCAATTTATCAAAGATAAGGTCTTCTCTCATGGTACAGACCTCAAAGAACACGTGATAACCATGGAAGGAAGAATGGTTTTATCGTATATAATATTAATTGGTTTAGATACTCTTCTTTCAAATATAAGGGTCTGATATAGGATCTAGTAAATCCAAATGTTAGATCATACTTGCACAGAGCACAGAGATAAAAGCTGATACATATTTTCCTCAAACATGAAGAAATTCATGTATCTTCTGATTCAAAAAAAAAGTCATTACTTATGGTATGATTTCAACTCCATATTACACTATAATATCACACGGTATTGTTGCAGTCTTGTTGACTAAATAAATAATTTATAGAAAATTTTCCCTATGAAAAAGAGATCCACATCAGCAGAATTATCATATCTGACACTCCATGCTCCTGTGCTCATTTCTTACGAGATTTACAAGACATCAGGAACGCTACTCAGAATTAAATACAAGAAAGCTTTTTCACCCTACAGCACACACTGGTAACAGAAAACAAGACAGTGCAACTACCACAAAGCCTTGTAAAGGAGAACCGCAACACTTTCATTTACTATAATCCTTTGTAAACGGTCTTTTGAATTCTCAATCCAGCTGTCATTGACCTGCCTGGCTTATTCAAAGTCTGTCACAGAAAAGTTATAAAGGAAATGAAATGCAATCACCTTTCTGTGCCCAGACGGAGAGGTGTGCTATACTCTGCTGAGAGAGGCCGGTAAGTCTCACATCTAACAAAAGCACCTGAGTGCTTGAGATACCAAGTTAGATGGTGTGACTGTCACTTACCTCCCAAGATGTTAATAAGGCTATTTTCTCAGAATTATATGTATATTTGGATATTCAGAACAGACATTTTCCTACTGCTGTAACTGTGTGCTGGCTGGACATGATTATGACCAATAATCCATTAGTGGTCTATCAAAGAGTTCTACAGTGTAGCTGTATAATATATTTACTGCAAAAGGTATTTTATAGTGACATGCAGGCCTAGAAACATCAAAATGTGGTATTCAAAGCATACACAGAAAGTCATACAGCATAATCTGAGGGTGTAGCACTGGTAAGACTGGGTGTTCTTCCATAAGGAGAACAGGTACCCAAGGTCTGTGGACACGGAGTCCCCGGGCAAGGTCTGGCTTCCCTCTGCAAAAGGGCAATGCTGCTGACCGTGCTCCCACATAAGGACTCCTCTGGCAAACATCGCAAGCAGAAGCCAGTGTTTCAAGCCTTTTCCCAGACTGGTATTTAACAAGCTGTCAAGATGACTTAAAATAGTACAGGAACTGAAGGGAAAACAAAGTTCTGATTTGCTTGTTCTGCTTTCCCCACCATGATTTTATCAGAAATTGGCCAGCTCAATTTAGCTCTGCTAGCTGCCAGAAAAGGGCCCAATTTTGTTTTTAACTTCATTTCTCGCCGGGATTGCCAAACTCCAGCCCTAAGCGCCCACTACTCCAGCCAGAGGCCAGCCCCAGGATTCCGTGGCCCTGCTCTTGCTCCTGCTGTTGACCCAAACGTGCGACCGGCGATGCTTTGCCTCCGCGCACACCTGGCCGCCACTCACAACAGCAAATTGCACTGACTGCCCAGGCTGTCGTGAAGAAAGTTGATGCTTGTATGAAGTGTTTCGAACTAGAAATTCTGGAAGGGAGTATTATTTTGTGAAGCTGTAGCTTTCATTTTTAGTTTGAAGTGTGAAATAAAAGATAAGAAAGCACCTGCAATGTTGAAACTGAAGCTGAGCTATCTTCAGAGCGGGTCTGATCTTTGCATTGCTTACAAGACTAAGATCCTCCTCCAGCTCCTGTTTTGTCTGTCTGAAATTAAACCAACCAGGGTAAAAATCAAGCTTTAAGTAGCACAGACAAGAAATGTGTGAGAGTGATCAGGCAATTCTCCAAAGTGCAATGCAGTGTTTTCTTTCTTTCACCCCCTACTGTCCTTCATTCAGGCCTTCATTCCCTTGTTATAACCTTAAAATTCAGACATAACAATAACATGGTTTTGAACAAAATTTAAAATTACTGGAAATAGAGAAGCTGTTAGGAAAATGTCACAGCCTTGGTGAGAAGATTCAGGGCTGGCTGAAAGCATCCAGGGTTTTATTAAAAGGTAAACCTCCATACTTAGAATTCAGAAAAATATAAATCCAACTGCAACTTAGCAAAAGGCAGCTCTCGTGCCTTCTTCTAAAATCGGGTTTTATTTCCCTTGGGTTCCTCTCAAGCCAGTAATTCAGAATTCCACCAAACGCAATTTGGCTCCATTTGAGGTATCTGCCTTCCTATTCACCACGATGGCTCGTGTGGGGCAGCTCCCACATGTGGGCCCGTGCATGCCCTAATAGTGAAGCTGGCTGGGCGCTGAGCCCCACCATGGCAAAAAACACCCAAGCTGTAGGAGACTGTCCTGTCGGGGCTGTAGAGCTGCCGGAGCTCTCGGGGTCACCAGCTTTTCAGACTGCCTACGGATCCTTACTTACAACTGAGCTCCAACAACTATTCCACATTAATTCCTGCTTCATCTAGGTAGACTTTGAAAATACAGGATTCTGCTCTAAGTAGCAGTTTTTCTTTAACTGAGCTAAAATCATTGACATGCACAAGGAAACAACAGCCAAATTAGGATCAATACACTGGTCAAACACGTGTGGTCCCAGAGAATTACAGAAGCCTAAGGAACCTGCCTTCCTCACCACTCTGCAGTGTCTAATAGCATTCAAAAGCATCTGTTTTCCCCTAAAAGTAAAGGGAGGAGCACATTAATGAAGTAGGGCTTTCAAGAATTTTGATTCTTGTTAATTCATCTTACAGGAAAAGAAATTTCAAGAGATCAATTATTGACATGCAGCATTTTAGGTTGAGCAGAAAAGCCAATAAATCAACCTCTCATAGACCAAAAAAAATCTATCCTAAGGTATTTTGATACAAGCACATCTTTTTAGTTTGAGAGGAACAAACAGTGCTTCTCTAGTTAAGAAGAATATATGACAGTGCAGGAGGTAAGCTTAAAATACATGTCCATATTCCAATAAGGCAAAATATATGGGATTTGACTGGGATAGGCTGAATATGTGGCAGTTTGAGGCAGAAAATCATTCTTTTAATCCTAAAACAAAGGTTTCTCTTTGTCTCGTGAGGAACAATATGGATCCACACAGTTTCAGTCCCTGAACACAACATCCATCCCCAGCACACACCAACTCATGGGATGCTCTTTGTGCCCAAAGAGCTATGCATGGACAATTGCAATATATGAGCTCCTGTCAGAGAAACAGTTATCCCAATATTGAAGAGGAAGTTCTGAACGAAAAAGGTTATGCATAAATTGCATAAATTATCATTTGCACTCCACAGATTAACTGTGAGCAAATCTCTTGTCCCCTCATCCTTCTGAGATATGGTCAGGGGAAATGTCAGGCTGATCTTTAGCAGTTTGCACAGAGAGGAAAGAGAAGCTGCCCCAATACAGGCAGCAGTCATTTGAGTGTAAAAACTTCATTATACTTCAGTATATTCTTTGGAGATTTTTACAATCTCTTTGTATTAAAGGGATTAGAAAAGAACTGCATTAGGAAAGAACTTGCAAAGGACGGCACAACGTCAGCTTACTCCCCTTGTCTGAAACAAGGAGGTGCAGAGCAAGAGACCTGCCACTCTATCCACTGGAGTGTGTGCGTACAGGTGGATAGCATGTAGTGCACAGAGAAAATTGATTTCTGCCTCATAGGGAAAATTTCTGTCTCTAGCTTTCAATTTGTATCTTGAAGTTACTATCAATTCACAGAAAAAAAACAAAACAAAACAAACAACCACCTAACACAGCTAGTCCCCAGGTAGCTTCTCTTTTCACTTTCTTTTAGGTGTTCTATTGTTAGAAAAATATTCTCCAATACCTTCTGTGATTAAATTCCCTTGTAACCATCCTGTTTTAACTTCTTTTTCAGGAGACTCTGAAGATCACTGCTTGGTCATCATCCAGTGCTGTATTTCTTTTCATATATCAAATTCCATCTGTGACTCCCACCCAACTGCTCTGAAGACTCTTCTTCAGTCAAGCAAGCTGGAAACATTGCTTTTTCACCCATTTTCCTTTTTCAGTCTTTCCTGTTCTCACCCCTCCTGCCTCTGTTTTCCTTTTCTCTATTCCTCTGACAGACCATCAAGATTCTGCTTCATCTGACCAGGCAACATTTAAGAACATGTGCACCTGGTGTTTGAAACATGTTTGAAACTACTGAACGATTGGTTTGAAATCAGATTATTAGCGCTGCTCTGAAAAGTAGTTCAGAATTTCAATGGTAAGCTCACTTTTTCCCCACATATCCTGGTGTTCTTATTTTAAGTACTGGACTAGAAATGGGGAAACACAAAGATGCAAGTGAATACGCTTCCCAGGAAAAAATTAAGCTTTTCCTCTGAATATTGTCCTAGGAGCCAGTGGAAATCCAGTCCTGTTGTGCCTTTTATCTGCCATTTTCACTGGAAGGTTTTATTAGCTCAATTAGCAGAGCTATCCATACCGAAATTTCTCTTCCTGTCATTACTTTATAGCTCTTGACCATAAAATTCACTAGGCAGAAAGACTTTGAGATGAAATTTATGGCAAGCTTGACAATCTTCCAGTCTTTACTTTTACCTTTTTAGGACACACTAAATAGTAGATAAAGATCCTTATTTCGTGTGAACAGCCGGAGGTGAAAGACTTATGCAGGCCTTGCCTGCCCGCTGGGATAGATGTGGTCAGCTCACCTCCAGGTGCTGTGTCCACACTTGGTTGGTTGTCCAGTACTTATCTTTTGCCTTTGGTGACAGGGGTTAGTCCATCTTTGAGCTGTCTTCCTGATAACTCCCCGACTCTACCTATGCTGCAGAAGCGAATTTTGGCAGGTGGTGGTACAAGGCCTGGCAGACGCACGGGCACACGAAGCAGCACAGCGAGCAGTCAGCAGCTCGGGCGCAGCTCCGCCAGTGTGTGCGTGGGACCTGCGCGGCCATGAGCTGCGCCTCTCGGAGGGTGGGGGCAAATGCCCTGCCTTGCCACACCAAAGCAGTCCCACGGAAGAAGGCAGCCGCTCCGTGTTTCTATCATTACTATTAACACACCGCTTTTTATTCCGCCTGAAGTAATATTGACTTGTACCTTTCCTTAAGGGCAGTGTTAAGATGCAAGTGAGCTATTCTCTCCCCAGTGTCTGAAATGGAGCAAACCTTTTCTGTCAAGCCTTTACCTCTTCTAGAAAGAGCTTCCACTTGCGTACGACCAGCGCTGGGCCCGGGAGGGATCCCTGCCCTGGTCACATCTACAGATGCAAGCAGAAGTGGGCTCCAGAGGCTGCCTGCATGGCTGGGCACATAGCATCAGTTAGGACCAAGAGTCTGGAGTTGTCATAAGCTGTGCTTTGTGGCTGCAGAAACTGAGCACCAACACCTTCCTCACATTCTCCTGTAAGGCCAATGGCAGTCAGAGAGCTGCCAGGCAGGAAAGGACAGCTGTTTCTTCTCAGTCTCCCCTTCCTTCCAAATCCATCCCATTATATCCACGTATTCCGTTCCCCCAAAGCCTCCAGGACAGGAGGTTGAGGGATGTGACCCAACAACTCCCTGTCTTGGTGCATCCCTACAAACACAACTCCTATGCTTCAAGACTGTGCTTCAGGAGAGCCCCAAACACAGCTAACACCGTTGTTATCTGAAAGGGCCAAAATATCAATGGAGTCAAAAAAGATAAATCAGATGATTCCAACTTTGCTAAATACACACAATACTTTTCCAGAAAACAATGCAAGTAGAGGGGAAGCATTTATTAGCCAGGTGCCATACTGTCAGCAGTTGCTTCCATCACAGAACAGTGTTCATCAGCAGGACCTGTGAACTCGCAGATGTGCTGCATATCCAAATACCAACTTTTAACAACAAGGCCTCCATGCAGTAGTATTCATTTTCTATCTCCGTTTAAGAAATCGTGGTACAAAAGTAGAGTCAAAAGCTCCTCTATTTATCCAAGGTCTACAAATTCTGCACTGGAGGAGTGACCCGTCACTGTTGTTTCTGTAAAGTGTGAATCAACCTCCCACGCCTTAAATCAGCAAATTACTGGATCATTCCTCTTGTGTTTGGCATTCAGAGCACTTCATCTCAGACAGGAGAGAAAGCAATTGTTTCTTTGACAGTGGCTGATAATGAATATACTCGTATAAAAGGCATTTTATAAGGGTCAGTACATTGCCTGTTACAGGCAGATTCTCACACAGCAAAGAGGGAACGTGCTTGTGCTGCTACTGAATCATACCCGCTCCTGCAAATGGCTGGGGTTCCTCTACTTACAGTCTGAATGAGACAGAGGGAAAAGGATCGGGTCAGTACTCAGCATGGAGCAACAAAGTCAGTATTGCAACACCACAGAAATGATTAAGGTGATACAGCACTCGAAGGCCTTGTGTTTCTGTATCTCCCATTAGCACCTGCTGCACTATACCAGAACAGAGAGGTCAGTGGCCTTCATCTCACTAGAAAGATCAATTCATGCTGATGAGGCGATTTGTATTGCAGTACCCTAGCTGTGTTTTGTCCTCTATAAGTTGGTCATGACTTTATTCAAAAACCAGGTGTACATGTCTATAAGGTAAGCAGAAGCACCAGTCCCCTGTGCAGCAGTTTCTTTTATATTCTACATTTGCAGAATGTCTCATTAAACTCCAATTCTACCTCAAAATCAGATTAGTCGCTTTTCTGCTCTGAATCTACAGATTTTCCTCTCAGTGCCTCTACTTTCAAAACTTAATTTCTACCTCTAAAACACATTTCAGAAGACATTTATTTTTTCAGCAATTTATAATACGTTATTCTTATTAAGAAATTGGCTCAAAACCAGACTAATATTAAAGACCTTTCATTTTGAAAAGTTGAAGACCTGATAGCAACACAGAAAACCTGACTTCTAGCCCAAAACTACATAGTTAGGTTGATACAGCGTGTGTGTTAAGCAAAACAAACCAATTCAGAAGAGCAGACATTAGCGAACAAAACAGGTAGAGAGAACTCATTAATCCCATCGATTCAGTGCGGCGCTACGTGCATTTCACAGCCCTCCAGAAACAAGATTCTTGGTTCAGAACTTAGGTGTCTAAAGGAAATGTCATTACTTTTAGGAACAACATACACCAGCATATGCAGAGCCACCATCTCCATCTATAAACAGCACGAAAAACTTTCCAACTTGAAGCCTGAATCAGTTGAGACCACGTATCTGAGCAGCTTTTCCTGATACAGAAGAATATTAACTGTACATTTAGGGATACCAAGCTTGCTGAGAATAAAAGCCTCATTTACAAGAGGTCAGACATTTCCATCTCACAGCTCTGTCTCCCTATTTCAGGGAGTGTTAATGCACAGGGTGCCAAAACACACATCCCCAGCAAGGAACAACATCAAATAGTGCTTGGCAGATTCTTCAGGTACGGACATTCTGCAGACACCAACGCCACACACGGTGACCTGTGGATCTTTAGAGCCTTCTTTTTCCAGGATTATCATCTTTGTGTACCTCCTTCACAACAGCTCTCTGAAAGAGCCACAACTCCAAGGCAAGCATCACGTGTGCAGAAGCAGTGGGCACTTACTGCAGGTTGGGACAGGACAAGTTCAGTGCTTGGTGTGGAGCTGCCAGGAGAAAAGGGAAGACAGGGCTTCAGGAGACTAAATGAGGCTTAAGCTACTATCACATGCAAATAGCTTTCCCACGGGCCAATTCCTCAGTTGCTCCAGTTTATGGTCAAGGATATTTAAATAGCAGTTAGGTAAAAATGTCAGGTTAGGAATTGTAGGAGCAAGGTGGATTCCCAGGCTGGCCCCCAGCAGCAAGCTCAGGCTACAGCAGGCACCTACGTAGGAGCAGCAAGGGCTGAGTCACTGCAGTGCTCTGCGTCAGCCCCCCGGTGTCAGAGCCCTAAGACAAGTTTAACTAGGTCAAAAATATATGCAAACATATGCGTGAGTCTTATTGGATAGAGATACCAAGATTTAAGCCAACGTGTCATTAAAGAAAGAGAAATGAAATGACAGCATCAATTGTCAACTGAATCTCTCTTGCTGTGAATAAAAATCAATGATAATCCTGTCTCTAACTTTTTAGGATGTGTTCTACAGATATATTACAAAGACTCTGAAAGCTAATGGAGCCTGGAATATGAGCTTCATCCTTAAAATGATATGTAACATAATTATGCATAATGTTCTTCTACTGTGTTACAAATTTACAGGAGAAGTTTGACTTCTGTATAATTGCTTATTTGACATTAGTGTCTGTGTAACTGAAATCACGTTGAGCTTTCAGCTTGTCAAACATTTTGTGGCTTTCCACCTGTGAAACATTAGAACTGGACTGACTTTTTCACATTAAATTAACCCAAGAAAGATGTCCCTTCTGACCTTCTTGGCTTTAGGTATTGCTTTTGGCCACACACAGAGGGCAAATGCATTGGGACCCACACTGACATCACGAGAAGTAAATGCCCTTTCCAAGGACGTAAGGTACTGTTGGTACAACAAATCCAGAACAAAGGGAAGAGAAACACATTTCTCAGTGTTTCCCATGCAGCAGAGGAAACCTCACGGCACAGGGGCAGTATTTACCTAATTCAAAGGTAATGGGTAAGAAAGGAACCTAAGTCCCACCTCTAGGGCATAACTTCATCACCTGCACAAGCACCATCTCTATTTCATCTCCCTGTGCACAACTTCCTCTCTGACATGTCCTACCTTCATCAAGCTGGTGATTAATACATTGTTTGTATTCACACAAAGAACCTGCACCAGAAAGGTGGTGGTCAGAGCTTGAAGCAAGCTGAAGGAGCAACCTCAGCCAGCCCGCAGCTCCTTCTCACCAAGGGGTCTGCTTTATAAAGGCTCTGTCTCCACAAAATCAATCTGAAGATCAAATAGGCAGGTATTTGTACCTGTAGTCAAAGATCAGCATCTCCTCAGCACCCAGTATGGTTTCTGCGGGGCTCCTTCCCCTCTCAGTAACAAGTATTACAGTCAGGAGGCTTTGAGCATTCGTAGTTGAGAACACTATACCATCAAAATAACCAAGTCACATCATTCTAAGTTTTTATTTGAATGCTCTGCTACATTGGTAATGGCTTTCTATTTTAAATTAAAAACCAGGACAATATGAATAAAGATGACTTTGAATTCATGAAGATGAGTTTAGTTGGATTAATGGAACAATTTCAGAGTAAGCATGCAAACATCTGACACCAGCCAAGCTCAGCTATCTCGCAGCAAAAACAAACCCAGCACCACAAAATCAGTGGAAACCAGCTCAAAAAAAAAAAAAAAAAAAAAAAAAAAAAAAAAACACAGTGCAGAAAGAAGATTGAAAAAGGTGAAAACCAATAGCAATGAAGGTTAAAACCCAATCCACATACTCTGCCTTTTCATGCACATAACTCACTGCACAGAAAATAGATTATCTCCCACCACTGGAATGGCTCAGTGCCTCGAGGAAATGCAAAGCAATTACTGCTCCAGAATAAAAAGGACCACGGGACATGGGGAGGAATACTCTTCCAACAACATCAACAAAAATGAAAAAGAAGAACAAGGGGGGAAAGCCTTACTGCACACAAGTGAAAACACACAGAAGAAGGATGTTACATCAATGGTGAGAAAGACACAAATGTAGCCAAGCAGACCTGGAGAGAAGTGGGACCATACAAAGACTTTGGGATCCAAGTTCTCACAAGAACAATGCAAGTTTTGTTCCAAGCTAAAATCCTGCCTGCTCGAGCAAACAGTTCCTGCAAAAAGCTAAGGAACATCTCATTAAGCTGTACCTGTGCCTCACACAAAAAAAAAATGAGTTTCATAATGCACGGCAACAAAGGAAGGGCTGATCCCAATTTTGCATTGTTATACATTAGAAACTATTTCACAGAAGCCATTGAGATTACTGTACAAAGCCAAAACCTCTGCAGATGTAAAATGAAGTTCAGGCTCAGGAGGACTCCCTGATCTTAATTTTCCTGCAGCAGAAGGCCTTTTGTTATTGGCAAGAGGAAGGAAAATACAAACACCAAATCAATTTTGTCAATTTTTCAGGTTATGATTAACATAAAGCTATTTCCACACTTTTTTTTTTTTCCCCCTTCCATCCCTGTTTTGGTGCTTATAGCACTTCCACCACCGAAATAACATCATGGGATGAATAATTTAGGGAAGAAATGACACATGAACGGCACTACAAAGTTTGTTTCTCAAGCAAGAAGGCTGTCAACCCTCAGAAGGCAGCTGAGTCACCTGGTGTATAAATAACCCTGTCAAGAGAATAACTTAGACTTGCTGCAGAATTGCTCAGGGGAGACAGAAAGGCGGGGAACGTAGCAGCTGTTACAGGCATGCTAACTGTTCCCTTTCCCCCACATCATCTCTTAACAGCACTGCCTGTGTCAAGCAGCAGAAGTATGCATGAAGGCAGACGTGAGTGCAGTGTTTCCAGCAGCAGACACCAGTCTTCCTGAGATTTCATTAACTCTATCACGATTTGCAGTCCCTAGCTGTCCTGGCAGTTCACTTGGGTATCCACGTCCCGCTTAGAAGCAGCCTTATGAAAAGGTTGGCTGGAGTCGTACACAAACCAGGCGAAGAGAAGCGCTGGAAAACACCCCAGCTTGTGGGATTTCCTGGCTCCCAGACACAGCACAGCCCCTGCCTGTCCCGCCACGAGCAGCCTGACCACGCTGAACAGTCAAAGCCGAGGTCACTCGCTCTGCTGGCAGCAGTGGCACATCTTGCTGGAAGCTTTCACGAAAGCACATAGAAATGCTTGCCTGCATCAAATACTGTTTTGGGGGAAAGGCATCTTTTAAGGTAATAAAGCTTATGCAAAAGTATCAATTACAGTATACTATATATAACGTCTGACTTCAGCATCTCATATGAAAATTCAGGCATCTGTACACACAGTCTTTGGTTAGAGCCTTCTTTGTACCGTGAATCTGCAATCCTCTCCTGGGTGGAAAGAACACTCCTTTCCATCGCACCGGGTGCTTTGCAGAAATGACACTAGGGCATTTTCAGACAGAGTGTGCTGAAGAAGCCTATTCTTCTGCTATTTCGCCCCTAGCTTTTGAGGATAAGGACTACGTTTCAGCACACCAGGAGTTAAAATAATGTAGGCTAAAATCAGAGCCTTCCACAGACAATTTCTAAGCGTCTTCCACTGCACAGCTTAATTTAACTTTCAATGACAGCACAAGTTTGCAGCCACATCGCACTTTGGCAAACTATTTGAATGTAAAACAGAAGATGCAGAACACTCCACACAACCTCATAAAAATGTGCAGCATAAGAGACTAAGCATCGCACTGCAAACAGTTTGTTTCTGTTTCTTGTGCTTCTGTTCTGTCCATCAGTCTCTCCAAAATTCCAGTCCTTCAAAAAAATCTCAAAAAAAAGCCCACAACCTAAATGCAAAGTTATGTCATGGACTTCTACCAGGTGAAGTGTGAGGACTCCTTCAAGTCCCATCCTGAAGACTTGCTGCTGTCAACACCCCCACTGACATCAATGAGAAGTCTGCCAGGAATCTGAGCCTTACTATAAAAAGAAATGTGAAGATACAAAATAAAGATGTGACTCCAGATGTATTTTTGCTGCATAAAGATGACTCGTACTACCTTATCTGAAGAAACTGACTCGTTGCTTCCTGGGCTCTCAGTTCGTGTTCTGAAATCATGATGCAATGCACAATGCTGGTGCAGAGAAGCTGGAAACATTAAAAGATGATGTTTCACTCTCCATCTGTAATGCACCCTCCTTGGTGAATACCTTCGCAGGCTTTGATGGTGACTTGAATTCTCAGCTATATCAAGTTCCTTTAATTAGCAGGAGTAAATGTGGAGAGGAACATAATTCACGGCCAAATATTTTCATATTCCTTACTCTGAGCCAGATAATATAAAAACGCATGTTGAATTAATGAGCAAATGTCTCACCTTCTTCAACATCAACCTTTTCCTGAATTGCCTTATACTTTTTTTATCTTCTGCTTTTGGAGCATGTAATGCCTAGCTCACTGCAAAGTATCTTTCTGAAAATTCTTGCTCTTGCTACAGGAAAATGAAAAAAACAAATCCAGACTAAAAAATAATCCACATTTCCTTGTGGGAGTGATGTGAAGAGAGATTATCTCTCTCCTTCTTATGAGCATTGTAGCTATATTCACTTATTTTACACATTTTCATTTTCTTTTGCCTTTTCATTCTCTTTTGACAGAGGCAACAGCTAAGGTCAAGTCATCACTGACTAATGAAACTGTCCTGCCTCAAAAACAAACAAATCAAACTTCCTTTGAGTACCAACAGTTATTATTCTTCTTTCACCTTCACATTCCTCTATCCTCTCCCATCCATACAGAAAACACTTTCTTCATTTTTTACTCACCTTCACATCCCTGTAATTCTGGGACTCAGATAAGGAATAGAAAAGGGGATATTGAAAAAAAAACAGCTGATGTTTTCCTTCTACTTGATTTTGTACGGAAACTGTAGAGAAAAAAAATCATCTCACATCATCAAAAAATGTCATCATGCTATCAGTATGGCAAATTATTTTAAGGGCGGAATGAAAATTAACTTCCCTAGCGTACATTTCGAGGTACTGTGATGTGCTGAAAATCCGAATGCAGTAATGGAAGGAAGGAGCTGGCAGGGCTGCTCCCTCCCCAGGGGACTGTGAGGCCGCTCACAGCTGCGATGCCACTGGGCATTCATGATCTCACTGTCACACCCCACCTGAAGAGCAGGCTGGCTGGCAGCACAATGCTGTCTCTCACATTTACCTCCCTTTCTCAGTCTGTGAATACAAATAGTGGGGTACATGAAAATAAGTTTGTTTGGCATTGTGAGTCAACTGTGAATGACTAACAAACAATGAATAACCCAGTGGGTGTTTGATTACATGGCATGCATGTTAGGTTTTTGATGGCTAACCTCTTAAAACATATTTCCATCCCTTTGTCTCCCTGGGAGATGATAAACTTTTCAAAATAGGCACTGTCTGTCTCACTATTTGTTTGTGTGGTGCCCGAGCACAATGGAACTGTTCTCCAGTTAGCTCTAATGTGAAGTTGAACACGCATTCCTCTTATAATCAAACAACAAATAGTTTGTGTTGATTCTTCTACTTTACTGGCAGTCAAAAGGATCATTGATTAGATCCCCCATTAGTTGTTCACCTTGGCAAAAGAATTGTCTTGCTGGGTAAGAGAGGAGGAGGAAATTCTTCACCTGAGCAGCTGCGTTCTTGCTTCCATTCATTTCCACAAACAATTTCAACTGGGGACTTTTTTTTCCTCCAGAAGAGACATCAGCTGAAATTCATTTTGAGAGATGAGTTGAAGGCAAGTGAGATCCTTGAAGAGTGCTTCAGCTGTGAATAGGGGTGTCTTCACCTCGTAACTTTGAAGGCACCTTCCTGAGCTAGCAGTGATCCAGCTTCTACACTGAACATCCCCTGGTTGGGATGAAGCACTGTTTTGAAGAGTTTACATCTCTGCAGCACTCCCTCTCAGCAGCCCTTTAAAAGAAGCATTCTTAGGCAGGTTGGCTCTCAGCCCGTGCTGGCTACTGCACTTTGTCTCATCATAAATTTTCTTGTTAACACAGTAAAGGCAACTTAATTCCTGCTTGAGTTTCTAAGACTCGAGAACAATTTTTTGTTTCACTTCCATACTTCTTCAAAAACCCAGAATAAACTGAACTCTGTTCAACTTCTCTTGGAGCTAACCTACCTGAACGTGCCAATAGGAAGAAGTGGCTACTTCCTAAGAAAAACACTTAGCATTTTCCTTATGGGCTAAAAGAGAAACAAGTCAGGTAATCCAATCCAGAAAAGCTACAAGATGCCAAGCCCCCAAGCCACGCAGGGTATGGTAACAGAATCATTGAACACCGAAGGAAGCTGCCGTAGCCAGCTGGTGCCTCGGTGAGCAGGGTACCCAGCACCCAGGGACACCCACCAGCCCACACCCAGGCAGCCAAGCCCCAGCCATGCCCACGCCACCTCCCTCTAACAGGGAAATGGCCGATTCTCTCCCACCTGGGCAGTGGAGCTGGAAAAAGCTCTGCAGCCTTTGCCAGGGCCACCTGCAAGTCCCTCTGGCCTTCTGCCTTTCTTGTTCCTCCTTTTTCATTAACTCTGGTGTGGTCTTTTTTATTTTGTAGCTCTGCTTTGTAACTGTTTGCGATGCACTGCTATCAGAAGATTATCATCTTTAGCTATTATCTTTCTGTTGCATTAGAATATTTACTTTGACCCTCTTTGCAAAAAAAAAAAAAACAAAACAGACTTATAAGCTACAAGTAAATCAAATCTTGTGTGACACCGAAATATAACCCTAAGATACATCTGTCATGGAAACAAAGCATTGAAAAGCATCTGCTAGTGAAACTGGACCACCCTACTGTGAAATTGGGCAGTTATTTAATGATAACAGATTATTTAAAGCAGTAAAGGAGTCTACAAGAGTAATTTAGCCAAAATAGTTATGTAGTTTAGGAATTATTCAATATACTGGGGCTAACTTGGAGCTAAGTACGTAACTCCCAGCAAACTACATGCAGTGAGCTTTGCCTCCTTCACCTGTTCATTACCTTTACCATTAATGGGTTTCTGCTTTTCCTTGTCCAAATCTGAGATAGTGACCAAAAGAAATACAACAGCATCCCATCACAGGTCTTCAGAGCCAGCTCTGAAGTTCACCTTGCAGCTAACTTTTTCTTTTAATAAAAGGAAAGTTGGGATCAACAAAAACTTTCAGTACTTTTCATTTTCCACACAGAAAATTTCCCATCAATCCATCATAGATTTCAACCTCTTCATCACTTCTTTGCCTCTTATGATAAGACTGGGTACCAAATTAGATTTCTCTTAAAGGGATATACCATTAAAAATAAGCAAGGGAATTTTATTTCATATCTTAAAATTAGAAATGCATTATTGATGGGATAATTAATTATATATTTTGGATTTATAACCTAGACCCGAAGAAAAGCACAATATTTGAACATACATAATTGCTATCACACCATACAATCTCTCTTTCTTATTAAACACAGAGCCCATCTCCTCCTTGCATGAATATTTCATTCAGAATGTGCTCCAGCTACTTGGCAATTTCTGCTATTTCATTTCCATCCTTGTTTTGAGAGCAGGCAACTCAGATGTGAAAATTTCCCGCTGATATAAGCCAGTTCTACTTCTCAAGCACAATAAATTCAAAGTGTGATGTCTAAAGGAGAAATGCACCCCCTGAGGTCCCCAGACCCCAGTCTCAGGGAACTGCAGACACCTCGGCACTTGACTGCGTTTCCCCAGCCCCCTGCGCCCCTCTGCACGCCCAGGGAACGGCCTGCCTTCTGATGGCTTCCAGAAGCACTGCCCGTTCAGCCTGTGCACGGATTTGAAAGTTTTGGCGTGGCAGTGCCTTGACTGGTAGCCTTTTGGGGTCTCTGTGCTCATGCACATACCCGTGTGCATCCTCTTCTGTCAGACTGAGAGCAGAAAGGGAACCTCAATCAAGTTTTCAGCCACCCTACATAAACAGCATAATTTTCTAGGTGTGTGCTTGATCTGAGACTCCAGGGAGATTTACTAAAAGAGTTTTCTTTCATGTATTAACCAGGGAACTGGGGGACTTGGGAAAATGGGGTGTGGGAGCCAGAGGTCATTGGAAAATGCATCGTGGTGATGGAGAGTCATGGAAAAACTGGTTGCGGGAACTGGTGGCATGGGAAAAGTGGGTGCAGGAGCTGGGAAACCTGGGAAAACACTTCCCGGGAATTGGGCTTGTGGGGAAAGGGGGAATGGCATAAAGGGTCATGGGACCTAGCGATCATTGGAAGTTTTTGTGAGAAACGTGGGAAGGGGAGGCATTGGAAGCAGGGATCATGGGAACCCAGCTGGGGCTATGGGTGTCATGGGACAGGGGTGTATGGGATAAGGGGCTTGGGAACTGGGGGTGAACAACTTTTGACTTACTGAGACTGAAAAAAATTAGATCTTTGGTGTCTTTTATGCTTACTTCATTCATAGCAAGAACACCGAAATTCCTTGTTTAGGGACCGAAGACTCTACTTCGTTATTAAAATGTATGCGCATAGTGGCCCTTACAAATCTCTATTAAACTGCGGATTAGGCAGGGGCTGGAACAGATAGACAGTATATTTTCATTCAATCTCCTTTAAAATAATGATGCATGCAACTTCATGTCATTACTCTTTAATGATCTTAAGCCTATTTAATAGCACAGTAATATTCCAAAAAGGAAAAGGGAATTATTTCCACATTTAATTTTCATCGCAAAAGTGAATGTGGTTCTTTCCATGGCAGATAAGCAGCTAAAGCTGCTTGGTACCTTAACTGGGATATGACTGCATTAGCTGTGCTACATTACAGCCGAGCTAATGAAACAAAGCAAGATGATTAGCTTCAGACTCCTTGGAGTATTTGAAAGCAGCATCTGGCTCGCTGCTGGGGGCCTCTGCAGAGTAACAGTGTCACAGATGCCACACCTGAATATGCATCAGGTCTGGCCTCTGTGCTGAGCCCGTTCCAGAGTCACGGAATCCCTGCTGTTGGAAAAGACCTTCGAGATCACCAGGTCCAACCATCAACCTGACCTACCGGGTCCCGTCACTAAGCCATGGCCCTCAGTGCCACGTCTACGTGTCTCTTAAATTCCTCCAGGGATGGGGACTCCACCACTGCCCTGGGCACCTGTTCCAATGCCTGACCATGCTCTCCATGAAGAAATTTTTCCTAATACCCAATCTAAACCTCCCCAGCACAACTTGAGACCATTACCTACCCCAGCCTCCGGTGGCTCAGACCTCGTCCCCCAAGGAGCAGCAGCAGATGATGGCTCTGGTACCCATCTCCTCTCACCTGAGGTGAAGGTGAGGAAGGAATGGCCAAAAGCCAGGGGCAGATGTGCCCTGGCACACATCCGGCTGTGCCAGCCCCTGCAAAGGCAGCTTCTCCAAGGCCTGCTCCTACTCCCTCGCCTGAAAACAAGAGGGGGTTTGTTCCCATCCTGCACTATTTTCCTTACCGCCGGCCTGCCCTGGTGTTACACGAGCACTGGTGCCAGGACGGAAGCACAGAGAAGCTCACGGCGGGGATGATCCCTTTGTCTCCTGGCAAGCTGCCTGCATCAGCCCCAGCTCAAAGCCCCAGCTGAGCTCCTGCCTCCAGCGATGCCACTTGTACCTGCTCCCCTCTGCCACCCACGGCCTTGAATTCTGCTGCCTCAGCAGTCACCACCTTTGCTTCCTTCACAGGAGAAAGCATTGGGCTTGCCTCATGTACACCTGTAATTAGTCCAAAATTAGTGCAGGTTTTCACACTTACTATTAGAGTGTCTCACCTAAAAAGTCACCGTTCTCCATGGGGTCTGCCAGCCTGGCAGCGGAGCAGCCGGCTACACCGATGCAAAGTGTGCCAGCCATCTGCCGGCTAAACTCCCTCTGCGGTCATCCTCTGTAACCTGCACGCTTCACGCTGTTCTTCCGAGGCCACCCCAATCCCAGAATATTTAATATCTCATCCTAAGGACAAAGTTAGCGTCACTACTGCACAGTCAGAGGCTCTAAGGCAGCAAATTAAGTCTAAATTTATGGATGAGAAACAGAAGAGATGTTGATGCTCATACATAAATGGAGCTACAGGAAAAGTTGGCGATGTGGTATTGCACTGGTGTGCTCTATTATACCTATGCTGCTGTTAATCCCAGGCATATTATCAAACCCAGTGCCCATACTTGGTCCAGTCTATTGTTTTTTTCAGTGCAGAAGCACAGATATTGAGAGATCTGCAGAAGATGCTCATTTGGTTGAGAGTATTTTGGTCTTGTTGATGCACAGTGAAGTTTTAAACTGAGGCAGGATGCTCTAGGAAGTGAATAAAAATAACTCTGTGCTTTTCTTTTATACCCTGTCCCTTTCTTAACTGTCTCCAAGCCTGTCTCAGAAAGACTCCCAACTCTAATTCACCCATCTCCTAAGCACACCGTTCTCTCCTCAGTTTTGCAGAGTTTCTGCTCATTTTAGACAAAGCCAGAGATTAGGTGGACAAGGAATTGTGAAGTACATCTTCCTCGTTTTCAGTCCAATACAACCTGTTTCTTCCAGACTCTGTAAAAAACCTGAATACAAGCAGCAACTCCAAAATCATTATACAGTTTCAAATATAGCAGAAAGTTGAGAGACTGACTGGATTTTGCTTTGGTTCAGTGAACTGTAGAGGAAGGTAGAGCTGCAAAACAGAACCCAGCCTGAATTTCAAGCATTTTGAAAATTCAGTACCACTGATACTTCAAGAAAGTGCACTTTAAATTATGTTCTCTGCAGATTTTCACATCCTAACTTCAAACACTCTGGCTATAAAGCGATGATATGGGGAGTACTGGCCACGGAGACCTGGTTAACCAGGACTGTGCAGACCTTTACATCTGTCAAAATAAAAAAGCCCTGGGAGAAATCTCAGTCTTGCCATACCCTAGACCCAACCTAAATGGCAATGCAGGCTCACACTTGGGTTTGAACACATGTATCTTCCAGCTGGTTTCTGGATGTCAAGCTGAGCACGTGCTTAAATACTTCATGGGGACTTCACCCAGGACAAGCCGTGTAGTCACGGGAAGATTTACCCTACCAAAGCTTTGCTCTTCCCTCACTTGCACTGATGTAACTTCAGCAGCTTTGTGGATCCACTCCTGATACACACCTGGGGAAAGGAGCTGATACTTGGGCTCCCTGGCTTTTGTGCTGTAAGTGGACATAATCTGTTTTTCCTTCTTTAAATAATAATAATTAAAAAATTATGGTGCCATAACTATTTTTCTAACAGAAGCTCCTAGTTGTTAATTTAACTCAAAAAAATCAGATTCAGCTGTGCAGTCAGAAGACAAAGGGTATCTGAGTTGAGGTTCAGAACCTTCTTCTGTCAATGCAATAATATGATTTTTTTCCTGAAGAGTGTTACTAGATTCATGTTTCAGCTTTAATTAGTTTCTCCAGGATTGTTAGTGCTTCTGCGAGAACCTTTCCTCTAAGCTCTAATTACAGACACAGGATAGATTATCCCAGTGTCTGATGACCTTTTACAGTTGATTTGACTTGAGCCTCATAAGCACAGACATCCTAGCTGGGGAAGGAAGAGAAGTTCCATCAGATGCCTACAATCCGCTGAAGCACAGCAGCCCTGCACCCAACCCCCTGTGCTGGTACTTCACATCATATGAGCTCCACAAGAGAGAAAAGTCACATTACCTGAGCGCCAGAAAAGAATCTGCTTATAAACAGAAAACAAGAGAGATTCAATAGATGGCTCCGGTTGGAAGGGCCCTTAAAGCCCATCCAGTTCCAACCCCCCTGCTACAGGTAGGGACACCTCCCACTACATCAGGGTGCCCAGGTCCTCGTCCAACCTGGCCTTGAACACCTCCAGGGATGGGGCACCCACAGCTTCTCTGAGCAGCCTGCGTCTGATGTTTAAATTCAACACTTAACAGAGGAGTGTAATATTTTCAAAAGAGAGAAGATATGTGGACCAAAAACCTATGGTTTCCAGCAGTGAAATCTGAAGTTTTAAAGTGGAAGATTCCAATTCTTTTTAAAGGTATCTGGTGGAAGCAAATAAACCAAGGAGTGGGACTTAGTGTTGCTTATGGGCAAAATCCCTCACGGATGAGTGGGGTGTGAAGACCCCTGGAAGGAAGGGAACAGACCCTGTGTTTGAGGTGCTCCCAGAGCCTAGAGAAGGGGTTAACTGGTGAGGAAGGAAAGATCTGACTTCTTTGCTAACCAGCCTGCTGTGTGTGCATAGGTGGCAATTCTGATTAGATCCTGTGCTCATCTGATCTACACTCTACCATTGCAATATTGGTTAGCTCCTTCACTTCCAAGGAAACAAATCTGCCTTGCCAAGCTGAGCTAGTCCCCAGACACTAAGAACGTATCTTTGGCCATCACAGAAGGGTTCTTTAGGAGCTGCCTCAATGTAGTTTTGGGAATGTATGGGAAGGACAGACCCAAAGTTTCTCTCTGAAATATCACCTGCCCCAACTGCAGAATACTGGGAACACAGGCTGCTGTTACTGCTGGAGAAGAAATTCTCCCTAAGGATCTAAGAACACGGACTTCATTGGCTATTTGATGGGCATGTCATCTTAAACCATGAAGATGCTTATAGGGAGAAAAAAAGAAAAAGAAAAACCCAACCCTTTGAAGACAGTATTAAAAGGCTGTGTGTGTGCAGAATCACATCAGGCTAACTAGGGAACTTCATTAGGGTCTCACTCTGTGACCAGTTTAATAACATATAACTTTGCTCACCACTCAGGAAGAAAAGTCTTTTTTGTTATTATTTATTTATTTAACTTATCCATTAATTAATGAGGTTGCAACAGTGTGAGTGATTTACAGTGACGCGCTCTGACAGCTTATACATTGTGAGTAATGCCATGTCAGGCACTTTGATATTTATATTAAGACGAATGGTGCATAATGTGATGCACATGCTAACAATGAACATAAATATTTAGCGCTCCGTGCAAAGCCTACTCTATGATTAATTTGGCCTTAACTTCATCTCTCTGTGATCTTGCCTACCCACTATTTACTTAAAGGTGCGTTTCTGGAGAACCCTTATCAAACGTATTTACAAGTCCTCACCACAGTAGCAGGTTTTGGCAAGCAGCAAGCTCCCCTCCTATCCCATAACGAGATCCTGGAGAGCACGGGAGAGGGAAACCAAGACAAAGACATGGAGACAGAGGAGGGAAAGGAGCACAGGGAAGGGAGGACAAAGAAGAGCAAGAGAGAAAGAGCGCCTGGGACTAGAGGGAGGGTAACGCAAAGGAAAGCATGTGCGAGCATCAGCGGGAGTGCGGGAATGGAAAGGGGGGAGAGAGCAAAGAGTGAGAGTAGGAAAGCAAGTGAGGGATAGGGAGCCTAAGGGAAAGATAAGAGTGAGATGGAGGGAAAGATCTTCTGTGTTTTCTCTTATTTTGGTACAGTCTTTTATTGCTCACCAATTCATACTTGTAATAATTTGCTCCATTTTTAGTATTGGTTCCATTTACTGAATGAAAGGGCAGGCTCTGGGAGCATTGCTCTCAGCAGAACAGGAGTACATCTCCATTCTGGAACCTCTTAAAGCATCACCTTTGGTATTTTGCATCCTCGAACCTATTAATACATAACACACCAAATCTCTCTCATTCCTAAGAAAAATGACTGATGAGTTTTCTCAAAATGATCATTTTCACTGACAGGAACACAGTTCCTGTTCTCCATTTTCCAGATATCCTCAAAAAACGTGGAAGACAGAAGAGATTTGACTAAATCTTAATATCCAGAACATTGTTCTGCCTTTGAGAAGAGGAAGAGAAAGGGCAGTCATATCTCTGTGTGCTACCCGTGAGTGTGCTCTGACCCACTCTGCCAGTGCACAGTACCTCAGAGCACTTAGAATTGGTCTAAGGAGCTCAAAACCAAGCTTGGGGTGCTGCCTATTATCAAAAAATAAATAAAAAATTTTACTTAAAAATAAAATAAACACAAACTAACCAAGAAAGACGTTTTCCTTGCTTAAGCATAACTGCAGTAGGGAAACGAGGAGGTATCTCCTTGGGTAGGGTAGTAACAAGCCCGCAGAGGATACACCTACACTGCCAGAGGCCTAATCACTTCTCTCATTTTGCATATCCCTTCTACAATCCAGTCACACCTACACGAGCAGCGTATTTCTATATTTATCCACCACTAATCCTTAATTCTTACAGAACTGAATCTCATTAAATTTTGTCCTCCCGGCTGTCAGATGACTAGCAGGCCGGCTCACTCCATGTGGGTGCATACAACAAGTCCGCGCTGATTTACTCGCACTGCTTACCCAACTCTTTAACATCTGTCGGCTAACAGAAAAGTGGGCAACCTGCCAGCCAAGGGCACGCTGTGGCGTGCCCTGCTCTTTGAAAGATTATTTATAAGGCAAGATGTTTGCGTGAATGCAAATCGTGAGGTGCTTCGCCCCCCCTTAATCCAAGACAGAGGCGTTAAACTCCTCCCTTCTCTCTGACATCTACGTGAGGCTTGCTGCCACAATTAGCTGCCATCATTCACGGCGATGCGTGACACCCAGAGGCTGAGGGGCTCAGTATGGTTAGTCTGTCACAAAGAAAACCAGGCGGTTACAGGGCTACAGCACACCTTTGCAGGAAGAAAGTATCAGGTGCTAAAAAGCTCTTCAATGCTTTAATGCGAAAGAAGATGAGCACACCAAAGTCAAACATCTGGCAATGAAAGCCAAACAGATGCAAATGAGCAAGAAGCAGAAATTTATAAACCCATGGGCATGGTTAAGTGCAGCACCAAAAGCCCTCTCATTACGTAGCTGGACTGGACAGAGAGAAAGGGCACCATTGAACCCACCAAATTCAGTCCTGCCCACCCAGCAGGCTGGCACAGGGATGTGAGCCCCAGTGCTCTCAGCTCTCAGAGCAGGCAGGGAAGGAGAAGCACAAAGGTTTGGGGAAAACCCCAGCAGCTCCCCACCGTATGCTGCACATCGCAACTACTGCAGCAACCATGGCAAACAGCACCTTAAACCTCCAGGGATCCTTCCTGCTGTGGTTGTGTCTTTTTCTTGAGATAAAAATACACTGCTTAATTCCTTAAAATGTTTTTTTAAAAGCTGCATCAATATATGCTGATGAAAGCAAGTTGCTGCCTACTGCTTACACGCCTCTTCCTGTCTGAGCCATGGCTTTTTTGTTGTTGTTTGGATCTATCCTATTTCCTGCCCTTACTACCTAAATCTTTCAGGTCTTCACTGCGTCCAGAATCACTCTCAAGGCAAGCTCCTACTCATCTCCACACAGAATCCAACATTGACTGGACAAAAAACAAAACAAGGCTCAACTAAGAGAGGAAAGCTATAACACCCCATGGCAGGGTAGGAGCCCACCCAACTTCATTTCTTATTTTTATTCCTCCAAGCCATCAAGATCAAGCCTTAAAATGAGTGAAAAAAGAGTGAATAGTAAATGGTAGGCACAAAGATTTAGGTAGAAGAAAGGAAGGCTAGTTTAACACTTTTTAATTGGTTTACAAACTCAACAGAAATTCGAAGTGATTTCTACTTCACCTCTAAACGTCCTATGTCTCACAGACAGCAACACTAAAGCAAAATGTAATTATTTAGAGAGTCATTTTTATACTTCTCTCAAATCTATGTGAAAGCCCTGCCTCCCCTTGAGTATAAAAATTACAATATATCAATCACATTAAGCGAGAGCCACCACCAGCCACTCAGGATTTCTCCAGGGGTGTGTAATTGCGTTACCCAGCGACATCAGGCATCTTGTCTTCTGAAAAATCACACTGAGAAAATCAAAATAACCTAATGATTGCTTAGACGTGTCTAATTCCTTTACAAGCAATCACAACTGTTCAGAGATTGCAGCAAAAATTCACATGCAAACCTCATTTAGTTGAGCTTTGCCTCCTTTCAGGTACATTTTTCAGCTGAGGAAAAGAATCCCATTTACGACTGATACAAAACTAACATATGGTTATTGCTCCTCTCAAATATTCTTGATCATCCTGCAGCATGTGGTATGTGTGGCTTACACAGTGCATATGGTTGACAAATTTTGGTTAAACTAGTCTCGGGTATTGTTCTTACTCCAAGCAATTTCAGAAGAGCCCACTCCCATTAGTACAATGAAAAGTTATTTCCTGAACTCCAAGCAAATGCTCGGATATCACAGGGCATAGAAATGCCCTATTCAGTGCAATAAACAGGGCTGCTAATGAAGTCTTCCCTTCCTACCACCACGAGTGTATTTTACCATGAGACCTGAAATAGGTGAGACATGCAGAGCTGACACATAGCACTACCAGCTCCCTAAGGGAATTATGTTCAGTTTAACCTACAGCCTCCAACCCCGTCATGCACAGCACATACATGGTTTCAAAAACGTCATCTTCCCAGGTGTAAGTATTTATCTCTTACCCTCTTCGCCTCCCCCCTGATTGCCAGCCAGCTCCCTGATCCCTGCCACAAGCAAGCCATCGTTTGCACAAGTGTTTCATAGGCACTTGGTAAAACCGCCTGGTGCTCCTGACCGCAGCGTCTTGTTTATTTTCAAAACCAGAAAAAAAGAAAGCTTATTTGGTAAGCTTGGTGAGTGTACTGACAGCCTGGATTGCTAAAAGACTTCAGCCTTGAAGAGCTTTTTATTTACTTTTTTGTTTCTTTCTTGTGTTACTTCAAAAGTTTTCCCAGCGGCTCTAATCTGTAATAGAATATTAAGCTGCAAAACATCTCCCGTAGCTTTGTTGGTCACAGTTACTGAGAAGATTTGATTCCTACTGTTCTTAAAAGGCGAGCGACAGACTTTGTCGGGGCGTACATGACCTTTGCAAAGCAGCAGCCCGGTAGGAACCGCGTCGATTGCTCCAACCTGTCAATGAGCAACTGCCGCAGAGCCAGCAGGAGAACAAGGCATGATGCCTGCAGTTAAATAACAGCACCTCAGGAGAGCACATTTAGGAAATAGCTGAAGGGCTGGAAGGTCACTCTGGATGAATCGCCCCTTTATCAGGAGCTGGCACTGCTGCCAGCCAGCAGCTCCTCTGGCTGGCTCTGGTCGTAACGCAGCGGCCTGGATCTAAAGGCATCCAGTGCTTCAGAAGGGGTGGTCTTTTTATAGATATGAGTTTTTCTCTGTGATTTATTATGCTTAAAGAAACACGAAACTTCTCTAAGAAATTCATAAAACCCAAGGGCTTGAGTTTCTTTAAACCAGTGAGGGCTCTCAGAAGCAAATGGCCTGCCCGTCTTTCCATACCCAGCTCTGCTGAGGTCTCCCATGTGCCTTTGAGGACCAAGTGTCCCCAAACACCCGTCACCCACAGCGATCAATGCTTTTGTCCCTTCAAACACTCAACAGCTAGAGTTTGCAGACCTTCCAAATTTTACCACAAAACATTAAGAATTGCAGCATTTTTCCCTGAAGGCCTACCCGAGACAGCTTTGTGCAGCTTTCTTCACACCACATGCAGCACTGGCCCGAACTTGAAGAGCTCTCAGCTCCTATCTAACTCACTGATTTCACTGCTCACTTTGCAGCTAACTCCTACGAACGCTCAGCAGCTCCAAGAAGGATCCCTGGGTGGTACACATGTCAAATAATGCTTTGTTGAGCAAAACCCGGCTTTCAGAAAAATGTAACAACAAAGTAGAAGTCCCCAGCTGGGGACACCTATTGTGTCCTGAGCCCATGTAGCAGGTAGGTGATCACAGGCACAGAAATGCTGCCGCACGCTTAAGCCTCCTGTGATACCATGTTAAAGATCATATTCATCATCCAGGCATGCAGACACCCTTTTCTTCGACTGCAGTTTCAGCTTACCTCACCTTCCCAGCATGCGTGCTGCCATGAGAGTCCCCAGGTCATGGTGTGCAGCCTTCCTGCTTTGTCTCCTCTTGTTTTTCTTGCTGTTCCCTGCTGCTTCTGGGTGCCTCTGTACCTGTCCAAATGACAGACGAAAATCACATTGATACTAAGCCTCTATTTACACTCATTCTAGTATTTGGATCCTTCAGCTGTCCTTAAGGAAAGGGACGTTTAGTGCTTCCTATGCATAGTCTGCATGAGGAGCATCAGTCTTAATAAACCTGGTGTGATGCTTCTTAAAATGTACCCATCCCTCAGCACAATGACAGGAATACCCACAAGCCAAGTGATATTTTCTAACAGCCTAAAACCTACCACGAGGTGTTTCTTTCATTGCCAGCTGAAAGAGCAAGTGTCTCAAAAGTGGATCTTTTACTACAAGCAATGCGAGCTTGAAGTAACACAAATCAAATATTCCACTCTTTCTATTATTATTTATTTCCTTGAATCTGCCATCTCTGACACCTTCCTTCCCTTTTTTAAAAGCTTTTCTAATCCAATGACATAAGAAACACAGTGCTGTAAAGTGCACCCAGTGAAGTCTAGCTGTGTAATTTGGCAATAGTTTTACAATGACTGTTTTTCTGAACCCATTAGTACACTCTCCTGATGTTCCAGTTAGTAATATAAAAAAAATAAAGTAAAGCTTAAACTGTACAACTTGTATAAAATCTTAGAGCAGGCAATGCACTCCTTGGCACAATTGCACTTTTCAAAAATAGGATTTTTATCACAGTCTTTCATTTCCAGTCAACCGAGGTCTGTATTTATAGATCATTTTTCACATATATTACTCAGCGTCTGCTCTCTCTATCTCTACTCTGGTAAATATTTTTGCCTGGTGCAAAGGATATAAGGGCAACACAGCCAAGATGAATTCTTGTATTGGAGTCTCGCAGCTGAGATGACAGTGACATACGGCAAGATATTAGAGCACTATAGTATCAGAAACGTACAGTAAGTCTGAATAAAGGATGTAGCCTAGAGTTTTATAGCCTCAGGTCCGAGAAAGCAAAGATAAAAGGTGCACCTCCATTGTAACAAACAGCCAACTTACTCATTCAGAATAATATGCCCCATCAATTAAACTTAACCTATTGATTCATCATCTCACTGGAGCCAGCCCAGGTGTCTTGGATGACAGCGTGGCCTATTTCATGCGCTGCAGCAGAGATCAATAGGGAGGTGGCGCAGGGTACTAGATGGTGCCTACATGTCTAGCTAAGGAAAACAAACTATAACTTAGTGTTATTAAACTGTTTTACTGCTTCTAGATAGGCATAAGTGCTATATAATGTAATCCAGATGACGTAGCTGAGAAGTATGGCCTTGTAAAGCGCTAAGCTTACCTTGCTACTAAGAGACTGATGTGCTTTTCTCATGGGCAGCGGGCTGCTGCTCCCTGCAAGTTCTCGGTTACTGGGAGCAGGCTGCTGCCCGTTTCGGGGCCACCACAGATACCATTCAAGAACAGAATGGAACAGACTCCTACAAGCAAAGAGTATTTTGGTTTTCCATATTGATGGTATGCTGTCATTCCCTGTGGGGGGCTAATCCAGACTCAGTGAAAGTGAGCATATTGAGAACACAGAACAGGTGTAGCCATTCTTCGTCCCAGCAGTTTAGCATGTACGTCATTTATGCCTGCAGTCTTATCAACATTCAAAACCACGTCAGTTTAGCTAGTACAAAGATTTTTAAACAGATAACAAATTCTGAGCATGGCCAGAACTAGCTGAATTCAAATTTTCCTTATATTGAGTTCCCTCAACTCAACGAAGGCAGCTGCTTAATATGCAACTAAGACTCCCTGCGCAGGTTGTTCTACCTGCTATGTAAGCTTGCAAGCTGTTAGTATTATATCAAAAATCGTAAGCGATTAAGAACTAATGCAATGGAGGGTCAGTGTAAGGCAACAAAGAGGCAGGTTATGGGAAATGCCGATCATATCCAAGTCTCAGAGTCACTTTCAGGACTGTAAAAAGCCAGACAGCCCATTTAATGTCACGTTAGTCAGTTTGTTAAAGTGATACAGGAGGACTACTTCAAAGTGTTGAGCTTTAGCTTAGTGTGTTTTGAATTCCTTTCGTAAGAGAATTGTACTCTTCTGATCTGATTTGTAAATTTATATAAGGTGTCACAACAGGATATATAAATAACACAGAAACAATCCTGCAATGCTAAGTAATCCATACAAATTCTATCACAGTAATAAAGTTTCTCAGAATTTTATCCGCAGGGCTCCGGATAACCTCATCCCATGAGGAATTCAATAACTCCATCAGTCAAGAACCACAAAGGTGGGCTGCTAGCTGGCTTGGAAGTAACGCTAGCAAAACTCTACAAATGCAGTTTCTCGAATGGAATTAATTCAACAAGACTGGAATGCAGAGATTCATTTCAGGCTCATTTTTTCTACATCTTTTAGAGTTAAAATACTTCCAATTGATAGGCTTGAAACCCCAGCAATTGCCTTGACTTTCTAATGTAATATCTTTGTGGGTAGAATCCTGAAAGACAGAAAAAATATTGGCACATGGCAGTATTATTTAATTTAACTTCATCTGCAGGCCAAAAACACTTAATCTAAATTCCAATGGAATTAACCATACTTAGCATACTCACACTATGACTGAATTTTAATAACCTAAAATTAAAGCTGAGATAGTTGGAGGAGGGAAACATGAAAACTGAACTACTCATTTTTCTCTTTCAAAGACCTACAAGTTAGTCTTAATTTTAACACAGTGAAGGACCTCCTGTCATGCCAGGTATCACAGTTCAGTGTATACTTTACAAAATAGGGTAACATAAAAAAAAACAGGATAACAAAAGCAAAGATGTTTCCTTCCTCCCAAGAATTCCCAACTAAACTTGAAATAATGAATAAAACCAGACCGAGACCATCATGAAACCACCCTGCTCTGTGAAAACTTAGTGGCTTAATGCAAAGTCTCTCAATTTTTTGTCAGCAAAAATATTTTGAGGGATTTTTGATACAATAGTGTGATGGCCTTGTGCAACAGAGGCAATATGAAAAAAAAATATTCAAATAGGGTCTCATGCTAACATAAAGGGGAGACGGACTGAAGGGAAGGGCTGAACTGACAAGGCACCCCTTGGAACAGAATGAGGCATCCAGGAGTGGGTGTCTGACATTTGATGGAAGAGAGGAAAGAAAACGCAGAAAGAGTTGAATCCAGAGCAATATGATGCTCAAAGGAACTTTCAAATAAGTTGTCTTGGCAACTGCACCCAGTATACACATATGCACAGTGAGACTGCATTTGTGAAGTGAGAAGCTCACACAGTTAAGGTTGAAACTGGCAGGAAGTTCCACTGGACCAGTCCAGGAAGGCCAACCCTGGAGATATCACTAAGGAAAAATCAGCAAGGCCAAGATCTATCTTGACACAACAGCTGAAAAAGAGAAGCAAATTGCAGGTGATGTGTATATTACAGACCACAAACAAAAGGAAAACAGGGAGGAGAAAGAAGGAAGAACCCAGGGTTAGTGGAAAGGACTAGTGTTTATCAGGTGCCACCTTGGTTGAAACCAGCTCCTATAATAAGAAATGAACCAACTGAGAAATACAGAAAGGAAGAAATTGCTTCCGTCTTCTCTTACTGTTGATCAAGTCCAATATACAAATCCAGATTTATTGACATCAGAATGATACAGACCATTCTGGAGGTGAATTTAACATTATAAAGGAAAAGAAAAACAATTCTATCTAGTCTCATACTTCAGCTGCTGCTCCCTGAAGAATCTGGAGAGACAAAGCAGTGCTGTGTCCCCATATCTGAAAGCATTCTACATCTGAAATAGGTCAATTGACTCAAACCAGGAGGGAGGTCTGGGCAGCTTTCTTCAACACATCTTTTATTCAGACACCTTGGGACACCACGTGAAGTTCTGATCAGCACCTTTCCTTTATATAAAGTAACAAGAGCTGGATAAATACAAACTGCGAATGAAAATCAGAATGTTGTTCCGAAATCCATATGAAATGGGTATTTGCTTCTCTCCTTTCTTTACTTTTTTTCTTATTCTGAGAGATCACTGAAGAGCTGAAATGAATTTATTATTCAAGCTAATTTTTGAGGGCAACTCATGCTAACCCACTTAATAAACCATGTAAAAGTTTTTTGGTTACATAAAGAGGTTTTAAATAAGCATTTTTAAGACTTTGCTGATGCACTGTCTTGTAGCAAAGAGCAATTTCTGTTTTTACACAAAAACAAGACACTCCCATTTGAAAACTTGGAATGCAATTATCTCTATAATTTTGTTTTCTGATTGTCTGGGGTAATAGGTCTTAGTAGGAACAAGAGGGATACAACTGTGCTAGTTACTATAATTTCTCCTACTAAGGCTCTAACCCAGTCTGGGAAAAAAACACATGGGAAAAAACAATTTTGTTTTGCCAAATGCTAATAATGGTAAAGTGTCAGTATTTTTACCACTTAGAGTGTCACAGTTTTACCACTTTCTTGTAGAAACTGTATAGAATTTCTTGTTTAAGCAAAACTAAGAAAAAAAGTGGCACAGCTTTCTAATAGTAAAAATCATAACCTTTTTCCTCTCTGATGCATTATAACAACAGATCTATCCAGCAATCAGCACACTGTGGAAGCTGTGCTGAGTCTCTGGGTCAGGTCCCAAGAGGGACTAGAAACATGTGCATCGGTCCAGGCAGACAGCACGGGGACGCTCAGTGAAACCCAGGACTTCTGCAAGGCCACAGCAGGCCTGGAAATTTAAGACTTGACTTTCTTCATGTGCTTTAATACAAGACTCTGAAATACTGAGATGCAGGAACAAACAATGTTGTCTTCATGAACTTGGAAAACCCATTTAACTTCAGACATTTAGCTTAGACCCGACCAGCCTTTGGGAAGCACATCTCTCCCTGTTCCATGTAGAAAACCCAGCCTTCTAAACCAAGATGCTCTGAATCTCACCATTGCCTAATGCAGTCAAACATAACCACAATAAAAAACACCGTCCTATTTGGATTTCTTATCGATCAGTCTTCTGCTGTGAATGGGTTTTTCTTCTTCTTTGACCTCTGTACAGGGAGCTATTTAGAAGCTTTTCAAAATCCAGTTTTCTATTATTCAGAGACAGATTTGAATGTATCGACTCAGAAGAAGAACTTGTTTTTACCGTTGTTTTTCTCTGAATTTTTTTCCTCCCACCTTGCTTTTCTGTTCTTTCCCTCCCCTCCCAAGGTGGATGCAAACCTCAGGCTGCCCGAGTAGCTTTTAAATGTTAAATAAAACACATCGGCCTGCCACGTCTGTCTCAGCAGAAAGTCAATATCCACTCCAGGAGCAATCAAGCACCCAAGCATGGAAGCTAAAGCAAAAGACTGTAAAAATGTAGCAGCATAGACTGAAACTGGTGCAAGTAAAGGTTTTCTTGTAAACCTCCAGTTGAAACCAACTTTACCTAAGAAATTACGAAGCCTTTGATCAACCTGAGCTAAATGTTGGGATTAGGAACTCAGTGTGTGGCTAAGTGAAATTCTGAACCATGCAACACTCAAGTATCTTCTACCACGTTTACTGATATTGTAGCAATAAAGCATCTACCTAACTATTGCAACTCTAAATCCCTTACGTGCCCTGAATTTTAGCTACGCTGAATCTTACTACTTTTCCAATTTCTATAAATGCAAACAGTGAGAAAAATGCTTTCTTCTAGCAACACTACTTTGAAAACCTTTACCTAAAAACTAAAGTTATTTCACATGGGTCACTGAACATACCCTGAATGACAAATGTTTTTTATCACTATCAATCTGAAGAAGTGGCTCAATGAAGAAGTGTCTAAGTGTGCAGAACAATGCTACGCACATTAGAAATGGCCTAATTTTTTCTCCAGATAGACTAAAAATAATGTAGCTAGCCCAGCAAATATTTTAACCTTTAATCTGTGAACATAGAAATGCTTTTGTCCTTGTGAAAAGTCCATAGAAAGAAACTAAAAATTCCACAGGCTTCAAAAATAATTCATACAATAATAAATAGCCCAGATAAGCAGTACATAATTTTATCCTTAAATAAATAATCTTGAAAAATGTTTTTAATCCTGGAATTGGGTGCTCACTGTTGGGGCTAAATGCCAAGAATCAGAACAGACAGGAAATTGCCTCTGTGCTTAGCCACATGTAGTCAGTCCTTACCTACAAAGGACGCAAGCACATGTGCTCTCAGGCACACAGTGGGTACAAGGAATTGATTTAATTTCTGTGTAATAGTGTTTTGTTTCTTCAAAGAGAATTGCCGAACTAATTCTAATACAAGTGATCCAGCAATCCAGCCTCCTTAATGCACATCCCACTGTCAGCGATGCAGTGCTCCTGGCAAATTGGTGGGGAAAAAAAGAGAACAAGGAACTCACAGAACAAAAATCATTATGAAGAACTAGAATTTCCTGTAAGGTCTCCAAAAGATTTTTATACTGACGTAATCATTTTCCATACATCATACTAAAGGGCCAAATCCTACAAGGACTTACAAGCATTTGCAGCATTCAACACATCAGAAGCTCTACTGAAGTCAGTTCCACCAAGACACACTAAGAAACAAAACACATGCTCAAGGGCTTGTGGGACTTAAGAGATCAAATGGAAAAATACCCAAATGCAAAAACATTGTATGAGGTGGGTACCTGATAGGGATAGATAGGTCACTGCATGCACCTGATTTTGGGGCTGTTAAAAAATAAATTAAGTCTTGGTATTACTGGGCAAGATTCAATAAAATCAACTAAGAGACCAATTTGGGGGAACAGAAGCGTGAGGTGAAAACAGGACTTTTACCTGGAATGCAATCTGAACTGCAAGGACCCAGTTTTCACCCAAAATTCAGAGAATAATTAAACCTCAAATCTCTGAAGGTTTTATTATGTTATCTAGAAAAGAACTTCTCAATCCCTAGCATTGCAACTATCTTCAGAGGCAAGTCCTACTTACAGCAAAACAAACAAACAAACAAACAAAAGAAAACCACCACAGATGTAAAGGTCAGGATTTACATTCTTAAAAGATACACCTTGAAAATCCACCTCTCATTAATTCTTAGGAGATGCCTGTCTTCACTGTTTCACCATTTGTTCCGTCTCTGCTCTTTGTACAGAGTTGCATATTTTAGCTAAAACACTGGCTTATCCAACCTACGGCAGCATCTCTGCTCTGCACATTAGTATGGGGAAGCTATCACACAAGCTAGGTGCAGGCAATCTATAGGAAGAGGCCAGGCAGAGCAGAGGAAACAATGCAGCACGTCAGTTGTCTGGGTGATAAATATGATAACTACCCTGGCCGGGTGACTGCCACCTTTAATCAAAGTGCGTGTTATGGAGAGTGACTGATGGGCAAACACGATCATGGCAAGAAGCACAAATCTTCTAAACAAACACCTTAAAAGATCAAAGAATTAACAGAAAGATCCTCATCTGCACATCTCTTTCATCCCCAGTGCCATAAAGTAGCATTTTACTTGATAATAGTAATATAAACTTACTCTTGAAGACTTTTAAAGCCCAAAAAGATTGTGAAGAGCACTGAAGGCCTCAGAAACACAAAACTCATTAAAATCATAATTAAACATGAAGAAAGCTTCACTAATATGAGTTAGACTGTGAGTCAGTAATGCTGGTGTCATCATTAATCCAACCAGGGGCACTTAGACTTATGTGTGAGCAAACAGCATGACCAGTATACCCAGTCTGGAGCACAAACATTCAATGCCAAGAGAAACTGGTGCTGCTCCTGGCTCTCTCAGCTTATATCTGCTTCTTATTTTGCAGCGTTTGGCCAAAAGGACTGAAAGATATTTCTAAAATAATGGGTAATATATGAACTGCACAGAGGAAACATTTTAAACAAGGAAATTCATATCAATAAAATGCCAGTTCCTCGTGCTTTCAGGAGTCACAAACATTTCTTCCAGCACTTAAAAACAATGTGAATATTTTACACTGAGAAAAACATTAAGATGTCCATAACTGATGGGAAAGAGTGATTTGCACTCTCAAGTATTTAGGTGATTCAGGAGCAGACACGCTAACAGACCTGCCTGTTCAGAAGTAATTTCAAGACATTATTAGGAAGGTCTGTACTATGGACATTCTTTCCCAGTCCTATGGTAGAACAGAAATGTAGATACTGGATTGCATTAAAACAAGATGCCTAAAGGCATGCAACAGCTTTTTGAAAGTCTGGCTTTTATTTAGACTATGTTTTAAACATGCCTGCTACAAAGACACTTGGAGGTTACCCAATTGGAGCACTGGGCAATCTGTTAAAAATACCCCAGTAAAGAAACAAGCCCATGAGGAGAGTTCTGTAGGCGAGGGGCTCCTTTCTTTGTGCAGCGCTTGATGCACTGAGGCGCCACTCGTCTTTGGGCCTTTCGGAAGTTGCTGTAACGTAAGTGTTCCTTACACCAGAGATAACCAGGCTAATTTCATGGCCCTTTACAGAATCTCCTCTGAGATCTTACATTACGTTGCAAACCTGGATTCATTACAACTACTCACGAAAACAGCCGTAAGTCAGGTTTTGCTTTTGTTGCACAAACCTCCCTAAAAGGCCATTTTATTGTTAGATTCCAGAGATCAGAAATCATATTGCCATGACTGCCTGACCAGAAAGACGATGTCTGTCCCACATCTTATAGCATATGCTTGACTTGTCAAAACAACTTCATGCTGCCATGGAAATACCCCCTTGCAAACACCAGCTGCGTCTCGGGAGGACACACCACTAGAGCGATGGTCAGTTCCTTGACCCTCAGCACCATTTGCAGAACTATGCTACCAAGGATGACCCTGTGAAACAGAGGAGTTGAGCTGTCGATTTACCCCCTTCCTCAACCATCCCTCGCCGGGCTCCTCCTCCAGGAACCCACGCTGGGGGATTGGTTGGGTCTTTCTTGGAAGGGTACTGCTTTCTGTGCAATTCAACTGTTTTAGGAAGCTGCAGTACAATACAGAGAAGCTTTAAATAAAACACAGATTTCATAAATGATTCTGCTACCAATTTATAACTAGAAAGACATTTTCTACAAGAAAATTAATAATATATTTAATATATTCAATAACAATTTAAACATGTTTCCTAAAAACAAAGAAATAATTATGTCCTACAATGTCTTCCCTCTCCTTCTCCACATCCCTACCCCTTTAACCTCAGTCAACACCTTCAGAAATGTCTTTACCACATCCTTAGAAAGATTGTTATAAACGTTATTCAGTTTAATGTTTTACTGGGTTGGAGAGGATGCACAGACCTGTACAAGAAAAAAGCTACCTGGGCAATGCTGCTGGTCACTGTGATGGGTAAATTGGCATAACCAGCCACTCCACGTCATGTCATTCCCCTAAAGCACTGTGCCCAGATGCTACCTGGCGTTTGTTTGAGGCTTACAAGAAGAGCCCACCTTCAGAAGACTGCATACAGCCAGCAGTGGTTGCGGCAGCATGCGTTCACAAAGGGTACAGAGAGTCCAAAGTAAGGAAAAACTAGAGCTGGGGACAGCTACCATGGAGCCCAAAATGAAGTCACAACAAAAGAACAACTTCAGCATCTTCAGTCAGGGCTCACCAGCAGTCATAGGCTCCAAATTATCTACAAATTGTAATCATTTGTCCCAGAAACATACAGCCATTTTGCACACAGGCATGACCATTCTTGAACTTGTGATTTTTTAAAACCAAACCTCTGTCTCAACAGCAGAATTTAATCTCTTTTATTTATGGCTCTCCCAATTCCCCAAACAATTAGGTTGCAACCGAACAGGAAGGCATCGACGTAGCCTGATCTCTCTTCCCATGCAGCAGTGAGCCGGGTACTCCTCCTTCCTGGCATGCTCGCATCCGCGTGGCATTGCAAGGTCGCTTTGATTTGTAGCACCAGAGGATTACAGAAGCCTCAGGCATGTCAGAAGCCTTCACTTTCCACTAGAAGCTCACTGAATTATTTCTAAATTTACTGGAAAGCAAACAGCTGCCAAAGAGTCTCACTGCCCACAGCCCAGGAAGGCAAAGAGTAATGAATTAAACTTTAGAAGAGATGCAAAGTCTTTGCCTTGCAAGGTGAGACATCATAATCCCATACTCAGGTTTATTTACTTTCTAGTGACAAAGCTGGCATCCTTGAATGACATCTTTCCAAACCCAGGTTAATTATAAACCTAAATAGAAGATAACAGAATGCTGTTGTTACAGTTGAAATTCTCTTCAATACTGATTTAGAAAAAAAGAAAGAGCATTCCTGAAGCTTTAGTTAGAAATTGTTAAATGCAAAACACAAAAGGGGTCAGTCACAGGTCTCACACCTGGAACCAGGAATACCTTCCTGTTAGTCCGCACTTCCACTTACTCAGCCTTTGCTTACTCATCTGTAAAGTGGAACAGCTATTTCTTACAACATTGGCTGACACGTGTTAAGAATACAGATAGCTGAGATACCACATCGTATCGGCATGAATCACGGTTGTGATTGTGACTAAAAAATAGCCTGCCTAGATGAGGAGTGAATATGTCAGCAAATATGTAAGTGATAAAAGCCAAAATGACTTATTCTCCTTGCACAGCCCATGATATTGCTAATGCAAGAAGATGTGAGAAATGTACTTTATAGCAGAGCCAGGAGCATGGCCCCAGCTGAAGCCTCCGGAGAAGGCACTGGAAGTACCCAAGGTCGACCTCCAGGCTTTTGGAGGCAGGAGTATAAAGGATCTAAGGCCCATGACACCCGACTGAAAATAAGATATGAGCAGCATATGAAATGGTTTGAGCTGCAAAGAGCAGCACAGCTTCTCTTGGCACTGCAATGATGACTTATTCATTCCTGACACTAGTTTATTTGTTCCCTTACCTCCTCTGTGTCATGCTCCCTCTCTTGCTGTATGATGCTATCGCATCAAATTTATGTTTAAGTTAGCTGCCAAACATTTCACAGAATCACAGGATGGCTGAGGTTGGAAGGGACGTCAGGATTTCATCTGGTCCAACTCCTGCTCCAGCAGGGCCACCCAGAGCTGCTTGCCCAGGCGGCTTTTGGAGATGTCCAAGGAGGAGACTCCACAGCCTCTCTGGCAACCTGTGCAGGGCTCCAACACCTGCACAGCACAGAAGTGCTGCCTGGTGTTCAGATTAAACCTCCTGTGCTCCAGTTTGTGCCCACTGCCTCTAGTCCTGGCACAGGGCACTGCTGAGCAGGGCCTGGCTCCATCCTCTGTGCACCCTGCCTTCAGGGATTCATAGACATCTGTGAGATACCCTGAGCCTCCACTTCTCCAGGCTGAGCAGGCCCAGCTCGCTCAGCCCCTCCTCCCAGAAGAGGTGATTTCAACATTATTTTCATCCTAAATCTAAAGCACAGTACCATACCAGCTACTATGAAGGCAATTAACTCTATCACAGTCAAAACCAGGACAGGCAGTTTGCAATTTTAGAAAAATTTGGAGACAAACAGAGAAAGGATCAAGCTTGTTACATTATCAGTACTCAGCTATATATCACCATGACAAGAAAAAACAATCCTTATTCCCTTTACCGATAATTTTTTCTTTCCTCACAATTTTATTGCATTTAATAAAGGTGAAAAGGACAAAAGTTTTAGAAAATGGCACACCCCTTTAAAACACAGAAAAGAGAAACTGAAAAAAGCAGAAACTATTTGATATGTAATAAAGATAAATCTACCTTTATGCCACAAGCTGTGTATTTCTGAGCACCAATATTGCATTTTACTTCAGAAAAAAAAAATCTTAAAAAAGGCATAGAGAAACAAAATCTCTTGATTTTTAGACAACAGATAAAGAGACAGATCCCTTTAATACCTCCTTTTCTCAGGAAGAATTCAGGGAAGAGCTTTGTTACTGACTTCCAGGCTCCTAGCTACCACGTTGATGCAGTGTGAGGAAGACTTCATTTCTCAAGGAAGTTCTTCTTTTTGACATGAATTTGCCTGTCTCTAATTCAACTACAAGTACTAAATTCTAAGAGGATTAAGTAAGACAACAGGATAGTTCAGCAACAATATACCACACAGTAAATAAATTTCTCAACTGGATAGTTGGAGCACAGTTGAAAGCAGGAGTACATAAGATTCATTAGGAGTCTCTGCAATTAAAAAAAAAACCTTCTGCTTCTAGTGCTTCACCTACCTTTCCCTGAGCATCTGACACTGGACAGACATACTGTGAAAAGGCCTTTTCAAGAGTAAAATTAGCATGTGATATTAAATTACATATATGTTAAACTGTAGAAAAGGGAGACTGTAAGCAGGCACAGAGGTAACCTGCAACTCTACTTGAGCTAAGGCCTAAGCCTTAACTGAGAGTAAGAAAGTTAAAGTCTGTGTAACAGAAAAGTAAACTTTTTTGTTTTGTTTTAAAATCAGAAGCATTAGTAAGCAAAATAAACAGTGGGGTTATGAACAGCTGCCCAGAACGTGGCTCAGACCACAACTTACCACTGGGAGTGCGAGCCATGTGGCCACAGCGCGGTCGGTGATATCAGGCCGGGGAGATAAACACCACGGGTAGAAAGGGGCAGAGCACAGAAACACTTCCAAAAGCACTTCCCAAGAGCAGTGCAGCTACAAAGTACATCTCCTTCCACACCATCAGGGCCGCGTTTCTCACCAGAACGCGTGTCCCGAGCAGCCCAAGCGCCCTCCTCGCCTGGCAGCACGCTGCTCGCAGCCCTCCTGTGGCGCTAGGCCCGAGGGCAGAGGTGCGCGCCCCACTCACGTTCCCACTGCCCAAACAGTATTAATTAGTTCATTTTATATCAATTAGATAGTTTTAACTGGTTATGAATAACGAAACAACAACAACAAAATTAATTTGAGTAAGAATATAACTCATTTGGGAAGCTGTTTCTTACTCTCAGAAATGAGCAAACAAATAGAAAGCCTTATAAAGCAACATATAACTCTTGAAAAATGTTCATACCAGCATCCAAAACACAGAATATAAAAAATGCAACTTGCTGCACCTTAAAATCATGTTTTTCTACAAAAAAAATACTCTGAATGTTCAGTTTCCTCACATTACAACACTTCACTAATAAAAATACGCAGCTCAAATGGCTAAAATGTATACTAAAAAAAGGAAAAAGAAAGTTTTGTTTTTCTTTTTAGAATTTTTTTTTTTTTTTTTTTGCGTTTGGCCAGCTGAATTAACGATTTCTAAGGGACTAGAAGAGAGTGGACTTTTATTATGTGAAAGAAAAGAACTACAAGTTAAAATCTGCAAATACAAAAATGAAATGGATCAAACTGTGAACACTCCCAATCCATGCAAGTGAATTTAAAGTTATGAGGCAGGAGTGAGAAATAACCTAAATTAGCCAGCTAATCTCTATTGCCAACTCTCAATATTTTGAAAAAAAAAAAAAAGGGAGGTGGGGAATCTGCTGCAATTCTCATTAAAAGTAAAACTGTGAAACTATTGTGCTGCTCTGAGCAGGAGGTCAGGCCTGCAAAGGCCTCTTAAAACCTCCATTTTGAGGAGTGGCACTTCGCGGAGCTGGGCGGCCCTGCTGCTGCGGCAAGGCCTTCCCTGCGCCACGGGCTGATGCGGGCCCCCCAGCTGCCACCTGCTCCCCATTCCTCCTGCTTCACCTCCTCCTGCTGCTGCCCTTCCACAATAACTTCTTTTACTGTGAGAGAGGAGTCTAGTGAGAAAAGCAGAAACAAACCTGAGCTCTTTAGGCTGACCAAAGACCGTCCCAGCTCATTCTCTTCCAAACATCCCATATTTACCAAACTCAGCAATGCTGTGTACTGCAGTAATAAAAACTTCAGCTTTTGCACCTTCCTTCTGGCATGACCATTATTTTGTCCCTTTGATATATCATATTATTTCTGCTTACAGTGCATACAAAGTCTCTCCTACTATTGCTGTATTTTTTCCTCTTAAATGATGTGTATAAAACAAAGGACATCCCCGACGGTTATCTGGTGGTTTTGCTTTCTCAGGTATAAAAGTTTTCCAATATAACTCAAATCTCAGCTTTCTGTGAGCTGAGCCCAGCTCCACAAGTTATGAAAGCCACACTCATCTGTCATTCAACTGTACTTAGGCAGCTATGGATAATCCTGGAAATAGCCCTTTCCCATCTGCACTCTCCCTTTCCCCATCACTCTAGCAGTGTTTGACTATTTCCTTTTCCACTCCTTATTGTGAGGAATTTTTGACTCCAGGTAATTAAAAAACCCTTTTCATTTATTATGCTCTGCCCACAACACACCTTGGTCCTCTCAGAGAGCTGCAGGGAGCAGCACAGCTATGTAATACATGCTGCTTTACGGGCTTTGTTGTTTGCTCCCTATTCTAAAGCAAAACCACACAAACCCACTGCACACATCACCCTGAGCTGCCACAGAAATCAGTCCCGCGAGCCCTTTGACTACTCCAATCTCCACCTTGCTCTTTTAAAAGACGTTTCTGTTCAGGTGCCTTCCCTACGCCTCTCGCCAAGGGTTTTTCCTTGGTTCCCCTCCCTGCTTGGTCTGGCTCACTACGGAGCAAAGTGCTGCACTGGGCACGAGACAGGTCATGACAGGCCCTGCAAGGCTTTCCAGCCCTGCAAACAGTGCAGCGAGCACCACCCCTGCAGCACCCACACAGCCCTGGCTTTTTTCAGGCAGCACTGCCTAGCCAAGGTGATGCCAAGAACAAAGATGCAGAGCTTAGTAATCACACGTGGTGCTCAGTACCGTACTACGTGGTGATAGGGCAAAAAAAGCTGGTGTAGATTCACTTTAAAATGGCGTGAGCTTTTCTGAAAACTTTTTGCAGCATGAAATGGTCTCTAAAGAGGTATATAAAAATAAAATTCGGGGATAAAGGGAAAAAAATATTTTTCCACAATTTATTTCAATTAAGTAAGTGAATTATTTAACTATGGGCTGAACATGAGAGTATGTCTGTCAGGCAAAATAACTGGAACAAGATATTGGAGATTTATGATCACAACAAAAAGACTTTTTTTACAGGCAAACTGAGGGCTATGGACAATTCTGGCTTCAGAAAGAAGCATATCTATTTTTTTATTTTTTTTAAGGGGGAAAAAAAGAAAAATAGAGAGAATAAAGGTCAAATCCAGCAAAGGAAAGTATCCATGATAATACAGTGAATCCAAACAAGAAGACAACAGAGACCCTGGTGAACAGCCACAGTTCAGATATCAATGTATCAGAAAAGGTGCTGGCTTCCTAAGCATGGTAGGAGAGAAATTTAACTTTAAAATTGTTGAACAACAAAAAGAGCGGGAAAAAAAAAAAGAGGCCACTACAATGAAACATGCAGAATAAGTGTCTTAGGGTACAGATATTAGATGCTCACAGGGAGGAGGAAGCTGGATCAATATGAAGGGATGACTTGCTCAGTTTAACAACTGCAGCAGAGCCACAGTGACAGGAAAGAAGCCAGGTATGACAAATAAGATAGATGGAAAACTTCAAAGGTCTAGTGATCATGGTAGTAATAGCTTTAAAAATTTCCTGAGGCTATTATTCCTGAAAAAGCAATTCAAATGTATTAGGGCTTTAAAAAAAATCAGCACTCAAAAGAATACAAATGGAAGAAAACTGTAACCAATTAGTTTCTACAACAGTTGGAATCGGAGAAACAAAAAAAAGCATTTAGCTCATGGTTAAAGACTGAGAACTACAATCAGCCCACAAACATCTCCTGAGTAATCTGAAATGAGTCAAGTCATGCAAATCTTACTTAGTCACAACTCATGCTGGAAGATCCGGGAGCTGGGTTTTGTAGATTTCTCAGTGCACACCTAAAGGATCATAAAGCCTATGAAAATCAGTGCTGAAAAAATGAGCAGAAAAATAAATAAATATCACAGAGGAGCAAAATTCTTTACAATTATGTAGTCCACGTATTGATGTGGCCAATGTCAGACAAAACAGGATGTGTAGAAGCAAGATTAAACATTATGTGATGTGTAGAAGCAAGATTAAACAAGATTAAACACTGCAAGATTAAACACATGCAGCAGGACAGGAAGGCCTGTGGCACTGGAGACCTGGTTTCCAACATCACCCGCTCCTCTCAGGCCGCTATTAACACCCTGTAGGGTAAAAAACATTACGCTTGCTTTTTTTTTTGAGCCTATGTGTTTATCGTCTGTCTACCCAGCAGCAATCAGAACCTTCTGCTGTTGTACAGAGCTGGGCAAAAGGAAGCTGATTTCAGAGGGAGGGCCTGTGGTGCTACTGTGATAGGCCAACAAACGGCTCGGACACAAAACCAAATGATTTTCCACCTGTCAGCGTCAGGTGTTTCTCTGAGCATTCCTAACCTGCACCAAATGATTTCTCATGCAACCAGAGTGGGACTAATCTGCCGCATTGCCACAGTCCAAGAGCGCACAAGGGACCGCAGCGCGGAGCATCACCTCACACACAGGAGAACCGCTTCACACGCGCTGACTTCTTAAGCCATGACGAGCTGATGCACCTTGTACGTGATACTGCAGAGGGTCCTACAGAAATACCACTATCTGCCATCTGCCTAGGAAGGTGCAGCATATCTGACAACATCCCGATGACAAAAATTTGCATTTTCATAGTTACCATTACAGTATTTCTTACATCAGACACAAAGTGTACCCCCGCAACGCAACTGGTGCAGAATGCTGAACCAAACGCAGTTGGTTTTTGCTACTGCTCACACAGAATTTACATGCTTTAATTGCACAAAGCTCTGTGACCAATTTTGCAGCAGGATTTTTTCTGTCGTCATGGAGTTGTCTGGTGGCAATATTTGTCCATCTGCTATACAGCATATTTCCATATCCAAAGGCACAGTGCATACTGCCATGTGCTGCAAGGGACGTGGGATTCTTGCTCTGCAAAGCAGTCCATTGATCATAATGAAATATGACAAAATGCCAATAGCTCCTGTGCTGAGACATCTCAAGGATTCACAGCCCAGTAGCTACTTAAACAGTAAATAGCTATTTAAACCTACTTCAAGTCATATTTAGAGCTGAGTCTCACCAGACTAACAACTTTTTCAGCAATACAATGTTTTTTATAAGTAGTATGCGATGTAAATTTATGAAGGCTAAGGCATAAAACGGAACTACATGGATAATAACTACATATAAAAGTTAGCCCTTTGACCTCGGTACAGTTATTTTACTTAGAGGAGTATTTTTCTTTATGAAGGGTTTATTTGTTCTGGCCTCAGATCTTCTAATGATGGCCTACCATAATCACAAATGGACGTGGCATTGATTTGAACAATTTCTTCTGCTCCTAAAACATGGCATTTGCTTCTAAGCATCAGTGCACAGACTCTGAGTTGTTCCACTACATGACTTTTACCACAAGGGATGTAGAAAATGCTCTCCAACTAAGATTTCTCCTATATCTTTTATATTTTTATAGCAACATGTTCAGTTACTAAACATACAAGCTATCAGCTTAATATTAATTTAACCATTCACCAATTAGAGCAGATAAAAAGATGTCATTAGTGAACCTGGATTCCCTCTGGTGAAAACACACAAATAGACAAAATGACAACTCTCACCCAGGTTTCCAAGAAGCTACGCATTCCTGCCTTTATTTACCAAACTTTGTCAGGAACTCCATAGCATCCAGCTACAAAATTTCTAACAAAATGTTGCCTATTTCTAGTACAGGCAAATGCACAGCAGTTTCAGAGCTCACCAGTAATGACTTTCACCTAGTCTAGATGAGCTGGTCTTTCAAGTGGATAAACGTAATTTCGATTACTTGCTAATTTATATCTGGGCCTCTCCTGTGAGTAGTTGGTGCCGAATTGAACACGGTGCTCTTGTGACATGGGATTACACAGCCAGAAGAGCTATGGAGGAACTACCTAATTAATTTCAGTTAATTTTATTAAAAGACTTACGGCTGCATGCAAACCAGCTTCCCAGCAGTAGAAAAGCTCAACAGTGTGTTGTTCAGCTTCTGAATTTCCATAAGGCATCTGGATTAAAAGCCATGTTCCTGGTGCAGCAGGTCCATATTTGTGCATCTGAGCTGCGCGTGTGGGTACCTCGTCCCCTCCTTGGGCACAGGGTAGGACAGCAAATACTGCTGTCTGCTCAGAAAGCTGCAGCAAAGTCACTGATTTATGACGAGCAAGAAATAACCATAGCAATGAAGCAGTTCAAGGTATTAAAAATGCTGTTTTCAAATTGTTCAGTGTGTTTCTTACAACAGCTCTGAAGCACCACAGAAAAGTACGAACCCTTGAAACAGCCTCAGGGTGCCCCCCTCCTGTCCCAAGGCACGACCTTCGTGGCTGTCACCGGACTTCCCACATGCCCAATGTGGAGCCAAACAGTTCGCTGCTACAAACAGCACCACTGCAAACAAACCTACCTGCACAAATACAGAAAAGCCACTTCGGTGAGTACATTGAAGTATCTCTATGATGCTGCTGCAGAGGGTTGTCTGAACCTCTCATTCGCCTGTGGGAATTTGGCTATAATAAGTTTCTCTCTCTCATTTTGTATAGAAGACCTGCATTTAATGCAACAGTACTGCTCAGGGACTGCAGGACACCAGGGATGTACTGGCAGCTCTGGGAACTGACTCTTTACATGGACTCCCTTTGCTAGTGGGTGGTCTGGAGAAAAGGCTATGTAGTGCTGTAATTCCACTAAATAAAAAAGATCTGTTTTAAATACCTTCATCCTGGCTTTATCTCTGACCTGTGAATTCAGAAAATGGAAGGCTAGATGCTAAGGGCTTTTAAAATGTACTTCTCGGTCAAATGCCAAGGCCAGCAACCCACGTTAAATTCTCCCCCTCTCTTTCCCTGACCTTCCCATTTGCAAGCCCTTGCTGTATCGCCTGCTTTCTGTCACAGGAAATTAAATCCAAGTACAAAGAGTTACCTATGCCAAAACTCACACATACTTTTTAATGCACACTAAATATACTATAAAAATGTGTAAAGCTTGTAAAGAATGCAATATTTAAATACTTAGCAAGATCTCCATTGAAAATTGATACTGAAAGCTCCCTGCATTATTTCATTTCAGCATGGGACTACCAGTTCTCTTCTTACATAAAAATACCACCACAGAAAGGTCTTCCCTATTCCCTCAGAGGGTACCAAACGTAACCGTTCAGAGACACCTCACTGGTTATTTTGAATGTCACCAAATCCAAACCCCAGCATTAATGGGGTTATTTGTTATAGCCTTGTTCTGTACACACCAAAACATTTGCTCTGTCATCAACAGATCCTATTTATTCTGCTCTCAATTAACTAAGTTCTGAACTCACCGATGGCTGAAGTAAGTTTAGTCTACACAGCAAGCACTGCAGAAGAAAAACTATGGCAATGAACAAAGTCTTTAACAAGTCACACTTAGAGGAGATCAATAACATCTAATTTTTGTATAGAATGCAGTCAATCCTTTTTACCTGTTGCATTCATGTGCATACAGATATTCACTGCAATCTCAGTTCATTCGGATAGATTGAAAGCATAAAACTAATATTTTAATTTACTTAGCCAAAGCAGATTAATTTTTTTTTAACCAAGTTAAAATAGATCATTTTTGCCAACAATTTATTCAGCAGAGTACAATAAGCAGGGATGTTTCACAAGCCAGTATAAATTAAAGTTGAATTTAAGCTAGTACAGTAAGCTAGTATAATTTAAATGTAAATCCCTGCAATTTTTGTAAAAAGTAGATTATTTCTAAACAGTTTAGATTTCTAAATAAGAGGTTAACAAAATAGAAATTTGGCTTGATGTTATTTATCTAAACATTAATTCAGTTTTTACCCTAGTAGAACTACGTTGGTTTAGAATCTAACTCAAGGTTAAAAATTCAGATCATTCTACAGCAATTTTCTCATTCAAAAATGATGTAAGAAATGAGACCACCAAATGAAAACTAAGCTCATGAACTGGCACACACACATTTCACAGAATCACAGAATGGTTTGGATTGGAAGAGACCTTAAAGATCATCTAATCCCAACTAACCAACTAATTCCATCTAATTTCTGGAACCATACACTTCCATTGCATGGGACAGACATCTCGTGGTATTTGTAAGAAATAACCATATAGAACTTGCCTTAGAAATACCTAGAATTAAATTATTTTCCACCTCTAGAAATCATAAAACGTTTTACAAGCATATCACACAGAATATGCTACCAGGTTAACAAAACCTTTCTGAGGAAGAAAAACAGCATAGGAATTTCTGGGAATACTGAGGCTTCCTCCCATTCTCCAGCCTTAAATTTTCCACTTTCATTAAGATTTAGTTAACCAAAACCACGCTGCTTAGTAAATTGACTAAAGAAACCCTATACACTACACCAGTAGATATAGGACTCTCTTCCCCCCAGCTCATTTCATAGGACTCCGCAATGCTTAGCAGAGGCCAGTATTACACTTCCCTGCAGACAGGAAGATGTCTTTATTTAAAGAAGGATTAAAGAAGGAGTAGACAATCTGACTTCTCTGAGGAGAAATTAAATTCATCTAATATATTGCCCAATTTGGGGGGGTACCACAGAGAAGAACTAGGAACAACAGAAATACGTTGCTGTACCTGAAACCTATCAGTCATGCTCAGCCACTAAAAAATAAAATTAAATTAAAAAACAACAACAAGACACCAGTAACAGTTGATTGCTGAAACTATATCCCAACATCTTGAAAATGTTCTCAGGAAGGGTGATAAGGTTACAGCTCAGCATTTCTGCTCTCTTCCCTCAATTAAGATTTTTCATTTCCCCAAAATGGGTTTTACATAAATTCAAAGCAAGGATTTGTTACTGAGCTGCAGTCGGTATTTATAACCTCACACAGAACAGGCTGCATGGCTCCTGTCTTATTGTTGTTTTAAGCCTATTGTAATCTACAAAATATGATCAGTTATTGTGGCGGCTCTGAGTATTTAAAGCAAAATCCATTTTTCTTTGTCAAACGCTTTATGTGATACAAGGAGATGTTAGACACACAGACTGAGTCATTTTCTCATTAGCTCAGCCAAGCATATACGTCTTTCCCCATCCTCTCCTTGAATTTATGTTATGAAAAGATACATATTTTGAAGCAAATCACTTTCTGTGCATGCTAAAAACAAAAAGAAGCTGGAGACTGAGAAGGGGAGAAAAGGAGCAGCTGTAAGTAATCTGAATCGTGGGATGTATTTAAAGGGAAGAACGTGTATTTCAGTTGGGAGATAAGTCGTACTGAGCTTATCGAAAAACGCTCCTTGGATGCCGCTGTTTGCGTGCAGCTTGAAGATAAAGGAACAATGCTTCTTTCTTCCTCTCGCTAATCCTTCAAATGGGCAGCTTTAAAATATCCCATAAATTAAGTATGGACTTATGATCAGAAATCAGGTACATTTACGTTTTGCAGTTAATTACATTCAGAAACGAGGATCTTCCAGTGCTTTCTAAAAACAAGCAGGCACCGTTCTGGTGCTAGCCCTGCAGTCTTGCTCCCTGGGTTTGTCAGGGCAATTACTGCACCCAGCACAGCTTTGCAAAACTTTATCTTTGGGGTTCCGCTGCATTTAATTTTTTGAAATGACATGGAATATAGTTTTAATTGAATAAACTGGGAAAAAAAAAAAAAAAAAGGATTGATGGATTAAGTCAGGAGTGAAATCTGGAACATTCAAAGAGATAGGAACCAGATCTGTCTCAGAAAACAAAAGACCAAAATTCCAATTCGCAGACCTCCAGACTACCTAGCACTCAAGTAACACTTAAATACAGGACTAGTCCCACTGAAGCCACAAGACAGATCAAGCTTGGCTGATTAGGGCCATATGCTCTACAAAAAAAATGATTTATGTAAAAAGAGCTCACTCTTTTGAGCACAGCAAGTTTGGAATGAGGCCATGAGTTGGGAGTTTTTCATCCACCCAGTCAGTGGCCCGGTTTTGACTTTGAAAAAAGCAGTACGGATCTCTCAGCTTCGGACTGTATCCTCTGTAACACACCCACATGAGCACTGCTCAGGCCCAGCTACAACCAGAGAAGCTGAAGTATAAACCCAGACCTTCCCTGCCAAATTGAACAAGGCTTTGGCTGCATCTTGACCAAGCCCAAGTTAAACAAGCACAATGCAAACCGCTTTTGGGATGGGTGGTGGTCTGCCTCTGCAGAACACATAAAACTTTCATGCATTGTATTTAGTCCTTGTGTTCCAGAAGAAATATTTTCATGCAAAAATAATGCAATACTCAATTCAGACATATTTCATGTTGTATTTTAGAGGAACAATAGCTCATTATTTCTGAACACATCAGAAGCAATACAGAGATTTAAAAACACAAAGTGTGTGAGCAACAAACTCTAATGCCTTCTTGAGCTGCTGTGTAATATTTTAGCTGGAGATCTGCCAAATTCTTTGTCTGAAATTCAGCTAGAGTTTGATGATCACAAGAAGAATGGCTATTTTTGTAGTCAACGCGCTTATTATCAGGAATAAAAAGACAAATTACTAAGCGAATGGCACTGTTGTTCTAAAGGTAGTATTTAAACAATTGAAGAACTTGGAAGCACATAGGAGGCAAACAGAAAAAATTCAGGTTGCTTTAGAAGAAGTTTTTACAAAGTCTCATTTTTCAATTTCATGTGATTTACTGCGCTATATGGGTTTGGACCTCCAGTGCCCAGCTACATCCTCCACAGAGTCCTGGAAAAAGGATTTTCTTTTTTGGTTTAAAGTCATAAAAGCCAAAAGATCACTTTTCAGGCATAAACACAGCTTTCTGGCTGTTTATCAGTGATATCAGGCAAATGTTAGTCATGTCCAGCACGGCACTTGCCGTTACTGTTATTTTATTAATTCCATTGTATTCTGAAAGTGGGATCCTCTAACCTCAGCGTTCCTAAAAGTACTATTGCTGTGGAAGGATAAAATAGTAAATGAAAATGAGGAACAGCCTGTGGATTTCATGCAAATCTTTCCATGAAATCAAAAAAAATAAGATATCACGTTTCTATCCCCATCTCCTTCTCCAAGTCTGTGACAGCATGTTCCCTCTCACATGACACTGCTTGTACCCAGAGTTTCTTATCCCTCACAGTCCCTTCGTACCCCTCATTTTCTTCTTATATCACAGTTAGATACACAGGTATCCCATCTCTCTAAATGGGATTTTCCAGATGCCAACTGTCTCTAGATGCCCTATGCCACTGGATTTTGTGTGCTTGTTCTCCTCTCCATGCAGTACAAAAGCAGATTTTTTTTCATTAGGATGGACCTCCTTCTTTCTGATCTAAAAGGACAGAAGATTAACTGAGGGAGAACTTGGCAGTGCAAACCCCCAGAATAATGAACCCCTCCAAAGCCCTTTAAAGCAAACCAAAAAACTCCCATAGCATCAAATTTAAATTGCTTTTTGTTGTGTTTTTTTTTTTTTTTTTTTTTCACTTTTGCCTACGGATATTTACTGTCAGGGCTTTTTACCCACAGATATTCTCTCCTCTTGTCTTACTCTAAAGACTGCTAGAGGGGAGAAAAAGGGAAATGACCGGATATGCAGCAATCCAATCATCTTGTTCCATGTCTTTGGACCATTAGTTATACTGACACATACTTTATTAATTAAAAAATCACTGTTTTTAAGATTTGCTTGCTGAAACAGTGCTTGCTAACAACTCTGCCCCCCCCTCCACATCCGTAATCATCACTCACAATGGCACATGGTTCAGAAAAATCTTCGAAGAGCAGCTAGAGAGCAAGTGAAGAGGTACAGAAAGCAAATAAGCTCTCTTGAGCAGCAGCTGTTGCAGGAGCACAGCCCGAGTGACTGACAGCAGCCGCAAGTCATCTTTAACTTATCCACCAAGATTTACATTTTCCCTGTGGCTAACTTTTTGAAAGGAGGAGAAAGCATGTAAAAGCCGATCATATCTTTATCTGCTCATGTCTCAACCTTCTTTGCTTTAAAACTGAACCAACTCATCTTTGACATGCACAGGCTCTTTTCAACAGCCACAGACTGCTTAGACATACACTGGATTACATGCTCAACCTGGCCACTTCATGCAAAAACCCCCAATACTGATGTATTATGGTCAGAGGTCACTCTGTTTTGCATCCCATTGCCTTTAGGCATCCCACAGTCTGTCCCAGACCTTAATGGTTTGCAAACTGGATGTGAATTGGAGCCATAATCACAAGCGTGTCCCTGTCAGAAGGTCTGTAAGCTGTAAGCGCATCGTTGAGTTCTGGTTCTGACTTGATGACCTGATCTGCCTGTGTATTCCTCGTGGGATTTTCCCCTCGCCTAGTACATGCACCATTATCTCTTGCCTGGAGCACTGCTACTAAGCTCTTGCATTTTTTAGTGCCTCTGCTTTATGTCATGAAAACCTTACCTTAACAAACAACATTAATCAGGCCTGTGATTCCAGACAGGTAAACTTCTAGCAGCATAAAAAGGAAACAAATCATTACATTTACACTAAGATAAGGTATTACGGGATGTACTTATGAAATAAAATTGGCAGATGCTACAATCAGTATTGATAGCAACAAAAGAGAAAAAAAAATGAAAAAGCAAGAACCAAAAACCACCGGGAGATCTAGCTTCAAATGCTCCAAGATCCCTAGATGACAGATATGACTTAGAACAATTGTCAGACAAGCAAGTGTTTCGGGAAAAGCATTTAAGTGGCAAAATAAATGGAGCCTCAGCCAAATTTAAAGTTCTCTGGAGAAACACAGCTAGTAACAAACTGCACATCACCAACTATATCCCAGATAAAGCAGTAACATAACCACCATAGATACTACTACACAACTATAAAATGCTCTTAGTAAACTGTCATCAAAATCAAGTCCTACTAACTGTACTCTATCCAGTTTATTAAATAGGAGTATCTTAAGAAAGACAATATTCTGTAAGAATTCATTAAAACATCAAAGTATAATCAAGTTATGAAAAGCTATATGTCAGCCAGCTGAGTCATCCCGACAATTCTATGTTCGTCAGAGCCAACCCGAGGCTGGAGGCAGCAGGACGGTACATTAACTCATGCTTAATGTGCAATGTCAGCACTAAGATGGGGAAAACATGCATATAAGCTCATGGTTTGGTTTTCCATATCCAGCATGAACCAAAGGAAAAAAATAAAAACAAATAAATACATCAAACTTCTAGCTGTGGCTATGTAAATCCAAGTGTAAAAGGCCAAAGTTGCTTCATTCTGAGCATCGGCAGTGTAGATCTTACACACCTCTCCAATAATGCCATGACACAGGACAGTCTCCTCAGCATGACTGCACATTCATTTTATGCACATTAATTGCTTATCCAACCAGACGGCTTCTAAATCAAAACTGTAATTGTTAATTTAAAATTACAGCCAAAAGGGGAAAACCCTCCTTGTTTATAATTCCCTCTAATACAACGTAACTCCTCAGCAACTCAGCCAGGGTGAACTTCAGGGGCACATACTTATTTCTGCTGATCTCCTGCTCCAGTAATCCTGTAGATACGCTGACACAAGCCATCCCAGCAGCAAAAGGAAAAAAAACACCATCTGGGACACAATTGCTGTAGATACTCCTCACTTTACAGCAAAACTTCCAGGACTTGTTCATTACTACAGAAGCAACATCATCTATCAGTTACAAACATCGTGAACCATCACTTAAAGTCGTTCTGTAATCAAGATTTTGTACAGAGCTCGCACTGCCTAGAAGGAACGGAAGGTCTGGGGATCCAGCATGGCCTTAGGGCTCAACTCACTTGATTTTTGGCGCTCACTCACTGCCCACCACAGCCTCTCAACCAGATTTGACAGCTGTACATATAACGGCACTGCAAAAAAAGACAAACCTGGCCTGCTTCTTGCACTTGAGCTCATCCTTCTTGTGGGAGAAACAGCTCCTCCATTCTCATCCCATCAATCCCTTTCCCTTCGACCCTCATTAAATCCTACACCCCTACCCCTACCTGGACAGGGCTGTTTGCCTCAGGGTATTGACCCCTTTAAAAACAGCTGCTTAAGTGTCCAGCAATTCCCAGGGTGCTGATGATTTATTAAATACTAATTTATAATTTGTTGACATTTCTATTTGAAAGAAATAACGATAACACCTGTACCTTTGACAGGGTTTCTTATATAGGTATACAGGCTCACTCTTGCATTCAGTAATAGGCTTGTTCCTGCCTTTGTCTTTACATTTTCAGTCAGGATGAAAAGCCATCTGCTTCCTTCCTCTCTTCTGGGTTTTAGTCTCAGCATCTTGAAAGACTGACAGACACCTTCAGATACCTGGGTATTTATGATACGGATACTTCAAACATATGATATTTCAAATTTGCTACAGAGAACACGTCTCAGGTGCTAAGCCCCTTCCTGCTGCTTTGCCCTTTGTTTATTGAATGTTTCTTTCCCTGCTGTTTCCACTCCTGCTTCTGTCTGGGTCAGGTCAAATTTCTTCCTGCCACCGATGATTTTAGAACTCGCCCATTATTAATGCCACAAATCAATCTGTCCAGAAGTTCACCCTCTAGGATTTTTCCAGATGACCGCCTGGGATTTGGGGAAGGAGAGGATCAGTTTCCTGCCAGCTCAGCTCACTGAAACAGCTCTGCGTACCACCAGGCGGAGGTGGCCCCGGGGAGCAGGCAGGACACCGAGCACTGCCTCTTAGCTCTGCTGCGTCCCGCCTCGGCTCCTGGCCTTGCTTGTGGTGCTGGAGTCAAGCCCTGTCTGGGATGCATGCGGATCTCTTGAGACCTTTTCAAGTGACCTCAACTTCCACTCTCATTTCCAAAGTTACTAGGAACTTCTTGGGAATAGGTTGCATTGTCACAGTCACTCCAGAAAACTGTGTCTTTCTGTCCTGCACAGCTCCTACTGTTCCTTTCCTGCATTAGATATACCAGCTTTCTCTTACACCGACACAATATGTACTATACCAGCTATATAACAGAGCCACTCAGCTCAGAAATTTGCAGGCACAACCAGCTGCAGCAACCGGGGTGGGCTTGGTGCTCCGGCCCAGCACTCCGTGTTCAGCTCCGTTCAAACCGCCGTGCGTGCTTTACCACAGGTCCTGCACCTCAAGGCCTTCCACATACAGCTGCAACTCCCCTACAAATATTCCTTAAACAAAAATATCCCTTTCAAGGGGACACTACACGGAGCAGCAGCAGAGCAGCACCGCCCAGGAGGCCGGAGCTCACTGCAGACACTGCCCAGGCACTGTCCCCTAACTCCTCACTCCTCAGCCCTCATCACTGGAGGGCCAAGCTCACTGTAAATATTTGGTTATTCATCCAGCCTGATGAAATGCCTGTGTGCCTTGCTGATTTACCGAGAGCAGCATGGTTTGCTGGTTAAGTGTATTTTCATTCTCTGCAGATTATGATTGTGGTTGCTGGAGCGATGATTACCTCCCAGGACGTCATCGTTATTCAGAGCCTGCTATGACAGAGACACTCGTTTAATTATCCAAAGGGCATTTAGGAAAATGTTTTTGTTACACGCATAAATCCTAATGAAAGAGCAGCTACACCATGGGTATCCTTACACCAATTCAGTATGATTGCTAAGGTGATTGCAACATTCCCCCACCATGTTTACCAAATTACAGGTAAGAGAACAAAAATCAGAATTTTCTTTAAAGCCCTTCCCTCCATCATGTAAGCAGATGTCATTTTCATTACCCTGTAAATCTCAAGTCTCCACCCTTATTCTTGCTGTCAGAAGACTCATTCCAGATCCTACGCCTAAACAGTTCAGCAGTAGCCCCAGAAAAAAACAAACAAACAAACAAAAAACCACACCAGTAACTGCAAAGCACTTTGGACTCACAGAGGAAAAAAAACTTCAAGCGCACAATAGCTACTACAAATCATAGAGCACTAAGTGAGAAGACAATGTATTAGACATCTGCGAGAGTGTCTTGGCTATTAAGAAATCAAACAATATCATAATTTCTTCCCGAATGTTCATTTTGAAGAAAAGTGAACCGGGCCAAATAGTTTCAAGGGGCTTATTTTCCTTCCCATTGATAAGACTGCAAATGAATCGGACAATAAAATAATGACTAAATGTAAAAATAATCTAAATCCCCCACATGAAGAGACATCGCTGTGCTCAGGAAGAAGTTCCCTCCCTGCTGCAGGCAGGCCTAAATTTTTGCAGTTGAATCCCTGCTTCAAAATTAAAAAGCAACATCAGCTTTTTAGCTGCTTTCCAACGCTACCTGGCCCTGGCGGTGCTGATTTGCTGGGGAAGGACCTGTTACCAGACTGCTGCGCTTCGGCATCACGCCTGCTCCACCCTGCTTGGTGCCAGCTCTCTTGCTTGCTGCTGACAGGTTGGCTTCAGTTTTATTTTATTCATATGTACCTGTGTGAACGTGTAGGTATATATCGACATATCACAAACATACTCTGTTGTTCTTGATTTTAATTATTTAGGTGAAATTCTTAGAGACCTGTAGAGGAGTTACTTTTCTTCAGAACAGAAACACCGAAGGGACCGTGGCACTGCAGGCCCAGAATATTGCATCTGACTGCTCAACATATTCAGCAAGACTTGAGTGACTCAAACAAGGACAGGGCTGCAGAAAAAAAAATGTTTTTATTAATTATTTACTAGCCTCCAGGGTTTCTGTGCCATACAGAGTTAGCATAACTTTCTGAATAAATTATTCAGATCTTCACAGTTCATCCCAAGCACAGCACAGCTCAAAAGAGATGACAAACCTGGAACGCATGGCACGTACCCACCAAATCCCTTCCCTGCATTGCAGCTCGTGATACTTTCACCAGGTTTCTACCCAGACGTGCAGCCCTTAGCTTCAGGCGATGTGAATCAGCAGAGTCCAGTTATAAATACTACAGAAACATCATGAATGTCCCAGCCTCCTCCCCACACATGAGTACAACAGGCAGTTTCCATGGGGCTGCACAGGCAGTCAGGTTTTCCCACCTGGAGGGGAGGGAAGTCCTCCCTCACCAACCACATCTCACCGTCACCTCAGGCGCCGAGGCTGTGGCTTTTGCCAAACTCCTGCTGTCCACACGTAATGCCATAGCTCTGAAGAGTCCTAGCAAACGTATAAAAGGCCAGTTTGAAATCCTGCTGAGCTTACGGATTAGGCGCTGTCATAAAGCCATGAACCCCAGAAGCCAACCCCATATTCGGATGCCTGAAGAATGCTAGAGAGATAATGGCATTGCAGGCTGTGTCACTGAGTACAGCACCTTGATCCAGCGCCTGCAGAAATAAGCCGCTGATGACATTTAGGTAGGAACAGACCCCAGGCAGCGCTAGGATTTGGTTCTCAGTACAAACTGCTTCTCTGCAAAGGGCTAAGAGCATCCTACTTGAAGTAAATGGCAGAGTATGCATCGCAGGGAGAAGTCTCTGCCTTGGTCTCCTGAGATTGGATATACGCAAAAACGTGCCTGTGGGCTGGGGTTTATGGCATGCCTGGGGAGCCCCCATGCTTTAGGCACTGAACTCTCCTCCACTCCTATGACAATCTCCACACTCACCCTTTTCTGTGCCTCCAGCTACGTGGCACAAGGGGAAACAGCCACCAGACCAACCGGCAGCCCATCTCCGTCGGCAACGCAGAAAACATCGATAACGGGAGGCAGAGACAAACACCCCCCAAAAATTTCCTAATGGGTTATAAATGACAGGAAGAACATTCTGCACTATGTAATTAATGGAAATTCACCATTTTTTAAGCTTCCTGAGGGAAATTTTCCATGTCAAATCAATTTGCAGATAGGACCCGAGAGGCAGGATATCACAGCTGCTTCAGCACGTTTCTTCCTCAGCCCGTAGCTGGGGTTACGGCTGCCGGCACGTTCCTTGGCCACTTTGATCTTTGGTGACAGTGTTAACTCTATTTAGTCCTCGGTGCTGCACTGATCTTAAACAGCCTTTCAAGATACCCTCACTAATTATTTCACTCGAAGTTTAATTAAATCTTGTCACACAGGAATACGCTGCTTCTTGGGTTGGTGCTAAACATTACAAAGCGTGTAACGGGAGGAAAAGGAGGGTGGGTAATTACAGCTGGACAGACGCGCACAAAGAAAAAGCAGAAAGCTATTTCTAAGCTATTTCTAAGTCTGTGAACCCTCTCCACTTCCTTTGTGCACAGAAGTAGCTGACTTCTTGCCTTTTTTAGGACAAAAAGGACTTCTGAAAAAAATCCGCATTTGTTGTGTTTTCCATCTCGATATTTCTATATTACACTTTTCCACTCCCAGATCTCCTCCTATTTTTATGCCACCCAGGCAACTTTATAATTTACAAATTTCCTGGGTTTCCTATTAGATTAGGGAAAGGATTATTAACTTTTAGTCAAGAACATCTTATGGGTACTTATCTTATTCAGACAACTGCTCTGCTTATCCTTGTTTACACACACCAGTAAAGAAAAGGTTCCAAGTTTTCCCTTTCTAATGAAGTTCTTGTGCCCACAGTTCCTGCCTGTTGATCTGTAACTGCCTTTTATTTTTCAAGTGGAATCACATAGATAAAGTGTATTAGATTATAGCAGACATTGAATTTATTCCTCAACAAGAAACACATGCCCAGAAATGGGACCTGTCTTTTTTATTATTAGAAATTTCACCATCTTTCCACATTTCTTCTGACTCTTAGTTTCCCCCTAGAGCAAATGAGTAAGTCTTTTACCACAGGTAATTCACCCAGCTTTAATGTCCAACGCCACGTGTACACATTTCACACTGAGCCAGGAGCTAGTTAGCATGTTCCACTTGGAAAACAGAGCAAAAAAGGAAACAAAGCTGTAGCCCTTAGCTTAAGCGCAAACTTCTTGCTGACCAATATATTCCCACATTACTGGTATGATCGTGACATTCATACATAAATACCACAGTTTAGGACACATTAATATTTCTTTTTCGAAAAAAAAAAAAAGATCATTAGACTTTAAATGAGCTTTAAGAGCTGAAGAAACTGTTTGGAAGGGTAAATCAACCAAAGCAAGACAGCAGAAAGTAAAATTAAAGCTTAATGATAGCTGAAATAAAGTAGCAAAATATATTCATTTCCTAATCTAAATTTTAATACATAAACTGCATAACACATTGCACGATTAAGGATCCATACAGGCGGAATAAAAGCCTCAAGTGTTTTGTATGGCAAGCTTAAAAGGTCAAAGTGGCCTCAAACGAAGGAAACCAAATGCTACTGTTTGGAAGGAGAGAGGAACAGCAGCGTCGGCGGCAGAAACCGACAATGAGAAGAGCTGAACAGAAAAGCCAGGCCTTGGTCTCCGCTCTAATAAACATGTTAAGGGAAATAGAGGACCCGAACAAGGTGCTACTTCTTATTCTTGTTAATATTCCAGGTATATGAGTGAGAGATTAAAGAGTTGTTTTCCACCCCTTGAAGAAATGACCTTGGTCATACAGGCAAATTGCTCCTGGTAAGTCTCTGAGAACAAACGTTCCTGCTTGGAAATTAAGAATAAAGCCTGTGTCATTGACGTTCCTTTCACGCCATTCTCAGGTCTAGCAGAAGCACCCCAGGGCAGAATTGTATTTCTTTTTCAAAAAGAAGAGAGAAAATAGCACCTCCTCATCTTATTTTTGAAGTATTCTTATAAACGTGAGAGAACTTTTATCCTCTATACAATATTTTCAAAGATGTGGGGGACCTTTAAATCCCCCCCACAGCAAGAGTTTAATTATGAAGTTTCAGAGATCCAAATCATTCCCATCCTAATTAAGCAGCACAACATTTTTCCATCTGCTTATTAACTCTATTTTACTCCTGCTTAGTTCTTACCTTGTGTTATTACAGTCCCTCCCCTAAAATAAATGTCACAGACCCTCTAGAACTCTTCATCTCCAAAGGAGCACCTGTGCTTTTCTCGCTGTACGCGATACAGCTTTCAACAAGGGGTCTGCTCTGGCTGAACACGGCAGCTCAGCCTTCAGGGCAGCCGACCTCGTCTAATCATTCCCACCATTTCCATATCAGAATAATGAATTTCTATTGGTTTATTTTGAAGCAAAGATTCATACCACACAGCTCTCATATTGTGTGTTTACTTCTCCCATAGATTGTTTTCAAGTACTTAATCCTTAAAGGTGGCAAGGGGCTGCTCCTACAGACCCTGTCCGCCAGCCCAATTCCAACACCGACACGAGGACAAGCTGGCTGCCACAGCAATATAACCTGGACGTTATCTTGGAGCTACTGCAGCAATTATTGGGGTTATGGATGTCAGGGGACCTCAGATGGATCACCTGACACACTGAATTTACTGACAGGTTCAGCACAACAACCATCTGGGACTGCATAGTTTCATGCTGGGGAATTTATCTCATACCTTTTATACTGCATGTTTTTGGAGCTTACCGGGAGGTGCCCGGGTAAGCGGGCTGCTGGGCCTGCTGGGTGCTGGGCCTGCTGGCCAAGCTGCAGGAAGGGGCTGCCGGGAGTCCCAGCGGGCAGATGAGGGATGGGAAAACATAGAAGAAGAGGCATCTGTGCAAGTTCCCTCTTCCAACGTTAGGTCAACCGAGCCCTCGTAGCAAGTGCAGCATCGAGCCCTGAGCCGTGAAGAAACAGGGGTGAGAAACCCCTGAGAGGATCTGCAGTCACAGGTGTTATAGAGGTGTAGTCATAGGTAAGAATGCACAGCCCTTGCCATCAGGGATGCTGCAGGAGAGAGCCTCTGGCTGAGGGTTAAGGAGACTGATAACAAAGCAGACGTGGTGGGTGTCTGCTCTTCGGCACCCACTGGAATGAGCTATTCCATAGGCATTTATAAGGAAGGCAGTGGATATAATCTTTCTGGATTTTAGAGAGGCCTCTGAGTCCCTCACAGCACCCTTCCGGGGTCCATTTGAGATGAACAGGTTCACGTTATGTCGGGTGATGAACTGGCTCAGCAGCAGAGCTCAAGGGTCGCAGTGAGTGGGGTACATCTTTCTGATGGATGGTCACCAGGGCTGTTCTCCAGGGCTCAGTCCTAGGGCCAGTTCTGTTCAACAATTTTATCAATGACCTTGATAGAATAGCTCAATGCATGGTAAACAGTTTGCTGATGATACTAAACTCTGAGGTGCTGCTGACCTGGAGGGACAAGAAGTCTTGCAGAGGGATCCAGATACTTTGGGGAACCAATACATGAGGGAACAGCACAGAGCTGCACCAGGAGAGGGTCAGACTGGACATCAGGAAAAATTTGTTTCCCATGAGGACGGTCAAACACTGGAACAGCCTTCCTAGCAAGGTGGTTGGTGCCCCAAGCCTGTCAGTGCCATGAGGCATTTGGATAATGCCCTCAGTAATATGCTTTAACATTTGGTCAACTTTTAACATGATCAGGCAGTTGGACTCGATGGTCTTTGTAGGTTCCTTCCAACTGAACCTATCCATTATATCACAAGTTTTCAAATTTTCCTTTTTATGGTGGTTGAAACAAAAATCTGTCTTCCTGGTTAATTGAGCTAGGTACTTACAAGAAACAACAGTTTTCAATTTTGTCATGGACTGCAAGTATGACTTCAAGCAAGCCATTTAATGTGTCAGCATTTTACAGAAATGGCCATCACTATCTACGTTTTATTTACAATGTCAGCTCCTGAGGTGAGCAGTCCCTTACTACATGTTCCTGGCATAACACACCCATATTTTCAATAGAGGGTACCATGATAAAAGGTGTAGGTTACTATTTATTAGGAACAGTTAAAAAACAAAACTAAACAAAAAAAAAAAACAACTGCAGAGAAGGAACAAAACCAAAAAGAGAAAATTGTTTTTTCTTTTAACATTGTTCAACCAGAATAACTCTTCTGTTATCTTGGGTAAATATATATGTATTTGCAGACCGTCTCTCTCTTTCACCCCTCGTCACAAAAGCTCAGCGAAGTTGTAGATTACAATACGCTTCAAGGTTTCATGTGGTCTTAATGGAGATTTCCTAGAATACTACCATAAATATTTAATAGCTGGAAACCAGCAAATATATTACAAGGCCAAAACCTATAGTCCATCTATCATACAAAAAAAAAAAGAATTCACCACTGCGCTCATGCATGTGATTAACTTCTGGGAAACCTTCAAAGAACATTGCTTATACGGTAGTTTAAGATCATCACTTTGAATCAACACAGTGTTGTACTTCTATTTTCTGCAGTTCCAGTACAGAAAGCTCTTTAGAGTAATCATTACCGCAAATAAAGAACTGTTTTCAGCATCTGCTCACATCTGCAAAGTACGTGTGATATGCAGATAGATTTAGATATAAAACCTAGCAAACAACACACTAAATAACCTCTATTTTTCAAATAGTTTCACTAGAGAAAGAACCTCTGCTATTCTAAACTGCCTGTCCACCCATTCTCCACAAGCAATTTCTTCACGGAAAGCTAACATAAATTTGAAGAAGGCACATTAAAAAAAAAAAAAAAACACTTAGCAAATCCTAAGAAATTTGAAAGTTTCCCTAAAAAGCTTCTAAATTACCTCAGCCTGTCAGTGCTCTGGTCTAGTTTCCAGCTTATACACATGGAATATTTTTTCATGACTAAATGAAAAAGCCATTTGTCACAACGAAGGAACTGAATGGGAACTTGGTATTTCAGAAGCAGCACGTTCACCCCCACCTTCTACCCTCCTGCTATTTCAACCATATTTGAGAGTGGGGGATGTTGGAAAACAACAAAAAAAAGTTGAGACTTTTACAGCATTTTAGATATTTATGTGGTTTTATTTATTAAGATCCAAGCACTGATGTCACGGTGCATTCCCTTTGCTATCTAACAGTTACAACCCTACACCCTGAGAGCTGAGGCTGGCAGCACCACAACACTCACTTTCTTCCAGTTAACTGAAGATGACAATCTAGCTAAACTGAAGGAAGAAGACTTTACAGACAAGAGGTACTTCTTTGCCTCCTAGCCCCCCTAACACAACAGCGCTTGCATATAATGCCATAGGATAGGAGAAAGCCCTCCTTGGGAGCAGGCAGCATCGCCCCTTTGCAGCTCTGCTCCCACCTCCCAGCATGGCACCCTGCAACTTGTCTCACTTGGTACTTCTGTGCAACAATAGTTTTCCTAAAAGTGCTTCTTTTTCTCTCTCAACAGCCTGAAAAGCCTTGTAGCTTACACAACGATGAGCATTTGAGTGTCAGCACAGCCCTGTGGCAGTGGTATTTGCACCTACTAACTGCATTTCTCAACACAGCTGAAAGGCACTTTGATACTGCTGGAGGTCTGGGTCAATGGGGGGGGGGGGGGGGGGAATTTGGGATAATTAGTACAGAAGGTACCTGGTCCAATTATTCGAAACAAAAGGAGTGCAGAAGAGAAGGAAAAGTACACAATTTATGTGCAAACCTGTGTAACCAGACAGCGCTCCTGCTCTGGATCTGAAATGTGCTATCAGTTATTTGTTTCAAACTTCTCAAACACTGGCATTTGTTCACTTAAAAAATAAAAAGGAACAATAGTAATGGGAAGATAAATATACTCCGAAGTATATCAAATCAGATCACAAATGGGAAAAAATAAAACCATCTGCAGAGTTCTATTACAGAGAGTGATTATTAGCAGATACATGGGCACTTAGGAAAGTCCTTCATGTCGATCAGAGGGGTAAACAACACAGATCTCTGCAGAAATAATGCCAGGAGGGATTTTCCTCTAAGCTTCTCCAGGAACAGTGGGCACTGACCCTTCACAAACTATTTGTTTGGGTTCACACGTAGTGAGAAACGAAAGTCCTAGCGACATAATTTCTGATTTCACTGCTAAACAGCTCGAGACATGCAGAAGGACGCTGGGCAATTTGTTCGGCTGAGCAGTAAACAACCCTTACACGCAGCAGGAACATGTGCAAAGCAAACTACACCTGCACGTTCCTCTCCAAATTGCCAAAGGCTGTTAGAACAACTGCATCTCATTTTGGGGAGGAAGAAACAAAGAAGCACAAGAATATTGCATCATTTGCCAGAGCAAGTTGCTAAAGCTCCACATAAAGGGAAGTATCATCTGATGTACCATCAATAACTAAAATTAAACTCACATTAAATGTGACAATAACAAAGCAGGCAGCCAAGCCTCTGTTTGGTCTTTGCAGATACGCTTAAGGTTTAAGCTTGTTCAGGTATTACACCCCATGGCGCTGGCTGTGGTATTGCTACCAGAGCCTGAAGGCTTACCCTGCATGCCACTGTTAGCCTAGGGCTGGAACCAGAGCCCTCCTGCACATTTTTCAGCCTCTCCAGAGCTGCAGCACCAAACCACTTGCTCTTGGAGCATCGTTCTGACTGTGACACCTCGCTGATCCATATCTAAGGCAACACAATGCCACTGCAGAAATAAAATGCTGGAAAAATGCACTAAAAGCTGAAATCTGCTCCCTGGCAATAAACTCTCTGCCTGCCTTCCCTCACCTCAGGCAACCTCCAACCTTGCAAGGAGCTCCTTGCTGCTCCCCTGGCATCATCAGGCCCCACAGCATCCCCGGCCTGCTGCCTGGCTCACTGGGGAGCTGCACAGGCCCCATGACCTGGAAAAAACATCAGAAAATTCATCTTGTTACATGGTATTGACTTCCATTCAGAACAAGATGGGGAAACCATACAAAAGCTACAGAGCAGAAATGAAAAACAAAACCACAGCAACCTTGCGCAGATGACACTGAATTGCTCCGGTAAGGAAAACTGCAGGTGCCAAAGGTGTAACAATTCAAAGTAGAGTTTTCAGGTCACTCAGAATAACTTGCATTTCTGGGAGATATTTATATAAACCTGGGACAACCTATGTTTGGCACTTGTCCTCTTCGGTGAGCCTTGGCATTCGCAGTAAGTACAGAGCCTGAGGCTGCAGGAGAGAACTGCAGGTGTCCTTGGGCACAACACCCTCCCCCCTTCAAACAGCACTCGTGCAGCTGCCATGTCCTGGGCACCCATGGGAGCACACCCAAGCTGGCCCTCAGACATCAGGTGTAGTAGTTCTCTCAGACACAAAACTTCCTCTTTCATTTCTGTGTTTTTGGAACAGCTAACAAGGTGTCTGTTAGGAGCTCGGCACGCTCACAGGGAGGGAGCTGAACTGCAAGACCAGCAAGAAGAGCCAGCTAAGAGCCACATTTCTCAGATCCCTACCAACTATTTTCAGTCTCAGTCTCTCTCCACTTCCTTGGCATGGTGTTGCTGATGGCTGAGGAGCTCCTATTTGCCAGTGTGTGGGGTCATCCACACGGGACACACCTTACTGCTGACATCACAGCTTTTCTTAGGATTCTCTAGCACAAACCTCTGGCTCCTGCACCAACACTGCTGAACATCATTTGAAATCCCCCTACCACAGTCAAATGCTCATCTGTTGATCCCTTTCTTAAATTATCTATAGCACAACAAGCGGATTGGGCATACCCCAAGGTAATAATCCCATCCCAGCTGACTTTTGAGGAGGAGCGAGGTTCAATTTATAAAGCCAGAATTCTCCAAATGTCCCTGAAGGTGTCTGCTGACCTCTGATGAGGGAGGTCTTTACTAGAGTTCATGGACCCTTTCCTTGCCCTAAGCCTTCGTTCTGCACACTTCCCTGTTAAATAACTGAAGAAATGCAGTCACTTAAACATGCTTTCTTGGCTCTGTGTTTGTAAGTGTTTTTCAATCATTCATCTTCCTGCTTAACAACATCTAAGGGAATTTTCAGTCTACGGTCTCCCTTTCAAAGCAATTCTTTAGGCAAAAATCTGCTAATTATCCCATGATCACAAATGATTTCATAATATTAGCAAGGGAACACACAGACAAGGGCAATTTTTCTTATTCATTATTATGACTCTGTCAACTGTATGTTTTACAGAAAAGAGACGTGTAACCTCTGTAATCCATGCATTTTACTGCACCTCACAGGAGGAGATCTGTATGTGTGAGCAGTGACACAGCAAAATGAGAAAACATTTTCCTCTAGGTGGATTTGTAAAACTTCTGAAGGCCACTTGTTGTCCTGCAGCAATAGCACAGACAATTATCGTAAGGACAATAATCCCTAGCCATTGTAATAATAATTTAATTGTTGCTCTTCCAACTAAAATTATTCTATTGCTGCTCTCTTTATATATGTGCCTTGCACAACCGATGCACAGCACGATACAACTCTGGCAAAACAAGACCTGCAAGTCTTTGCTACCAAGATGTGCATTGGGAAACCCAAAGACGCTTTGAAAGAAAAATATCTAAGGAGAATTCTTCCCAAGACCATTTTCTTCCCAAGACAATATAGTTCATTTTCATCTAGTCTCATTTGTGATTGATGAATTAAATGCCTAAGACATATTTACTGCTAATTAGTTTTTGTGCATGTTTTTTTTTAGCCATAACTTCCGTGTAACCTAGATATAAGTTTTATGTGATAAAATTATATTGGTACCTCACATAGTAAATTTCATGGGACAGTCTGATGGCTGGTTAGCCAAACAGAATTTAGAAAGAAAATACACCTATTTTATAGAACCAGAATACATTAAAGAACCTGTTTTATAGCTGTATTCATTGTGTCGCAATTTTAACCTCAGGATATGCTGAACTGAAGGACACTTTATGTGAAATCAATGCCTGCTATGTACACACAGGCTTTTCCAAGTATTAGCATGCAGACTGCCATGTGTTTTAATGGAAATGTCATTGACTGTAAGCAGCCAGACCTAACAGTGTTGAAAGGCACGTTATATTGGCACTGGTAATAGCGTTATGATGCTGCAAGTGTCCCGATGCGCTTGTAAATACCTAAAGCTGTAATGGCTTAAGGGAACTAGTCTCATACAAGTTGAATTACTAGGGACTAATACTCAGTCAATACCCCTCTACAAATTAGGAATGAGACCTGACATCTCTGTTCTGCTACATCACTTGGGGTAAATCCCCTTGTATATGGGCATTTCACAATGCAGTGACACCAAACTCTATGCAGACGTAATTAATGATTTCTTTGCATCATATTTGCTATTGCTTACCTATATGCAGCAGATTGTTGGCCAGAACAACTGAAATGACTTAAAGGCACCAGTCAGTTTGTCTGGTAAAGCCTCAGGAAAAAGGAGTAGTCGCCAGGCTAAATGCCAACCTGTTAAAAACCTTCTTAAACACAACCTGCACTTGTAGCTCCACAACCTGCTGCCACATGCAAGCTGCCTATGAGAAGAAACCCCTACCACTTGCCCAGTTGCCTTCAGGAAGGTCTTAATAATCTGCAGGATGAGCTAATTAAACCCATTTAAGTACTGAAGTGCAATCTTAAATCAGACACAAGTTGAATGAGGTTGAGAACAAATTAAAAGGTCAGTATTTAGCTATATGGTTACAGAGCTAGCTGTTCAATGGGAACAGTAATAAATTCAACCATTTTATTTTCTCCTGCAACTGCATCAAGCAAAACATGCATGTGTCTACAAGGAGAGATCCTGGGAGGTGCCCTGGGAAGGACGGTGTTCAAAAGAGATCAGCACTACAAAGAGACAGGCCTATCTTGCAAAGCCCATGCTTCCCAAACTACTCCTTTTAATTTGCACAAATCTCCACGTTTCTGTGTTAAATAACACACAGTAGCAGAACAGAATACAAGGATGTGCTTGTGCCACTATTTCTCTGTCTCATTTACTTATTTGGGGCATGCTTAACCATAATTAAATCATATTGATGTAACGTTTAAACAATTTCTGTGTGAATTTGCCCATAGGGCTGCCAGTGAACAATCTTTTCCTATTCAAACGAACAAAACAATTTAACAGTTTTCATCAGAGACATATTTAACTCTCTTTTAATGACAGAATAATGAATATTTTATAGTTGCAGTTTCTGGTTTTAGGTGAGTTATTTTTATTGATGTTGGGATTGTCATGTAATGGTGTCTATTCAAATCTGGTAGGTCTGTAATTAGGTATTTTTCTAAATATTTGGTACTTTTTCTAATAGTTCTGATAGGTACAATTTTCTGATACTTTAATATCCTTGACACTGAATAAGCCAATCATTAAAATGATTCAGTGGTAAAGAAAATACACCTGTCAGATCAAAATACAGTATAACTATTTGGAATCTTTTCAAAATTGCTTATCAAATTTGTATTTGTACCATTGAATATACTTCTAAAACACACATTACAGTAGAATAGGCAAATTTACGTTTTGAAAATCATGCTGAATTTTTGTTATATTCATTAAAATCTATTTTTTAATGTCACGAAGAAAAATAGAGCAATTTTTTAATGTTAATGTACAGAAAAGATTTTGTGTGAAATGACAGCAGAGCCAACCATCTGGAAAGAAGCATACATTCTCTATAAATCTATTTAATTCTGGAAATGGGCGAGTTCTAGACACTGAATTTTTCTCTTAAGAATATAGTGTTCTAACAAATTTGCAAGAAGTGAGTATATACATATGTTTGTCAGGAACTAACAAGAAAGTAGATTGCTGAATACCGTTGCACTGAGACAACTGGCCAAATCCCTAGTTTTACTGGGAAAAAAAAATCACATTATATATCACATGGTAGAATCCCCACTTACTGTCTTAAGGTTTCATGTAAGTATTATTTGCTCAGATCAGCACACGCATGTGGATAGTCTGTACATGTTTACTCAGGTAGAGATTCCCACTGCCATGATCAAATACACAGGGAAATAGTTAAGCCTCACACTCCCTTTCCACTTCTCTCAATGTCCCCCTGTGTATGTGATACCTCACTATATCCTTTTTCCCCATCAAGACACGTAACAAGCCCTTCTGAAATACGATAAAAGAATTATTTAGGGGCATAAAAAAGATAATGAACCTGTGGAGCATATAAATATATAAATACTCAGAGAGCAAGCTAGTTCTTGGCACTAGTATTCAGCATGTCCAGATCCGTTAGTCTGGGTCCCTTTACCTAGGGAATATGTTAGTGCCATACTTTTAAACTTACTTGGGCAACACATAATATATGCAACCTGTGAGACTTCCAAAATGGCTGACCACGTACCTTAGCGGTGCTTCAGAACTGGTCTACACGTGCAAATAGTGTTTAACTGTTCACCTTCACCACTCTTTACACAAGCAGCTTAAACTGATGAAGCAGTCCAACCTGCAAATGCCCAACACCCAGCATCTCAATTACCTGCTAATTTAATACCGCTTGGAAAAAGAAAAATTGGCCTGTGGCCTAAGGTCTTAATTAAAAAAGCACTTTGTTATTTAATCTGTATCATTCCAGGACAGTAATTGCAGAATTCCACATAATAATCCTTCTTTCAGTAATTGTTTAAAGCTAGAAGCTACAGAGCACAGACGGGAGGCACCTCTGCAGAGCTCACTGCCTCGTCCACTCCTAGGGCTGTGTGACAGCACTGCGATGGCATGCATGCCACTGCTGCTCTCAGCAGGAGCTGTGCTGATTCTCTTCTGCACCAGGCTTTGCATTCTTCTTTCCATTAAAATAATAGCAGTCCTTTGGGACTGGAGCGGGAGTGACCATCACACCTCACAAAAAGTTGTGCCCTACTCTCAGTAAAGAGCTGCAATGCAAAAGCCTTATAAACCCCAGCTCTAATTAATTCCATAGTAATTATAGGCAAATAGGATGCAGACAAGTCTCAGTGCACACACAATGTGTACACGCACTTCAAGAAAGAACCTCAATACACGTTATTAGAACAGTTTTTTCTCCAGCTACATGCTGAAGTAGGGACCCCCAGCTGCAAATCACCACCATGCTCATCACTCTGGCTGTAAATCATCACTGAGCACCTGAAGGCACCAATTTCACTGTTAGCATCAGGACCGATGGCCAGGTACTGCCCTGTGCTTTAGGAAGAGGTTGAGATAAATGGTAAAGGTGGAAGAACACGGCCTTGGTTCCTTCTCCTTCCTCAGAAGCTGTTATTGCTTTTCACACCCAAGCAAAGCTCCCACACTGCCCCATGCAGGCTGTATGGATGTGACTGATTCCTTGGGACTGCACTACAGGCACCGAGGAGGCATCAGTAATCCCCAGGACACTGATGCTTGAAGTTTGATGTGGTACAATTCCAGCTGCTGTCTTTGGGATCCAAGAGAGAATGAAGGGTTCATACTACGCCTGAAGTCCAAAGGGCCTTGTGAGAAAATGGCATGGCATACAAAGGCGATGCTACAAGATGAATTGTTAATACCTAGTCCCCAGAATGGGATGTGGGAGAAGGTTAGTGAGGGGTACGACCTGAGCACACAGCCGTGGCTAATAAATACCAGTGGCAGTAGCACTCATTTCCTGGACAACAGCAGAACAATGCGGCCTGTATTAATCCTACCCGCATTAGCACCATCCATTGGAAATCGCTACTACAGTGGTTATGACAAGATAATTAAAATAAAATAAGTTACTAAAAGATCCCATCAAGTTTGACCTTGAATAATTAGCTTTCTAATGCATAGGAAGGCCACTAATAACAAGACACCATGAAAGCAGAAATTCAAATATTTTTCTTGCAGGCAGCAGGCAGAGCTGAGAGGAAACACATTGTATTGAAAATTAAAGACACTGGAAAAACAGAGTCTGCAATGAGCTGCTAATAATCATACACTGTGCCATCAGGGTTTTTTGCCTATTTACATATAAATAGTTCTGACCTGACTTGGCTACCAACAACGGTTAATTTAATTTATTGTCCTTTGGCAAGTGAATAGTCATTGGTTTTCTAGCACTTTTAACCTTGGCAAACCCTTGGGAAATAAAAATTAGATTGAAAGAAAATTACTAGTGGTGGAGAACTGTAAGAAAGTGACAGTAGTATATATAAACCTCAGGCAGCAGTGGAATAAAGTGTCATATTATTGTATGCTGTCTTCTAAAGTTCAATATTACTTTTTTGATTTACACTTCTGTAATTTTTTCCCAGTAATTCTTCTTGCTTTGGGGACTCTTGCACCTACCTTCATGTTTTTCAGCTGGGAAGATGGATTAGCCTATCTAGCATAAAAAATCCATCAGAATTCATAAGAATAAACCAGTGATGTGCAACCAACAACAGCTAAATGAGGTGACAGTTATTGACCACTAATGACTGAATATTAGAGTAAGATTATTTGACCATCACTGCTATGCCACTTGCATGATAACTCATTTGAAGTGCTGCCTTTCAGCCCTTGGAGTCTGGTGAGAAAATACAAAGCCCAGAAGCACTGCTTTCCTCTTGCAACACATACAGCTGCCTTCTGGCTTTCACTTCAAACATGAAGTGCTCGATTGAGTGCACACATGATGATTCACTATTGACATTGTTATCGCAATGAAGTCTAGAAAATGAAGATCAGGAGTGCAATAATAGGAACTGACAGTTCTACAGCTTGCTGGGAGTGCTAATCTTTGGAAAAACTTGAGTGAAAGTTTTTATGGGCTGAAAGAGGCACCATTTGTAAAAAAAATAACAGAAATGAACACAGGAAAATGTCAGATGAGTTCAACACAAGCAGCACTGCCTCGGGAAGTGCATGTGTGCCTTGCTCTCCTCAAACTGGTGCTGACGTGCAGCGCTGTGGGTGAGATGGAGGGCGCTTGGCAGGTACCAGAGAGGATGTGAGCCACCTCCTACCCTCACAACACTGGCTCTGGGCAGAGTGACGGAGGCAGAAGTGTGGGGGTAGAGATGGTTGGAAAATGGATTTCCATGGATTTCTTTTGAAGTCCTCAAAGAGACCCACATGGTTGTTGCAACGTGCTTTCTCAGCAACCTTCCTCAAAAAAGGAAAGTTACGTGAAGTACATCCCTTGTATGATGTACCTATCTGTGCACCTAGCTACAAAGCAAAAATCCAATAAAACCCAACTGCACAATTAAAATATTGCATGGTAACGGTTGTCTGAGAGGATCATTCTTGCTCTTTATCTGAGATCACTTTAGGAGTAAATTAATAATCAACACTGCAAATAATGACAGACGGTGCTAGGTAAAATCCAATAGCTCATAAAAACTGTCGCAATGACTGCACTGTGCATTAAAAACAAGCAAAAAGACATTTTTTATGCCAGGGTTGAAACAGATATACTGATGTTTGCAATACTACCAATGCTGTTCGTTTAAGGGTACATTTTAAAGGGAGAAAGTGGAAAAACTAACATTTCTAGATCAAGGCTAGCTATAAGATTTGTGTCCTATTACCTGCAGAGTTCCCAAGGCAGAAAATATGGTTTAATGAGATGCCAGAATGATATTACTTGTCAACTTTTGGTGTTAAAACTATCTTTTGAGTACATGTTGCTTTCAAAGGGATCCATTAAGGATCCTTTGTGCTTTCACGTTGCATGCTATTTTGATGCCCTTTGCAATAACCTCATTGTGTCACAGTGTGCTGAGAGTTCTCAGCTTCCCTACAATTCCCCTATGAAGACACAAAACTAAAAGAAAATATGTTTAGCCATGTAGAATCCACAGTGCTTGATTTTAGAAGCCCCTAAGGGGTCTGCATTTTTAAAAGGCACCAAAATCCCATCCTGCTGAATCCAGCCAGAACAATGTCTCAGGTGGGCAATACAGCACCAGGCACTTTTGAAAACAGCCTACACAGGAATGCAACTTTCCTACAGCCACTAACACAGTGGTTTGGGGTTTCGATTTAGAATAGTTTTAAGAACATTTACTTCACTATTTCTACAAAAAGTAATTTGGAAAAAAGGTAAGTCTGAGGTATTACTGGCAGTATGTATGCACATGAAACTGCTGCACAATTCAACAATTGAAAGTAGGTGGACGAATTCAGATAAGAAGGAAGTTGGAGGTATTGTCTGGCACTCTATGTTACGTTGTCTGTCAGAGCCACAATTTCTAAGGTGGCCAATATGCCACAGAAGTGACACTCAACCGTGGTGCTAGTGGGTAGACACACGGGCTTAATCTTTTGGGGGATCAAGAGCTTGACTTAGCTGACTCTTTGGCTACAGCTGATGATGAAACAAACCCTGCCTTCCTAGTATTGGGATCAGGGGAGCCTCTGCAGTGCTTGTTTGTGGTGATGGTTGTTAAAGTTTCCTGCCACGGGCTTTCACAAAATTGATTTGTTTCTTCCCAAGGTGTTTAATCTTACCCTGTACTTAAAATCACGCTAACAGACGTTGTAAGGCAAATGTCCTGCTCAGATGATATTCTCCCATTTTCAGAGGTTCCTCTTGCCTTACATGGGCGTTTTACAAACACATGGCTCAAGTATATGCATTTGTCTTTAGCTATACAGCAGCTAAAATTCATGGCACGCATCAACAGGCCCTACTGAATTCACGCCCCAGGGAGTATGACCTTACTTGTCAGATCGGGCTTATACCTTGGATTGTTTGACATGAAAATTGACAGAATCTATAAATCCTCACGCTACAGCTAAAGTGACGGGCAATTATATGAGGGAAATCTTAGTTATATTTTAGTCATCAACACTGATTAAGTGGTACACATGTACAAAATTATAACCACCTTCAAGTGATTAAAGAAACCCAAAGACTTTCCATGTTTTCAGTCTTTTGACTTCAGTACTGTTCTCTAATCTGGGATTTTCTTAACATTTTGTTCTAGTGTTACATTCTCCAGCCTGTTTCTTTTCAGGGTCTCTGCTTCAGTATTCCTAGCTGTCTGCAAATTTTCAAAATCTTCTGCTCCTAAGCCACCAGCCTTCTTTCAGTCCTAAGTGTTCTGAGACCCTTTTTCCATTTTTTTTTCCATTTTTTTGTATCTTCTCTTTTTTATTTTTGAATTGTGCCTGCATATCTCCAGCAACCCCTGATGAGTCTCTGTTATTTATTCCCACAACTCTCAATCTCAGTGCATTTTAAAAGTTTTACATCCCATTACAATCCACCCGGTAAAGTTCCAGCTAATTCCCAAATTAGTTTTTCTGGATCACTTAACCATGTATTGCAGAGTACTTACAGTTGAACAAAGAGAAGACTGTGCTGACAGAAGCTGCCCTCCAAAATCCCAGGGATTTCAGTTATCTTTTCATCACTAATTATTACGATCAGAAAAAAACACATTTCTCCATAATGGCTTGATCTGGAGAACATCTGAACTTCACAAACGTGACTGCAGGCTCAGGAAATGGGAAGTCCTGAAATGTTGAAAAAATGAATTAAATTTTTATGCCAATATGTTTTAACTAAAGTATTTTTATGTCAGACAAGTGTTACCAGCAGTGCCTTTTTCATCTCTCAGGAGATTTTTGTTTAAAAAAAAAAAATCAATACCATTGTGCCAGAAAATAAATTCCATTTTCAGCTTGGAAAAAATTTCCTTTTCTGTACCTCTCTAAAACCGTATTTTGCTTCTTAGTCAGCTCTGGAGAATCATTTTGAAAATAAACTTTTACATTTGTGATATTAAAAGCACAAACGTATTGTAAGCACTTGTTCAAACAGGCCAGTGTTATATGCCTTAGCACAATCTTACTGGTTTGTCTCAGGTACTGTCCACTACTTTATCAGAGGTTGACTCACAGTGAAATGCAAATGCTGTTTGATATCACATTAGTTATAATTCACCATCATGTTCCTAAGATTTTAGCACGTTGTCATTTTCTGCATTAGGTACTAAAGCTATTTGCTTCGATAATACAGCATCACTTCGTGACAACTTCAAAGTGATTAAAAACCTCTGCACAGTAAGAAAATATTGACAGTTCCCACTCTACTGATGGGAGATCCAAGAGACATTCAGGAGAAATGATGGTACTTCACCAGGAAGAACTGTGGAGCACCAAGGCCCATGACCTCCATGGAAATCAAACACAAACACAGCATCCAGGCTCTTTTGAACACCTACCTGATGCAACTTGGGGTCTTCAGGTAATTTTGCACATTTACAAATAGAGCCTAAAGACAAACTATGCCCATGCAGCTGAGACTGCTCTCAGCATGGTGCAATTTGTTCTGCTTTTCAACATCCAAATCAGACTACAATATCATCCTGCTGCAATTTTACTATGCCCAGCATCCAAATAGCTGTACTTTAAAGCTAGCTTGGCGATACCTACACAGTACTCAAAGCAGTGCTTCGACTATGGTACAAGCATGCCTAAACAGTAAAACACGTACAGTTCCTGTGTTAGCATGGAATGACAATTTACCATTCTAACAATTTCTGACTAAAAACAGTTTCTACTGAATCAACTGTTTTTCAGAAAACAATCTCTTTCAACATAAAGAAAATTTTCTTTTGGAAAATCAAATTACTTTATTTCACCTGAAGCTAGATGACAGTGTCCTGTTGTTGAACTAAACCAATATGCTTAATATGTGTACAACACATAAAGCTACACGAACAAGTAATCTGCTACTTACGACAACTGAATTTAAGTATGAAACTAACTTAAAATACTAAATTTGATTTCATTTAAGAAAAATCATGCTATTTCCAAATCTATTTTTAAACCTTTGCATTCTATTAGGACAAAGAAAATCATAAATTTTCAATCTTTTCAAACAATTTGGGCTGAAAGTACACATTAAGTATTGACATTGCTTCCAGAAAAAATTTTAAGTTCTGGTCAACTCAGGCAGATTTAGGCCAGTCCCTTTTTGAAAAGAGTCTCAGGAGTCCAATCCTACTGGAAGTAACTGAGATAAGCTCCTATAGTCTGTGTCACTTTTGGAAAGGGAAAACAAGCTCCTATCTGACCTAGACATTTTCAAAATGGTCTTTAAGGTCCCTTCCAACCCAAGCTATTCTGTGATTCTATGATTCTATGAATTAAATCAGGTTTCTTGTCGTTTGCCTATTCTGAAATCAATAAATTATACCTCATCGCTCAGGACTATCCTCTTTTTAGGTCTTCATTCAGCTGAGCTGCTGGTCACAATTCCAGTCATTCCTTTTACTAGAAGAAGCTGTTGCATATAGTTTGACAACAGGAAAGTGAATATAGATTAATTCTCCCTATTGAAACAAGCGTAATAGCTGTTTTTGATTACACCAATTCCTTAGAAGATAGCAGTCTTGCTACTATTTTGGCCGTAACACAAACAGTATCATGAGCCACAGCAGCTTCCAAACAGAAGATTTACTACAAATTAGGATCTGAAGGGAAAGAGGCAAATGGCAAACTGAGGGGATTATGAGTCGGTGGCTATATTCTGACATGTATTAGATTATAAGGATTTGCATTCATTAGGGAAGCTGGAGTGGCATTTGTTGAGTATGATATATTGTGTAGTACAGGAATGTCCCATAGCTACTATAAGAAAGGTAATTGCAAGCTTACTCTTTCTGATGAACAGCTATAGATCTTCCACACTATTTTAAACATAGTGCTTATGGTTTGTTACACCAAGCATGGCTCTGATCCTCCACAGCCTCTGAACCCACAAGAAACCAGTGGAGTTTTAAGAGATGTAGGAGGCTGCCTGCTCTGTTTCGTAGAAACTAGCCCCTGTGAAAACTGCCAGCTTTCATAAAGTATTTTGAAGGTTAAAGCTGAGTTTCAGCTAAAATTCTGTGTAAAGTTCTATTCATGTTGAGGTGTAGGGATTGCACTGCTGTAATGATAGGCTTTGTAAGCTGAAGTGATATGCAGACTATCTAAATTAGTTAAATTACTGATTCAATAAATTGGAATCTTTAAGAGAAAAAAATGTCCTACTCTTTATCTATGCGTTTTCTAAATATTTGGATAGACCATGGGAACTACTTACATGGCCTCTAGGGTCCTTAGCTATGGATATTGTTAAGCTTGATTTGCTCACAAATTAGCGGAATTCAGCATTGTCCTAGGAACTCAAATACATTAGTCTTCAAATTAAGGTCTGATGACAATGATGATTTATAGCCCAGAAAATCCTCTCGCCACCGCTGTGAGCTGCCTGGCAGGCAGGCAGACTCAGAGCTCCTCGAAGAGCTCCGAGCCTCAGCACCAGCCCTGCTGCACGTCCTGCCGTGGCGCTGGGGAATCCACTGCCACGGGGCAGCACAACGTAGGTGGGAAAAGCAGAGAGCAGAAGCCAAGTTCTGCTGAAGGCTGAACATTGAGGGTTAGACTGCTAAATGCACTTTCATGACAGGTGAATAATGAGCTCTTACTGGTGAGATGCTGCTCGTTAGACTTCAATATTTAAAAGGGTTTATGAAGACTTATTACTAGGGACTGCATTAATAGCCTATGTGGGTCTGCTCTCCCTCAGCCCACCTCCTGGTGTTGACGTTTTCCTTCCTTTCTTTCATCAAAAGTAAAAATAAATAAATAAATGCACAGATACAGACCTCCCTATTTGCTTTCCAGAGCTGAAGGAATAATTAACCGTGTGAGCAAGAGGTAAGCAGGAAGAGCCCCCATGCTTTGGTTATTTGATTGCAGAGAGAAGCAAAACTATTAGCATCATTAATACTGAGAGATCAGAAGCCTTGCTGTGAAGGCACTAAAAATGCACACAATACTGATTGACAGGTTTGCCATAATTATGTGGCAGAAGCTGAGTCAGCTGATGGCGCTTTCAGACATGCTGGGTGACGTATCTCCCAGCTCATGAAATGCAGTCTGATGGCATGAGCACTGACTGACAGCTTCATTTTAGTAATTTGCCATGGTACACTGGCATTTTATTAGAGCTCAGTAGAAAATACATTGAAATTAATGGAGGAAACTCTCTTACTTTTAGCTGGCTTTGGATAAACTAACAGGCTTTATTTCTCGTAAAATGACAGGAGACCCTCATAAAACCACAGTAGCTTCAAAAATTTCAGAAAATGAAAACCAGTGGCAGTCGTGTGTCTGAGTCCCATTTATGCTTTTGAACACCTTTCTTCTGTATAATTACACAAAACATTTGTCAGGATGGAAAGGCAAGAGAGAAGCACGCCTCCTTTCCGATACATCTCTCCACCTTACTTTGCCCCCTCTTTTCCCATTCACTTCCCTTTTCCAGTCTCCTTCTGAAGCAACTATTTTCTCCAATCCCTCCTCTAGTTTTAACTTCTCTGTCAAGCTATTTGATACTATTTCCATCAGTGCAGCCAAGAGCTATTTCCCTGCTAAGCAAGATGATTTTCGTCTTTAACCATCAGTCCCATTTCCTAGGCTCTTTTCCCAGACTGTTCAGCTCTTCTGAGCTGGCTTTGTCTGTTCAGCTTTTAAATAAGCACCAGAAAAGGAATCACCAAGGGCAAAGGAGAGACAGCCTCCTTCACCTGATCCATCATCCATCCAAACTTCAGCCTAGAGCACCTGGAAAAAGGCATTACAGGAAAGTGACTTGGTGTCCCACAGCCCTGGGCAGTACTTTGCAGAGATGGTGGGTCTCTATTCTGCCCACCTGGAACAGCTGTGAAGGGCTGGAGCAGACTGTCAGGGACCTGAGCAAGCCACAAGGGCTCTGCAACCTCTCCCCTTCCCTGGGGTTTGGCTGCTTGTGCTCCAAGCCAGCTCAGATGTGGTGCAGTTGTATAACCTTGGGTCTGACTGCTGTGGGAAGAGCTGTGCAGGAAAAGTTACGAGATGCTTTCATGACAAAGGTCTCTCCAGCTTTGCTTGAGAGCTGCATTTAACCTCAGCCTCTTGGTTCTCCAAGCCTTATTGCAGGCAGACCTGTACCTGACTTGCTGACTGAACACCCCAGCTTGACCTTGGCCCTGCCTCATCACCTCTGATCTGTGACAGACCCTGGTTTGTATCACCAGACCTGCTCTGCTCTCCCTGTTTGGGTACCAGGGGACTGCACCCTTGCAGGAGAGGACCCTGTCTCTGCCTGCCCAGCATGCCCAGGCTCACCTGCCCTGGCAAAGCAGCCCGCCCAGACCTGCACAACGCTGGCTCTGGAGGAAAGGAGAAGTTCAATATATGGAGCAACTTCGGGAGATGTAACAGCCTAACACTCATAGAATTTATAAATCAGCCCATAGGGTTGGGGTATGGCACAGATTAAGCGAGAAGAGGGGAGACCTTGACAAAAAGCACAGAGCGTGACAAAGCACAGGCTGAACACAAGCCCTGTCAGGAATACGAGTTAGCTTTCCACCCCTATCTGGTTCACAGCTCAGTCTAAAGGTATTGCAACTCATGCTCTGTCTCGATATAGTCATTGGCCAGACTCACCTTTTGTTCCCTTTTACAGTGCAGATCTGTGGTTTCGAAGGTGACAGCTTCTGATCTGCACATTCACCTGCTCTTCACGGCTAACAGTACTGTTGGAGTGCCACAGATCCCTCCAATTCAAGCAATTTCAAGGCAGAACTCAGTCCCTGAACCAGACCTATAGGCCACTGAAATCAAAAGAAATACTGAGATTAACCCCAGTGAGGGCTGAATCAGTCTATTAAAGAAAAGTTTCAATAGATACTAGCGTAGGATTGACTCCCTTATCAAAGTGAAATCCCAAAGCACATTTGTTATTAATCCTCCTTCCTCCTTAATCCCACCCTAAATAGCTTCAGTTTCACTTCACTTCACTCTACCCTCGTAAAGTTAAACTTCCCAAGGTTTTACGGACACTGTTTGCCAAAAGATCGCTGGAGGGACCCGTGGAAGTTTAGGAATTGGGGAGGAGGACTAAAAGAGGATGAAGTGCCATTAAGAATTGCCCATCTGTGAGTGTTAATTCAGCAGCTACTGCTGTTATTTTTCTCTGCTGGGATGGTATTTGGAAAACAAGCTGAGAAAATAAAAGGCAGAAGAAAGCAAGAGGGGAAAAACACTATGAAGCTTATCAGGAGAAAATGTTAATTACACTGTAAAGTCCTTAGTCACCCAAGCTTCTATTTACAATAGAAACAGAAACAGTCCAAATTATCTCTGCATTTTTAAACTGTGATTACAGTTCTATTTACTACTTTTCTCTCAACGTCTTTATTCTAACTGGGAAAATATCAAGCTTTTGTAATTTCTGGATATTGTTTTGTCACTCCTTATTGAATTTCTTATGTGTGACAGACACCCAGAGGTGTGTGCAGCCATGGGCAGTTGGCTGCAAGGGTCACTGCTTGCAGGCTAAGGCTAATCACAGGTGGTGCCACCACAGCCTCAGGCTACAGGATCCTGGAAATGAATCCTGTCACGCCCTCACCTAAACTTCATTGCAGAATCCTTCATTGTCGTGAGCTGTGCTGCAAAAATGGCACAAACCAGTATCACCTCTATATCTCGGTAATGTACAATTTATATCTATGCTTGCACTGAAATACATCAGAATTTTGCCAATGAATTCACTGGGAACAAGATTATCCCCACAGCCCACAAAGCTGGCAACAGCTGTAAGCAATGCAGTCTGCTCTCCAGGGCTGCATTCATATATGCCAGAGATAACAACAGCCCGTCTTCCTTTAAATAACACTGTGTTCATTAACAAGGAATACTTAGCCTAAAAAAAGCAGTGACCTTTCTAAGATGCACCAAATCCCAATTCCTAAGCGAGGCAAGGCCTTTGTCTTTAACTATGGTCATTTGTTTTCTGACTTTCCAGTCTGAACGCTGTGCAAGACATCGTGGCGTTCAAGGCTCCTGATTTCACAGCTATGTGTAGTTGCAATATTCTGATTCTTCACTTTGAAATAATTATTTGGTTAAATATTAGGAAAAGGTAACTTTAAGATGATTTCACAAACCCTACAAACACAAATCCTAGCGCATTTCTATTCAAAAGAAAGCTTTTGATATGAAATTATGTATTTACTTAAATAAGAAAAAGTATGTTCATTGTAGGTTTACTTCTCAAATTTCTGTGGGCTTATAACAAAACAAAAAATGCTAACACTAAAATGTCCTTCACCACTACAGCTATCAGTATGGTTCTGTCTCTCTCCCCATGGTCCAGGTCTTTGGGTGTGTGCTCTCTGCATGCCACTGTTTAAGAACAGCAAGGATTAAATGATCAAGTAAAATTTAACGTATGACAAAGCCAGGAACTTCAGTTTGAGATAGGGTATGTATAGATATACATGCCAAGTGGTCAGGAGCACACAGTTCGCTTTCAGATGTTCAGATTTATTAGTGCACATGCACTGGACAAGAGACAGACGTGCAAAGCCCTAAAACTTGAGACACTTCAGGTTTGATTTATTCAATGTCTTGATCTGAGTTTTGCAATGCTAGATGCAAACTCATTGGATTTTTCTGGCAATAGTCATAGGCAAGGCAAAATGAAATTTCTCTCTAGCTATGAATGCATCCTAATTGCTTTACTAAAACCCCTTGCTAGAGGAAATGACTTCTGGCTTTGCAGCCTATCAAATTTCTCGAGAACATTGATTCGTAAGCAGAACTCCTGGCTGAAATGAATGGCACAAACCTTGGTGTGAACCCTGATTTTTAATATTCTGCCTGCTTTCCGCCCATTCTCCTCACACTCCTTTCTTCCCCACTCAGCCCTACTTCTGTCGAACATCCGATCCTTGCAAACATCCTTAAGTGCAAGAAGTAATTCATATGTATAAAAAGAATAGATGCTGAAGTATGTCCATGTAAGAGCACATCATCACAGGATCTAAACAAACACTATTAGCAAAACTGCATTACTGCTGGAAACAGCTCAGACTTCATGTTCAATAGAGCAGCCCGTCCCTCGCCAGGGAGTACTTCCGTCTACATGGAAAGAAGGGGAAAACCAGCCACAAGCCCTAAGCAGGGCTGCAGAAGGCAGAAGAAATAATGCCTCCTAACACTGCAGGTACTCACCCCCAAGGACTGCTCCTGGCAGCTCCAAAAACCACCATGCTAACGGGGCAAAGAGAATGCTCCCACCCACCTGTGTGCACAGAGGTCTGAGCCAAAATGTATCCCTTCACTGTACGGTGGGCTTTACTTTGTTGTTATTGTGGCTCTCATTCATCTCCCTCGACGCAGCTGTTCTGGTTTGCCTGATGCTGCCACTGAACCCTCCTATGGGGACAAAGGGAGGCCTCGGTATCACCTCTATCCAGCTCACTCACCTCCTCTGGGAAGGGCTGCTGGACCTCAAGAAGCTAATACACATTTGATGATTCTATACGATAGCCTTGGAAATGAATATTTCCGTAGCAATGAATAAAAGGCACTGTATGTGTGCACCAAGTGAAACCAAAGCCCCTCCTGCTGCAGGCTGCTGCGAGGATTGGGCATGAAACATTAAAAAGCAGCCTTCATGCCTGGAGTCCTGACCGGGTCACCGCAGCCTTCAGCTACCCTGCCAGCTCAGTCCTCTCCTTGGAGTGCAATTAAGTAAAGGAGAAATGGTATGAACCCACTAATGGTTCGCATTACCTCGAAGGAAATCACTGAATTACCCTGGGATGCTGGCTCTGATTAGGAATAGCACTCGCTTGATTGAGGGACTTCATTTGGCAGCAAGACCAATAGCGTATAAGCAGTGAAAAAGGAGCCACCTCAGACTACACTCTTGCAAAGATTAGCAAAGGTTAAAAGGATCACAGTCTGTACACCCACATCCTGTCTGAAAGGCCAGCAGACAGACTCCGGTTTGAAGTTGTCTGGTGCAGGTAGCTGAGCTGAGTGCATTACCTGGAGGTACATCAGCATGGCTGGGACTGGGGGTTAGAAATTAGAAGTTTGTTCCATCAACAGACTTTGACTCAGAAAGTATCTTCCTAGCACATGTCAAGTATTAAAAAGGTTACAAGAAGTTCTCTCATTGGGCAAGATTATTTCACCTCTGCCTACTGTAGGATTTCTGGAATTGTCTTCTGAGGCCGCTGGTGCTGGGGCACCTTGCGGAAAGGAGAGAGCATGGGATGAGTGTAGCCCATCCACACTCATGTTCTGTGCTTGGAGCGTGGTGCAAGCACAGGCAGAGCTTGTCCCTGCTGGAAAGAGAAGATTTATTTTAAAACCCCATGAAAAATAAGGGAAAGGGTTTTGACGGCCCTTTTTTCAAATGCAATTATTTTCAAAGTAATTATCTCTAGAGGAGTGTAGCTCTGCTCTTTCATTGCATTACACCAACTTTGTTTTTTCCTTTTCAGAAGCAGCCAAAATAAAGAGTAAATTTTGATTTTAAGGACCATATTTAGAAAGTGGGGATGCCACAATCTGTAAGCATTACCACCACTTCCCTGAGCTGGATGGATCAACTGCTGCTCCACACTGAGGTCATAAGAGATGAGTTAGAGCTCAGGCCCTACTCTGTGGTTTATTCTCCAGGTCAATCTCTACTCTCTCCTCTCCTGCCTTAAATTATAAGCAACACAGAAAGGTTCAGCAAGTTAAGTCCATCCATACACTTACCTCCTAAAATAAAAAAGGGGCCGAAAGCCTTGGAAGGCTTGAGCACATTAAATTGTTTTGCCTTATCAAAATCCTTAAAGCCCCATGCGCAGACACCCGGAAGCTGGACACCCAGCAGCTTGCTGCAGCACATCTTCAGCGCTTATATCAAGAACTCAAAAGATTCTGCTATTTCTGAGCCATGTGAAAGCACAGTTTATCATCAACTTTGAACCACAAAACCACTAAGGTTACATACACAGCAGGAAAAGGCCCTGCTTGTATGCGTACGAACGAAGACCCATATCTTCAATCTAGATCGTGAGCGCTCCTGATCACATCTAATCTCTGCAGCTTGCTCTCCTGTGGCATCTCTGCCCTTCTTAAAGCAAGCTTTGCTCTCCTCATCCAAATCTCTTTGGAAATCACTACCAGGCACTGAACCCGTGAGCCTGCTGTTTGTCCTTAACCCGCACACGACTCCTGCTTTTGGGCTCCCCAGCGCAGTGACTGTGTGCCTGTACTTAGCCCTGCGCCCCGCAGCGCTGCCACGCCAGCATCGCCCCCTGAAGCCAGTTCCCTGCCGGTCGCTTTCCTCCTCGCATTGAACAATTCAGCTCACCCTTGTCTCATCAGGCACAAGTGGTTTTCCAGGCCATTAATGGTGGAATTTGGTAATAAAGTGCATGTTATTTGAGTCTGAACAGGCAATCAGACTTCTTCATTTCGTTTTTAAGGCTTTAACCGCCTGACACTAATGTGAATTAACCAGCAGCCCACCCTGCTGCACCACTGCCATTAATGCCAGTGCAACGTGCACAGTAACGATGACATATTGTGTCACTGGCAGCTCATCTCCACATCATTCACCTCTTTTTGCTCAAATTGGTCTGACGGTAGGATCACACATTCCCTAATTAACACCTTCTTTCTGTGGTTTCTAATGAGTCTGTTGATACCACTTCTTCGGGCTGCCTCTATTATAATAAAGTCTTGTGGGTATATCCGGCTCCAACCGTCCGCTTTAATTAAGAGACAGATGTCATTGACTCGCTTTCATTTAACACTTAACAGACACATAGCCCCCTGGACAGTACCTGAGCAAGGGAAATGCTTCATCTTTTGACTCTTTCCCCACCTTATGGGGCAGGACTCTGGGAGATGGATTGGGTGAGGAACTGGGAAATGAGAGTGATACTTGAAACAGCCCAATCTGGGAGAAGGTCAGCCTCAGACTTTTTTCTTTAAAAGAAAAAAAAAATGGGGCTAAGGCAGAACACAGTGAATTTATAGAGGGAACGGGTGGAAATGATTAATGGAGAAGGTTTAACCAAACCTCAAGAGAAAACACCTCCCCCATTTAACATGACCTCTCAGGTTCTCCTATGGCTCTTTTTGCAGGTTCACTGGAAACCAGGAACAGCCAGTTGGGTTCAGTTACTATTTTGGGGACAACTGATCTGATCCCAAACCTAACAAAGAATGGGAGCTCATTTAGCTTTGTCAGGCTTTGGCTGACCCTGGATCACAGAAGTGGCAATTCTCTATGTCCATGCTGGTTATAAAACAAGGACAAAAATTGGAAATACAACGCCTGCTATGGAGCTTTTTTCAGTAAACTACCATAGTGCCTTGGCTTTTGAAAGCAATGTTTAAGCTAATCCTTCAGGAGGCAAAAAAGATGGAAATCGATGGTATTTGACTGCATTGTTTTAACATTGAAAAAGCTACTCAGGATGCAGCATTCATACGAAGCACCTGGACTATTCCTTTTAAACATCTTGTATCTTTTGATTGCTTGCTTACAAAGGGGGGACATGTAGACAAGAAAATACACCTTTCAGAAGAGCAGCCATTGGTTTGTGATATATTTCTTTTGTTATTCGACGGCATTATTAGAAGCACAGTGGTTTATTACTTCATAAATGTAAAATAATACAAATTCCAAAGTCTATTTTACAGTTGAAAAACAGAAATCAGAATTGAAATCACAAATGCTTATTTTATATTTTGGTTGCTTTTTGAAGTAAAATTCCAACCTTTGAACACAATGACGTTTTGAAATTGTGCCTGGTTTTGAGCCCAGTGCTGAGCTACCAGAGGGATTAAGAGAAGGGTTAAAGCCAGTCCTGTCGCCACTTTCCAATTCAGCAGCTAAGCCTTCAACAGCATTTGGTGCTCAGGTTTGGGCTACTTCTGTTTCCTCTGTGGCACTTAGAATCATTTCCAGCATCTCACCTGCACACCGCCTTACTCAAACGCACAGAGACTCACAGCTGCATTTCTCACAGCCCCAGATCTCTTACTAGATACATTTTTGTAAAGAGGAGTGAACTGTAAGAGTTTACAGGTACTCTGATGTAAACAACTGTTTGATGTAAGATGCAAGGGAAAATCAGCCCATGCTGATCCCATGTTTAATCCATTAGAGAAATAAACGATACCTATGTATCTTTTAACGCTAATGAATTGATTTCCAAGGGCTCAGAACTGAAGCCTTGAAAAAGACTTTCAAATAAGGGGCCCAGTGGAGGGCGAAGGCAACACATTCGCACATCTGGTGTCCTGTGGTTCTTCTTCTCCCCAGCACAACAGGCCTGAGCCTTTGTCTCCTTGGCTGTGCATAATGAAAGACTCCCAGCGGGAGAAAATGAGTTAGGTGGGAAGACATGATAGTGCTGGAAAATTATTAACAGGAAGTACAGAGAACACAAAAAATGCTTACTCAAGCAAAGCAAAGGGGAAGAGTGGGAATCTGTGCCCCAGAAAACCCAGAAGAGTGGGTGATGCCCTGTGAAGTGCACTATCCCTCATTCCTGCTTCAAGTCACAAAGCGCCTTTGTGCACAAGACTTTTTATAACAGATAAGCTCCTTACAACTACAATGCAGGGATGCAGCTTATTAGTTTTCTATAAAAAGAAAGACAATTCAGCATTCAGTTTACCCCACCTCCGGATTTAATATCAGGCTATTGTACTGTTGCATGTCTAAGTTTATTGTCTTCAGCAAGAAGAATATAGGTGAGGATCAAAGCAAGATTTCCACTGATGCTGCTCTGAAATAATAATCAATTTTAATAATGATGAGGGAAAGGCTTTCACACTTGGATTTAAGATGCTGACACATTTTCTTGAAGTGGACATGTTAGTAACTTGTTTGTTTAGTTTTCTTCAAACACCGTGTTTTATTTCTCCATTGCAGGCTCTCAGTATGATTTGTGCTTATTAAACCAGTGCCCAATTACAAGAACGTGGCAGCCAAGTATTGTTTCTGGATACACACACCGTCAACTTTCTCCCTTTTTTGCTTCAGGTAGCCAGCACACTAAAACACTTATTGTCCTGGCCTTGTATCCAGGTAAAGCACCCTCTTCATTCTGCGGTTTTGTTGTTTTTTTTTTTTTGATTTATTTAAGTAAATTGTGGCTATTTACCCACAGCAGACCAGTCTGAAAAGTCATGCCTTATTGTTAACATTTGATCAGATTAGAGCTTCACCTGGGAAATACACGGCTAGCTGCTTCCTTACCAGCTGAACAGACAGTACCTGCTTATTGGACACCTCCAATCCATCCATTAAACACAACCATTTGCTGTTAGTTCAGAATTTGTGAATTGTGCTGGAGTGCTCTTCTCCAGAGGTCCAAAATAAAGCAGATATTGTCCCACTAAGCTATTTCATGATGGTTGTCAAAGAGAACATTAGTTGGTTGGGTGGGTATCTCCATGTCACAGTCACATCTTCCTTTGCAATAGCTGCACAACCTAAGCCACACTATGGCTCTGGTACATTCATTTTTGGAATAAAGATATTTTTGTTTGCAGAAAAGTTCAAGAGTAAAATTGCTCTTTTAGTGACAGCGCAGCAACTGTCTAATATATTTATTCCCCAATGATGGGAGTTATTAAATCAAGAAGTCTCATTCTTCTCCACCCTGCCCTGGCAACAGAAATATTCTGTAAGTGTGCAAGTTGGCTATGAGTTGCATCGAGAACAGAGAATGCAGATCACAGGCAGCCTTTAAAGAATTTGCACTGAAAGCATCTGTAAGTATAATCTACAACAAAAGATCGTTTTTGTTGAAAAGAAAACAGTACAGAAGGGCTAGCTGGGTGGCTGGCAGGCTCTGCCCTCTCTCCCACTCCAAAAGGGACAGGCAGAGAAAGGTCGGGGGGTTACAGGAGCGCCCATTTCACACTGCACCTCTCCCTATATCTTTGCTGTCTGGCAAATAAAAACCACATAGTGAGCATATCATTTGCTACCACACTTCAGAAATTGTTACACCAATTTCTATGGAACCTTGCTAATTACATAGGCTTTCTAATAGTAGAGGAAGATAATAGTTCCTTTGGGGACAAAAATAAGTAAATAGGCCATTATACACACACAAAATATAGACCTTCCTTTGTATATTAATCTCAAACTATAGAACCCAACTATCTCTGCTGATGCGATGACATTTCCTCCTCAGGAATACGACTAACAAGCCCAAATGATACAAGCCTTCAGTACAGAAAAAGCTCCAGAAAACAGAAAATTTCTTCTGACAATCCATCGAACTTCGGGTGACTTCAGACATATTCTCTTGATCGCAGGAAAAAATAAGGGAAAAAGTCTAGGGCTCAAGCCAAAATGGGAAAGGGATTCTGCAGACTCGGTTCTGCCCCTGTGAATGTTAGCTCACGTGGGGAGGTGCAGGGCCCAGAGCAGGGCTCCTGGGGCATCAGACCCAGTCCTCTGGGCCACTGCGTGGTGGTGAGTCAATGAATAGAGCTGTCATCTTCCACCGGGAAATCCTAGCTGCCACACTCACTGTAATAGTTTTAGGGCATTCTAGGAGCTGCTGGGTCCATCAGCACCACATCCCTATGGTGCTCTTCCCCAGGCAGCCGAAGCAGGAGGCTCTGCATGCCTGTTTTCAAGCACCTGTGTTAGCTTGCACCACAGCAGGTGCAGGGGCTGAGGGATGATCTGTCTCCAACTTTAAGGGACAGACCACCACATCCTGACTTAAGACAGCAAGTGACAGAGGCTATAAACTAGAAAATAAAAGATTTTGTGGCCTGAAGTCCTATAGACAGGATAAATCCTTCAAATTACACAAGATTCTGGTTAAACACATTACTTTGCTGTTCACAAGTCTTCCAGCATTTTTCATTCTTTGCTAAAATTATCACCACTAAATCCCTTCCTTAAGATCAAAGTCTTTGGGGATACAGAAGCTGAAAGACTTAAAAGAGCTCTGATCCAAGGGGACTCTATGATGAAAACAGGCTTCAGTAATACAACCTCTTAATTGTTCCTGTACCTCAGCACGATACGCTATCTCAGTGTCATCGGCGACAAAAGACTTCTCAACAGGAAATTCTGATTTAGGGGATGCATCTGGCGTCTCACATGCATTTGTAAGTGTCGCTGAGAGAGGCAGCCTTGTTCAGAGGTCTCAGAATAATTAATTTTAAAAACACAGTGATGAGATTTTTCCCTGGATCATCTGAATAGAAGTTCTTTTGCAGTACATCTCACCTCCAGTACCAGAGAGAAAAAAAAAAAAACAACAACACATTTCTCCATATGCATTTGTCTTCATAGCAATACTTCACATTTTAAATAGGAAGGCTTGCTTTCCAGTGGAGGTCCAGTTCAAAAATCAATTAAATCAATTGGAAATTATGGAGGAGTTAATGTATTTTTTATTTTCCCTGGTTGTTTTAGAAACATTCGAGGAATACAGTATCAGCCAAGGGGAGAGAGCAGCACTCACCACCACAAAACCCAGCCTGTCAGTCCAACATGCTTCTCTATCGATCACCTCCATAGTACCCAGACAATATGCTCAATACCCAGCTCAAAATACTAATTCAGTTAGGCATTCCCTGGTTTTGCTTTCCATTGGGGTGCATCACTGGCATTTTTAACAGACATATTAATCATCCAGATTTTGCATGACTTCCAATTCCTCTGTATATTTCAAACACGAGACAGAACTAGACAGAACACAGGTTTTGACTTCAGTACAAAAAGGGGCAAATTTCAAGGTGGCTCATTTATTTCCCTGGAGAAAATTAAGTGTATTTGGAACAGACCTACCAAATATTTGCTTCCCAATCTTTCTGCAAAGCTACTCCCTACAAGTCCCCCTCCCTTCCCACTTTGCCTCAGTCAGCTCCCCAGGAGCCTGCACACCTCTGCGGACCTGACACCCGACCTTACCAGTTTGCTACTCCCAAACTGCACCAGTACGACAGTAGAGAATAGTGACTGCTGCCTATGTTGTACAATTCAACTCTTTGTCAACATGAAATAAATGTTTCATTAAAAAAGCTAAAATCCATAACAGTAACAAAAATGCTGTCTTCAGCCGTGTTCTGACCATACTCTTGCTAAAACAACGGTTTCTATACCAAGTCTGTTGAAGACAATGTTGCAGCACAGGGTTTGATGGACTTGGAAATCTCCAAAAATAACCTTCTGCCTTTACTCAGGATCAACTACAGCTATGCAAATGATGGTCTGTTCTGACAGGCACCCACGGACTAACTGGAGGTGCGCTGGGCCCCATTGTCAGCTCATGTGAAGAAGCAAACTTACTGGGCAGCAGCTGATGTCAGCCAAAGAATCAGTTCTGAGAGTTCTGCTAATCAGTTCTCGCTAATTTGGAAGCTCGTACAGGTGAAGTCCCTGTTCCCAGTAACCTCCTGCGTCAATCAGGATGGACCGCGTGGTTGCTGGCACTCAGGCAGCTGTGCTGAAGGCGTACTGAATGGATGCAAGCAGCGTGTGACCCTTCTGCCTTCCTGCCTGCTGAGTATCCGCAGCACTGCATTCTTTGCCTTCCTGCTGAATGTGGTGCAAGTCACCAGGGGCTAGAGGCCTTGGCTTTTTCTTGGCTTTATCCTGGCTCTTTCCAGAGGTCTGCTGGCTGTTTTTTTCCTCTCTCTTTTTTTCTTCTTTTAACCAATATCCGTTTCTGATGGGATTGCTAGCAGATGATATTCCCCATGCCTGTGACTCATCCAGGTGCATATACAGAAATATCTGTGTGTCAAGCTAGGCTAATTATGCCACTATTCCCCAGTTGTGGATTAGAGCAAAAATTCAATTAAAAATCCAGCCCTTCTTCATGATACTTTAAGCATAATTTCTGAACCACGGTGTTACCCCAGTAAGTGCCGGAATTTGATAAGAGCCAGGTGGGAATTACAAAGTGAATTCTCACTACGCCACAGTGGGAGTGGGAAACCTAACTTTTATTAGGATTTTGTTAGGATTGTCTGCGCTTTTGACAATCTCCTCCTCCATTACTAAATGGCAGCATCTAGAAACAATGCCTGCATGGCAGCTTCATGATGCCAGAAGGCAAGCAGCTTTGCATTGTGTGAACGCAGTGATGGAGATAAATAATGCAGCGCTGTTGGACCTCTATCAGGGCCTGCACATTTACAATGAGCTGCGGTACCCTGCAGAAAGGAGCTTCCACCCAGCAGACCCAGCCCTGTGCCTCACAGCGCTGTGTACTGGACATACAATACTGAGGTTCTTGGATTTGAACCCATTTTCCTGCCAATACTTTCTAAATTCTACAACACAGGTGATATTTTTGTTGTTTCTATCCAGCCAAAGATGGTTGTTGTGAACTGGTTCAGTCCAATAAGGCCTAATCCCCAAACCAGTATGGAGAAATAACACAGCTGAGATTTGGTAACAACCTTAATAATGATGTACTGGTGACAATGGCAAGTTGGGACTCAAAACATTCAGGATGCTTTGGTAGCAAGAAATACTCAGTTCTGAAAGTACTTTCAAAGGAATTGTTATCCCAGCTGTGGGTTTGGGAAAGCAAGGCATTGTACGAAGCAACAACATTTGCAACTTGGCTACTGGATTTTGTGGTGCTCCTGTGTCTGAGTGCCCAGCTGGAGCTGAGGCCTCATCTTACAGAAGCACCAATTCCACCCAAGTCCAGCCGAATCACTGGGAGCTGCGGGTTATCAGTATTTCAAAAAAATAATTAAATGGAGCTAAACGAATTTACTGCAATAATTTGTACATGCAAAAGTAAGCGATTGCTTTGGAAAAACCATGGCCTACCTCTCACCGAAGGTCACACAGTACATCTACGGCACAGGAGGGAGCTCAGCCCAGGTCTCCCAACGGTGCAGAGAGCAGATTATAACACAGCTGGGTGGAAACTGGGCTAATGAGTCAGCTGTGGGCTCTGCAGCATCACATCTCCAGTGCCTAATCTGAATGACACTGATGAAGCATCATTATCATTTCATAATCATCCACACCAATGTAGACTCTGGAGTAACGAGAGATATTTATGAGGCCCGTTAGGAAACACACACGGGCTCCTTCCCTGTGGTATGAAAACTCACAGTAACCACATACTGTTACTTTTTTCTTTATGGCTTCTTTGAAGCATGAAAAACAGACAAAGAGGAACTACAAATTCTTAAACTGGAATGAGAAGAGAGAAAACAACATAATTTATATACACAGGTATGATTTTCTGGTAACTAGAAAAAATCTCATATCCAAGCATCTACAACGACATGTTTTCCCTTTACTATTTTTTATAATATCCATGTCTTGATAAGCCTACTCCAAGCATACAGAATTGTTCCTGCATAAGCACTGCTGTAAAATAAGCTTGTCAATCAGACCCCTGATGAAAACCAAAGCAAACTTTTTTTTTTTTTTTAATCAAACCTGGTGTTTTCAGACAAATATCATGGAAATTCTGAGAGAACAAAAATTGACACTAAAGGTCAGGCACCATGAAGAAACACTAAGAAAACACTTCCTGAATATTGCCAGAGCAGCCTTTCCACAAACTTGTCCTTTATAAAGGAGGAAAGGACATTCAGTATCCTAGAGAAATGCCTTAAAGAAAGGCAAAAAGAGCAATAGTTATGTATTAGGTACTTGTAAGAAAACTACATTTTGTTATGCCTACGTGGTATCTGATTATAAGATATCACTTTCATAACTCCAAGTAATAAACCTAAAACCTAGAGAGCAGGAAGCTTTTAATTTAAATAAATAAATGAGAGGTCAATGTGGTGAATGCCTTGAAAACCTTCTCCTCTTCTGTTCCTCTGCTTCTCTCACTCAGAAAATGTGTGTAATGGGTCTCCAACAAATTACATCGAAATTTAATACAGAAAAAAGGACATGGTAGTAAAATGTATTTTAATATATATGCAAAGGGTAGAAATTAAAAGTGTTTCATGCTCACACAAGTTAATCTTTTGTAGGACCCACTGCTCTTTTTGCTCGTTTAAGAACTTCTGCAACTGCTATGAGGCGAGGGCTAAAGTGCTAATACTATAAAGCATATGTGTACTGCTGAAATTCTGAACAGCAATCATTTGTAATGCAAATTATCTCCTTCCGACTGACATTTAATATTCTGTAAATAGATTTTAAGAGGCTTCCCATTTGGAAACACTGAAATATGATTAAAGAAGAAAGGAATGGGTTAACTCTCTTTTTAGTTGCCCTTTTCTATTATTCATAGTTCCTCTGCATAATGCTGTTTAGATGTAATTCTTTACAGGTTTTATACTGTCTGCCATTAGTATTAAAACTGAAATTTATTATAGGCCACATGCTCTTCTGATGTAAATTAGAGTAGCTACTGAAATAAAAGTTACAGTCGGCAAGTAATGCTAAAGACTAGAGCCATAAGGTCCTCTATCTTTTCCTGACTGAGAACAAGAGCTGTAAACTTTCTTTAAAAAAAAGATAATAGAGAATATTTATTCACTAAATATGCTTCTCTTTTCCTAGCAAAAGAAAAAATGTAAATTTTCTTCCGCAGAATATATCCACTGAAAATAAACTGCACACAGCAAGCAAATAAATGCTACATAAAACTACCTCTTAAACCTTGGGTATGCTCACAAAAACAAAGCCAGAGCAGCTAAGAATGTAAAGTTGAACACAAAGCAGGTATATAACAAAAGTCATCAGACTTTTCTTCCAGAATCTCTGAGAAAGCTTCTCAGAAATTCATTTCTAGAAGGAAAGTGTGTATGCACCAGTGACTCATCCTTCTAAAAACGTCTCAGCTTTTCTATCAAACCTCCTAGCCACCTGTTGCATTAACCCGGCTTACACAGACAGGAACCTTATACAAAGTAAACCAATCTGCCTAAAATCACATTGTCTTGGGGACACAGCCAAGAACCGAATCATCCTTAGTTGCCATCCAACTCTGAAGGAGAAGACAAACTCCGCTCTCCAGCATTTGGTGGCTCCCATTACTTTCAGCCATCTCTCTTGCTGAGCGTGAACTCACCCCAATAATTGCACCAATTGCTCACCAAATAATGAACCTGGCGGTGGATCAAGACAACATCACGTCATGGCTAACACCAAACCTCTGACTGTGCTCTACTAAAGACCCCATGCATTTGCTGCCACTAAAAATGGAGCTGTGGCACCTGAAGTGGAAGAGTTTGTTTAATTTAGCACTAAGCAGCCGCAGTGTGCCTTGCCTCGCGGGCAGGAAGCCTTGGGCCAGTGAGCCCTGCTCCAAGACACTATGCTGAGCTGGCTTCCCAATCCCATCAGCAAGGTCCAAGCTTCTCAGACTCCCCAACGAGTATCAGGTTATCTGTAACTAATATAGGCAAATCCCATTTCCTGTATAACAAACACCTAATTCCCAGTCCTAATCTCAGCTTTAATTACCGTGCTTGGACTTGAAACAACACAAACAAACGGTGAGTCCTCCGTGCAGGCTGGTGCAAGCCTCTATCTTTGTGACATGCAGGAACCCAGTCCTACAAGACCTGTTTTTTCTGATGCTAAACTGAAACCTGATTTTGTTTGAATTAGTTTTCTGTGCGGTGTCAAAATCCATAAATAAGAGATTAGACCTTCATGCTGTTTGGAAAGGAGCTTCAATTTAAATTAGGTAACACTGCAATATTCAGGAATCCACTGGTCTTGCAGCTCCTGCTTTCCTGGAAACTGTTCCTCACCCTAGCCTTATCCTGAGTGATCTTGGCAACACAAATAATGTCCTCTGAGCATATGGTAATCCTCAGCCCCAAGAGGGCTTTATTGTCCTCTCAGAATGGGAAGCCACACGACGTCCAGCAGTTTGCATGGCCCAGCTTTTCGTTGTTTCCCCTTTATGCATGTCCCTAAGCCTATCCTGAATTCCTGGATTTATACAGGCAGAGTCAGAGTGCACACACAATTATATCTCCATCTAAAACCAAAATGTGTGTAAACCATTTTCAGTTTTCAAGGATGAGTGACATTTCATCAAATTTCAGGTCACTTTGCTCTGCTCGGAAATGAGGCAGTATATCTACGCTTTAACAGGAGGCAGGCTCAGGCTTTTAAATGTAGGAACCAATGTGGTAGAAAACATCACAGCAACCTGAGCAGTAAAGTTAGGGACGAGATGATAAATGCATCAACCTGCAGCAAGGCTCTGAAATAAGTAGTCAGATCTTTAGAAATAATTGTACATTAAAATAGTGATATTAGGGCCTTAGCAATAACATTACCATTCATGCCATTATGTATTAGAGAGAGCTAATGGAAATAAAACCGATTACATCTTTTGCCTGTGTGTTCAAAGATGGGTTTTTCAGCAAAATAGAGAAGCATCTGATTAGCTTTAAGTGTTTTAAAATATTTCAGTACTTGATTTGGGAATTAGCACTGATTACCAAGACAGCCATCTCAGGTAATCTTCATTTCACCTGATATGCTTCACCTTCAAGTTCAAACACAGAACATCCCTTGCTGAGGACGTACCTCCACGCTAGGAAGCTGCCAAGTACTGGCTGTGTGCAAAGCCAGCCGCTGACAGCTGGAGCCTCAGAAACATTCCCAGATATTCATACAGATGTACCTCATGTATCTGTATCTCATGCTCAGAAAAGGACACAAGAGAACAAGCCATGTCCTGGTCAGTCCCTCACAATTGGTGTGCTGCTATGCTATGGCTGCTTCCATGCACAAGTGCATTTAACCTGCATGAAAGGCTGTGTTGCCAGAAGCTGTAATAAAACATATTGTGCCCTCAAACCTCAAATATTCATCACGATTATTCTCTTGTCTCATAATTTAAAGAAGCTATGATATTAAAGCCAATGCCACACACCATTTTTCAGATTTTCACACGACAGGTAGCGTAATTAAGAGCAGTGGCTGATTAATTGGAGGCTGTGCTCTCCCATAAATAGGGAATACTGAGAGAGCAGTTTGTAGGAATGGCTATTGTACTTGTAATAGAGAGCACTGCCACAAAGAGCAGCCGTGAGTCACCCTGCAAACTAGTTCCAAAATGGTCCTTAACAGGTTACACATACTGAATGTATTTCAGGGTATTGCACTAATAATATTACATTTTACATGTACAGAGGGACACAAAACATTGCAGATAGCCCATCCAGGTTCTAAACTGTACCTAAATATGCTTTGTTTTCCTGTCTTTGGAGAGCAGAAAGACCCATCTAATGAAAAATTTCATCTAAAAAATTACACCTTTTAATTTTTTAGTCATTTGCATGAAGCAAATTTCTACTTCCAAATAAAACTTGATTTTTAAGTATCAAATTCTGTTCATAATTACACTCCTAGATTTCTGCAGAGTCCTGGGGTCTACAAGCCTATGGTACTAGAGATCGATCCCTTATTCTTCTGAAGTGCTACGTGATGTCCCAGCTGATCAGAGAGCCACAGGACAGCTGCTGTAGGCTCCTGGAATAAACACATTAGGAGTCAAAACGTTTCCTGCTGAGCATAAAGACACTGTGACGGATCTAGGTCAGCCAGCATCAGTTTTGATGTATCGGTGTGGCTTCCTCACCAGCACACGAGCTGGGCATGTGCTGGAGTCCCAGATCTGCACGTCCAGCAGTCCCAGCCCTGGCACTGCAGCTGTCAGGGCTCGGAGCAGAGAGGAGCAGAAAACTCCATGGGAGTTTTGAATCAGAAGGGGAACTTCCCCTTTTACATGCCATCTCCCTCTTCTCTTTGCAGCTCTTAGCCACAGAAGGAGTGTGCCCAGCGAAGGGGAGGACAAGCAGCTGGGGAGGCAGAAGAGTCAGGAAAGGGATGAGGCACCATTGCCTCGAGCTCTCAGTTATAGCACAGCTGCCTTAGCAAAGCCTGTGGCGCCTCCCAGACTCCTTCAGCACTCTCCAGGCATGGGTTTCCATAAAGAAAGACTTGCACCTGTACCAGGCAGAGAACGGCAGCAACAGAGATTTGCTGCTATTCCACCAAGAAGGATCCAGCCCTTGCCCCAGGACTCAAGAACACCAGCCCTACCCTGCCAAACTAAGCACATCTTTCCACCGACAAGGCACCCCTGGCTTGGGTGTGCTTCCAGCCCCGCGCGTTAACAGCAGGCTGCCTCGCCAGGCTGCTCCTCGTTTTTATGTTGCTGTAGCAAGAGCACAATCTGGAGGAATAGTTGATCCTAGACTTGTGTTCTGTTTGGGGAATGGGTAATTGGTTTTATAGCTTTTTATGAAGTCTCATTTATAATGGCAGCCAGCTGCTTCTGCAAACACTACATCCTCTCGTGCCCCCTCTATACACTGACAAATTTTACTCTTGACCCCGACTCCGTGTTCCTGAGACACATTCTCTTATGTCAAGTCTCCCTCAAGTGCTGTTTTCACAAAATCCTGCATAGCACATGATACTCTAAAAGAAGAAAGATCACAGGCTCAGTAGCAGTCCACTACCTGTGTTTCCAGAAAGCCACACCTGGGTTACGGTAACACATTCTCCACGGCTACAGAACTGCAGTCTCTGACCTTTTCTGCTTATAAACTGATTTAAGCATCACCTGGAATTTGAACTTCCCCTTCAGAGTCTGTCCCCAGGACAGTGCACACTGGGGCTCAGCACCGACCACGCAGCTGTGAAGCTGCCTGCCCACCTCCCTCCTGTCTCACATTGCCCCTTGCTGAGACCTGCACTGCAGAGCTGAGCCTGGCACTTACACAAAGGCCCGGGATGGCCTTAGGTACGTGCAGTCAGAGCAGTGAAATCAGATTGCCCAACTCAGGCCACTTGTTGACTAAGTGAGCTGTAATGTTTATCTTGGGGGTGGCATCTCCTCCCTCTAGTCGCCTTCCTTGCTTTCTGAACACAAGGCGCTCTTTCTCCCCAGCAGCCTCGTGCAGATGCAGAGATAAGGGTGGCTGTTTGTTTGTTTGCTTTTCCTGGAGGAGAACATTAGGAAAAGCTCCAGCTATTAATTTGATGAAAGAGGTGCTAGAAATTACAGCAAACGGCAACATCAATCCATGTAAAAGCTCTGCGATGGTTTTATTCCAGACTCACAGAGCCAGGCAATACAGAGCATGTGCATTTTTCACAGCCGCTCTCTTAGCCCCTCAGTTACCTCCTGTCAGGTGCTAGTGGCACCCATTTCCCATGTCATTATTTCAGGCGTTGCTCACATTTTGTACCACTCTCTGGAGAAGGACAGGCCGTCACTCGAAGCTTTAATATGATGTCTGTTTGTCTAAGTAATGAGTACCAAATACCTGCCTGTAAAAACGGACCCAATTGTGTGATAGGACACAACTGCACTCAAATTTGAAAATAAGCTGTTATTAGCCTAATAATAGATGGAATCTCTACAATGGAGGATCTTCTCTTCTGCTGCAACACAAAACTCTGAAAGCAATCGGTCATTCTCCTTGGTTTCTGTTTGGAAAGGATAAATTCCTTGGGCCCAATTTTGTTCTTATGAGGCCAGAAGTCCTACTCCAAAGAAAAGGTAATTGTTTCAAGCTCAGAATATTCTGTAAAGTAGTGGAAATAGTGGTATTAATGGCTTAAAAAAGAAAGAAAGAAAAAAAGGGAACAAATAATAGATGGAAAAAGAGGGTGATCCCTGGTAACGGAGCCACAGATGCAGTGCAAGCCAAGAATCCTGAAATGGAGAGTTGTTGCTCTGATGACACACTGCTTTAGCTGGGTAAAACATTCGCTGACATCAAGTCCTGATATGCCTCCACACAGGCACTAGGGTCATATACAAATCCCCCAAATTCCCACCTGGCGCCCACCAAAGGGCAGCATTAAACATCTGGATTTCTGTGGAATTAAGGCCCTGCACTGCCCTGCCCTTCTTATCTCCTGGTTGAACACAAACCTTTTGGTGAAACCTGGGAACATTTGCAGTGGGTCCAAGGAGTTAACTCCTTGGTAGGCTCCTGGCACTGATGTTGCTGCAGGCGACGTCTCTATAGAAACGGCATGCAAGGATAAATGGTCTGGACAGTGAAAGCTTTTGCTGACAGATCTGACACCAAAGAAAATTGTCATTAAGGGAGCATGTAAAGTGCTTATTCGCAGCACAAGGTCTCTTTACAAGTCAGTCTCACACCAACCAGACGTGTTGCACAATGAGTCTGCACCACCAACCAAGGATCGATTCTGTGGCCATGCAGAAGCACGGCAGCTGGGGTGGCCAGGCACAGGCCTGCCCCCAGCTCATCTGACACAAAATCCCCGAGTTTGTCGGAGGAGCTGGGACAGCAGCGGGCACGTGGCAAGGAGCTCCTGGGAACTGACACAGCGCAGAAACCACCCCATTGTTTCAACTCCCAGAATCACCATGCCTGAAGACCTCTGCCCCCCACATCGATCAAACAGTTTATGCCCAGCTAAACTGTACTTGCTAGGGTAAGTCTGGAGGCTGAAGATGTATGAGTATTAAATAATTTATTATTATTATTATTTGCATCATCAATAAGAAAGGCTAACGACGAGAGACACAAAAATTGAGGGAGTCTCCCTTGCCAGGGTGAGTGCCACTTAGGAGGGGACTGCAAAAGGGAATAAAATACAATGGCACTGCATGGGTGTAGCACGGAAACTGCTTACTGGGAGCTCATGGCACGGAAAGTTAGAGATTACGGACCACAAATGACCCCATAGGTCACAGCAGCTTCCAGCAGAAACACTTCCCAGGTCATCAATAATACTCACAAGCAAATCTACCCATGAGGACATTTCCCAGCTCAATCACATTTCAGAAGATAATCTTCAATGATGACAAAAAGCTCTCTCCTTCAAGAGCTGACACTATAGGAGAGTGCAGGTGGGAAGCCAGGCTGCACCCATGGCACCTGGGTGGACACACATGTTCCCCGCAGCACACACTGCTCCCTGCAGACACAGTGTTCAATCAAGCCCTACCCCCAAAAGCAGGGAGACCAAGTTCTGTGGTCACAGCTCCTTCCCTGGCAGTGCCTGGTGTGCTGGGGACCCCTCAGCCTCCACTCCGCCACCACCGGGTCTCTGCAAGCACCTGAGGCCCCAGCACAGCCCTAGAGAAATTTGAACGTTCACAGGAGATTTTCCTGCTTACCAAAGAAATTGGGACATAAAAAAGGAGCTCCCCAGTTCCTTATAAGCAACTCTTTTTCAAGACTGTTGCCTGCAAAAAACTTTAAAGATTCAGACCAGAGTTTTGAAAAGTTTCCAAGTTGACATCATTAAAAAAAATAATCCTGAAATGCAAGAACAGCTTTATCATATAAAATGAAGGTTTACTTATTAGGCTGTCAGTGCTATTTGCCTGTATTTGGTGGTGTGGGTGGTTATCTATGTGAGAGTTCTTCCTGTGTGCAGAGAAAGAGGGCAGTGTCTGCTGTCAGAACTGATTAACGGCAGCTGAAACTTTACATTTGTTTAGGGACTTCAATTTTCTTTCCTTTTAATTGTGTTTTGATATAAAATAAACATATTTTGGTGCTTGGAAATATATCTGCATATACTGAGGGTAGTCTGACTCCAAGCAGAACACCTTTATTTATTATACCCTATTTATTCCTGTCTGTACCATCCAGTTCCCTTAACAACCCGATGGTGTTTTCATGGTGAAATGGCATGCACGTCATCTCTGCTGTGTAAGTTTTATCCAAAGTTCTACTTTGTTTGGGGCAGTTGTTTAAGCTTTGCTACCCAGACTGATGTAATTCCTTGTGAAATTAAGTTCTTCCCAGTTTTTAGCCCTCCAGGATGCTGAGAAAAGGTTACAAAAATAAGACGTGTATGCAGACTGAAAGTTCAGGAGCAGAAAGACTTACCATGACCAGGTGAGCCTTAACCACTGCCTGTAATGCCCCACATTCACAGAGTGCTGTTCAGTTTCAAAATACAAATTTAGGCTCAGCAGAGCTGCAGAAACCAGAGATTCCTGAACCGTGAGAGGACAAGGGGTGCCAAAGCCTATTTAGCAGACGAGCTGATTGCAAATGAGCCTTGGAATTTGAGGGGCTGAAGACTCGGCCATCCCTTCACTTTCTTTTGCCCTTAGAAGTACCTCAGGGCTCTTCTTTGATGTTCTGACAAAGGTTAGCCCCTCTACAAATAACTGCTGTGCTGCAGCTGTCTGAGCAAGTGCTATGGTCCCGCCAAGGACTGCTGGAAACTGCCGTTACTGTGATGGCCTCCAAGATGTTTGCTGTGGTTTCTCCATTCCAAGTGGATTCTCCATTCCATTCCTCACTCCCTGACTTCTGTGTTCTCAGTCTTTGCTCCCTTGCTATTTATGCTCACTTTTCTTTGCCTGCCAGACTGCTCCCCCTCCAATTCTTCAGTTTGCTACAGATATTTGTACATGTGTGACTAGGACAGTTCCTCCTCCAAAGACGACACCTTTCTTAAGCACCAGTCTATATGATGACTCTGAACATACTTTAAATAATTAAATTTCTTATATAAGTCAAATTACCTGTGATGAAAGATCAACATAAATTCTAGAGTGAATTTTTCTGACAAATCTCAGGGTCTTTCAGAAGTTGTTTCACTCTTCTGACCTCTCGACCTTTCAGATTTCATTATATTATGTTAGTCACCTCTCAGAGGCATCACTGTTCACTTAATGCTTTGCCATGCTCTAAAAACCGTAACAAAACATTGTAAATCATCCTTAAAATTACCACCATGATACCTGAGGAATCTTGTTACCCATTTTTTCAGAAGCCACTAGCTGATCTTAGGAACCAGAGACAGACAGCCAAATTTCATTGCTACCCGGTGTAAGTTGAGAGGGTAACACTGTCTCAAATTTCCTTAGAAGAGGTCCTGAGAATTAAAACACACTCACTGTATTTTAGCTAAGTTCTCTGGCCATTGATCAATGATAAATCTGCAGTCTTTCTCTGTACAATACATCCAAACTATGAGCCAAACATGAGACAGGCTGGAAGCATCACTGCTGTCATCAAGACTGCACCCATACTGGAACGCGTATTATTTCAGCGACGTGCTGCAAGCTCCACGAGCTGGCACGTACTTGACAACTGCTCTACAAAGTGTGACCTTCAAAGGATTCAGGTAACCACTCTCACAAGTGCCAGGTTTCCAGATCCCAACTGCATCCCTCTTTTAATTGTGTTGAGTCCCATTTCACTGCCCCAAAGCCCAGAGGCCCTGTGACTGTGCAACAGCCCGAAGGCAGCAGATGCTGCTACATCTTGCTGGGTAATTTTCTCCCTTTTCCATTAAAAATAGGATATGAAATTTTCTTACACCTTCTAGTATTATTTCATCCAAATTATTTTTGCCATTTGGAATACAACCTTCTGTGACAGGCTCATCAGTTTGATGGCAAAGCCTGCAAGTTAAGAATAACACGACACAACACAGCACGTGTTGCTTTTCTCTGCAGTTATTTCAAAAATAAGCAACGAGAAACTAAATCCTGACCCCAGTGTTCATTGCAAATTAGCTAAAGAAATCTTTCCCAAGTTCAAGTTTCCCAAGTCCCCAAGTCCAAGTTCAAAGATCAAAAGTTCTTTGCTCAGCCTCTGTTCTAGCACTGGACCATAGCAGCTGATCAGTAATTTCCTCACTCTTTGTGCTTCCTCACAGAAGAGGCCAAGAAAAACCCAGCAAATGCTCAGAAAGACATCGTCAGCCTCAGGCTCGACCTGCTCAGCACCACCTTGAGGGACTCCTGTGCTGGCTCCCTCCCACTGCCACAGAGCTCCGCAGCAGAAAGGTATTTTGCATTTAAACTGTGGAACATTGCCACTGAACTAGCACTATATTTTACCTCCTAAAAATATTACAATGTGAATGGCTCCAGCTGTCTGATGATTTGGCTTGGCTAGCATGGGAAGTAGGATAAAGATACAAGCTCGCTTGAAGACTATCAGAAAAGTATACGCAAAGCAAGAATATTATGGTAAAAAGGGATTAGATAGCATCCTTATTAATTACAATAACACCAATTCAATGATTCATTGACTAGGCAGAAGCAGCATTTAAAAGATCAGAGATGTAGCTTATCCTCAAGAGTTATAAACAATCATTACATCTGTATACAGGTTTTTTTAACCCTTAACTACAAAAAGGGGATACAGCATATTACCTGTAGTTGTGGAGACATGGAAGTGTTATAAATAATTATCTTAACAATAACTATTGTTTCCATCGTCAAGGTGAGGCTGAGGTTACATCCCTCATTCTAGCCAGCCTGTCTGACTCCAAAAGTAACCTGTAACCATTTTGCTGAAGGTCCACCTAAACTTGCAATCAAACTGGAGATGTAGATAAAGAGATTTAAGAGAAAAAAGCAAACATGCAAACCAACAGTCTAAGTTTCTAAAAAGGAAACAGGACATATAGTAAGTCAGAGTTGTTTTGGCAGAAAGTCTTTACTATTTCTCCACGGAGCATGAGAAGAAAATGCCCAAGCACGGACTCAGAGTTTCAAACTCCCCAGGTTTTCCTACCTGTTCCCCGAGACCACAGAGAGAAGATTTGCTAACCAGGCTAATGACTATAACACTCTTCTTATACAGACAAACAAAACAGTTTCTTCTGCATCCCTCTGTGAAAATAAAAGATAAAAAGCAGAACTGGTAGAACTTCAGCTGCCAGGAGAAAACAAGCCCAACTGTTTACTTCTCTGGCTTCAGTAATGAGCAAACACTGTCCAAGGAATAGACTGACTTACAAACATAATCAAGCTTCAAGATACCTGAAGTCAAAGGAAGGACTCTGGATGTTGGTGACCTTTGGCTCAGCCTTTGAGGATATACTATTCTAAAGTGACACCAGCGTAAAAGCAGCAGACAGGAAAAATAAAATAAAATCCCAAAGCTTTGAAGTAATGTTTTATGTAAGACACACTATTCAAAGAAGTAATCTGGACTTCTTCAGTTTCTAACAACAGGTACTGCAGATGGACAGGACTAATACTTGCACTGTTTGACTCACAGTGTCGTTGCATACCAATACATTTTTTACCAATGTCATTTTGCAGCTGGCTAGTAAGAAGGTCTATGCGGAGTATTAGCAACAGGCAAGTGTAGCAAAATTCCAATCTTCAATGAAAGTATGAAGCTCTGAATCAAGGACTCTGCATAACACGATGCAGTGCACATTAGGATGTCTAATCTGCATGTACTTGGTTTCTGATCTGTTGTGCAATGGAGAAGCAGGCAGGTAAGAGCAGGGGGAGGACTGCCTCACTGCTGCAGCACCAGTTCAGGTTAGAGGAAAGGCAGATCCAGACACCAGATTTCACACCTGACCTTGAGCAAGACCTTCCTCTTGGGATTCTGCATTCTTTCCCACCTAACTGGGATTGCAGGGAGCACAGGCAGCTAACAGATTATTTGGAAATTTCTCCTATGGGCAGAAGGGGTTTTCTAATATGATTTACTGCAGCACTGAAAACAATAAGCTTGCTGTCAAGGAGAGGTCTCGTAGGTGCAACTTACACTCAATACAAAAATAATCAGTTGTGATTTAGCTTCTGTGCTCAACTAACCAGAGAGTTCCATGGCTTCTTATACATTATCTTTAATACAAAATATATATTTTCATTCTTGCTGGCTTCCTCCGCAAGGTATTCTATTCATATGGGATTTTTAGACTTATAATTTAATCATACAAACAGCTTTTGCCAATTGATGTTCAAGTCCCATGATGATATACTTTTAGATTGGAGCTTTAAACAGCTTCAAGAAATGTTTATCCTGTCAATGAAGAGTTTAAGCAATGCACAATTTATTTTTATCTTCCTGGTGCAATGAGGGCAGGTGAAGGGGATGATAACCATTTTCACATTAATTATAAATACTGCATTACAAACGCAGGCTGCGTCTTCGGCTTTTCAGGGTCGTTAGATCTCTCTGTGTGCCTGCAACCCAGAAGTTTTTACTTGCTTTATGTTGCTTCAAGCCAACCTTATAAAACTAATCTTTCCTGCTTTCTTGTCTTATATAAGCTCCAATCACTCAAGCAAAATTGTTTTCTTTTAGTTTATTCTTCACCACTTACTGTATTCTGGCAAACTCCATTTGGGTTCAGATTCTACAGCTAGGACATACTGTCTAACCTTACAAGGCCAATTTTCTCAAAATCCTTTTCTTATTGGAAAGAAAAATATATATGTTTTATCCACTCTTCATTTAAGGAAGCTTAAATATGGGTACGTTATACAATAATAATAAAATATGCCTTAACAGATACATGTTGCACAAATACTCTGAAAGCATTTATTCACCTCTGGCATTCACCGGTTCCGACTGCAGTAGTTTCTTCCAGCCGGTCAAGACCGACATGCTATCAGCATGACTAAGGAAAATTTGTGTTCGAGACTGGTGGGACTAGCAAGATGCCATTTTTTAAAACATGAATTGTAGTTTCTTTCTACAATAATTTATTTCAATCACATACATTAAATAATTGGAAAGAGATATCCCAAATTGTAGCAGTTTCATTTTGTGTATATAAGCAAAGAGAATAAAGAATATGAGCACCGATTTACAGAAACGACACAATCTACGTCATGAAAACATGTTCACCAGTCCTAATGCTAATTCTAATCCTTCAAGAAACAGCAGAATAGACTTAAAACCCCTTGTAAAATCCTCTGTAAATACATTTGAACGGTTCATAATAAAGGCAAGATAAAGGCTGATATTTCTTTTCATCCACTGGAAAAATACCTACTCTGTTTCTGAAGGGTTTGACTGAACAAGTGCACCTTACCAGGACATAAAACATTCACAAGGTATCCTGGACAGCCTGGGGATCCTGCAGAATCTGAATTTTAATTTTATGTTGTTAGTCTCAGGATTTATTGCATAAAAATGTAATTTGCACTGTACTTCATATCTAAAGTTATTTTGATGCTATCAAGATTCCACTTAAAATTGAGAACTGGGTATTGCTCTTCCAAAATCTGTTTCCTTATGCATCGCCTGGCCCACACCAGGTTTTTGGAAGATGTGCTGGACTACGCCAGGGACTGGGCAGATTTATCTGCTTGAATATTGCTAGACCAAACAGAATGCTCTGAGGGAGCATTACGCTCACAGGAATCACTCGGATTCCTCTGCAGTACTCAGAAGCACAGAGCAGAGGTCCCCCAGTGACTGACCTCAGCAGAGTGGGGGCAACTAAATAAAGATGACTGGGATGATGACATGCTTTTATTTGTAATTATCCAGGTACGGTAACTTGATGAAAAAGCAACATTTCCAAGGACAGATCAACTAGATTAAGTATCTGAGACTAGAAAATATACACAGGTGCTAATAAAATTAGAGAGGAGAATTGGACAAAACCTAATTAATAGGAAACAAACGACTACATAATTTAATTGTAGGCCCTTTGCTTGCACTTTAACTGGTAGAGCATCTGAGGAAGTATTTGCAAGTACAAAAGCAATCGTAAACTGGCTACAGCACTATAGTAATAACTTACATCTCCCAAGGAACGCAGGATGCTCACAGATGTTTCAAAATGAGGCTTTTTATAGAAAATAATTTGAGGTAACTGCTATTAGAAAGATAGAAATCTCTTTTTATAAGTCATACTGTGTATTTTTTGTGGATGGAATTCAAAAAAACTTTTGCAAGTCAAAAGATCCATTAAAAGTAAGAACACAGGGGAGAAGAATAAATTATCTTTTTATAATATGAATCCTATAAAGACAGGACAGCTGTACACGTAACTTGTCAAGTAAATCTAAGTTAGTTCACACAAGGTAAAACTATATGTACCTGAGCTCTAATAGGATGTTAATGTATACATTGAAAACAGAAAATAAATATGCTTTTTTGGGTCTTGTTTTCAAGAGATCTTTGATAGTTTTGACAATCTTTCTCTAATCTTTTGTTTTCAGAAGAAATAGTGTTTCAGTTTAAACAGAGCAAAGGGATTGACTGACACCCTAGCATATTACTGCACAGAAGACACAAGACAGTCACGCCTAAATTTCAATGACCTAAGGTACAAGCACAGCATAAAGGAACTTCTCAGATGAGCCAGATGATTGAGTTTCACTTATAAAGGACAATAAAGCATGTAAGCATCGATTTTTTTTTCCTAAGAAACTCACAATCCTCCTTGTGAATGTGTGATCAGCAGTTTAAATTCCATTTTATATTGGTCATCTAAAGAAAGAGCTGGTATAGATTAGAGTGAAACCTAGTTTCATAATGTTGGAAGAGATGAGAAAGGGGTTTTGTTCATATCATTCATTCTGAATTGCAATTTAAAAAAAAAAAAAAAAAAGCTGTGCCTATTCAGGCTGTGTGTATAGTTGAGATGGTTCCCAAATGAACACAGACAGAGGTATTCTGAGCTCCTGGATACGAATTTTGTTTTTACTTCTATGGCTCCTCAAAGGCCATTGGGGCAGACTAAAATCAGCACTTGAGGACTGTTTAAAAATACTGTTTTGGAGTCCAAAACACCATACTTGTTTAGCAGCCTTTAATAAATCAGGGCTAGTTCAGATTGATCTCACGCAAGGCTACTTTGGGGAATGTGTTTTATGAATCAACCACTATTTATCAGATAGCCATACATGTAAGATTTGTAGGACTCTCCAGATTTTCAGAGAAACATATGGTTCAATTCAGTGGATGCAATAACATCCCATATACAAAAGACAGCTATATAGGTACATAGGTAGATTGATATAAAAACAAAACACAGTTGTACCAGCCATCTAACTGAAAATGCACAACCAGCTCAACAAGGATGCTAATGTGAATGCTTGTTCTGTTCCTGAGAGGAGATTTGTGGTGCCTTTTTCTGCCAGGTGAATTTGACCTGGTTACACCTGAGCTCATCCACACATTCAGCCTGTCGGCCATGAGCAGAGCAGGTCAGGGTCAAATCCACGAAACACCACTGCAGCTGCAAACTGGGACCATTTTTCAGAGCAGAGAAAAAGCCAGACACCTTTCAATAACACGTAATTTTGATTTGCCTTTTTTAAATATAATTATTATTCATTTGCTTTTTTTATTACTCATTATTATTAGAAATTAGCTTGATTCCTTTTCCTTTATGAACTTTTACTGCCATTTTTTGCAATGGGTGGTTATGGACAAGCACAGAATAAATCTGAGGATGCACTAACTGCTTAAAAATAGAAGCCCCCAGCTATTAAAAAAAAAAAATACAACAGCAGATGTTTCTGCTCCGGGCCCAGCAGTATATGGCAGCAAATTTTCAAACTCACCAATAAATCTCTCCTCATTCACAGAAGTCAGTGAGGTCTGAAGGAAACCTTAATTCAAAAATGTATTACACCATCAGAAAAAAATACTTTTAAGATTCAGAAAATCTAGCATGAGGCAAAAATGGTTTTTCTACTCCTCTCCTTCCACATGTCATCTCTCTCTCTTACACGCCAATGCTTCCAGGCACTGCTGAATCAAAGCTCCCCTGAGTGGCTAACATGTGACTGAGCAAGGACCTCAATTTAATTCCATGAGAGCAAAAAGGGATAAAGCTGTTAAAATTTCTGGCATCTGCAACTGCATGAGAGCACTGGAGGTTGACTGAGCCTGCCCAGGACAGCTGTGCTCCTGCAGAGCTGGAGTCGGGTACCCAGCGCTGCTGCACTGCTCCTAGCAGGCCCCCTCTGTGCTCACATCCAGCACTGAGCAGAAGCTCTACAGCTAATACAAGGAAAAAAATCGATGGGAAAGTAAGAGGGATACTTCTTTGTATATTGCTATTTACTACTGCAAAAATGCTGGGAGCAGTAAGAATTTACAGAGAGAGAAAGAGAGAGGGGGATTTCCAGAATCAAAGGCAATCGTTTTATGAAGTCTTACCATCTCTGTAGGGCAACTGAGAAAGTGCCGCAACCAAAGCAGGCTCACGAGAGGGCCAGCACCAGAGCCTGAGGTCCCTGCTACATGTCTGCATCATACTGAACCATCCCCACCAGGTAAATCAAACACCACACAACCAGCTCATCTCTAGACTGGAAATAAAACCTCAGAGGTTAATGCTAACGTAACTCAAACATCCCTCCTCCCAGTTCCCTTTTTGCTGTCCACCTTACTTGCTGCAGGATGCCCAGCAGGCCCCAGATAACTAGCATTGCCACGTACACAGCTCTCCCCAGATTTAAAGGATGAAAAGCTGGAGTCGGCGTTGTTCAATCTGTAAATGGATTAGCCTTGACATTTACACCCTCAAAGAAAAGGAGGTGTGGAAGTTGCAGGGGAAGACCAGCCCGTGAAGTAGAGCTGGTTACAGGCGCTTCTGGGCCCCGCAGGGCTCTAACCACAAGCCCTACCGCCACAGCAGCCACGCCCCTCCCCATCTCCACAGGCCTGAGGAGAGCCCTCACCTCACGGGGAGCCCAGGGCTGCCGGTGGCGCAGGCCGGCCCTTCTCTTCTGGGACAGCATCGAGCACATCCCACCCACAACCCGCCTGTCACGCTGAACGTCCCCAGATGCTAAGGGTAACTGCCCTTCTGCCAGGAGTTCATGATTTACCTGACTTCTTCCACCAAACCACCTCAAAGTCTTCCACCCCAGCTGCTGCTGTGGAGACCGCCGATCTCCCAGTGCATCACTGACATTTCAGATGCAGCACAAAGTTTCCTAGCAAGTTCAAAGCTCTTCTCCCCAATCCCTTTGAAAGATGCATACACTTCAGAAACCGCCAGGAAGGAAATGAAAAAGGAACAAGAATCAGCAAAAATGCTTTATGGCGTTATAATCCCCAAAGTTGTTTATGTTTCTATCAGCTCCGAAGTTTACATTTACATTACTTGGGAAGACAGGTCTGTAGCACAGTAGGTCAGGACACATTGGAAAATAAATACATCCTAGGCTTAGTGCTGATACGAGAAGCAAAGTTTGATACTTCTGTTATTACTTTTCTAGTTCTCCTAAGGTTTACCTTTAGGCATATGGTCCTCACACTTCTCACCCTTACACATATGTAGTTGAAGTGTTGGCTCTGGAATTATATTCATATCTTTCCATATCCCACTGCATAGCTAACAAATAACTGCAGCAGAAAATGTATATATTCTTTCCTGGGTTGTTTCAAAACCTCAAGCAGAATGATTATTTTCATTGTTTCTCAAATTCCTGGCCTATAAAAAGGAGACAGTATTTGCCTGCTCCCAATGTAAATGATATAGAGCTTCATGAATTAACTCGTATAAGGCACTTTCAGAGTTCTTCAGCACCTTCTGGCTGAGGATCTCAAAATATTGTTATTTTTTCCTCTTACCCTAATGTCCCCTTTGATTCAGGAACAGGCTCACATCTCTCATACTTTAGCAGTGGTACTGGTGTATAACCTTGCTAGATACCATGATGATATTGTCTAGGATAAATTCCATTATTGTTTTTCCTGAATTCCCATCTCCAGTACCAACAGCTCAACATATTTATCAATTTTCTTTTCACAGTCTGCTCACCTGCTCCAAAAGAGCACAGACCCTGCTTAAAGACCCTGATCCAGAAAACCATTTGTTTTTGTTAAATTCAAACGTATGCTTTAATGCTTCCCCAGAGGAAGGCTAAATTTCAGTGGTCCTGGAGAAAAAAAATGGAAGATTTCTAAAGAGCTGTTCTGCTACTCTTTCTCTACTTCTGCTTAGAATGGTGCAGATTAAAAACCCCACAAAGCTCACATGCAACCTAACAGGAGTAAGTGTGAGGCCAGAACCAGGCTGCCAGACCCAACAACAGTCACTACCTCATATCTTCTTCCTCAGACCACCACCACCAATCCACTTTAGAAGTGTGGCATACACGCTCCTTTATTGTCAATGGACAAATTAACTAATTGCCAGCTGTGAGCCAAAATTGATGTCACCCCTAATTGCACAGTCCCAGCCCAAAAAGAGAATATCAGAGCAGACAGACCCTCAAGTGAGTCTCTGCAGCTCACAGAAGAAGAAAACCTTCAAATTTTCAGTGTACACTGACCTGTGGCTATTACTATTGCTCTCATTATTTATTAATTTGTTAGCAGTTAATTACTGCTAATTTCATCCTAAGGATTAATGCAAGGTGCTGTTAATACTAAGAGCTCGTTTAGTGTTTTTCATGTTGAAAGCACTTGACAAGTGCTATCTAAGCCTCACTTGAACAGTGTACTACCAAGACAACGGAAAATACTTTTATCTTCTTATGCCCCATGCTGGGAATTACATCAATGATTCCCACACGCTGTGAAGGCCCCGACTATTCTCTCTGCTTTTATTCATCCAGTCAGCTGTCTAGATACCTGTTGTCTCTGGTCCAATTCACCACACTGTCAGCACCTTGTGTTATCAAGTACAAGCATTCTGAACCTACTACTGTTGTACGTGCCAGAAGATATTTTTCTTGCGTTTGCTTTATGATCTCGTCATTCACTTATCCAAATATGATGGCTGACACACCATTCTTCCACTGGTGTTTATACTACATTCAACCCCATGCCCCTGTTACTTCAGCAGAAACATTTCAACTCTGCTGCTTCCAGTGCTCTCCTTGACAAGAAAACAACCCAGTTTCAAGTCCCTATTTTCCAAATGCTGTCCATGAAAGACAGCTTCACAAGACTGCTATCCACAGCAGGGATACAGGAGTCCTGCATTTAAAAAGACCCCAGCACATCACAGCCTCTGAAGTCTAGGAGCTGCATCATAAATGAGACTTCGGGGTCAAAGTCTACCATCCTCTGAATTAAACAGTTTCTTTGCTGAAACAGAGAGGGAAACATGTCTAAATCTTCCAGCATCTGTGTTGACTGAAGCTGATCAAAAAGTAATTCTTTTGTGAAGTTCCCCCTTCCTTTGGAGCAAAAGGAACCCATCTTCTAGCAGCCAGTTGACCACTAACAGTTTCTCTCCAAAAGCGCTACCAAGTGCAACACACGACCACACTGCACCCTGTCCACGTCAGCTGCTTCACTGGCTCTGGCACTGGGAATGTGCAGAAACAGCCTCCGAGGTAAAAACCTGAAGCTCTGCAACAGGTCGTCCTCATGCACCTCTGCCAGCACAGCGGGAAACTCATCAGTGCACGCTCAGAGCTGTGACAAGTGCGCGTTGGAAAGGCCTGGCGTTTAGGCAATTTCTCTTGATGTTAATACAACTACTTTTCTAAATCACACTCTTTGTAATTTAGTGTCCAAACTTTATCATCAGCTGATTGCTTTCACAGAGTTCTTGATGAAACTCTAAATGGTTCATGGCACAGTAATTTTTCCTTGTTAATATTCTATTCTCTTCTAGAAACCAGACAATGTTTTAAAAAGAAATTGGTAGAACGATTTATAAATTCATGAGTTAAAGCAAATCTTACTCTTTGGCATATGGGGAATAAAAGGAGCTTGCTAAATCAAAGCTTTAATTTCATATGATTCCTCTCTGTGCAACTTCTGTCTGACATTTGTAATTAATGTTTGCTATTCAGCTATAACTACTCTAGTTGATGCGTCAAAGGCCTCCATAGCATTCATACAACCTCCTCCAGGATTTAGGATATTTCCCCTGTCATAAAACTACAGCTTGCTGCAGAAGCATCCCAGACTCTGATTGAGACTGCTGCCTGTTTTTAATCAGCCTGTCCATATTTCCACACCAGATGTGAGTGCTGGCAAAAAAACTCATGAACCACTCAGTAACTGGGCACCAAACAGGACCCCAACCGCTGCTCAATGTGGGAAATAGGACAGACTGGTGAAGGAAAGAAAAAGATCCCAACAGACTCAGACGTGAAACTAATGAGGAAAGGTGGGAACCAGCTTCTTCCTTCACCTCTGCTTCCCGTGTAAATCATCTTTAAGCTAGATACAACTATAAATCTGCAATAAAATAAGGACTTAAGAACAATTATATGGCAAGATTTAGACATAAATGTGATTGATGTTCCACATGAATCACTCGGTTTCCACAAACACCTCTTTTGCTCACTCTCTGGGCTTGAGCGGCCAACCTGCTCCTCATACAAGGAAGAAGATAATATTCAATTGGTAAGAAAAGAGAGACTACTGCCCCACCAGCACTAGGTGGTGAGGAAGACATCTAAAACGTATGATGTAGAAGACAACCCACCAGAGTGCCTAGATTGTGCCTAACCCAGTGGTTTGACATAGGAGGGAACCACACTGGGCTACCCTACCTACAAGGGCTTTCAGAGAGACGGCCACAGCACTGGTCCCACCAGGGAGCACAGACATGCCCACTTTTGGAGGGGTTGGGGCAATGCAGCAAGCCAAGGGCAGAACGGTTGATACAGGCACACTGCAGCCTGTAAAGGAAAGACGCATCCTGTAAAGCTGGATTCCAAAGCCAGTGTGTGAAACAGGATTGCTAATAGCAACAGAAGACCCGGGTGCGCAATTTCTGTAGATACGTTTTATTGATTGAATCAGAGAGGCCAACAGCAGCAGTTCACATGAAGCAGTGCCCTTCAACAGCAAAAATATCTCCAAAAAAATGAAAAAAGCAAACTAACAGCCTGGCATTGCAAAGACATCATGTGTCCAGCTCCACCACCCCAACAGGTCCACTGGCACAGAAAAAAACGCACAGCAGTGCTTCCTTCCCAGTGATGGGCACAAACACACTACAGGCGTAGTGTATTTGTGCAATGCTATTTTAAACATCCTTCTGCTTTAAAAGTGAGTTTTGTCTGGAAAGCACGTTTGCCTGCACTGACTTTTCCAAATGGCTTTTACTGAGTTACTGGTGGGAGTAAATGCAGAAGTGATTGTATCTGTACAGACACCTAAAAACCTGAGCAAGTAGCTTGGAAGACAGATGTATTGTTATGGTGACAATCTAGATTAAACAGAAATTTGAGTTTTCTGAACAAAATAAATACAAGTTAAAAAAGCATGGGCAGTAATTACCTACCGCTGCTGAAGTCAACCACTCTCTTTTGCCCTCTCCTTGGACTGAAAACAGAAATTATCCAAATAGTTATTCGAGAGGACTGCAGACAAGCAATCTGACCCATTCATTGTAAACCAGATGAGAACAAAATAAAATAAAGAAAAGCTGGCCACAAGTTCAAGGAAACTATAAAGCTTTCTGACAACTGAATGTTTTTCCCGATTCCTCAATACAAGCACTGAAAAACATGTATTTTGATTTCCTTGTAAGCAGGAAAAGCAAAGCAAATAATTATTTAATTGAAGTTTAAATGGTCACTGCAGTAAAAAGATATTTTAGGTACGAAGCCCATTTTGTGTAACGGACATGGGTTTTGGCTTTACCTATGCTGTTGCATTACAGACCCAGGTTAGAATAAGCTTGGGACAGAGATGGGATCACCTGCAGGCAGCAGGGCAGCAGCTGGCATTTCAGCCCAAGTCCCGTTGCTGGTGACACAGAACTTGAGTAGCCATGGAAACTGTCAGCCACCCCTTAGTAATCAGTAATTACGGGACTCTGACATCAGTAATGAAGATATGTGATAACACACCAACACGTATTAGATTGCACGTGAAATCTAGGATCCAAAGTCAATGCATTCTGATATTATAATTTCATCAGCAAATCGTAAGGACAATGATATTAGGGGAAAAAAAAGGTTTGCACACAGGGTAAAAGCAAGCTGTATTTTCTGAAATTAACATCTCAGTGAAAGGAAGAAATAAAAGCAGTAAAAGGGGTTGGGCTTCAGTTGCACACACAAAGCCTTTGTTTCTCTTAGTTGGCAGCAATGCATATAATTCCAGCTCCATTTCCTTTCCAAGATAGAGACTGGTCCGTAATCAAAGTGAGCAAACAACAAATACATTCAGGGCCATTTCAGCCACTTAAAAACAGTTTTGCCCTGGCTCTTTTCTTTCAGCAAATATTTATGAGCATTATGTTTTGTTCAGACAACTGCTTGCTGAAAGCAAAGCCCAAGACTGTATCTGAAACTCACTTAAACAGCAAACAACTTGTTTGCAAAAAAAATTAGGCAAAACTAGTTTGCAAAATATGTATCATGAACAGGGCAGCAAAACAGCAGCATTAGTTAGCAAATGCCCAGAGGCATGAGGAGCTTGAGGCCATTTAAAATAGGAAGTGATCCTATGAAATAGGTGATTGCCATTCTCCTTATCGATGTCATCTCTTTTCTGAGACAGAGCAATGACTTTTACGGATTTAATTCTCGAGAGCCAGCTCAAGACTCTAGAGAAGCACGAGCAAAACTCTGCAGACGCTTTCCCCCTCCTCCAGCCCTAGCAACCCTTTATTGGGGTGGTCGTGTGGGGGAACAGCTGCCCTGTGCTGCCAGCTAAATGTCACCCTGTAGGCAACAACAAGCATCGCTGCATGCAGATGGGATTAAATACCAGGTCAGCTATTTGCCGCTAATCCATATCTGCAATCGACACCCAGGCTCGCATACCTGAGTCCCTGCACACACACACACAAAAATAATATCAGCCTTCTTTTCTTGGCCTTCTGTAAATTAGACATTGGGCTGGGATTTTGACGTTCACTTACTGCCAGGCCTCAGCGCAGTGCCCTGCAAGCAGCTCCGCACCCAGCCCAGCCGCTGGGCACCGCTCAGCCTCTGCCAGGACAGGAGTGGCAGCAGAGCAGCAGAATTTGCTGCGTGTCCGTTCGATGCTGGCATTTTCATTTTTAATATCAAAAGCATTGTATAAAGCAGCCAGGGGTCACCTCTCCTCCACACTGGGCTGCAGCTGCTCTGAAATATATAGCTGGCTTGGCCAAGGAGAAGGACCTAGGAGCAGAACCACTACGTGCTTCGAGTTGGTGACTCCCAGTCCATGCACGGCATACTGAAAAGCAACAGCCGGGCACGATTGCTCACTCTGATCTAACAAAAGGCAAAGCTGTGTGGGGAGGAACACGAATGCTCCCACCACAGCCAGCTGTGCCACAAGCTTTGCTCCCTGGCAAGGCTGCTGAGAGCCCTGTGAGGGCACCGTGGTCCCCAGGCACAAGCCCTGGGGTGGTGGCCGTGCCAGTTTTGGACACGATGCCCACGCTATTTATGTATTTATTTAATATTTTATCGTGGAGCAACAGGGAAGGAGCTGTTCAATACCATCATTAACAAATCATCGATCCAATTATCTGCCTTTCTATTTCATTTCAAATTTACAATCTCGTTACTGCTTCTGTGACAGGAATAGATTTTCAGATGATTTCAGAAGTAGTTAGGATGCCATTAGGACTCAGTGCATGTGACAAAACGTCTTTCTGAATGATTCTGTTGGATTAATGTAGCCATTCAATGAATTAAACTTAATATTCCTGTAAAGAGCAGATGACCATTTCAGAATGGGAAAGATTTCTTTCACACGTTCCGGTGTTTGCAGTGTCATTGAGTATTAGGGACAAGTTCCAGTTCTGCGAGGCTCTGAAAGCTGACACACAAGGGGGAACTCCCTGGCCATGTGGGGGACCCGTGCCTAAGGGCTGCTTCCCCCAGCCACAGCCGAGAAGGCAAAGATACAAGGTGGGTCACACACCACAACCTTAACCCACACCTAAAGCTGAGCCCTCAGATTCACTCAGTGCAGCGGAAGGGACTTTTTGGACAGGTTTTATTCCCTATGAAATAAAAGCTCCAGAGCTGAACTGTCTGAATGTGTTGACTATGTTATTTAAGCTATCTTGTCAAAGCACTGTGCTGCCATATGAAGTGCGTTTCCAGAAAGAGAATGAGATTATAGCCCCCTCTGATGTCCTTAAAGCCATAGTGACAACAGGATGAGCCAGCCTGGGCTCTCTACAGGACTCACAGTAACTCCTCTAACTCCTGAATTTGGGAACATAAGGGCGACTTTCAGATCTACTGTGGACAAACTCAGGCTCTCATTGCGTTTTGCTCCCCAGTCAGGCAGTCTGCCCTCCCAAAAGGCAAACACAAAATTTGCTGAAGCAACTTAAATCTAATACACGTATGTGTGAAAAAGTATGCAAATATTAAGTAAAGATCACACAGGTAAATGATGGGTATCTGAGATAAAACGCACAGGATCCTGACACTCATCCCGCACTGCTTTGTCCTGGTGAGAGTGAAAAATGAGTCTCTTTGCTCCCAGGAACTGTGCGGAGCCACGACATACCACCTCTGCTGTCCTTATACAGCACCACCCCCAAAGCAGAAGTGAATACCCCAACACAGCATCAATGTAGGAACAAAGTACTACACAGCAATTCTCATCCCTGGGTTGCATCAGATGCTCCTATGCTTTTACTGTTTGAAGTGCCTGAAAAGAGAGAATACTTGACCTAGTAAGGATTTACAAAGGGTTGCAGAAACTTGACAGGATTGACTGATTCTATATCGCTCGGCAACATCTCTTCAGAACCACTTGATATCAAAACTACTTCAGCCACACTTAGGAAAACATGCATGTGAGCAAACCTCCTCTTAAAAATAAAAAGCTCCCTAGAGAAAGGAATAGGAGGTATTTTCACCTGCAATGTGTTCAGATAAACTTTATAGGTATACCTTAATGGGATACACACACCAATGTGTGTGTACATAGCATAAGTACTCCTTAACTCCAGAAATCTGCGGGCCACATCCATCACATGCTCCTCACCTCCCCAAGCTTGCAGTTGTACAACGCTACCTGCTGCAGGGTTTGATTTTAAAGCCTATAACAACACACGTTTCCATGTTCCAGAGAAGTAACAAAAGTGTGAAGACAGTGATTAATTTTGCCCCAATTCACCCATAACTTCACCCACCCACAGTGTGCTGAAGTTAAACGTAGGCCCAGCCCATTTGAATAACCCAGGAATCTGAACGCTGCATCCCCAAAGGAACTGATTCTTCAGTTTCCTGAAAGGCTTTTGCAAATATTACCCAGAATGGAATTAACAAGCACAGCCATTAAGAAGCAGCAGCAAACAACATTATTTGGCTAGTTCCAACATCAATCACCACAGGTAAGGGAAAAGTGAGGACCTGGTTCCGATCATCTGACCAACTCCTCAGCTTTGCATCAGACCAAAATTTTATTAATACAGGAGATCAAACGCTACATTTTTAATTGGATGCATCTCTTCTAAGCCTTTCAAAGATTTTGATTTTTTTCTTAGATGATTACATAAGAAAGGACTTTAAAAGTTTCTCCCTTAATGCACTCTGGTAATAAAGCACTTACATGCACATCACATTCCATTATGATTTTGAATAAGGACAAAAACCCTGACCCAACTCACCGTTCACATCACTGGGGTTTGCTAGTGTGTACAGCATGTACTTGATTTCAGACACAGACAGTACAGATTTAATTTGTCTTCAACTATTTTCTTATACTCTGTTGTCTTTTTCCCTTTGGTAGAGGTGAGCCGAGATGAACCAGCAAGTTTTCTTGCCTTTTAGTGTATAACCATTGTAAAGGCTTGGGCATAATATATTTCATATTTACAGCACTGTAACATCCCTGCATAGTAATTAAAGCTTATAATAGAAAATGGCACACTAACTAAAATTACAGCAGGCCTGAAAGGTCCTTTCTATGTGGATGGTTGTTTTGTAAACGCAAAAATGAAGATATGAGCTCAGACAGCATTAGCAGAGGAAATGCTGAAAGGTGAGGTGCGTGTCCCTCCAGAATTGTTTGAACAGCCTGAATTCATGCCCACGCGAGCAGGGACTGAAATCACCACTGACTAACGTGCCATCGGATATACCTTACTCACAAATTCTATTTTGCAGAGAAGAGAAGCTGCAGCGTGTTGTCTCAGGTGTGTTGCTGTCCATTTGCTCTAATTGTATCCCACCTGCAATGTCAGATACAGTGTCTAATTTCAAACCTGTGCTTTGAACATCTTCAAGCTGCCCACCCAGAAATCAGTGAATCCTGCAAGTTCCTTGAATGTGGAAGTTCCCAGGGTCAGATCCTCAGCAAACCGTCACTTCAGCAGCTTCCCAACACACTGACTTGCAGTCCAGGAAACAGAGGCAGCCTTGGAGTAGATTAAAGGTGCTGCATGAGGTCCAGCATTTTGTGAATGCCCTGTGGGCTGCTAGGAAAAAGTACAGGCAACACAGAGAAACGGGGTGAGGAGGGCAGCGTGGGGAGCATGTAACTCATGGTGCTTAGGGACATGGCTTAGTGGGTGGTATTGGTGGTAGGGGGACGGGTGGACCAGATAAGCTTGGAGGCCTTTTCCAACATTAATGATTTTAGGATTCTATGAAAATCCCTACTTTTCGCCAGACTAGTCTCTTTGTAATTCCAAATACACATATTGTAAAGATCTGGTCAAATCTGTCCCCCTGCTAAAAGAAACCCAAAACTGAAATGGATGCTTCAAGGCTGAGATCTGTGTTTCTTCATCAGGATGGGCGGAATGAAAAGATCCGACAGTTGGTAGAGTTTAAGCTGTTTGTTTGAAACTCAGGGCATACAGCACTGAGCAAATCAAATGCAACATTGACAAAGGTGCCATTTAATGAGTTTATCATCATACCACAGCCTTCCAAACAAATTGCAAAGCATGAAGAGCAAAATGCAGTCATAACACAGCGCTGCTGCGCTTAATTACCTCTGAAGTGCAGAGACAGGAAACTGTTCACATTTGCAGTTGAATTTTTTTTTTTTTTTGCTTAGCTTTAACTTAATCTCTTCCTAGGAAAAAAAAAAAAGAAAAGAAAAGTAACTGTATTACCAAGAAATTTCAGCCCTGTGTGAAAGACAAACACCTGCTTTTGAGGGCCTAGTTGGACAATTTTATTAAGTTTTTACCTCCTGTACCTTAACCTGGATCTTGGAAGATGGAGCTGAACTAAAGAGGTAGTGACAATTCCATATTTATTCAGGATAGGGAGACTACTTATTTTTCTCTGTTTCTGTATGGATGTTATTTCATTGCATATTAAAAGAAAAAAAAAAGGCTTTTATCCATATACCCATGTAGATAGATATTAAATAAAATGATGTTTTTATTAGATAAGTGGTTTTTTTAGTTTCTGTTTCTTACTGTAATGCTGATTTATTTACCATATTTGCCACAAAGTCAGTCATAGAAAAACAGCTGAGTTACAAAATAATTTGGTTTCTTTTTTTTTTCTCCCTCGCATTTTTCCGTAGCGTTTTCCTCCCTTAGGATTAAAAAATAAACGACTGGTGTCTCTTATTCCTGAAGTTAGCAGGATTTTGGTATATGGGACTCTATCTAGATACGTTGAAAGAAACCCTCATTTGATGTATATAACCTGGTTGAAATACAGAGACAGAAAGGATCTGGCTTTATTTTAAGATCAGCTCTACCACAAACAACTGGACTTATTGATCTAGGCACTAAAATTTAATATAGAGTTTCTCTTGGTGCTGAGCTACATTTCAGCTGCTCAGCTGCCTGCTGCTAACCCAGCTGACAACCCAGGTTGCCTTTTGGTGTGTACTCAGCAGTTTGGACATCTAATTCTGCTGGTCATGAGCCTGGAAATAGGATTATTAACAACTTCACTTTTAATTTCCAAGTCCAATTTGGGTTTTCTGTATTTGATGGTGCTTAAAACAAGAGTAAAATCCCTAAGGGAAGAATTTTTCTTCTGCTTAAGCCCTCAAGGAACTGCAACAAAGCAAGGTGAGCAGAAGGCAGGGAGAATCACACCTTCCAGAAGGTTTGAGAGACACACAAAAGATAACCACGACGCCAGGGGCGGAGGCAGCTGTCACATAGGACCACACAGCTGGTTTACTGGACTCTACCTGAGTTTCAGGTTAATGGAGAAGCACTTGTACAATCAACTTAAACACCCAGTTTAGCTAGCTAGCCAGCCTTCTTGGACATTTTCTGGAGGGAGCGGGGCTGCTCCAGGGGTCATTTAGGATGAACAACATGCGCAAGCACTTGGCTTTGCCTTTTGGAAGAACATCCAGGTCCCTCAGCCACAAAGAGTTCAGACACTCTAGACACTCATGTTACACCCCCTATTTAGACTGTATTCATAACCTCTAAAGGCTGTACAAGGGATGGACCCTTCACAGTGCAGAAGTTGAATTACTTAGCTGATGGGTGCTAGGTGACTGGTGTTAAGGTCAAGCAGAAATCTGGTGACTGTGCTAGGAACACTGCCCAAATCTTCTCAGGTATAAACCAGCTCTTCAGGAAACACTGCATCTTAACTACAGGATATGGACTTCTCCGAGCCAAGTTTCCTCTGACCTCTGCCTGCTTTGCAACACTGGCCTGCAACTGTCTAGAAAAAGCTTGGTCAATCAAATCATTGGGAATTTGTGGTTTGGTTTTTTTTTTTTCCAGAACAGACCACCACCACTGTTGGAACTTCAGTAAATTGATTATGCTCTTTAACTAAGCTCGTTTTTTCTTTCCTCCCTGTTTTAGCATTTGAAGCACTGTTTTCTTTTGTGTCTGGCTATGTTAGACTAATCAATAAGAAATTATACTTTTGCCTTTCTACATTCCAAGAAAAGCAAATGCAACATATTTCTCACTCATTTGTATCGATTGCAAAGCAAAACCAGAGAAAACTAATGGAAATTCCTTGCAGTGACCCTAAAGCTGCCATCCTAATGCTACTGGGGAATTGCCCTGTCAACGCTAACTTCATTTGCAGAGAGTATTATTTTTAACAATGTATACATCTGCAGTTGTATACAGCTTTTTTTGCTTCTCAGTAAAATTAACTATCGTAAGATTAATTTCACTTGAAGAGACTTGCTCAATTAGGACTCAGCCCCGGTGTGCTAGCTCCTTACCCCGAGGGCTGAGCCGACCGGCTGTGACTGCTGGCTGCTGCTCCATATAGGTGAGAGCATCTCCTCCTTACGTTAGGTGACTGCTACCACCTGTAGCTTGGTGCTCGAGACAATAAATGTGGAAACTCAATTATTTTGATATTTTGGGATAAAAGAATCCAAAGTAAGGCCAGAAGCAGAATGACAGGCATGACATTTCTAAAGGAAGTGTTCTGTAATGAGAATGTTCTCCTAACTCTTTCACGAGTCAGATTGCTAAGCTGGTACTGCAAACAGGAATCCCCAGTATTAAGCTCAATGGTTTTATTGGACCTCCAGACTTCTCAACTGTCCTGTTTCCACAAAATAAGGTATTTTGTCCCGCTTTAACTGCACTGAGCTACTTGTCTTTCCTCTGAGCCCACACACCTGCAGCTGTGCAGCCCCCTTGAGCCCCTGGCTGGAGGCATCAAGCTGCTCCCCAGGGAGCTTCCAGCTCCCCCTGCTTGCTGGACAAAAGCTGCTGAGTAGCACTTTAATATATTTCATTCCTTTCCCTTTCCTGGACTCTATTTTCTTCTAAACTCTTTTTTTAGGGGAGGTATTTGCAGCTGGAGAAAAAGCTAGGTCTCACCGTGCAACCAGGACACCAGCAGGCAGAGATACATAGTGCTGCTCCTATCCAGAGTGCTCCTGAGCGGTACTAACACACCGCTGGAAAAATGACTGTCCATGGTGAGATTGAAAATGGGGGAGGACGAAATGAGAGCCAAAGAAATACTCTTTGGATGGCTTCCCCAGCAATGAATTCATTGTCAAATGCAGACTCCATCCCCCTCGATGGATGCACCCAGCTGAGTGTTAGCCTTTGAGTGGCTCCGTTCACGTTAGCGTTAGAGAGCAGAATTCATCTCAGAGATAACGAGAAAGTAAAGAAAGCAACTGGTTTTCTCCATCAACGTCACTTCAGTCTTTTTTACAATAATAAAAGCCTCACGAATAAGCAGGAAAAAATAGCAACAGTGAATTTGCATCCCAGAGAAAAGTTAATGTTCCTACTTGGCTAATTCATTGCTGAATATTGATACACTGACAACACTGACAGAGTATTTATATAGCTTAAAATGCAAACATGCTGGGCCAGATTTCCAATAGAGCTGAGGATACTGGATGCCTTTGGAAAGCTCTCTGTGCCTTATTTAGTGCTAATTTGGAGCTCAGCTCTTAGAAATGCAGACCCATTTATGGACAGTCAGCGAAGTCCAACATTGATTTCTTTTCCAAGCTTATCCGTAAGAAAAGAATGCAAGGAATTAGGAATTTCCCTCCTGTAATGAGTGCACCGAGTAACAAATCCATCACCTGGCCATCTATGAGTCCTCCCAGCAATGAAAATCCTAAGATACAACACAGGGAAATTCACACAAATACCAGAAAGGTTTACATCAATGCACTGAGAGTGATATGAAAATCGCTATATAGCACTATTGGTGAGGGTTTTATTTAAAAATATTAATAATGTATAAAGTACAGGGGAAAATCTTTGGTTGCAGAAACGGTCGCTAAGAGATGATGGAGCAGCATATTCACAGCAGAATAAACTCAGTACCAGCTGTGGACACGGGGCAGAGTCTGACACACAGGCAATTTCAGTGCCTCCCTTCCTCCTCCTCCTTCCTTCAGGGGTGCTTTTAAAGGATTCCTGGCAACAACGTGGTGAATAGTTCAGGAAACCCAATGAATCAAAATAAAGGACCACAGCTGCACTGGGGGTGAAAGTCTTGCCTGTATAAAGCACAACACCTGGGCACAAGCACATTAACGCTCCCAGAACAGGACTTCAGGGAGATTTAGGCAGCGAGCAGACCTCACGATTGCCCCTTGCATGGGAGGACAGCCAGTACTGTCACAGCCAGTATTGTCCCAAGGGGTCAGCCACCATGAATCAGGCTGCAAGGCAATCAGATTTATTTTCATTTTGTTTTGCTTATTGTACACTTTTTAGCCACACAGCCTGGGCTGTTCCAGGCACGGGCAGCGTGGCCTGGGCCCGACTCCCGCTGCCGCTCACCTGCTGCAGCCCAGCACAGCTCTCTGGAGCAGCCCTGTACTGCAACAAGCCTGGCAGGAGTCTCTGGGAGAAAAGGAAGAGGCTGTGCCTTAGTTCCTCCACTCAGAAATAGGCAGACAAGAAAACCTTTTACCATTAACGCCAGTTAACTCCTATTCCGAAGCAAAACAATGATCCGAGCCTCATCAATATACTCACAGCAGAGAAGACCACAACAGATGCCAGATATTCCAGATCAATAATCCAGCTACAATTTGTTACAGCGTTCTGCAATTCATTTCAGGCTGTCCATATTCATTTACTCTACGCATCATTTTATGCTTTTCCTGGTAAGCCTTTTCTTAAGCAGTAGATTTAAATAATTAGAATAAAATATTGGTATAAACATCATTAAAGTTTGTACATCAGTAATGTATGACCTGTACTGTAATTAAGCCTGTAACCACAGTTATTGCTACAATAACTAATTGTATTTCATGACAGCCAGTAACAGTTAACTAGCGCTAAAGCCTTTTGCAGTGGTTCAAGCATGGTCCAATTCTGAGTTTCACATGTATTTTATATTTAGTGTAAAGCTTTTCTGTTTCTAAAGCTGTATTGCTCAGGACCGTGCATTATTATTATTATTAGCATTAACATTTACTATAAACATCATACATTTACAACTACTACTGTTGCCTGGAAGTTTACCTGTTTTACCTGGTTGCATTGGTTGGCCCAAATACACAACCTCACTGTGCGAACATCACATCTTCTACATCCTTAGAGCACTGCAGCTGCAAAGCCATTGCAACTGATTTAAAACACTGCTAGGGCAGTCGTGAGCAGAATTCAACACAGCCTGGATCTCCTTGTGAATGGTACCATAAAATTACATAGAAAATGACATTCCCTGCTTCCATCTGTTTTTATGATTAAAAATTGGCTCTAGTTTGGACCACTGGATTTTGAAAGCAACCTTAGACTGACAGAATCATTTTAAATACGGCCCTGTCAATGGCTTCATTTCTTTCCAACCAGGTGTGCTATAACTTAAACCATCTTGAGACAAACATTAAGTCACCGCTTGAAAAAATAAATGGTCTTTCAGGTGCTCGGCACCTAAACCACGCACAATTTGAAAACCCCAAATCATCCCCTTAAGTTCCACTGGTTTCTTCCAATTCAGATTAAAAAGCACTCATGTAACATGAGGAGAGAAGGCAGTTTTAGGAAAAAGTGTTCCACCATCTTCTGGAATGGCTCTCATATAGAGATTAATGCTATAAATGATTCACAGGACAGTGAAGTCAAAGCGTTCATAAACTTTTACAAGAGTGGAATTAGACCAGAGCTGAGTGTCACAGGACATGTCACCCTGTCCACTTAACATTCCCTTGGGACCCACTCTATAATAAAAGCAGAAGAGAATATAGCATACGTGGCGATGTATGTACAGCGAGTCATTGCATCCAAGGATCTCCCGTCATATTGCCAAGATATTTCGGTATCATTACCCTCGCCTTAGTAATGGGGAGATTACTGACAGGCACACAAGAGGCCACAGACTTGCTGAAGGTCACACGCTAAGGCAGCAGCAAGGTAAGTGCAGAGCACACACAGAGCACCCCGATCAGCTGCCAGACTGCGCTGAGCTCCTATTAATGCAGGAGTGCTGTATGTGGTATTTTCACCATTACTGAGTTATGGAGATAAATGAACCTTTGAAAGAACTGGAGCTGGTTAAACAGTCACATATCACACAATAGGAGTTCTTTTACAGAGGTGAAGCCTGATTCGTATGGAGAGAAATGTATTTAATAACACTGGAAAGTGGGAAGGCAAAGCTGAGTCCTTTTACATGCAAATACAGAGAAAACTTCTCAGCTAGCATTTCCAAAGTTGTTGTTGCATATGCAAAAGCCATGATGATATTTTCAATTCCGTGTTACTCATCTTTCCCACCTTAATGCTAGGTTGTTAGAAACTCCGTGCAGTGGGAGGAAAGAGAAAGCTGCGAATGAGTACATTTTGCAAAATATCAGCCCCAGAAATAGAGAATGTTTTTCAAAATTTGTCTGAGAATGAAATATGTCTTGCAAGATCATAATCAATCACCGCAAGTACTTCATCTGGAAATCCTAGTGAATAGAACCATATTGCAAAACCTTCCTACAAAAAACAACGTCTGCAACAAACCAGACCATGAAGATTTGTGGGGATGCAAAACAAGTCACAATATGTTTCCTGAATTCCTTCCATCCATCTTTTGATGACATCTCACTCCAAACAGGGCAGTCAGGAGTTGCACCACACCCTCTACAACTGCACGCAATGCAGCAAGGAAATATGCTGCACCAGCAGGCTTTTTTCCCTTTTCTTCTATAAAATCGGGGGGGAGGAGGAAGAAAACTTCTCTAAGCACCCTGCTAGGAATGTATCACTTTCGTGCTCTCCAATACAAGGCTGTACATCTTGGGCTTGATACCATTACTAAAATCAATGGGCAGCTTCGTATTGAATAAGCTGCATAATTAGATGTGCAATAAAAATCTGCTCGCAGCAGAGGTACCATTCCGAGAGGTACTCCGAGGGGGAGGCTCGGGAAGCCCTGCAGCACACCTTAAAGAACGGGGGAAGCAACATATGCAGGTGCATCCAGGAAGGCAGATGTGTTGGATCAAGCGCTCCCAGACGGGCTGTGCGCTGCTGCTTGCCGTGCTAACCCTGCCGTGCCACATCCCCTTGTGACACGTCGGTGTGCACTCCTGTAAAGGACCCACACATGCCATATGCCTCCCCGAGCAGCTTACAAGAACAACATCGCGTAACACCATGCAGGCAGCTGGACTGGTGGGGCTTCGCATTATCTTTATGCTACACGGCAGGTGTGAGACCTGCACGTTGGCTAAATCTATATTGTACTCTTTTGGTCATACATCATTAGCTCAAATAACTCTTGGAGTTGGCTTCTAGTGGTAAATGAACCAAAACCTTCTCTTTTATTGCTTGTTAGAGCTCTTAGCAGATGAGAACTAAGAATTTTCTTTGCTGACAAGGTCGTATATCATTTCAAGATGAAATGTAACACTGAATAACCACCATTACCATTGCCATTTTATAGGAACCTCTTTGTTTTCCTACAATCTTATTTATTGATGTATTTCTACCATAGTGTTGAATATTCCACTTAGGTTTTCATAGCTGTTTTTCTAGAGTGAGCATATTTTTCTTCATTCCCTATGCAAAACTATGGGGGGTTTAATACCTCCGACTAATAAAACATTAGCACTTTTTCTGTAAAATCAAAAGCAACAATGAAGTCACCGGACTATATGCCTTTGTGAGATGGACATGGATGTGTCCAGAATTACTCTCCTGGACACGCTGGAGCATGGCTGATCCTCTAAATTAGGAAAGCAAACACATGCTGAAATGAAATTATTCAGACTTTTTTTTCCTTGTGGCCAGTTAAATCTTTGGGTACCGTGAGCATGTTGTTAAATAACAAAACTGGACTGGATCAGACCAAAAGTATGTTCAGTGGCATTTTTATATTTACTAACCCCTCATCAGTTTCACTTCCCCCTTCAGGAGTTTTAAGAAAGACTTGAAAAGCATGTGTTTACGATCCTCAGCACTTCTAGATTTCAAGAGTAAGTCTTGTAAATGATGTGAAGTGCCAGTACATTGTCATTCAGGCATAGTCTGATGAGACAGCCTGATCAAAACATTATGAACCCACTGTTCTACATCTCAGGTACTGACTGTACTGAAAGAATGATAATACCAGTTACTGCATCTGCACTATGTAGGTACTGTGCTCGCAGCACAGTGCACAAGAGATATATATTCACGTTAACCAACTGAGAATTAAATGCATCCATTCATGGACACAGCAATTGTTTCCGTAATAATCTACACTCTAAGGCAGATGGAAAAAGTAAATTTTCATAAATACTTCTGACATTTGGTTTCAAACTCAAGGAGCTGTACATGAAATGCTACCTGTGAAGAGCAAGTCAGAAACATCTGTTCAGAAGCCACATACGGATTAAATAACCAATTACTATCAATAAACTCAAACGTTCCAGTTGGTTTTTGCATGGCTTATACATTGCTCAGTCTTCAGCTTGATTAAGGCCTTCAGGAAACTGTGGAAGGACTCGTCCTGTAGTTGAGCAGAGTGATATGGACAATGTCCACTTGTACTGAGATACAGTTAATTAGCTACCAGATGACTGTACTTCAACATGCAGCCTGGCAGGCATACAGTTAATGAGCAGCTCCTGTCAAACACAATTCTTTCCAGTTACCAGAAAACGCACTACTTTTCCAGCAAGCTGCTTGGCTACTTTGCAAGTATCTACAATCTAATAACGTCACTTTTTTCTCTCTCCAACAGAAAACGCATTTGACATGAGATTTGCATTAAAAAAATACATATCCCAAAATAGAAACCAAGTGGAATATTCTGACTGTTCCTGCTAAAAGACATTGAAGCAAAGCTCCCCCTTTTCTCTGCAGGAGAACAGCCCTGCTGACAGCTCCAGGAACCGTGTGCTTGTCCCAAAGGTTACAAGTCACGGCCAGAACCTTCAGAGACTGGCACTCAGCACGCTACCTTTCTGGCAGAGGCAGCTCTGGCAATCAGAGAAGCAGGACTCGAGGATTTGGGAACCATGGAGTATAATTGAAGATAGTCCAAATCAGACAACAAGCAAGAGAGAACATATTACAGTGACTCTAATCCATTGAGCATGACTTCCAGGGAACTCATCTGGGACAGGTCTGGTGTTGGTGCCAAGGACATTTTTGTCCAAGGACACTTAAAATGATGCTCTCCTTGGGGAGATGCCTCTACCTTCATCTCAGCTCGCTTTTCATTTTTGTCTCTGATTCATATCAATCCTGTGTTACTTTCTGAACAACAATTTTACCTGAAACGATGGCCCAGCTGAGGGATGTTCAGAAAGCACCGGAATTCACCTGAGTCAAATCCTGACTCTCTTAACCACTCCACTATTATTCAAATGTAGCTGGGGGACAAAGAAACTTCACACCCTAGTATGTTTTAACATCATCAACAGCCTCTTGTGGACAAAAAACAGCCAAAGTGCCCAACTTCAATACAGCAGTCAGGAGTGTGGATCCTAAATCCTTGCTGCCTTCACCTGCTTGCTTGAGAATCCCAACAGATGTTTCCCATTTTTCGTGTCACCTAAGCAGTAGTTCAGGGCAGTGGCTTTCACCCTGGGGACAAGGTGCTTGTGTCCCTCTGTGGATACTGTTTTTATTTTAGGATCTGCTGATATTTTTTCTCTTTTGCCTTCTGGTGATAATCACAGCCACTCATCTCACCACTTACCCCAAAAGCAGATGGAACTTGGTGGTCCTCCTTACACATTTTATGAAACATTTACTTCAAATGCTGACTAGACTTAAATACCAGTTTCTAAAGAAGTTGTAAGCCTAAAATTCTGCCCAGCAATCAATAACCTCTTCTTTTAAGGTTTTTTCTTCTATTTTGAGGATGGGTAGGAAGGAATCAAAATTACACACTACAGTGTAACTTCCTCTCAAGCAAGAAACGCTGTTGATTTTTGGTAGGAAACATGGAGAAGAAGAAAATAAGGAAGAAACAGTTTGATACCAAAAAATGGTTATGGAAAAGTTGTAAAAAATAAAATAAAATAAAATAAAATAAAATAAAATAAAATAAAATAAAATAAAATAAAATAAAATAAAATAAAATAAAATAAAATAAAAATAAACATACCAATATTGCCCAAAAAAGATTAAGACTCCTACCTTTGCCATTGATGTTCTCCCTTACATGCAGAACTGAACAACAGGTACAATGGTGCCTTTCATTCTCAGGCCAGCAGCTCTGCTGGTGGCAAAATGTGATTGTTTGTGAAGTGTAATTGATTTTTCTAAAGGTCTGAAGGTCTGTTGTTCCTTTATATTATTGATGGGTGCACTTGGATTACTGTGTGCTCACCGCTGTCCTTGATACAGGCTGGACTGAAAACTGTGTCTGATTATCTGTGCATCTGAATGCCTCTGCTCGGTTAGGTCACTGGGGTCCCTGGAGGCACCTTCCAAGAGCACTGGGTTCTCTCCCCACTCCACTCTCCCAGTTCCCACTCCACTAACAGCGTTCCAGCTCTGTAAATGCTCCCCCCTGGTTTCAAACAGAGAAGGTCTAACTGCAACCTGCTGCCAAGGCTGACACCAGCTGCTAAATACCTGTCATGCCTCACTCCCAGGAGCCCAAATAAAACATCCTGTGTGCCTCTAAGTGCACCTCAACTTGTTCTACCTGGAACCTGGCCAAGGTCACTCCATTTCAGAGGCTCTGAAGGGAAGCATTACTATTTTTCCTCATGAGCATCAAACAATTTTAACCTCTTACCCATCATCCAGACAGGTAGCTAGCAAACTGAGCCCACGTGTCCCAGAAGGAACCTGCTGTCTAACTTCTTTTCAGGCATCTGGTGCCCGCTGAGACCAGCGGACTGTCCTGTCCCCCAGTGAAGATGTCTGTATTATGTATAAAACATGTAGTACATGCTCATAGGATTAACCACGTAGGAGCTTAAAGAGACGGGCAGACAAGAGGAAACTTGTCAGGCAGGGCTATGAAACAAATAAATTGGAGGAAGAAAGAAAATTAAATCACTAAAGGTTTTGCCTGGGAGACGGAAAAACTTTGCAACCTAGGTTATGTAGAGAGCTTCATTAGAGGCTTCATTAGAGTCAGCTGAGAAGATTCAAAGTAAAATCAAATTAATTAGGGGGGAAAAAATGATTTGTAATTGTTTTGTGGAACAATCCAGTCCAATCCCTCCTGACAAAGCATAATGTTACCTTGCAGGAGAGCTGACCCATTTGAAGTCTTGGTCTAAATCTGATTCAGCTTTCAACTTTCCCTCTCCTGGGTTGGGCAGACACTGCAATAATGCCTGGCAAAGATGACACTATCCAGAGGATGAACTGCACCTCCTTTGCCAGGGACTGCTGTGGGCACCGCTGTGACTAGGAGCAATTGTTCCTTCACAAGTTATCCATTTACTTTTATATTAGACTCTGTTTTTCAGATTTACCTTCAAGCATATTAAGAACAGGATCTGTTTTCTTTTCAAGCTGGAAACATCTGCTGAGAAACCTGGGTAGCTGATCATTTCTATTTGCAAAGTACCTAACAGTCTTGGTCACCCAGTCCTGCTCCCTCTCACACACTCACCAGGATGGGTAGCATGGTTCTGCTGAAAGATGAGGAATTGGGGAGGATTCTAGGGAAACAATTTCTCCTGCTGTTCATGTTTTCCCCCATTTTCAATCTCACTGTTCAGACAGCTCTAATAAACTCAGTCTCCCTAACCATGTGAGTCCTCCCTTCTGGAGGTGGAGGTTTGATCCTACTAATAATAAAGACGTCCCCATTTATTCTTTTATGTTTTGATTCCTTTCACACTCCTCTGTGCTGATGGTGACCCAGACTGCCACATCTCTGTGCTTTGCTTGCAGTTCACTAGGCGCTATATATCAAACAGCCCTGGAACAGAGTTACAGCCAAAATGGTAAGCTTACTACAGGAAGGCTGGTGGTGCATCAACCTGACTGCAGAACTTCCACACTGGGAACTGGTGTAAAGGGTGCTACAATGTTAACCTGCTATTGAGGATTCCATTTCTGTTAATAACCATAAGATCCTGCTATAATTTTCTTTCCAAGTGCTGGCATTTCAAATGAGTTGATTACAAAGGTCAGCTATGTTTTGGGAAAAAATAGTTTAATTGATTCTATTATTGCAGAAAAAAATAGAATAAACAAGGCCACTTTTGTTTAGGGGATAAAAAAAATTATTGGTTGAATACAGCTGAATTAAGCACTTAAAGTTCAGTCTCTACAGAATGCTGACAATGTAGGCTCAGATCAATACAGAAACAATTTACACTTTAGGAGCACTGGCTCTAGCTATTAACTTGTAATTATACCAAGTTTGCTCTTAAATTGTTTTAACCGTTTCCAAGGTGCAACTGAATTATGGCAAAACTTGTTAACTTTGTCAGACTGGGAACTCACCTCACTGTCCTGAGCATGCACTTTCTGCAGTCTCAGCTTTGACTCATCACAACTGTTCCTTCCATTTCTTCTTCTACTCTGCCGACCTACAGCTCTACCCCAAACTTCCTTCAATTTCAGAGCCTGGCTCATCAAAACAAGAAGAGCTATTCAGCAGAGTGAAGAAGGAACAGGCTTTGTCTGGGGAAGATGCTGCAACCAGCACTGGTCACGGCTTAGTCCCACATTGGCCTTGAAATAGCACAGGAGGCGGTATTGCTGTAGGGAATGGGAACTTGGACTTGGACTCTGGACTTGGTCTCCAGACTGCAATCCCTTCCTTTCCAGGAAACAAAGCCTAGAGCTTGGATTTGGCTCATGCAGAAAAAAATTGCTTTCCTCTGTTAGCAAATAAAGTTCCTAAAAGACAACATGAAGACACTAACATTTAGAGTTTATCTATAAGCAAAATCTAAGACATCACCACTTTGTGAGGTCGCTTTGTACCCTGTATTTCCCCTGCAACAGCTGCTGAAACAGTTGGAACTTATCCCTTCTGACATGGAAGGACCAGTTCCCTTCTTCACATAACACCCATGTGGGGATGGGTACAAGCATAAAAACAGTTATACACAAAGAAAGGCAACAATAGAGAAATGTGCGAGTGAATCTGCAGTTATTTGAGTGGGACCAGCAAGACCAGGTAGAGGACAACTAATTGTCTATCGCAGAACGTGCTGTCTGTCCCCCGTGTCTGGCTTTAACAAAAATACATTGCGACACTAATTAGTTCTCAATATTCAGGATACCAGCAAGTAACTGAAGAGTTTGCTTTAATAATATACAAGTCAATGTGTACCAGAGACTCACCTGAGCATATCGCAGTGCATGGAGGAGACACTATTGTCTCCTCTAACAAATGGCTCATGCTGTGGACTTCACCTCCCTCTTCTTTCCACAATATTTCTACCTCGAAAGTAGCCAACATTTCACATATAGAACACGTACTTTCAGAAGCAGAGAAGTATCTTATTTTTATACTTGCTGATTATCTGCATAGCTATATATGTGACTTGATCATATTAAAAAAAAAAAAGCTGATGAGAAGAAACATCCCCAACACTTTATACACATCAGATCCTCACCCCCATTTTCCCTCATTTGACATGTTAACATTACCCAGAGCTGTGCGTTGCTTTTCAACAGCTTAGTAAAACCAGCTCTAAACAGTCAGAAGCAGCATAAAACACATCGAAAAAAACATTGACTGAAAGGGGAAAAGAGCCTTTGCCCAGGTTTGCTGCTGCACTTAATCTGGATTATGGATTATGCAACTAATAATGGCGGCCAAAAGACACCAAGCCAGACAGAGCTGATATATTCACTTCCTACTATAAATAAATGCTCTGGTTATTACAGCCGTATATGACCATTTCAGATTTTATTGTCTGGAAATGTTCATTTCCCTCAAGCACTGCATACATGTCCGTGAGTCCCCATGCTGTAATGCTAATGACTCTGTGAGCGCTTTCATTACCATGCAAATATTGTCCGCGTGGGCTGGCAAGCATGCACACACATACAGCATAAGCATCCTTAGCTACACAGAAGGTAAAATCATAGGGAAAATAACAGTCATGAAAACCCACATCTAAATCCAACCCCACAGCCCTCTATGAAGCACCTACATCCACACCTCCAGCTTTCAGTCTGGCTTGTTTATAAAGACAGCGTATTTGCAAAATACCGATCTAGGTTTGAATTTGGATAGGCGGGAAGAGAAAGGAGGGAGGAAAAAGTAGCCCAGACACAGGCTTTCAGTCACACGAGAGCAGTATTTAATTCATGCCTGGGATGGTCACCACAGGCCACCCTGCTTACACATTAACCATCTCTGCTGCAGCTGTTCCTGGCCTTTTTTCAGCAGAAAACCCAATCGTGCAGAAGAGTCTGACAGTCTACAATGTCATTCCCGGGCTTGTTCCTTGGTAACACATTTTACTTTCATTTGCTGCTAGTGCTGACATTATGCTTTTCATCAGGAAACAGACTTCTGATCTCTGCCCAGCTTGCAGCAGTAACGGGCACCACACGCGGATAATGGAACTCGTGGTTTATAAACGAGCATTCGTAGCAGGTAAGCGTGCGCCCGCCCTGTCGTGCCATGCAAAGACACGCCAGAGGGCTCTGAGCAAGCGAACTCAGACTCTGGAAGACTGTACACATTATGCTGGGCTTATACAGCCTAGGACAAATCTCCACGTTCGCACCAAAAGGCTGAATTATCCCTGGGGGAATACTGTGCTGACCTGTACTGCCCCCAGCTCCCCTTCTGCTTTGGGGATCGCTCAGAGGTCACTGTCTGATGGTCCATTTCAGCACCTGGACCAGTCTCTCAAGCTGTATCCTTAAATATCGTGACAAGCATTTTTCTTCTCAGACTTCTCCTTTGCAGTCTATTGTCGTCTGCAAACCACTGGCACGAACGTTCAGTGGCATTTGCTATACTTCTAGGTGATGGCAGCCTCCTCCTAAAAAGAAGGCCAGGAAGGAAGACTCAGGCTCTTACCAATCCCCAGCGGAGTTCTTTCATCCAAAGACAGAGAACAGATTTTAAAGGCCCAACGTGATCTGATGTAAGGATGGGCAGTGAGTGCCATGCTGATCCTAGAAGCTGCGGTGCCAGACAGGTTTACACACTATTTTTATGGCAAAGCATCCTTAAACCTTAGGTAGGCAGCTACTCTTTAGGCCACAAAGACGTACCAAGAATGGAACTGTAACAAGCACCATTAAAAAGAAAACCACTCACCAACAGAATTCATATTTTTAAGATCTTTCATTGATAATTTTTCCTATTTTGGCTATAATTTCATGACTGAATGAATATGAAATGTGAAATCACAGCCTCTGAGTATGATTCAGAAACTGTTTATGCAAACTAAGATAAATGTTTTTACCCTAAAAGTCCTTTATGTGATGTAAAATTTTATGTGTTTAACAATTCAGCCCCAAGATTGCACAAAAATAATGATGGAAGTGTAAGATTAGTAGAGAGGGGTGGTACATTTGTTTTTAATTAAACCCACTAGGACACTTAGGAAAAAAGTAGATAAATTTTTGGTTAAAAAAAGTCCTTAATGTCTTCAACATGTCTATTGCTTCCAAATCTCTCAGTTTGCTTCACAAAAATATTTCCTCTCTTTCCACCTTGGGCTACCACAGTAAACCAAAACTACCATTACCACCAAAACAAAATAATGGCAGACACTTTGCTTTAAGGTACGTGCTTTAAGTCCACTGACTCAGCAGCTGTCGATGTGTGGATAACCACGCAGATGAGCTCCAGCAGATGTCCATCGGCCCAAGCATGGCAGCCACAAAAAGGATCCTTGCTATTTCATGACAAAATGGAAGTAGAGCCAAGGGCACAGATTTCATACAGGGCTTGGGCTTGCCATTTCCAGGTCTGACTGACCACCATGTGTGCATTGGGCCAGCTTTTCTCAGGGTAACAGAAACCACTCATGCAAGCTGGAGGACAATTGCAAAAGGCACACAGTTGGGCAAAAATCATAGGCTGCTGCTCCCCAACCCTTAAAAAAGCTGAGCGGTGAAAAAAAAAAATCCTAGCAGAACCAAAGTGTCCCAGTCAGAAGCTGGCAGGTGAAGTCGCTGTGCTGTTTTCGCACTCCGTGATGCCAGCCGTGGCTGTGCAACTCCAGCACTATGGGGCCATGCCCCAGACCATGCACTGAGTGTGGCAGGGGTATCATCAGCACCAGGAACACTGAACGTTAGCTTGAACTGTACGTTGGGGGATGCATCATATTACCTCAATATCTGGATCTGAAGAAGTTACAAACTAGATCCAATTATACATCTATTTTAACTCAAAATATGCCTGAGGCCATCTTCCAAGAGTATTCACAGGCATTTGCCCCGGAGGATCCTCCCAGCAGGATGGATGAACTACCTGCAGCACAGTCCCAGGCAGTCTGATTCTCCTTCACCTAAACCAGGGCAGACTGCACCGCGGTGAAGAATTTCGCCAAAGCTAGAGAAATTCATTGAGGTGAAAATCCATGTGAGAGAGGAATGGAGCCTGGCGATCCAGCCGGCGGGAGCACGCACCAGCATACTGATGGGGCTCCGCAGCCACATGCCACGTGTGGTAATCTCTGATGTGGCCACAGGCATTTTTTCTGTGAACATATGGAGGAAGAGCATCAATCTTAATGCTGACAGACGTTTTACGCTGTGCTCGGCCACAACGAGAGCCCCACCGGTGTGCGCCGCACCAGCTGGAAGGGGATCGGCTGCATCCCCCCGCACAGGCAGCAGCAGGGTGCCCGGCTCACAGCTCCCCTGACTGATAAATGCAGGTATTAACTCACCCAAAAAGCCATGAGGACAGCAATAGATTCCAGCAATAAAATGTCACTGAGCACAGGTGGCTTCCCCCTCTTGAAGCAGTTCCTATCCTTTGCCCCTAACCTGTAACTGCCTCATACCGGAGATACTTGGGGGAAAGAGAGAGCAGGCAACATACAAACAGGTCCACGGCAGACATGAAGCAACATGATTCTCCCCTGGGTGTGCTACTTACAGTAAATCTGTTCTATGAAAAAAAAAAAAAAGCTGGTATTTTGTGTCTGCTGGGACATAATACGCATTTCATTACAACATTAACACGACATGGGTGAATGCTCTGGTGCTTAAGGGCTTGGCGCAGGTCCCAGGAGAGGTACAGATGACAGAGCCTCTCGACATCAGATGCAGTTTTTGCCTGGGCCTCAGCTCCCCCCGTTTCCAATTTACCAGCATCCGCTGCACGCAGCATCTCCAGAAGTGCACGCATCCATGCACGGTTCCCAGCACAGCAAGGGCCCCAGCTGTGAATGCAGCTATAAACAAGTAGCACCACCTAACATTAGCCAGTGATTGAAAATAGCAGGTACATAGACATCTCCCTGTTCATTTTAATTATTTCCCTAGGAACATTTTGTTTTTACAGTCCATTAGCTGTTCACTGGCAGAAGCAGAGGCTTGAGCTTCTTTGGGAGTGCTCTTGGGAACAGCAGGTGCCCAGGAGAGGAGAGGAGGTGGCTCACTTGTACTAACCCAGCATACAGAATGGGCTACCCAGGTTAGCTTCATCCCTGCCTTTATGTACTGCCATGCTGCGTTTCACTGTATGTACCAGAATTCTCATGAAAATGGTGACATTTGGGCCATGAAGAGGTGGCTGTGGCCTTGCTCTGCTGAAGTGCTGAGACCTCCAGGCTTGAACAAGATCGATAGATCCACCAAGGTGCTCAGGACCTTGGAAAATGAGGAAATTATTGCCCATCAAATCCCAAACCTCAAAATATAAACCTCAGGGAAAAAATACAAGTAAAAACTCGCTGGCGTGTCTCAAAGGGCAACCGGCAACTCTGATTAAATCCCTTCCAGTTTTGCCACTATATGTACCCCCAATAAAGCTGCTATCTCCTGGCTTTTGTGGAACATTTTGACTGTCAATAGCAAAGCCAGAAAAATCAGAAAATTCCTCCCTTGGGGCTTTTACAGTCATTTACTCCGAGGAAAAATTTAGAATAGCGTTATAACCTTCTGATAATTGTAATATACACACTTCCCAAGCAAAAAATATTTCAGGCATTCAAGAAAAAGAAAAAGCAAATACACTGTCAAAAATGTCTGTTTCTTGGGCTGATTTATTTCTTAGAAACGTGACCAGAAAGTCCAAAACCCAGATTGCTAAGTCGATAAGAAACCCAAATCCTATCCACTAAATACTATAAATTGGACACTTACTTGGGCTTCAAAGATAAAAATGAGGGTTTAGACAAGGCAGATTAGCTTTGCAAACTAAAATCCTTCCTTTACATAAAATAAATTATTTGATGAAAGATTAGGTTGTTTACCAAGAAATAAGCACTTGCCTTCAGCATTCTCTTGTCTGCGGAGCGCTGCTGCAGCCCTGCGGAGCCAGCCGGTGGGCGCCTGCTCCAGGGCCCCATCGACACCCCCTGAGCATCCTTCCCCCACGCAGATCTGCTGCGCTGGGGCTGCCAGGTCCCTGCTCTGACCTCTTCGGGGTTGGGGCTCTCCTAACACCAGAGTGACACGAGGATCGTGACCACTTTCTCTTTAGAAAGACCTCTCTCGCTGTTCTTTGATATTATAAAGTGTGGAGGGGCACCAAAGAACACACAACAAGGTTATTTTTCAGCAACAAGCCTCCCTCCACCCCTTCTCATGTGGCATTGCTCTATTGCTGTAGATTGTGTCTTCCCCTTGCCGCTTCTTTTAATCCATGCAGCACTTGAATGCTGAAAATCAATGACCAAAAATCAATATAATTTAATAAATATCTGCTAGGGACAAGATGCGGTCTTGCCCACTCCCATCATTTTATCTCAGCTTCCCAAAGGCTGGGCAATCTCTCCAGAGTCCCAAGCCCAGGAACCATATGATGAAGCTGCACTTTCTTAAAAACTACAGTAAATTTCTAATTATAGAGAGACACTTGCAAACAGAGCTTAGTCTCAAACACTAACAGGAAAATAACAAGTGCTTTTAAGGATGTGCTGAGGGCGAGGGAGGATGACTTCATTCATGACCTTTTATTGTTAGGACTGGCAGCACTGAAATGACTTTTCTGACTGTGACCCTCATCACCAAGAACAGAAAGCAGGTGCATTTTGCTGGTTTTGCTCAAAGCACTTCTCTTTTGGCTAGAGAAACTGTATTTCTCCAGTCTGGTGCTGTTCTCCTTCCACATTTTATTATGCTTTTTCCTACTTTTTCTTCATATTATATATCCTGTCTTACCCAAAGTAGACCAAGGCAGTCCCATGTCTGCATATAAGCCTACATAACTCTTGGTATCAGGGAAAAGCCATCTCTAGGCAGAGATACTCTATAGGGGCCTAGCATGAATAAATCTTCACGCTGGGCAGATATTTTTAGGTGGTATTTAGGACCTCGCCTGCATGCTGCAGATTTACAAAATCAGCCAGGCAAGCTCAGGAGGAGGAAGATTCTGCCTGAATCCCCCAGAGGGAATAAAGTTGTGGGGAAGGAGTAATTCATTCATACCTCTTCCTCACTCCATACCATGAACAACTTGCCAGAACTGCAAATCCCAGGGTGCTGCTGCCAAGTTGTTCTTTCTTGGGAGCAATTTTCATGGTGGCTTTAGGACAAGCAGCACTCCTTCCCTGGCACCAGCCAGCGCAGCTGCTTGGAGAGAGAGAAATGCATAGCAGGCCTAAGCAGGGTGCCAGAGACGGCTTTTCAACTCGAGCAGATCTGTCGGGCAGACTGTCTCCCTGTGCCTCCTCCAAGGAGCGCCTGGCTCCGCACCACCCGCCTCCGCAGCGCGCAGTTCTCACCTCTCAGGCCCATCAGCTGTGACCCCAGCACAGAGCCGTGCCTGCTTCCAGCAGGGAGCGTGCCATGCTCTCAGCCTGCTCTAATCCGATAGGAGCCCTTCTCCGCCCAGAGCCCGACAAGGCTGGAGCAGGGGGCTCGATGCCAGCCTGCAGCTCCTGTGCGTGTTGTGCTCCAGCTCACTAGAGCATGCGAGAGCCGCAGATGCCAACAGCTTCTCCCTGCTCCAACAGCTCCACTTACCTGTTCCAGCTCCCAGCTATTCTGTCCCAAATTGCTTTTGCTCAGCTGAGCCACACAACAATACCAAATCCCTCGGGAACACGACAGGGACCCATCTGCACCACCACCTCTGCAGGGAAGCACGACTCCAGTCACAAGGGAAGGCGAGACCCTGGCAATGCTACGAGGCTGTGGGCTTGATCTGCCTGTGAGACCGCCTCTGCCTCCTGGGCACTGAGAATGAACTGAAGCACCTGGGAGACCTGCAGCAGTTAGTTTGGCTGAATTATTCTGGGGGCCTCTCACAGCTGGCATCTTATAAACCAAGCTCACGAGAGATGTTGTACGAGAGGTGAGTGCACCAAGCCACAAGACGCGGCTTTCCAGCAATGCCACAGGTTACTCGGGGTTGGGGCACATCACAGTGCACTTTGTGGCTGCTGAGCTGAACCGCCGGGGCTTGGCATTGAGTGAACTTTTTCAATGAGCAACACATTTAACAATTTGCTTCAGCAACAATGCTGCAGCAACTTCCTCACAGAGAAGAGTCCTGGAAAGGAGATTATTCCAACTAGGAATACATCCATTGCTCTTTCCTGTCTGTCTACTGCCTGCTGAAGCCCCAAGATAAAATCTGATGCTAATGAAGCAAGTGAAGCCAGGATTTTGCTTTTAGCATATACAACCTCTGAATTTTCTCACCATAAGAAAGAAAATGCTTACATACCTATGTAACCTGGCTTTGTGCTTTGATGGCAGCAGAATGGACTTTCACTGCAGGTTAGGGACTGGGAACAGCATCCTCAGAACAGTAAGAGCTCGCAGCCCACAGGTGTGGAACCCCTCTGTTGTGCAGGTCCCAGCTGCCTAATGAAACAAACCGATTTGCAGACACCCAGAAATACAATCCCATCACTGCTTCACCATCCTCTGTCATCAAGCACATGAAATCCCACAGTTTTTGTGATACACAGGATATTCAAGCAGAACTCAGCTCTTGTAGTTTGGAAGCTTTGCACTAATGGTGGCAAATGAACTGCTCCCAGACGCAAAGATCTGTGAAAACAAAGGATAATCTGGTGGCTGGGTGTTGGCCATGCCAGAGCAGAGCAGCTTTTTAAGCTATGCTCCTGCCAGCTCATCCAGCTGGCCAGAACTCTGGTGTCACCTGCCAGCCCATTACCTTCCATCCATCTTCTCTCCAAATCTGGAGGCTGCTTGGGTACAAAAAGCCTCCAAGATCCCTTGTTATAGTGAAAAATCACCATTTGAGCAGTTGGATTTGTTGGAAATTGGCTGAGAGGAAAAAAGCCCGTGCTGGAAACTTACCACAGAGAATACAGAAAAGCACGATCAGAAAAAATTATTAAAGGAGGGTCAGAGATAGTGCCCCAGCTGTGCTGAGGTGGTCATCTACAGATAAATTAACAACATAACTTTGGAAGTCAAGTCTGTAAACACACAGCATGATGGACAGGCAAGTCAGTTCCTGCACAGAACATGTCAAAAAGCCAAAGCCTTTGTTGTTGTTGTTATTTAGCATAAAGAAGATTTGGCTCTTGAGGATTAGATGCAGTTCATGATACTGCAGCGGGATAAAGTCTGTGTCTAATATGCTTAGAAAACCCTCTCAAAATAAATAAATAAAAAAATCCTTTGCCACACGTGTATATTTCTCCGCTGCTTTTCCTATGTGTTAATGGATAGGGATTGACTTTGTGAAATTGCTGCAGCAAGCCTAGAATGATGTATGAAGTGAGAAATTCTGCCCAATGCACAGGGAATATGGATGTGCTGTGTTACTTGCTGTGCATTACACAGATACACAAGATTCATCTCAGTCACAGCAGCAGCTGGTAAAGCCTCCAAAGCCCAGAGACTTGCACACACCTGATGCAAAAGCCCAGCAAAGCTGAGGGCTAACTCCCCACGGCCTCCCCTGACAGCATGGGAAGGGGGTAGACAGAGGTATGAAAGTGGACAGGGGATGAGGGAGGGCAGAAGAAGGGAATCAAAAAGCAAAAGCAAGAGTATCTCTTGCAAGAGTATCTAAGATCAAGCCTCACCATTACAGAGACAAAGTGCAGGAGGGATTAGGCTCCAGCACTGCAAAGGCAGCACTGCTGTCTGCGTGGAGGACACGGGTGTGAGCAGCAGCATTGGCAAGGCAGGAGGGAAGCATGTGTAAGCCCCGCCACCCCAAAGAGGCATGTATTAACACACATATATACACACATGTACATACATTCATATATAGTTAGGTAGGTAGCTCACTGCTACCATTACCGTCTCCAGACAGCTTGGCTTCCTGGAGGAGTCCTCACATCCCTTGTTCTCAGGGCTGGCCAGGCATTTCCCACAGAAAAGATGCACTTATTTTTTCCTGAGCAGTCAAAAATCCAGACTTATGGAGGAAACCTGCCTGTTTCAGGGAGCAGACAAGCTTTTCCAAACAAATGAGACCATAATTTAGCAATTGTGTTTTCCAAATGGTGTTGCACAGACTCCAAAAGGGGGTTGAAACAACAGCCTCGGCCTGGCCTGGAAAGAGAGCACAGCTCTGGTATTTGCAGTCTGAAGCGCTGCTACGAGGGCTGTCTGGACAGGTAATGTTTCTCTGCTCTATTTCCCCCCTCCCCACACTTCACTGCATTTCAGTCCCGGCCCAGCAAACCCCTTCTGTGCTTAACTCACGTCAGGAAGCCCTGTGCCTGCCACGTGCCCGAAGAGTGCCCGCTCCCTGGTGCCATTCCACCACTTCTCCCACCTGCGCTCACCTCCACCCCAGACCTTACAACCTCCCCGATGAGGTTTTCATTCTAACAGCCAAGCTCCAGCCAAACATTGTGACTTCTACCAACTGGCATCTTCCCACGTGAGCATAAAGCCCTCTCCTCTTGACTGATTTCTAGCCAGCTCCGCCCTTACGTAGGAGCACACGGCAGATGCCCACTTCTATAGGCAGCTAGCAAGCAGTAGTAGCAGGGCTCCTTCCAGTAGCTGTCAGGACATAGCAGCACCACCCACAGGTACTCAAAAACATAACCTTTAGCAACAACAGAGGTACCGTTCAGGGAACCACCTCACAGCCAGCTCAGAGCTACCCTTGCTGAGGCTTTTAGCCTCCAAGGACAAGATTCCAAACAGTCACCAAGAGAAGAGATTTTGCATCAGGATTATGTTCTGTGAATGCAGGCAACTGCTGCACATGAAAGCAACTGGAAATGAGAAAGGAGATGTGGACAAATAGTGCAGGGTGACAACAACCTAGAACAAAGTCCATGTGAACCTACAGCTGACCTTCCTTGTCTCAGTCACAGAAGTGAGAAGTCCCTTTGCAAAAACCACTTGTAAGGGAGCCACAGAGGTAAATCAATGCTCAAGTACTTTATTTTTCCGGATCCAAAGAAAATATCACGACATTTAAAAAGTTAAACCAGATCCTTCATTTTTTTTGTTCCTGAATATGGAGAACATACCCTTCGTGTCTTTGTTCAGCCTTCTCCAAAACCATTTGTGAGTACGTGTAAATTACCTTCACGTTACCCTGGGAACGTGCTGACCACATTAATGGTTTTATGCTTGGTGCCAGAGGCTCCCTGCCCTGCATTTCAGAAAAAAAAATACTCATTCCAGAAACTCAGGTCATTAAATAGCACCGCACTAGTAGAGATCTACGAGCAGTTCAGCTCCTAGGACAGAGAGAAGTCAGTGATATGCTGCTTGCTGGTGATGCTACGATTCTTACGGAAAACTAAACCAACAAGAGGCCTTCAGGAGAAAAAGAACAAGAAAAATAAACAACTTGAAGAAAATTCTCTGTGTCTCTGCTCTAAACACTGCTAAAAAGTAGGAGATGAAAGTATGGCAACTTTACAAGTTGCACTTTGAATCCTCCTTTCCCAAACCAGTGTATATCACCCTCCAGCTCCCTGTAAGGACTACCGGTCCTCCAGCATTCCTCAAGTATCTGACAAGACCTTTATGGAAATACTAATGTGCAACATGGCCCGTTTGGGTACCTCCTCCCTCCCTCTCCATCCGTGCTAGCTGCTGTCTCACAACGGCATCGTGCCTGCTCAGGGAATCTGCTCCAAACTCCTGGCACTTCTGAGCACGTTCACACAGCACAGAAACCCTCCGGCTCCTGCCTAACCTCTCCCCAGGGGCTTCAGAAGATGGCCTGACTGCTAAACGCTCCTCAGAAATACTCCAGCTGCCAGCACAAACTTTATCCAAACACTCCTCTGCTACCTTTTCGGTCAGGACTCTGAGGACACAGACAGACACTTAAAATGATTTCCACATACTCTGCCTCCGCTAAGCTTTTTCATTTAAAAAGTTCACCTGTGCAAACATTCCCTCATGGACGCGATGACTTGAAAGCAGGATGACAGACATTTACTGTCAGCTCACAAAAACATATGCTAAAGAAGGCAGCTCGTACAGATGACCTCCATGCACATGCAGCACAGAGCTGTGGAAGAGCCGTGTCCTTGGGGGGGACAGGTGTGTTAACATCCCCGAGCTGAGCAGGGAGGTACTCAATATGTTCCTGTTCTTCAGTTTTTTAAAAGTAATTTACCAGTGACAAGCGTGTTTCGTTGTAGACTTCTGAGCCAAAGCAATTGCACTTGGAAGCAGAAAAGCATATGCTTTAAATACTTCATCAAGCAGGGATGAAATGTAGGGATAAATTTAAGTGACTTACTAAATTAGACTTCCATCATTGTTAGCAGAAGACAACAAGAGACTTTAACAACCCAAAAGAAGGGAAATAAAGATGAGAGATTGGGAAAAGAAGGAGAAACAAGGAGAAAGGGGCATCATCTGCTCCTCCCGACACCTGCTCAGGGCAATACTCGGTGCAGAAGGTGCTCTGTCCTACCTGTATTCTTTTTATTCTCTAATGAGATTAGAAAATTGCCAGTATTCTGTCGCTGATTTATTTCTGAATCCTTATTTGTTCATGCCTTAAAGGGCAGTCTGCAGGGACAGTCTGCATCTTCACTGTTCCTCTGGGAATAGGCAATTAACGGTTGTGGCAGGGAATTACGGTCCTCCTGCTTGAAAAGCGGTTTTCAAAGCACTGAGCATCTCTAGCTCAGAGCTAAATCTCTCCAGGGATGGAAGACACCAACTGGGACACAAGTTTCTCTAAGGCAGCAGAGGGAACACTTCAGTGCTGAGGCCCTCTGAAAGCCAAGCAGAAGTGGTCAGTGCAGAACGGAGAGCCCTCCAGACACATGGGCTAAAGGAGGGGGGAAGTAGGACAACAGGCAGGTTTGCTTCAAAACCCCTGCTTTATTCCACCTGACAAAGCCATTTGAATATATTTATTCGTACTCTTAAGGGAAGAAACACATTCAAAGTTCTCTGCACACTGCCTCTCTCCCCTGCAGTCCCATCAGGGGCAAGCACAATACAGTTTCTGAAAACTAATCCCACATTAGGCTTTCAGGGAAGAAATCATTCTGACTGGTTTTTTAATAGCTTAAGGTACCATGTAAAGGAATGCTTTAACACCTCCAGGAGGAAAGGAACACAAGTTAAAAGCCTTTACTTTTTTCCTCTCCATTTCTGCGCCACGCACCTTTTCCCAGGTGTGCACGACTTGTGCCCAGCAGTTGGCACAGGCACCTCTGGGGGAAGAACACAGCTCCCTAATTTCCTTGGCTGAGGACGCAGCATTTGTTTTGTAGCTGCGTTCATTCTAGGATTTGAACACACTTAAAAATCACTGCTTTCTAGAAGCAAAACTGAAGCTGGGCTGGGAGGGTTAAAATAGGAGCCTCGGTATTAGGCAATAATTTTTGCTTCAGTTTTCAAAACATTACATAAATCGTAAATAATCCCATACTGAGGAGATCATTTCATCATATATGATTAGCTATTGTCTAAAGGGAATAGCAGAGCCAAAGATACAAAACGACAGAATTCTACTTTCCTTCTCTAAAATCTCATGCATTCATCTCATCCTCGTGCCCTCCTAATTATTGCACTGGGGCAGTGTGCATCTGGAAGTAGTGCCAGAGAAATAGCGCGTGCATTTCCACTGCGAGTGATGCAATCCTCTGACATCAAACTGCAAAGTATTTGTGGATCAATAAAGGATAGACAGATACCCAATGAAATAGATAGCAGCAGCTTGGATGTTGACAGAGCCTGAAATTAAAAACCCAGACTAAGTGCACAGCAGCTATACGGAGATGAACAGCTGAAGATGACAGAGCCTCATCTTGTTGTTTTGGTTTTTTAAATTGTCACTGTAGGCTGCTATCCGTTTGCTATCACCAGTGATAGCCACAGATTTTTAAACAAAAGTTACTTGTTTTGGATTCCTCTCATTTATCTTACAGGGCTCAGAGGAAGGAGTTACAGGTTACAGCAAACTGGTGACATTTGGAATGGAAACTGTGCCCACCTGTTTAATTAACAACACATACTACTGCCCTTGCTTAGCTAATTTCCCACAGCCTGCTACTGGCTTTGACAGGTTTTCATAACAATAAAACACAATAAGTGAATTAAAGTCCTGAAGGATTCTAAGCTGCAATGTAGGAAAGCCATAAAAGATAAATGATGTCTTAACTAATTTTATGATTTATTATTCCCCCAACTTTGCTCATCTTGTGATGCAAGAGAACTCATTTTTCTATGTGGCAGAAAGCTATGTCAACCCCGTTAATAGGCACTATTACCGTCACATAAATATGTTTGTGAAAATAAGTGTGGTTTCACTCTGAAGCTGACCTCAGCACTTCAATTTTATTACAAGCACAAGACCTGTCAGTAACAAAAATGGATGCACTTATACAGGGATTTGGCATGTCTGCCACTAGCATTTTATTCATTTTTCTCCCCCAAAAAGTTCATCTTTAAGCAAGTGCAGATTCATGGTTTAAATTGCTGTTTTGACACCTCATCTGTCGTTCTGTGAATTCTTACAAAAAACATAATTGCCAGTCCTTTAGGAGATAAAGGACCAACATTAACCATCACTGGGGCCACTGTACTCATCTGAATTTAACATGGACTACGTAAACCTAAGCAGACTTAAAACTTGCTGCTTGGAACATTTCCTCAGCAAACATTCAGGCTAAGAACGATCTTAAATAAGTAACTGAATTTAGTACTGACAAGATGCTTTTAGGTGGCAGGCGGACTCATCAGGTGAATTTTAGGGTGAGACTTTCCAAATCTCAACTGTTTTAACTAAAATTGTGGACTTGCAGTGTTTGGTGGACCAGGTTTATGCCAGAGGTCAGCTGTGCTGAAGTTCTGCCTGCTCTGCCTACATCGGTTTCAGGAAAAGTACAGTATAAAACACAATTCAGCACTGCCTGATTTTAAACCTTCATCTTTTAGCACTAGTGACACAGGGAAGGGATGTGCTTAAGGTCCCTGTGAGCATAACTTTGTACCAACCCCTGCAGAGCCTAAAGCAGCCTCAGGACTGTCTCAACCTCATCGAGCAAGTGCTGATGACCAAAGGGCACCTCAACAGACAAGGGTAAGGAGACTGCAGTGCAGATGGTCCACATTTCTTCCCTGCCCTCACACTCAACAGTGGATACACATGCCTTAAAAACCTGCTGTCAGGTGTTCCAATAATGTGATGCCTTCTCATCTGGCTCTATCTGAATAAACGATATTCAGAAGAGTGTGGGCAGATCTTTAGGTAACAATAAAAAACTGATTGCTTTCCAGAATTGCAGTGCAAGTGCAGCAGTAAATTGATTCTGAAATACTCTGACACTCAGAGTGTTGACATTTAATTGTATTATTTCCGAACATGATTCTCATTCCAGATGCCTTTGATTTGATTCAGTGTTCCTAATATGTTTATATATACCTTCAAGAATTTTATCCATTCTTGCTATCTGTCAACATGGTTGGCTTCTCACATCCCAAAGTACTCAGTTAGTTGTGAGCAGTCTTTTCTGATCATCCTTTCTTGCCAGGATATTTGCTTCTTGAATAAGTCTGCAGAGCTGAAGTCTGGCCAACCCTTCTGACCTAGTCCTGTAGCCATCTCGATTCAGTGACCAACTAGTCCCTCCAGATCCAACGTTCCTGGCAAAACCCCAGTGTTTCCTCTAGGCAAGAAATAGCTAAATAGCAAGCAAAATCCTCTTGGAGGTGCCAGGCATTCTACCTCAATCCGATCACCCCTGTGCATCATATTTGTCAACTTTTTTTTTTTTCTGGGGCGGGGGGGGGGGGTTGGATAAGGAATAAAAGCTGTAGTAAATCAGGTCAGTTATTTTCTTTGGAGGCAAACTCTGTTATAAAAAGTCAGTCGGTTTTATTACTTAGAGGCATCTTTTCCAGATACATGCATATAACCAAAACAGCAAACAATAGCAAGCTGTTTAAGCAAAACAAGGTATTTTACAAGCTGCACTTCATCTGGACTGTATTTTCAAGATATAGCTATGTTAACAACTACTTTCCTTTTTAAACCACTTTCGAAACCTTTCTAATCTCCCAGTTTGTTTGGAAGGTGGCGTGAGCTGCCTGCTAACACAGCAGAGACACCGAGAGACTGAAGAACAAAAAAGGCCAGGAGAAAGCCCCCTTATCAATGTCATCCCTTTAGGACTTTCTCTAAAATAAAGGAAACAGCTGACCATCGAAAACCCTGACTACTTCTTTCACGAAAGTATATTAAATTTACTCTATGCACATGCAAGCCAGAGCAGCAAGTGGGTGTTTAACTGCTTTACGCTGCATTCAGAAGGTCACACGAAGAACTGCGCCTTCCCGGTTGTTTTGCAATCCATCCCATTTTGCCCTGTCATAAACACCTGCTGTTCTGACAACTGCATTTCAGATGGACTAAAACATCACGCCATCAGTCTTAAACTGGATCCCGAGTTGGCCCTGGGGAAAATAACCTTACCAGACTGTGTCAGCTATGTGAATTAGAAAGGAGGAGGGACGATGGGGAGACAAGGACAGGAGTCAGCACTGTCTGAACTTGGGCTTGTTGTTTAGATGTGTAGGCTGGGAGGAACATAACCCAGTGGTCTGGAGAGAGATGGGACAGGGGAAATTGCACACTCAACATGCTCCCAAACTGGAGAAGCCACTCTGCAGTGCAGGGAACCTCCAGAGATGGAGCTCCCAGTTAAGGCACCAAAGCAATGCCTGGAGCTATGCATTTACGCCTGTCTACATTTACAAAGGCACCTAAAGGAAAACCAGTTGTTAAACGAGGGTGAAAAGCACAACTCATCTGCATGGCAATGAATTGCAGAAGCCCCGCTAACCTCCAGGACTTGGGGTCTGTGGAAGCAACGGACAGGTTAGCTCTGGTTAGGCAGGGACTAAGCCCTCTGACAAGTCCTCACAAGGATCGGGGTGGGCAACAGAAGCCAAGCACCCAACACAACTTCTCCTTGGAAGGGAAAGATGTCCTCCCGCCTGCTGGGCTCCCGAGGGTCGGTGGTGACAGGTTTTTCTGACTCCATTTCCTGCACCACCATCTAGCTGGGACTGAGCAGCACATCTGTTCTGTTTAATGGCCGTTCTGCTGCTGTAAAAGATCTTTTGTAGTCTTGCACAGCAGAAATCATGTTAAGCCTAGACTGACTTTTATGGCAACAGCACCTTGCTGGATAAAAAGCCTTCTTTTATCATGTATCATATTAAAAAATAAGTATTAACATCCACTGCAGAAACGCGAGGCTGGTTGACACCTCCTATGTGAACTTGATTCATGTTTGTGCTAAACCTGGGTACAGTCCAGCTGACACAGTCAGCTAAATGATTGCACTGCCAGTTTAATATTTTGCCATCTGCTAACTGAAAGCTCTGCTGCCTGCTGGGTCCCATAAAGACTTTTATTTATTATATTACACATGGCAACATCTGCCACAGGATTCAGCTCAGCTCAGCTTCCTAATTAAACAAACAAACACTACATCTCCAGTACACGATTGGGTCTAACTATTATTTAGAAAATCTGATAGGTATTTAAAAGATATACATTGTCTGTTCTAGGTGATCAAAAACCCATCCCGCAGCCGGGAGGTGCAGGGGATTGTTAGGACAAGCTTGAGCTTCTCAACTGCACCATTTTGCCATCGCAAAGCAAATAGAAACCGCTACATGTATTAAGTGTTTGCTCTTATTTTATTTTTTAGACTGTTCAATTTATACTAATTAGAAATATGAGGTTATTTCAGACCCCTATTAGTTCTCCCCAAGTACTGTGTGCCTGTGCAAGCAGGGGAGAGCAGTTTCCCCTGGCACTTGATGGCATCTGATGAAAAGGGGCACCTGATCTGGGCGATACTGCACTGATCAGCTATCACAACAGACACCATGAGTGCACTGCCCAAGTCCATTTCTAACTTCATCTTAATGGAAAGAAATCACTGCAGAACTATCACTGGCTGTGTACCATATCAAAGCTCTCCCATCTGGGCTAGTCACCTGCAGTTAAGTCAGACTGGGAGAAAAACTGGATGGCATCCAGGCCTAATGAATTCGGCGGCAATGCCACCAAGTTCTTCGTGATTTTTAAAATCAGTCCTAAACAAAAAAAAAATAAATTGTATTTAAACTTTAACCCTTCTTAGACCACACAATTTTATTTTAATACACCTCTCATTTTAAGCATTAAAGGAAAGATGTCTTCCGTTTCAACCATATTCCCCCCCAAAAAAATCATTTCCAAAATCTAACTTTCCAATATAAAAAGGACAAAATAGCAAAACTAGAATTAAGTTTTCTACTTTGCCACTCTTGCATCCGGTTCTCATTTATTGCATTTAGTTATTCAGTTATAAAAAATATAAAAAGAGAAGTAAAACCAACCATCTATGTGGGGGAAAATACCAAAAATCCTTGCTGAATCTAGCTCTGTAAAAAACAAATAACTTCCTAAAATAGGTACCTTGGTTCTGTTTCTAACCAGCTATATTTTTAATTGCTCCTAGTGCCTGTGCCACACCAAGACCACCTTTCTATTCTCGTCAAAAATTGGTCTCCTTCCTCCTTTAATCACCCATCAGCAATCCTTTAATTCACACCAGTGACAGGTGTGTGCTGGCTGCCACCATCCCCTGTCCCCTTGGGGTAGGAAGTCAACGCTGGCAAGAGGAAAAAATGTTGCATTTATGAAAATAGCATTGATTTTCAGCTAAAATCATTGTGTTTAAAGTATTTTTAAAACCACCGATGCCCTGGAGATTTCTCAGCCCACCTGCTGCTCTCCTTCCCCTCCGCCAGGCTATGGGCTGGGGCACCGCCCCACTGCGCTGTTCCCTGCTCAAGGCAGCAGCTTCACTCCGACATGCCAAAACATGCACCTCTGCAGCCGTGCTATTGCCAGAGAAATTAATCAATATAATACAACACAGGCTGCCAGATCACCCACCACTAAAAAGCCCCAGACGCTGAGTTATTTGTGAATGACTTGACAGGCTCCCTGCTTACCTGGCTCTGTCGGTGTTAGAAAAACTCCCTCCCCATCCAAGTATACAGAGCTGTGTGCTACAATTCCTTTGTCACTGCACAAATAAGACAAGGCAAGGCCATATTAAACAATTTATCTCCTCCATGATCCACAGCACCTATATACACGACATTTATAAAAAATCCTTTTATTCCTAAGGTGAACCAAGGCTGGAACCTCTAACAGCTCTACATGTCCTGATTAAGCAAGATGTGCTACAGCGTATGCTTGATATAAATTGCTTCTAATTAATTTTGGAGTGTAACATTTGGATATTTACGGGCTCAAAGAAGTTATGAATCTTCTTCCATTTCACTGATGCCTGCACTATGAATTATTTATGACTGAGTCATCACGCACAGACAAACCCCCAGCCATATAGGTGATCTCTGCCAGCTTACTTCTCCAGCTCAAACACAAAGTCTGCCATTGCCTTCCTGAAGACCCCAGAGCTCCGCACAAAAGGAGGTGGTGACAAAGAGGCAGAAACCTAATTATTTGCACATAAATGATGAACACGGCTGCCAGGTGCTGTCAGCACCAACAAAAAGCAGGTTCAATTGGCAAAAAGTTTCTCCGTAAAGCTGCAGTTCCCTTGAGCCCCAAGCTTAAGGGCTCACTGGATACCTTCCCAGGTAACCTTTAATTAGTGACACTTTCTTACCTGCCCTGTCTGGCCCTGTCTTGTTCTGGCCTTAGCCCCGGCTTTAAGGGAATTTCATCACTCCGTCCGGGTGCCTGCTTTCAGCGAGAGCCCCTCAGGCCCTGCTCCCAGGCGCGGAGCTGTGCAGGCATGGAGCCGTGTGTCGTGCAGGCATGTCCAGGAGCCAGCCCTGCGCCATGGATATTGTGGCACAGCCCAAGACCTGCACCGGTCATTTCCCTGACAAGTGTGGGATTCTCAGGGACAGGGAGATGACAGGCTGGATCCCCAGCGAGCCCCTTCTCCCTCTCCCGGGCACCTCTATCAGTCTGTTTGTGTCTGGAGGCTCAGAGCACTGAACCAGGCACGTCGATGCTGGAGAAATTTGGGGCAGGAAGTGAATGCCAGTCAGTTTGCTCCGTTAAAACACCTCATCGTGCACGGAGGCAGAGCCTCTCCTTCCAGCACAGTACGAACACAGCTTAGTCTCTGGAGGCAGTTCACCCCTTTGTTCATCCACCCGTTGAAGCAGTGCTCCTTACCTTCCACAGCTTCAGGACACAAACGCCCTGCACTTCAGCCTCAGACATACCCTTCATTTTTCATGTCTACACATAACAAATACGGACTACTGCTCTGATATTTATATACTTACAAATAAGCAGGTTGGCAATCCTGTCCTGTTCACGTACATGTTTCTCTCCCCAGTGACAAGTTATCTCAAAAACAGCTGGCAGACACCTTACAGCATGGCATTGCTCCCCGTCAAACATCACCGTGCTCTTCAGTGTTCCACTCTAGGTATTGCCAATGCCATACATTACTTCCTCTTTATACAACGCTCTGTGCATCAGGTCCTAAAAATTAGGTCCCATAGCATTAGTGTTTCTCAACACCTGCTCACATATTGTAGAGGAGCAGGAAATTTCAAATACTTAAGGAGATGTGAATGGAATTTGACAATGTGCATCAAGCAAGAATGTGTCCAGCCCTCAGCAGAAGAGTCCCAGGAAGAGGTTGTGACAGCTCATACCGCTGCTCGCAGAGAGAGGCTCAACCAGGAGAGAAAATTATCTCGAGGCCTTGCCAATCAGCCGTGCACCTCACCGCAGGGAATTACTGATTCCGGGCGACATGAGCTGTACTGCAGTATTTGTCAAACTGACAGCTTTCCACTTCTGCGTAGTTGCTTTTTCCATGCACGTTCCAGCTGTGGCTCCTGCAGCCGTTCAGTTTAGCTGAACTGAATCCTGGCCTTCGTGTAAGAATCAGAGGATTTCACCACTGACACAGCAAATCCTTCTCTATGCCACATAAATTCGTGGGCTCCTGGGTCACTTCCCGACTTGATCGGGAGCATGTCCCAGATGTTTCCTAATGCTGTTACAGGCAACATTTGGTTTCTGTTCAGGATCGTTGCAAGGAAATGTCCTGTTTACAAGATTATCCTCTACTCACAGAAAAAACATTCCAAGAAGGACAAGTGTAATTGACCCTAATTGTCTCCCGCACAAAGCATGAGAGCTCAGGAGTCGGTCTAAGGATACAAAAATCCTAGTCCAGCATTTCAGCTTACATCCTTTCAAGCCAGTGGCTCCTGAAGATGGAGTGACCATAAAAGAAAGAACTGAAAAGTGGAATTGAAAAGAGCTTTAACATCAGCAGAATGCACCTTTTTGCCACCTAGATTATTTTATCAGTACACCAGGTAGACTGTGGTCCAAATTTTTTTATTTATTTATTTTTGGAAGCCAGCACATCTGCCTGTAGGCATCTTGCTATCTGCACCAGAACGCTCAGAGAGGCCCAAAGTCCAACCCAACTCTTGGTGTAGACTAAGACCCCAGTAACGCCATAATAACCAACCTACCATCAGCAACTGCAGGTCACAAACAAATCCATGTGCACTACAGGTGATTCTATTAACTGATGGTGACACAATACACCATAATATCCTATCTGGCCCAGATAAATACTTATTCACTGCTACTCTGAAATTACACCAATTGCTAACTCTTTCTGCAGAGGCTTTTCAGGAGCAGGGCTCAAGCCTGTGCAGCCACCCCCATGCCACCAGAGTACAGAAGCAAAGCATCTATGACACTGCAGAGCTGTTCAGCTCTGTCGCTCCTTTCACTAATAAAGTCTAACAGAACTTGCCCAGAAACAAATCCCTCAAATCCCTTGCCCAGAAACAAATCCCTTTGCCAGTGGCAAAGGACATCGCTGTCTGCCTGTTTTTAAAGGCACTTTTAGATTCCTACTGATTTTTGAGGAACTACACTCAGTAGAACTTTTCCCCAGAAATCTCCCTCAGCTGTTGTTCACGACATCCAGTCTCCCTTTTAGTTCAAGTAATAGCATATGATCTCCAGGCTCTCCTCAGATCCCAGGAGCCCCAAAATCTGCAGCTTTCTGCACTTCTATCTGAAATTTTCCTTGAAAGCACTGACCCAGCTTTTCCTTGCCAAAATACCAAATTAACAGTGAAAACACAAGAAACAATCCTATCAAAATTCATCCTGATAACTGCTGGGATGTTCCCTCTTGAAGACACACCAAATATGACTCAGAAAGATTACAAGTGAAGCTTCAGCCTCATTAAAGACAGAATTACAGAGAATATCAAAGTTCTCCCTGAAATGACTGATTCGGTATTCATGGAAAATTTCAATAAACATCGCATGATCTCTCTGGACCCTCTGAGACATAAACAATGCAATTAAAAGGAAACATTTACTTCCACTCTTGATGGTATTACCTGAGGGATAGCAGATGCCAGATAGTTCAGTGTTTATTAGAAGCAAGTAGCAAGTTTGGCAGTCGGAATTGGCTCAAGCCTCTCTCACATTTCTGTAATTTTATAACACCATATGGTCACTACAGATTTCTCTGACTATCTTCCGGTTGAAGTTCAGCTGTTTCACAGAACATTTAAACTGAAGTTAAGCATATTGAAGATATAATGATAAGCAACAAAGATACTTCAGCGGGGGCTGTAAAATTACTAAGTAGTGCAGAATGCTACTTGGATGAGTTAATATTTGTTAGTAAGATGCTTACTACCCTTGGACATTGGGGTCTGGGTACCAAATGAGGCATACACCAAATCCCAAACCTCCTGAGCCCCCAGGACTGCTGGGCTGAGCTGAAGCACAACCCTGAGAGAGAGACAAACCTCCTGGAGCACAGCGACCCACCGTGCCTGCTGACTGCACAGAAGAGGGGCACGTAGGTAGATTGTATCCAAAGCTTTATAAACCTTAACAGCATCCTGTGCTGCCTTCAGAAGTGAACTGCAGACTGGCGTGATGTGCCCGATACCATTCACTTAGGTGAGAAGTCATTTCATTTTCCTAAAGCTTGTAACAATGAAGAAAAGCCAGTACCATGTGGGCATCCTAAGTCTGTGCTGATATCATCAGTCACCGGCATTAGGCTTAACGGCCACGTAAGACCTAGCACTGCAGAAGCATGAAACTGCTTAGACCTTTTCCTAAAGCACTTTCGGGTTCTTGGAGCTCCGAAGTTTGTCACTGTTTGTGCCAGAAGCAGCCACTAGAGCCATCTCATAGGACCACGGCTCCTACAACAGCCTCTGTTCGGAGTGCTTAAGTTCAGCTGTTGCTCATCTTAAAATATGCCAAAGAGTAGCTAACCTTGCTGTCATTTTTAATGAAAATGTAATTGTGGGTCTTGACTACTATTCAGTAGTTCAAGTCTCTCTCTCTTTTTTTTTTTTTTATTAAAGATTTCCATACAGATTTAATTGGACTAGATTTTGGGTTTTCCATACAGATGTAATTGGACTAGATTTTAGGTTTTCCATGTAGATTTAATTGGACTAGATTTTGGATTGGGATTCTTGTGTTTCTACTTAAGAGCTTCTCCTTCTAACTTCTTCTCTCCCCACAAAAATACCCACACCTCCTTCCACCAAGGAAAACAAGCAATTTAGAATTAACTACACCTCTCTAAGTATGTAAACAAATATCTGCAGAAGTCAGATTCAATTTCCAGCTTCAGGAAATGGCCTCAGCCCCATACTGATAGATATCAGCCGGACCTCCTCCGCTGACAGCATTTACATTCAGTCTCTCAGTCACTGCATCAGGAAAATTGCCTACATGCTCCTGCTTAACCACATCGGTCTTCTCCTAGCGGAGCCCTGCTCCCCCAACAGAACCCGAGCACGGATGCTGGCGAGCAGGCAGGCAGCTCAGGGCGTGATCAATGGACAGATCAGTTGCCAATCAAATGTCACAGACTTCCCAGGGAATTGAGGGCAACGAGAGCGCCGGTTCATTAAGTCTCCCATTTACAGGATTATCTGCAAAATATATTTTCTAAAAATGCATGGCAGAAACATCAGAATGACACAGCAATCTGTTTTGTTAATAACTTATTTAACCGTGTAATTTATTGCTGATCTCTACAGCAAGGCAAGGCACTCACAAGTTCTTGCTCCTCCATGGCAGAGAGCAAAAACATATAAATCATATAAAATAGAAAAACCCAAGAGGGTTTTTAAAGTGTGCTCTTCTTTTAGCTCCACAGACTTAAACAATGAGTTCAAGCCTGACACTATGGCAATACAACGGGTCTGGGCCTCATTAATTTTTAATCAACCTTTATCCACCATAGCTTTTGAAACGAACTGTTACTAATGACTAGTCATATGTCAGTCTAATGAATGGAATGCAGACTTCCATTAAAATAATGAAATTAGCTTGTTTGGACTTTTGTTCCAGTTCCATGGCACACAGCCCCAGGTAATTACAGTTAGCACTACTCGCTCATATTAAAGTCTGTTTATTTACTTAAGGTCTTTAGTCAGGACATCCCAATTTAGCTCATGTCAGCTGTTTTTTATGAGTCTAGAAGCACTTGTCTTATTACCAAAGAGATAAATACATGCAGGCAGTGCAAAGTGCTAAAACATCAATTATGTACACATGGACATGCAAGAATAGAAACCGTGTGCCAAAAACTAAGTGCACAATCCCCAGGCATAAAAACACATCTCTGTGTTTTCCTGGGATGGCAGTAATTACTTCCTGGAAACTGGATAAGGTTTCAAAGGCAGCTTTACTAAGTACAATTTGGCCCCTTTGGATACACTCTGTCCTTTAAGACCTCAAGAACAGGCTAAAATAAACTGAGCTAAGTTTTCAAATATTACTATATTCTAGACTGCCCAAATCGTGACACATTGTGATGAGCTGAGCTGTAAACACGACTGTCCGGCACCTCAGCGTGAACCCTAAGAGTGCAAGCAGCTTCAGCCTGCCTTGAAATGAGAAGATATTGGTATGTGGTTACAAAATTATGCTGCAACAAGAAGAATGGTGTGAATAGATCACACCCAGGACTTCCCAAGAGTTTCTTCCGAAGTTACTTGAGCCCGCATTCTGTAATTAACATCCTGTAGTCACAGATTACCTCCCTAAGGGATGTAGGTGACTTGAGCTTAGCTCTGCTTACCTGGAACAGCCAGGCCAGGCCAGATGAAAAGTTACTGTGCACAGCCAGAATTTCAGCTAATGGTAGTTTCTAAATAATAGGCACTATTCTATAAGGCTAAAAAAAACTGCAAAAAATAAGCTCAGGTGCCAAAACAAGATTTCTTAAAGGGAAAACAACTTAACAGCCATCACTAAAAGTACCTGCCAAATGAATACGTACAAGTCTCTACTGACTCAGAGAATGCATTATATTCTCTTGTATAGCTTTATGTCATTTTATGTCTTCAGTGAACTTTTCTGATCTGTACTGAGTCTTGCAACGACATCCTGCAGCACTACTGTTCCCAGAGACAGAGGCTGTTCCTGCCTGTCCCCTCATAGCCTGGGCCCCATGGACATGGAGCAAGAGCCAGCAAACCCCTGCGGACACAGGGCCCGCCTGGCCAACAGCTTAAAGGGTTTCCTGCTCCCACAGGTCAAGAGGCAGGGCTAGGACAAGCCAGGCTTCCTTCTCATAACATGGCAGGAAAAGCCACGGCCATTTCTACCAGTCCCAAAATACTTTACCTGAGGTAGAAGGCCAGACAAACCAGGAATTTTGCAACAGAAGACATCTTCCTCAGAAAAACAGTGAGAAAACAAACAAGCCAAAATAAATAAAGCAAGTGTTTTCCCAACACTTTCTTAGTTCCCCCAAAGCACACAAAATATTGATGCAGACCTCCCCAGTACCATGTGCACCTCACCTCTGAGACAGCCCGGGGACGATGGGGCTGCTGGTTTGGGGTGGCACCCTGCACAGCAGGGACATCTGCTTGTCCCGACCGACAGCCCCTCACCTTTCCTCCCCCAGGTCCCTTCAGAAAACTCTGGGGAAGCTTTTGTCTCATTGCCCATTGAAAAATACACAGGTGGGGAGAAAAAAAAAAAAACTCTTTCCTATTCACATGTTTATGAATTAAGCGCTTGCAATAGGTTATGTTTATGAACAAGTCCATCATCATCCAGCAGTCCCCACTTTTTGATGTCAGTTGAGTTTCAGATCAGGGTATTTTCATAGCCGTGACGTGAATCTCTCAGAAATGGAAACTAGTTTTTTCCTCAGACACATTCAGCCCCTCTGTAAACAGACTGAGGAACGCAAGCCAGGGCAGAACTGTCGATTTAACAGGATTTAGCAGGAAAGACCCCGAATTACCCCAGCTGATGGCTGCAACTGATGCCACATCACTGCAGAAGCGACTGGAGAAACGGAGGCGAGCGCAAGGCCCAGTTCCAGTCACCGTGTCAGAGCTGACATCCAAAGCTATATCCCACCAGCTCAAAGTCCCACACTTCAAGCTGACAGTGCAAAAGACAATATTAAAACGTATAAAAGCCTACAATTTAAGGGACAGTCTGTGTTTCCAAAGGACACGCTAATGCAGGAGAGCTCGAGGACCTTCCTGTCCTGTTCGAAGTGTAAGAGACGTGATGACACTGACTGCTGTAAGTCACTGTTGACGAAGTATTTTATTTTTCTCTAGGCTACGTAAGCATTGACAGAAGAATTGTGAAAAGCTGGAAGAAGGGGAAAACGATACCAGGTCAGCTTTGTTTTCTATTGTTAGCTTCCCCCTGGAAAATGAAAAGCACCGAGTTTACCAGATAGTCCTGCTGGGAGAGCCCGGCACAAAACCAAGGCGAGCTCACATTACTGCTGTGTGCCTCCCACCACGAGCCAGAGGACACATCGATCTCAGCTAAGTTGATTTAGCTCAATCTGCAGTCTTTCTCCTTTTATATTACATTAGGCCCTGATCCATCTTTCAAATTACCTTTGGCAATTAACTGAGGTGGCTAATTCGGGAGTCTAATTGCTCTCTGTTCCTCATGTAATCAATACAGACAAACCACTGTATTAGCATACTAGGTAACTCAAGTATAAAAGTTCGAAGTTTTATGGTTTAATTTGAGCCTGAGAGCCCAACAGACGTACTAGAACCAAGCCCAGGTGCCTTCCCTGTGCTCACACAAGAAAAGCACAGCACGGCAAGAAACAGAGCTCCAACACCCAGGGGCCTCACCATCACTTGCAGAGCATTTCTGCCCCTTTGCAGAACATCAGTTCAGAAGTCCATCAACTTCCTTATCAATTACCAAAGAGAAATTAACCTTTTAAATGCCTTTTTATATTTTCCCCATCTCCAAACCTTCCCCAGTTCTACAAGAAATCCAATGAGAGGGCCACAGCTGCAGCTCACTGGGCACCGGCCAGGCAGGACTGCTTGGTCAGTTCTGTCCCAGCTTCTGTGCTGTGCTGTTATTTGCCTGATTTCTCATGCACAGGAGAATTGCACTTGTTTTTTTGATCACAGCTGCGTGTTGAGTGGCCCACAGTGATATCTCAGTCTCTCTCCTGGACTGATACAGATTATTTAGATCTCAATGTGGTGTGTTGAGTAATTTATTTTTTTTTTCCCTTGGATATGTACTAGCAGCAGCTGCATTTAGCAGCGTCTATCACTTGACAGTGTGTTACAAGTCCCCTTGGTGAAATCCTCAATTCAAATTAGGTCCCAATTAAAAAATTTTAAAATGACATTTGCAAAAGTGGCAGTATTTTCAGAGCGACATAAAACCTGTAAACAATAATGACAGCAAAAACAAACAACTAGAACATGGGATTTAGGGAATGCATTTGCAAAGTTTTATGAGGTCTTCTGTAGAATATGCTAGCAGTTAGAGTTATAAAAACTGAGATGAAATAGGAAGAATACTTACTTTCTTCTGGCAATGTATAAATTGCCTGTATTTAGAATTACTGCCATAAATTTTCAGCACTGTCAAACAAGCCTGTACTGTTAACAGCATTCAGTGATTACTGGGACGAGTAAGACTCATTTCTAACATACCATAAAGACATAAGGAAAATGAATTTTTAAATGTCATTAAGCTGTATCCCACAGCTATCTAGCCAAAAAAAAAAAAAGAAAAATTATTCCTTTCCTTGAAAGCTGTTCTGTAACATTCACTTTATGCTAGGTCAGATCTAAAGACAACTGAACCTGGCAAGATGACTCAGGTGGGCTTCAGATCGGGCTCTAACATTCAAACAATCCTGGATTCAATCACACTTGGAGTGCAATGAAACCCTGCTCTGAGCTCAAGGACTACACCAGCAGGCACAGCTCACTTAAACAGAGTTTCACAACTGTGTCTGTGCTATAAACCTGTCTCCAGTCTTCACTGTCACCTCTCCCACATAGATCCGGGGGCAGTGACACACAGCTGCACCACAGCTCTCCAGCACCACCCTGCACAGAAAGGCAGACCCAGACTGACCTGCATGCAGCATGGCAGGAGCATGACAAGGCAAGGGAAGCCCTCAACAGACAAGAACTCAGAACGTGTTCTAGTGTTAACAAAAATAGGGGCTTTCTTCTGTCTTAAAGTCAGGAGAATCTTTCTACGGGTCGCGACCTGGCAGATATTTTGGCTTCTAAGCAATTTCTTCATACGCATGTAACTGCAGCACACGCTGTTGGGTGCTTGATTGCAGAACTGTCTCCTGGGTCTCCTTAGCTGTGTCCTGCATACACGCTCAGCTGATTCAAATCATCACTTCCACGTGACAGCACCCTGTTTCCACAAACCACTCCTTCACACCAGACGCCCAACGCAGATTTTATCTCATACTGAGCTCGTGGGTACTGATGCACTGAGCAATAGATACTCACCGTATCCATAGTGACCTGTGGCACCAGACGGGGTGAGAAACCTATTCATAATTTGCTCGGGCGGCTTCTCCCTGAAGATAAAAGCTTGCAACAGCCCAGTCAACAGAAATACAAGTGCTCAAGACTTGCCCAGACCAACACAAAAAATATATTTAAGTTTTTCAGGTAAAATAGATGCACACAGCAAGGAGCGTTGCAGTGTTTATCTTCTCATGGCACCATAACAGTGCCTACTGGTTCGTGTTGGCAGATCCATCCACGTGTCATTTGGTCCATACTTGTAACGTCTCAGTGTTGAGCCTGTATGATCCCCCATAGCTGTTACTAGATTTCTCTTGTGTACTGCAACCCCAGTGATGGGAATGGGGAAGTATAGTGCCTGCATCACCATATTTAACCTCTTTCTCCCACCACGGTACAGGTATTTTCTCAAATTGATTTTAATTGACAGTGACACACCATGAAAATCAGCTGTAAACTCAAAGCAGCATGTAACTGTAAGCTACGTTTTGCGATGCTTCCCAGCCACAGCTGCCTCAGAGGTAGCTCATTTCTCTGCTATGTTTTGTTTTACCATTCTTTCACATAGGAAAAACGTAACCAGGAGTAGCCTCCTATATCAAAACCAGTAGGATTGTACAGAAATGGAGTGACCTTTCACGGGGATCACCTAAGCAACCTTCAGCATTTAATTCAGCCAGTGTGCTGAGCATACCAGGCAGGTGTAACCGCAGATCGTCTCAACAAATATATGAGAACTATGTCAAAAGTTGCTGCCTTTTTTATTATTATTTATTTATTTAAAGTAGAAGCCGATGGTACCTTTCCTCACGTCCCCACCCTGCACTGAAGTGGTAGCCCACATCAGTTTTAGGAGCTTCATCAGAGAGGTGAGGTAAGCGTGGGTGCGTGCGGAGCCCATGCTGTGATGCCCCGTCTGTCCCCAGGGACATGGGACAACCAAGAAACCCCGCTCAGCGAGCAGCGGTGACTGCCATCAGTTAGCAGGGCTGGGGCAGGCCTCCCAGGGTTTCCGGTTCACCTTTCTTGGCAGCTTTAACTCCCCAAACGCAAACCATAAATTTGCTTAACAGGTTGCAGATGTCATCTGCATATTTGCTGACTCTTCCAGAAGTTCCTGGGAACGTAGACAGCATTATTTTTATAGCTGCAACAAATAACAATGAATTTTCGGTGTTCCAAGAGTCTGACTGCAACTGCTGCAGGCACGCAGGCAGGTGTGCGATCCACAGGCAGCCATCCTAAAGCTCTCGCAGCTTTTCTCAGCTGCTGTCATCCCAGGCAGTAATTTCCAAAAGGTATTAGAATATTCATAGCCACTTCCAAACAGATTAGGCGTAGGCAGTAAATCATATGAGATTAACTTGGCAAAACATTTTTATCCTTTCATGTGCAGCTGTTCAAATTCCTGTAGCAAAGGAGATTGTTTCATTCTGCTCTAATATTTGGATTTACCTTTGCTACACAGAAATGTGGAAGGTGGGAAGAGAGATCAAGAACTCGACTTTACCCAGTGAGCGAAGACAGCTTTTTTTCCACTGGATCGTGGGTCTAGATGCCTGCCATATGGACATCCTCCCTGAGAAACCTGGTGGGAACCTTCCCACCAACTCCAGAGTAATCAGATAAATAATCACGTTGACAATAAAAAAAAAAAATAAAGTGCTCTTGTTGCCTTTTTTTGTTATTGCTGTTCATTTAACAATCCACACCCCTAAAAGAGGAAAGGCACAAAGCAAAGCAGGAACAGATCCCACCTGCCCTTAGACACCAAGCAGCATCACCCAAGCATGTTGCAAATTTGCATTCTTCAGACATTTGCCCACCTGGTCTAAATGAAGTGGATTCAACTCAAATGCTATTTATAAGTCAAAGTATTGACACACTTCTGTGTTTGGAAGATCAGAAGTGGGGATATTTTCAAGCCTAAACATTTCAAGCACCTTTCATACTTCATATGAGTTGTTCAGTAGAATATTCCTCAGACAATTTAACCACCAAAAATACTTGATCAAAAGAAAAGAAGTTTAAAAAGAAGATTTTTTGGTGATACTTCTTTAATTAAGGTTTCCATCTTGTAGTTCTTTTTAATCTTAAATTAAGTCCTCTCTGGACACGTGATGCTCTGCAGCTGTACTGGCTCACACCAGTGCGTTTTGTGTACAATATAAGCCAATAAATATATCAGGCACCAAGAGCAGTGCAGAGAACTTTTGCTCACGTATCATCCCAGGCTTCCCACTGCACCCAACATAAAATGTGCATGAATCTCTGGTAGCACATACCTCACGACAGATATTAACAAAACAAACCAAGCAAGCTCTGCTGCAGCTGCTTCGATAACGACCTCTGATCGCGCTGTCTGCTGTTCCTCTGCATTTCCATGCCCTGACAAAACATCCTTGCTGTCAAGCTTCTCAAATGTAAAATTCTCGCACAAGCCAAAATCAATCCGCATGAGAGTTTACAGGGGTAATTCCTGCCCTTCTCACACTTAATAACGCAAAAAGAGGAATGAATGGACATGAAGGCAACAACGGGAGCAGATGAAACATGCAGGCAATGCTTTGTTGTTGTCCAAAGTTGTTCATCTGGAGGAAAGCACAAAACATACTTTCAGGTGGCACAATGCCACACAACGCTTCCAGGTTAGCCATCTCAGCTCTCCTCTAACCTTTCTGGGTATCAGTGTGTTAAGCAAACTCATGTTTGCGAGCTCCTCACACGTTCCATGGGTTATTTGAGGACACTCACAGACGTGTTATATTCCTTTAGAGCAGTGTGGAGCAGGAAACATGACTAACTCCACGCTCCTGAAGAACCATATGGTTAACATCACTTAAGCAGAAGCCTTTCCATTGACTTCAAATATACTTTTGCTCATGCCCAAAAGGTTGAACAGTACCAAATTACCAAGAGTTCACTAAAAATAGAAGTTTCTGATTCTCCCATCTTCCTCCAAGTCCTCTTCCTTCTCTTCCTTGCTGTCCTGCAGCTATTGGGATTGAAATAGGTAACCAAACTCTTCCTCCTTGACAGAGCCAAGGCCCCTATTATTTATTTTAGTTACTTAAATGCTACAACAAAGGTGAACTTAGACAAATGATTAGAACTAAAATACCACATTCCAAGAGTAAAAGGCTGCCCACAGGATGGAAAGCTAATGGCTTTTTCTCTACAGAAAAGGCAAGCTCATCCTTTGCCAAGGCACCCCTTGGGGCAGAGAAACCAACACTCTGGAGCTCCCGGGTTTACTTCTCATTGATTTCTCAAATACAATTACCCAGCTTCATCCGTACAAACAAGATTTGTACCAATGAACAGGACAGCTCCTGAAGTCTCTGATTCAGAGCAGGAGTCTCCCAAGTTTAATGAGCTTTGAATCAAGCCAACATAAAGCACAGCTGAAGAGCTCCCTGTCTTGTGAAGTCCCTGTATACATCTGTCCAAGCAACTTAATACTGTCCTTGTCTCCTGCTCTGGCACACACTACATCAGCTCCAGGACAGTTCTTGGACTCTGATGGCAAAGGCTGAGCCCTACAGGCCCAGCTGCTCCACACGTGGGCAGACGCTGGGAGGTTTGGGTGCAGACAAGTTGCTGCCCTTATCAGGGCCACTCAGTGAGAGCATGCACATGAGGTGTGTGCTCAATCTCTGTTAGCCTGGCTATTGAATTTATTTAAGGAAAAGGAGCTGCTTCCACTTTGTTTCCATGACAACAATCCTAAGAATTTTGTCTTCATATACATGAGTTATTGCTTTTTGTGCTTCCATAGTCTAGGCAGGAAAATTAACATAATATGGTCTCAAGAAAGACAATCACATCTTCCTATCCTCCCAGTACTCCTACGGGCAGCAAATTCTTAGATTTCATTAACAGAGGTATAAATGGGTTGAAAAGCAATCCTCATTCCTACAAGTATTAACACTGGAGAGATTTAATTTCAGAACAACTTCAATTAAAGAAGATTCCTTTGATGTCCGTGTTTCTGTACGCACTCACAGAGAACAGCCTAGCTTAGAATTGCATATCTTTCCATTTTAGCCTCTAAAAGCAGCTTTCAGATGTTTATCCATCAATTATGGTCACTATTCACTCTATATTATTTCACCTCTTATTTATTGATGATGTGTTCAAAATGCTTTCAGTGCTACAAAAAATTAACTTTCCGTTGACCGTAACAGTCAAAAATCTCCCCAAGATGGACATTTCAAAGCAGACAGGGATGCATGGAGCAGAGAGGAAGTACTTGGGATATGAACACTGCTAGCTAAGTCTTGCAATTAGCTGAGCTAAAACTGTATGCACCAAAAGAAAAAGAAAAAAAAAAAAAACAAAAACAGAAAACAGAATAAGTAGAGGGCTAAAATTATCATTATTCAGCCCACACTTAAACACTTAAGAGCTGCTAACTGAGCAAAGTAAACCACTTTTACAGGAAAAAATAATATATATATATATATGTATGAGCATTCTTTTCCCAGTCTTGCCTCCTGAATTACAGAATCAGAGCCTCACAGCTATAGTGCTGTTAGCAACGCACAGAGATTATACCACAAATCGAACAAACACTGCAGCAATTTCACATCACAGCACAATGGGGACGCTTTTCTCTTGAAAACAAGTGACATGATGTGGTGAGTCAGATCTCCTCATGTGGTATGAATGGTTACAATTCCGCTGACTCCACTGGAAGGCTGAAAATTTGGACTCCCTACCAGACATTTTCATGGCTTTGACTAGAGTTGACTAGTTGACTAGTTTGACTAGAGTTGACTCACAAGGCGTAGCTGCCAGCTCTGATGGATTCTGGGTTCCTTTCAGCACTTCAAGATAGATGGGTTCATAAGCATGGCGTTTATGCTGTTATCAATATGCAAGTGAGCATACTAAATCAGCCAGAGAGCAATGAATTTTTTAGGGTCAGCTGAGCTGGAGAATCCAATTCTGTAAACAGGAGGGGCGCAAAGCTTTTTCTTCAGTGAGAAAAGAAAAAAAGAGGTGGGGGGGAAGCACCTGTTGAGCAAAGTATGGTCAAAATACTGCAGACACAGGAGAGGACACGGAGGGAGAGAAGCCCTGCCAGGTGCCGTGTGGCGCTTGCATTAACCGTCCTGTGTAACACACAGCTGACATGCACGGCTGGGCTGGCAGCCAGGGAGCTGGTCTGGGAGGTGACACTGTGAGAAATCAAGGAAAAAAGTATTCTAAACTAAAACTAATAATACGTTGTAGTAGTATTTTAGGTCAGCATGTTGCACCTTGAGCATCTTGCTCACAGAGGAAGAAAGCAAAAAAGGAAGAAGAAATAAAGAAAATTGAGAATAAAGACAAGGAGTAAACAGCCTCAAAGACCCCAAACAATTGGAAGAAGAATTTAGAAAACCCAGCTGGGGAGAGTACTGCACCCCAGATTCCACTTTAAAAAAAAAAATCAACAAGGAAAAACCAAGGCAAGTGCAACATCAGAGGAACATCAGCATCGGCGTACCGGTACTGCTGCTGGAGCTCCTAGGAACCCTTGTGGAGGATTAGTGTTCCTGCACCCCGCAGAGAATGACTGTGGGTGCCAAGGGAAGAATCCTCCCCAGGGGTCTGGTCTGTCCAGCGGTGTGGGCTGGCAGAGCAGAGGATTTGTTCTCCATTTGCAGGATAACCCCAAACCTAGCTGACCCATAAGACTCCACTGAAAGCCATGTATTCACTACTGATATCAGCATATTCCAGGACTTGGTGAAACACCTCCCCTGGAATGTTAAGACTAAGCAGAGAAGGCCACTGTGATCTTTATCACTACCAACAAGAGTTCATAAACACAAATTAGCGATGAAGTTAACCAAACTTTTCTGTAAATTACAAATACACAAGTCCTTCTTTGACGTGAGAGATGGAAACATTTCAGACAGACTGGAACACAAAACCTGGACAATTCCTGTGTTCAGACACTAGCTTTTATGGTCGGAATATATGTAAACAGAGTTGTCTGGGGTGGTGGTTAATCAGAACGACAGCAATCTGTGGAAAACATCAGAGCTTTCCAGTAACAAAAATAACAATTTCAACTCCAAAGCAGCAGCACTGGAGGCCACAAGATCCCTTCCCTGGATGCCGAAATTTCTAATCCCTGCTAAACAGCAGACTGGTGGCAATCACTAACTCATCATTAAGTCACTTTTTAATCTGATTTTAAAAAAATCGTAATAATGTAATCATTATAACTGAATATTCATCTTCCGGTGCACTGCAATCATACAGAAGATAGGAGATTTCCTTGACACAGTCTGAAAGATCAATTTGCAATTACAAACTTCTGATGGTACCAGCTAGGACATTATTTGTTTAAAAACACAGTTTTAGTTCAGGACACAAGGAAGGTCTCGAGTTAATTTTCGCTCCAAATTTTCCAGTCTTTCTAATTAGACACAAAAATGTGAGCACATCTTATAACTCCACTTGAGCAATTGAAGAGCACAGCAGATTACGCTGTAGTTAATCTTTAGAATAACTGTGAAACAACCGGGAACCATCGGTCTTGCATAAGAAATATGTAATTATTCCTCCCGGTGTGGAGTAAATCACAAGAAAAGAGTAAATGAGGTTCAAATAAAGAATCTGGGTCATTTACACAGCTGGGCCAGCAGATCCCACAAGGTCTGCACATGGAGAAATATGCGATTAATATCCCACTTAAGAGCAGAAGAGATTTGCTACAAAACAAGTCATCACTCAGAACACCGAGGAGGAAAGAACTTGGCAACCACTGCAGAAAAGGAACTGAAAACACAGCAAATGAGTGAGAAAGTCCCATAGGTTGTATTGAGAGAGGTCTGTTCGCTCTAACTCAACCTTGGCTCAAGTCCATGGGCTTCAGCTGGCTACTTCTGTGCATGCAGACCCTCTGCTAAGCCAGGCAAGCATGCCAGAGATCAGTAAGGCACTCAGGAATTCATTGTTATCATCTCCCTCTCTTTTATTAATTCGGCACCAATATTGATTTCATCCATCTCTATGCTCTTCAGAGAAAACAGTGTCTGAGTAAACAGTATTACATTTTTTAGAGGGTATGATTCTAACCTCTTACAGGAACGAGCAGTAACCTAGCCTTAAAGCCCACTTGGCTATAAAAAAAAGCAGAAACAAGAGATTATATTTGGTGATAACGCTCCCCATGGTTTGTCCTTGCTCCCTAGATGGTGATAAAAGCCTTCAGAAACTGCTCAATCTGTCCTGAGTTATCTCTGTCAAAATATCCCCCTCTGGTTATTATCAGAGCAAGGACACCAGCTTGCAGGAACCTCTGACCCCTTTGGTACTTCTCAGTCTTACAGCTAGGGGCATAAAGCACCAAGCTCATCACCAAGCTAATAAGCAAGTTAGACCCGCTGCGTAAGTCTGTATCTTCAAACCCAATGGCCAAGCAATCCTGGTTAGCACAGGGAGAAGAGATTCTTAACCTTCTTAACCAAGCACATAGACTCAATCCCAATCTAGCCTTAAAAATATTGGTATATCCTGGACAACACCAATAATTTCAAAACACAGGCAGCATGCTCTTAGAAGGAGTGGGGGAATATTAGGAATCAACTGGGAATTTATACAGCAATAATAAATGCACAAGTCATGAACAGGATCATCATTAGAGATCATTCTAGTCAGAAATGTAGGCGAATAAAACCATGCAAACCATCATTCTGAAGAGCAAGAGCCAAGGTATTTGGGATTTAAAAAATGATTAGGAAAACCAGGAAGAGGCAGGAACAGCTGGGCTTTTTTAAACTTCACTCAGTTCTAATCTATAGTTCTAATAATTCCCACTATTATTTTGAGACTGAAGAAAGTTTAATATTCAGTACATAATTGCCAAGCTATTTCCTATGTAACTGCAAGTTTTGCCTTGTATCCTCCATGAGGATGCTCCTATGCTATTTTCCTTTTTATATACCTTACCAAGACTGATTTTTCTGTTTAATCCCTTTGCAGTCTGCTATTTTGCTGTACAATGTTGCCTTGAGATGATCAATGACACGTTTGACATTTACATTTTATTGGAAAGAACGCAGATTGCATCTTTCTTCTGTTCCTAAAACATTTCCCCCATTCTCCCACAACACAGTTTTGGGGACAATAGTTGCATCCCCATCAATTTTCTTCAATTCATTATATACTTCTTTGAATACTGACTTTTCAAAGTTTAATATTTTTGTGCCACTACTCTTTGTACATATTGTAGCCTCATGAATATTTCAAATCCAATCGCATTATGATCACTCAACCTTATAAGCTCACCAGCATCTATCTTATTCATCATACAGGCCCTGCTTCATTTCCTGGGACTATGTCCAAAATATCCTCTGAGATTTTTTTTATTTTTATTTTTTACTTGCTTATATAAATTATAAGAGAAAACAATCTCACGCTACCACATGTATCTTTTCCCAGACATTAAACAATTCTTATTCCAGGCAAACTTGAAGTAATTGAAATCCTCTGTGATCAGTGCTCCATCCTTTTAATGAGTCTCCACAAGTGCATAAATATTTCTTCATTTTCCTGCTCACCCTCTCATGAATAACATGCTTATGATCATATCCTTAACCATTTCTAGACTGTATTTTACCTCCAATATCTGCTTTTTTCTTAAAATCCAATCATCCTACAGGCCCTTCTGTTTTTTCCCTTTGTCCTGCTGCTTACCCCACAGCCAAGCTCTAGCCATAAAATTCTGCAATACCTCATTAACTTACAGTCCTTAGAATTTCTCAGCCACCTAATTTGCATAGAGTTTCACCTCTGGAAACCTGCAAAATAAGGATGCAGATTTAAAGGTCTCTCCTCTTATCACAGAAAGCTGTTTAGATCATTCTGAATGCACTACAAGTTTTTGAAACGTCGAAGGGCAGGCAACGAGAACATCCTGCAGTTCTTCCAGCAGACTCGAATAGTTACTGCTTGCCACAGAAACTGGTCTGATTTCAGTCACTAGCGTGACTTGCAGAGCAGGGGTTGTTTGGTCTAGCCCACTAAACTGTCCTTGAAGCAGCTGCAGGTGCTAAGGAACCTAGCAGGTGTAAAGGTTGCCACATCCTGGCTTTGCACTTCTTTCTCACCTCCAGGAACACAGGCTCCTTCCAGCAGTAGAGCCAGGCTGGGACTGCTGCCATCCCTAGCGTCTGGCTGGTGATGTGAAGCAGGAACCCGACTGCTCCGTACATGCATGGTAAAAGGAGCTCAAAGTCTCTTTCATCAGGCTGAGAATCTGGCCACAGCAATCAAGTTCATACGTGAATAAATATGCCCACAGTAAGATCAAGTAGCACATCAGTTATTTCCAGAAAATGACGTTATCATACCCATCTGCCAAAGTCTCTGTCTGTTAGCCAAGAAGAGCTGGCAAGAACAGATGAAGAACTGGCCAATTAATGAACTTCTCTGCACACATCTGGTGAAAAAACAGTGAATATTTTACCGCCTGCACAGCAGAGAAACAGCTCCACTGGAGAGCTAACCTCAGCCACGTGAGCAGCAGCTCCCAGCACAGACCGTCCAAAGGACGGGGTGCAAAGCCCCTCTTTGCTTGAAAATATTTTTCACTCCTTTATTTCTTCTGTAACTCGGAGTTAAGATCCAGCAGCTCTCAAAGTTAAAATCTAATTGTAGCACATTAGCTTGGGATTTTGCTTTTTATGCTAAGTGACAAGAGCCCAAGTCCATACTTGCATCAAAGATCTGCTCAGCAGGAGGGAGCTGCAGAAGGGAGCCCAGAATTTCAGGATCTAATGTTTTTATATGGATGTCTGAAAAAAATAGCTCAGTCCACTATAGGTAACAAAGCTTTGGAATATTCTCACCTTCCAGAGGAAACAGGCAATGAAAGCTGAAACATCTCCTCGCATGGTGGCTGTGCAGGAAGCTAGTAAGACAACAGGGGAACTGCTCTCCTTTTATATATGCTTTCTTTAAGAGAAAGACAATGTCTCATCTTGAACTGACACAAAGTAAAACCCTCCAAAAGAACCCTGATCCAAGTAATGGAGAATAACGTCCGTTTGTGAACAGTACACGCTGAGGGCAAATAAAACTATTTGCTTAGATAGTTCCTATAGCTTCATTTGCAATTTTAATCCCATTGGGTTTCTCTAATTAAAATCTGATGAATTTTCAAATGATGCTAACATCCTCGACAGCTCATATTCACTGGGGGTCTCTGACTCTTCCACACAGCCCCCAGTCTGTTACCCCTCAGTATCAGTCATTAGAAAACACTCATCGAGATCCAAATCTCCAAGCTTACATATAAAATTAAGGTCAGTTACTCTCAAAGCTCTTGGCTGTTATCCTAATATGTGTGAAGTCACTCCTCTCCAGAGCTCCTCCATTCTGGGGAGGGAGGGAAGTAAGAACAGGCAGCAACATGGGACTATTTGTAAGCTTTTCATTTTCACATCACAACATTTCCCAGTCCAGGGTGAGAGTTTTCTCACGCATCTCTGCAGCACCTGCATACACTCAAATACACAAAATTGATGAGAAATAATCACCCAGATGTCCTTTTTTAGTTACCACATTCCCCGCAGCTCAAGGTCTCTCTTTAAGCCTCTCAGCAGAGAAACTACTGTTCACTTTGTTTCTTTTCTTAAATAGCACTCAAAGCGTTAGCCCAGCCTTTCTGATATGCTTTATTTGCATACAGAGGTAGTTCCGTTTCAGCAGCACAGAAGTCATCACTGCACATTGTCTGTAAAGTGCTTTCTGGTCCTGCACGATGAAAGTCACTTAATGGCAGGCTATTAATAACAACAACGGGTGGCTTGTGTCACTGGGGTTTAATCTCGCTCTTCTACGTTCCTCCTTTAACAAAAAATAACTAATCCAATCATTGTTATAGAGGCAAGATAAAATAAGAAAAATTATGTTTGGGGAAAGACTACACTAGATGCAACAATCTCACAAGGTAAGTGAGGTAAGCACTTCTGTGCCTGAAATAAAAGCACAGGACAGCCCTGGGGATCCACGTGTAGCCGAACCACATGTAACCAAACCAAACAAGGCACCCTCCAGGCTCCTGCCTTCTGAAGGGCAGCACAGCAACACACAGCCTGCAGTCACCCTTACCAGGGGCATCCGCACCACATTTCACTCACTGAAGCTCGTGGTGCTGCTGTGCAGACACTGCAAACATAATGTCCTATTTAAACATTAATAATAATAAAATAAAGTAGAGATTTTAGGTAAAGTTTGTGTTTGAGGCTGTTGGACTGGCTCTCTGGACAGCAGTCAATTTCTCCATAAGATAGCATACAGCATAAAAAAGGCAGCTAGACTGCAAAAAGGTATTTGTTGGCTCGCATCCAGCTGAAACTAGATTTTGCTTTGGCGCCTAACATTCATCTACTGCAAACAATTCAGATAAACAATTATCCTACACATCTATTCCAGTTCAGGTGTCTGTTCCGTGTATATTTAGTCTAGAGGCTGTGCGAAGAAAGTTATTGATCCTTTTAATTGGTAAGGACTTTGCTAAGCGACAAAACTGTCCACCCACTTTCCCTAATTAAGAAAAATCCAATTACCACACACAAGTGTAGATTGTGAGACTGTAAATACCACCCATCAGTCTTCAGGAATTGGTACAATTGGCATATATGTTCCCAAACCATCTGTACAGCGAAGGAGTCATTAAAAATGACTTGTCAACTTATGTGCTAGTTTGTAGGACAGCAACTTGCCAGCAAGTACAAGCATTTGGTTACAGACCGAGCCAGAATTAGCTACTTCCTCATCGCATGAGTGATTGTGGCCGTAGAGAGTTTCTTGAGTCAGAAGCTGACAGTTCCCTATATTCAGGGGAGCAGCCCTGCAGATCAATCAGCTCCCTACAGCCCTGAAAGACAATGAAATGGAAAAGCTCAGAGGGAGCTGGAAATGGAGAACAGCACTGCAGAACACATAGGGTCACCAGCAGCTGCTAGAGGGGGAGCAGAGCGAACAAGTCCTCTCCCTGACACTGGAGATGACTTGAACATGTCACCTGTTGGAAACCATGTCTCTAAAATGACATGCAGTGGGGAAAAAGCCATGGGGAAGGAACAGATCTGCAATATGAAATCAGGGTTTGGGGGAAGAAGCAGACATTGCATTCCCGTGCAATGAAAAATATACAAAAGTCATGAAAGAAAGAACCTTAGTTATTGGCTTAGGTAATTTGTTAAGCTAACATGTAGATATATCTCCAATATTGATGGCGGATGCCATGCTTATTCTACAGTGATTAGCCTCATTTCTTTTGCAACAGTTAAAATTTGAACCCAATTCATTTCCTTCAAACACTGCAAGACTGTTCCATTACATGGCTGAATTTATCTACCTGACTGAAAAAAAGTACTTATTAAAAAAAACTCACCCCACATGGGGGATGCAGCCCCCCCACACCTCAGCCAAAGTCCACAGACACCAAGAGAAGTCCAGGCAGCGTATAAGTAACTCATGGGGCCTCATGTGCACTGTCCCCAGTATTGTTTAAACCCCTTATAATACATGTAATTATTACTCAACATATGCTGCTGTTCAAGGATGGTCTCAGGAGAGTGATTGGAAGTCAGCTGGGCAGAGGACTCTGGTGGTTGAGGTGGGCACCCAGAATCATAATTTATTTCCTTGCTGGCAGGCATTAACTGTTCCTTCTGCTGAAGAAAATATTCAGTAATGGAAATCCTGCCACCACCTTAATTATAACATCTCCAGCTTGATGCCAGATTAATGAATAGCAGTGGAATAACAATTTTTAAGTTTGACTGATGATATAAAGTAATGACTGAAATATGAAGACACCTGCACCCAGAAATGCCCCGGGTTTGGACAAAGTCTGTCCTACTACGTCTAACAAATATGACAGAGAAAAAGGAAGAGAAATCATTTTTTCTCTTCTCAAGTCACAATTTTTATTTCTTTATGATGATAAGGCATGGGAAACCACCAACATTTAAAAGAGAGTATTTTTAACCTGAAAATTGTTTGATTATCACGTCTTACTAAGAAATTGCAAATAGAGGACTGATGACACCAACAACCAAACATAAAAGCAGAGAACAATTATGCTAAGAGTGAAATAAGAAGGACATTTCAGACTTCACATTATAATTCTGGTTTACTTATTTGTTTCATCAGCACCAGCTCCTGCCAAAGAATGAAAAATGATTCAAAAAAAGGATTATACAGTAGAAATGAACACAGGCACACACTCCTCTCCTTGAAGTAAAATCAGACAAAGACAACATTAAAAAGCTTTTCCATGTTCGAAGGACAAGTCCAGCAAAACTAAGGAAGATCAACTACTCCAGATATATCTATGGTCAAGAACCAGGAAAGGAAATAAACAAGCCCTTCCAGCTCATCTTTATGCATCATAAAACAAATTAAATTAGGTTTTTGTTCACTGTGTTGTGCAAAAAGTAATTTTGTCAAGAGTCATCGTGATAAAGTCAGGCTGCTTCTCAATCGCTGCACAAACAACTTTTTTTCTCAAAGGTTATCTTCCAAGGAGATTTAAAATACAAATATATTTATATGAAGATTTATATGAAGTTTATGCCTTTCATACCTAACATGTCTACTTCAAATGTGCTGGGATGCTAAATCTACCAATAGTGTTCATATTATTCTGTTTTATACATTGTATTAAAATTAAGGCTGCAGGAATTTTCTCACTGACTTAAGACCAAGAAAAGCAGTATAGTGCTTGTGACTACAAGCAAGATTAAAAAGACACCTTGCAAAAAAAATAAAAATAAAAACTAAAAAATCTATGCATATAAATGAGATGTTTGTGTATTAGCCTGTGTTTTTGTGAATATGATAGAATAGCAGATATCAAAGGAATACTTACAAGTCTTCAGTAAAGCCAGAATACTAGAAGTGAAGGTACTCTGATAGTGCTTGAAAAACTTAAATTACAAGTTTTTCCATTGCGACAGACTCCTCAGGAAATTCTGCTTCCATGTTCACATAATGAAACACAAGCATACAAAGTTATGCCTTTTCTCCAGAGAATAACATTTTCAAAAATTTGCTTCATTCTTTATGTAGATACATTTTATGTTTATAGAGTAGACACCTTCTCCTGACAAGCACTAACTGCTATTCTAGCCATAATCAGAGGGCTAAAACAGTTGTCACGTTTTCAACAGAAATGTAATATTAGATGCAGAAATGCAGGACCAATTTTCAAGATGAAAGCTATGCTGGTAGAAATGGATTGGCCCACATACATACATATATATATGACTGTAGACAAGTAAGATTGATGGATCTATATTAAGCCATTGCATTTTGATGGTAGAATAGAAATATGCCAAATGATTGAGAGATTACTGGGAAAATGTACTTGCAAAAGAAGCTTGCAAGAGAAACTTCTCTCCAAGAGAAACTCCTACCATGTAAAGGTGTCTGGGAAAAAGTTTAAAAGACAAAGTTGAGTAAGCATTACAAAAATTAACGTGAATGAAGTGGTTTATCAGCTTCAGCACAGACTATGAATTAACTGCACTTCAGCACAATGACCTAGCAAGCCTTCCTTCTAAATCAAACTTCTCTCTTTCAAAGGGATATTCTTGTGCAGACTTTTTTCTAACCAAAGTCTTTACTAGGTTAACAACAGATGTTCTTTAATATGCTAAACATTAACTCCATACTTTACGATAACTCATTTTAAACAATGCAATTGGAGAGCCAGGGCATACATGTAAGGAAGAACAGCAGCCAAACTCTCTCCAGCTGAAACACTACTAAAGCACAGCAGAATCACCCCAAGGATGCATGCAGCCCAGGTGGTGTTTCTGCAGTCTCTCATCCATCAGCTCAGTCCCTGTGGATCATTTCCTAGGCTAGATGGCAGTCTACTTACTACAGGAACAGAAATTGATTTACTTTGTTACCTTCCTTCTCACAGCTAGGCAGCACTGGATTGCTTCTCACAGGGGCATTAAGAAAAGCTTCCTGGGAACAGAAGACCTCAGCTGATGATCACTCTTCTCTGATCCTACAAGCTTGTAAAGGCGAGGCACCACACAACCTTTCGGAGGAACTCTCACCTGTCACTTAGGATGTTGCTTGACAAAATGTGAGGAAAAGAAAGACTCAGCCAGAAATTCAAGCGATACTGACAGCATAGCACAAATTTACCCTCTGAGAAGATATATGTTGTCAATTGAGCAGGAGTCAAAAATGCTACAAAATATAAATCAAAGCTTACAGCATACCTAGTGCAACCACTGAAAAAAACTCCAAATGCCTCAAACAACCCAAAAGCATCTGGAAGGTGCCATTACCTATATAGAGTGAAAGACCTTTTAACGAATATACTGATGCCTTTACTAACTTAATATCAACTCATGACACTTTCCAGAAGAAAATTCAAGGCCACACTTTCTTATTTTCTGTCCAGATGGGTGGCACAGATTTAGATAGACAGATCAAAGACCTAAAAAAATTATATTAAATGATTTTATGCAAGTACCATATATTTACGTTGACTTATAATATTGAAATAATCACTAGAATACTACGGGGTCATTTAAGAACTTAACACGTTCACCATAGTGAGAGAGAAACTGACCAACACCCATCCGTACCAGCTCAGGACAGAGCTGCCTTTAGCTGAGCTGCACCAACTCACGCAAGGTACGTGCAGCCCCTGGCCGTGGTTCTCAGTACCTGAGCTGCACTAACACTGGTGGCGAAGACAAAACTCTTTTCAGAGAAGTTGCAACAAGCACCAATTTACAGGTTCCCTTTTCCAAGGTCTTCACACCATTACCTTCACATTTCTGCTCTCCACTTTTGCACCTAATTATATCACAAATGTATCTTTTCCCAAATCCAAATTTGATGGGAGAGGATTAACATCTTCCATGAAAGCACTGCAAATACCTCAGCATGTATATATTTTCCTTACCACTAATGGCCATTCCTGCTACAGAACAGATTCAAAACAAAAAGTTAAAACCACTTCAAAAAGTCAAAACCATTTAAACTGTAAAAACAACAACAAAAAAATAACCCCACAATCCTTACAACGTAAAAAGCACGAGGATTTGAGACCTCTGCACAGTATCTCAGAGAAATGCAGTGCACATTTTCTGATTCCTCCCTCACAGACACTGGAAGTGAGAACTCTGCTGCCAAAGCCTCTCCTTGTGACTGCAGCAGCCGGTGCCTCCTCTGGGTAACATTCAGCCCAAGTGAAACCAAGTGTCACAGGTTCTGACCTTCAGCAATGCTTCTGCTCTAATTAAGAGAGCATGATACTGGGAAGCAGAAAGTATTGTTTTGTTTGCAAGAAATGAGCTGTTTCCTGAGAGAGTAGCATTTTTTCATCTCTCTACATCTAACAGAATAAACTAAACTATGAGCAGCATGTTTGTAAGGTAATTGCAACTGACGGTTAACAAGCAGAGACAGACAAGGGTTAGATTTATCATTTGAACTACACATTGTACTTCGCATACACAAAGCCAGGAGGGCCCCATGTCATTCCCTGGCAGGAACTGGCCTGCCCCCAGACTGAGCAGTTAAGTACCCCAGTGTCTGTTAACACTATTTTGCCTTTTTTTTTTTTTTAATCAACAATTTTTCTACTCTAGTCCAAGATATTTTTGCCTCCAGCTGACATTCAGTTCTAGAGACTTCTCTCTTCAACAACCCATTCCTGCCTTGCACAACACTCCTGCCATTATGTCTGCTTTTGGCCAACAATAGGAAGAAGTACAATGCAATATAGATGATGCAATCTAGAGGTTAATAACTCAACTTTCATAAGAAGACTATAATGCCTGAGATCTTTCTTCTGCAATTGTGTTTTGGAATTAGATCATTTAATTCAGTAATTGTTTGCTGTAGGATCAATAATACTGGAAGGAGTGATGCATACATGTAATTTTTTTCTCTTTACATTTGCCACTATTAGTAGGTCTACTGTTGAAAGCTTAACAGTGAAGAGACAAAGAGACAAGGGAGGTGAGCTGAAGAGAAAAGAAGTTGTAGCATTCCTGAGGGTCTGATTTTGGGAAATGAGCCCTGAAATCCCACCGGTATGCTGGAATACACAGCCCTGGTTTTATTTGTACAGAATAGTCGTTACCCAGCTGAACAGACAGAACATGCAAAATTTGCAATCATCAGTTACAGGCCCATCTAAAACTAATGGAAAAGACTTAGGATTATTCAGAAGTTTTAGCATTGCTTCCCTTGAAACCTGAGGAGAGTGTCCTGTAGGTTGTTGGGGAATTACTGTGCTTCCACCACACATGCAGCCAATGCTGGAATTCACACGATGATTAAAGTGCTGTGTAGGTTTTTCCAGCTACGGAAAAACCTACGTTTTTTCGTAACCTATGGTTTTTCCAGCTATGGAAAACCTATGTGTAGGTTTTTCCAAGCAATGGCTACAAGGTGTCTTCAACAATTACAAGGACTGCAAAGAACTATTTAAACCCTGATGATATTTAAGGTAACAACGTATAAAAAAATAATAATCTAGGTACCAAAGCTGAGAGCTCCTGCTGCTGATGGTTTCTCCTTTTTCTTTCTCCCTCATCCCCATGTACCCCAGTAAGCAGCAACAATGTGCTGTTCACCTGGATTAAAAATAAATTGCTTACATCAAGTGTGGAACGGAATGGTAAGCATTTCTCCTTTTCCTTTTCTTCTCATTTCTTTCCTGCTTTTAGTAAGACTAGAGTTCAGAAATGATTCTAGTACCAAACCTTATGAGCCTTTATTACAAATGGCAGACGAATTTCTTGCCAAACTATACCATGCGCACCTCTTGATAAGCATTCAGTTTTTGCTTGGCATTACCTTATGTACGAAGCAGCTGACAGGTACCATTTTTATTATCCTGGCCTCAGTAATCTAATGAGATAGATCACCACCTGCTGCGGTACACCGCACCAGTTGGAATGAGACCATCCCTGGTCTGGCATTTTTGCGTGTTCAGAAATTAGATAGGCGATATTGTTCCGTATAGAAAAACAGAAAGCAAATTCAACATCATTATAGAGCATTTGAGGAGGATAGCAGGGGGCGTGAGGGGATGTTCCCTTTCCTTTCGAAAGCTTTCTGCATAAAGCCAAAACAATCAAATATATATTACATTAACTTTGTGAAAAGAACCCTCAGAGATCCTTTTTTAAAAAATATCAATTTTTAAAAAGCAAGTCACAAATGGAACAATTATTTTGATAACTTCATGCAAACAACAAAAATACAGCACTACTAATCCACAGCTAATACAAACTCCAATAGCTCTGCTACAGACTTTAATATTAGGGAATTTGAGTTCTTCACCAAAAGAGAAACAAACAGAAGCATAGAGGAATCTCTACACTACATGACAGTACATGGTCCAGTCGGGTTTCCCTGCAGGAAACTGAAGACAGCTTGTATTAATGAAAATAATACCTCTGGCTGACTGATGTGCCACAGCTTTAACGCCCCAAGAGCTGATTTGCCAGTCAGACCCAGAAAACTGCCTGTAGTGGTGGCTGGGCTTTACTGCAATGCTCTGCATGGGCTTCGTTTTCACCCACAAATCATTTCTCTACCTTAACATTTCAGTCTCGCTTTGTGGTTTGCTTCTACCAAAATCAAAACCAACTTCCTGGACTGAGTCCAAACCAGACCTCAGGAAGTTATTACCTTTGTGCTGGAATACTGTCCATTGCTGAAAACACTTTGAATGAAAGAAACAGAGAAGGGATACTGCATGCAGAAGGCTCTTTGTTTGGGAAGAATGGATGTTGAGGATGGAAACAAAGAGCTTGGAGTCAACTTTTACTGGAATGGTACAGCCATTTTGTTGTAGCCTGGTCTGCATCAGCAAACAGCTTCTGTCTAAGTGACTATATGGATGCTGGACTAGTACACATTGCTCTGTGCTGCCACAGAAATGGGTTTTCTGTGACGGTGATGGTTTGGTTCTTCTGAAATCTTTAACACTAGGCAGAAGGCACAGAGACAGTGTGTATTTGTGCATACACACACGTTTTTCTGAGCTGTTAGAAGGGGCAGCAAGTAAGGCGCTCAGTGACATCTTTCATCTTGACCAATTACTCATCCACGTTTGTGAAGCTCCTTCAACAAATGCATCCCTGTGCACCCTCTAATGGGAATAAATGTAACTAAATTACATTATCAACTAAACGCAAGGGCTATAGACTACTAGGAAAAATGAAACACAGATATAATAATATTAGAAAACAGCAATGAGCTGTGGAGATTTTTCCATTCAAGCTGTAGATTAAATAATAAACTCAGCCATACAGTTTTTCATCTTTCTTACCCCTGAAGTCTTCCTGGCCCCTAACTCGCAGAAGACCAAAGTAAGGAATTCAAAAAGCCAATTCATAGGCTGCTCATCTGTACTCTGAAAGACCAGCAATGAACAATAGCCTTTTTTTTTCTATCTCAGGTAATTTTAAGCTTGTAACATGCTTCATTAATGATAGTGGTTAAAGCTGTGCTATTGAGGGGGGAGTTCAACCAGCTCATTGAGGACATCAGTTTCCACCTGACAGACTGGCTCCTCCACGAGCACACCACAGCTGAACCATACTTGGCAGCAGCAATCCGAGTCTGAAGATTTGGGCTTGAATCAGAATAAAACACGCTAACAGTCTTCATGGTTAATCCATGAAAGCCCTGCACCGTTAACATTTTCAGCACAACCTTCCTTCTGTTTAATCACTTCTTTCTCATCTCTCCTCTCTTGCAAGTATAAATATTGAGGAATAAAAACTAATGTTATAAAATAATGAAAGCACATTTCTGTTTCCCTGCATTAGTGTCGAGCCTTCAGTAAGCAAAAGGAGAGATGGGAAGACCAAGAGACAGGCAGCTGGTGTGAAGCACTTTGCAAATTTGGAGAAGGGAACCTTGTAGCCCTGTAATGGGCTGTGATACGACAAGAAAGAAAACAGGGAGGGTAATTCAGTTCAATTTGGAAGAAGAGGAAAACAAAGCACAAGAAGAAAGATGAGCTTTGCTGAAACAGCATGGGGCTAATAATGAACACTTGTTCTATTCTTTTTAATTTAAATAAATGCAGAGCTGTCCAGTCCAAGCCTCTGAGGAATTCACGTGCAGTCACCACTGAGATGAAAAGCAGACATCCCTCATCCACGTACATATAATTCTAAGAATGCAAATGCATGGCAGGATTTCTTGTGGCAGGAGCCCCACAGGCAACACTGGGAGGAATGGATGGGCAACTCTCCAGCGCTTGCCAAACATCCTTCCATAAAATAAGTGATGTATTTTTTATCTTCCTGTGGGGGCAAAATCTGTTGCCTGCTATTGATACTGATATATTGCCAGATCCTCCTGTAAGCGACACATTATGTCACAATGCTGTGACCTATTGCTTGCAGATATAAAGTAAGTGCCAGCAAGACACACACAGACTGGATCTTCAGATACATTTTAGCTTTAAATTGACATCAGCATGTTGCTGTGCACATTAATATGCAATCATTGTGGCAATTATCTTCCTCCAAGGGCCTAAAATTAGAAGCAAACACTACCAAATGTTGTTTTCATACAGGGTTGCTACTCTGTCTCCTCTGTTTATCTTCCTGTAGTGAGATTTACGCTTTCTCAAACCCCATGGCAGAAATCCCAGAGGGATTTTAAGAGCACAAGAAGTACAGAACAGACTGAACTGTCTGATGGAAAGGTGATATGCAATGCACTGAAGCAGATTTTCTGGAGCCCCTTGTCTCCCTTGATTGACAGCTGGTGAAAAGTATACCACAGGCAGACTTACCTTTAAATCACAATTGTCTGCTCAAGCAGAAACAACATTGACTTGGATCATTATGCGAATCTGTCAACTTCTGTTTCTGTATTTTCTATTTTCCACAGCTAAGTTCAGGTTTCCCAGTGCTGTCAGAGTCTACACCATTAATACAAATAGCTAGTTACTTTAATCTTTCATCCCATAATAGTTGTGATGTTGGCACAGTTTCACTGTACACCTCAAATTTCAGTGACACGCTGCATCTTGGCCATCTTAGGCCCATTGGGCTGAAACTGAGGAAACAAACCGCCAAACTCCAGGCAGTTTGGAAGGAGTCTTCCTTATTGTGTTTTGATTCATTTTTAACCAAACTCTTATTTTGCCTTCCCTACAAACCAAGTCAGGGTGGGGGGAACACTCCAGCTAGCAAAAGTATGAACAGGAGATCTGCTGCTTACAGCGTGGAGTAACTGGTTTTAATATTTTCAAAAGCATGAAGTTCATCTTCAGCAAAATAACTATGGCACATGCAAGAGAGATACCAAGCATTATCCAGTATGGACAGCTCCTGTATTTTAAAATAACTGTTACAGACTGCTTTACATACAAAAGTTGACCCAGCTGTAGGGCAGCTCTTTTTGTAGAGGGACAGTTTTCCCTCCCTGGCAGGTAAGATTCTCACAGCTTATTTCCAGATTTTTGCACAGGAAAATCATCACTGTCTTCCTATGAATTATCAAAAGGAGAGAAAAAAGCTAAAACATAAACCCAGTCTTCATTTACAAAACACAAATTGTCTTTTGTGTTGGAGCGCAGGCCAGCTCCCAGACTCACTTCCTCTAGACTTCTGCTTCATCTTTCCTGAAGTTACTTGTACTGCTTTATCCATTATTCATACCACTTCATCACCCCCAGGCCCAAGTTACATACAAATGTTGAGTATGACACAAACACATGGTCTCTCTTGTGAGTAAGAGACAACCCACACCAAAACGAATTTACACCCGGAACAGACAAGAGCAGAGGAAAAGAAGCATCTTGCCTGTGCAGTTCTAATTGTACAGGTTTCTAGTGCATTTTGCTCTTCGTGGTTGTACACTGACCTTTTCCACCTTTTTTTCTGTACCTCATCCATGCACCTGCAGTCCAATGTCAGATGGCATCAGAGCAGAAGTCTCTTTTTTCATTTTGGAGAAAAAAGATTATTAGACTAGTAACTGACCTTCCTACCCCTGTGCATCAACCTGCTAGAACCTGTGGCAGGCTGCAGGGTGGTTCCGATATCCTCCTTGCCAGGAAAGCACCAGTGCAAGGGCCTGGTACAGTCCCACTTGCATTCACGTTGGGTACCACGCTGCTCTAGTATGCTAGAAAACGGGACTGGAGGTCAGAGGAGGAAGGAAGAGGGCACACGAGTCTTAAGGGGCTGGAGAAAGAGGTTAATCAAAAGCCTACATGAAGTGCACGTCCGCTGGCTGACAATAACTGCGATGAATACAAATATTTGAAAAGTGTAATCACCAAGAAAAAGGAAGCAAAGGTTTGTTTATGGTGATTCATGATGCTCAAATACCAAGGCAAAAGGACTCTCTGCAGAACACATTAGGTGGGCACAATTTGGAAGGAAAGGATGAGGTTAATGGAAAAAAAATAGGACAAATTGAAGAATAGAAAGAATTGAAGAAAGAAAGGTAATTAAGTCTCATATAGGCAATGAAATTTAGAGGTAGAATAGCAAAGTGGTAAAGGTGTTCTTTTTCAAGACAAAGAGTAGGTAAAAGAGTGCCTACTTGTCCATCCCCTCCCCAAAGTATATAGCTTGGAACTGTTTCACGGGGGCAGAAGATGATCTACGGAACATTTGCCCTCTCTCCCTTTTGTAATGCTATTAACTTCAGAAAAGCAACTTCCCAGACTTCTTCCCCCAGAGATCATCGAGCTCGCAGCCATGACACTGAAGTTCCTTCTCCGCTGAAATGAGAGCCACATGATAGGCCCAGTTCTGGTCTCACTTTACGTAAAGGAAATCAAAGCCAGTCCCTTTGAGATGCAGAGGAAACACACTGGAGCAACAGCAGAGCCTTTTGATTTCAGATTCCTTGCAGCAACCCCATACATTCCCCTTTTCCATAGTTTCTTTTTGCCCCTCCTAGACATAGAACTACTTACAGGCACTGTCAGAGCTGCGGTAAAAATCACTAACCCTGGGAACACAATGTTCAATTAAAATTAAAAACAATGCAAATGTTAAGAGCTCAAGCTAAATTAATTAGCCACTTCTTCCATTTCAAATCTACATTTAAATATGTAAACATTGCAGCACTCAAAGATTTATCTGATATAAAATGGGAACATCAGCAATTTCCTCTAGAGGGGCAGATGTTAAAGTCGTTCTTGTGATTTTTTTGCAGATGTTCCCCTCCCAGCATGTTTAAAATGGGATTTCGATCTCATTTCTGAAAACTCCACATTCTCATACCAAAACACAGACAGCTGATACAGGCTGTGAGCACACTGTGATAACCATACCAACAGCTAGGAATAGAAGAGGAAAGGACTTTTGCATCCACAAGTATTCACAGCAGGTTCCCACCATGCTACGGAGTGGGCTATACCACACCCCAGCTTCTGTAGTTGTTCTGGTGTCTTTAAGGAGATAAATTTATCACCTCCAAACAGATTAAGTTCTGGGGTTTATTTTTCACATTACAAAAATGTCAAAAAGCCTCAGAGTGCAAGGTCTCCTCGCTCCAAGTGCTGCAGTCTCTCACTAGGAGCTTGCACTTGCCTCAGGGAGCTTCCAGGATAAAGAGATAAGAAGGTTAAAGGCATCCCCATAGGGGAAAGGGACAGGTTCTTGCAGATTTCAGATTGCTAACCAGAGTCAGATAATGTTATTATCAGAGCCATTGCTACTTAACAACACAGAGCAAAGGCAGCGGCAAGCAGCCCATCCGTTATTGCTCTTGCAGTCCAAAACAGGGAAAACAACGACCTTTTGAAGCAATGAGAGTGTCCTAAGCAAAGCAAACAGCACTCGAAGAGACGTACTTCTCAGCAGACTCAGGGTCTGACACACCTGCAGCTACATTCACCAGGAATATTATTGAAGTGCAGGAAGGCAGCGAGTGGAGACCAGGTGGCAAAGCTTTGAGAGAGGAGAATCCACAAGATCATTTGTTTGCTTCCCATTGCCTAGCAGCTCCCAAGCACTGCAGCAGTCAGAACAGGGCTAGGTAAGACATCAAGACAGAAATGTGTACAGGAGAAACTACTACAAATCTGAGAGAAATAGGACTGTGCATTTCCTAAGGGGAAGTTCAGGAGTGAAAAACGGTTGTCTGTTGTAGTAAAAGTCTGATTTTCTATAACCTCCTGTGTAGCTGGAATCAGCCTGGATCAAACGGTCCTATTTGGTCTCCTGTGGGTGTTTAACAAGCAGATGAGGGACACAAACGGAACAAGAAGCAGACTGGGAAAAAGACATCCTACCAAGTGACATCTTTCCTCTCCTTCTTTGTTGCTGCTTAAGCCTGCTGGTAACAAGCTGATGAACATAATGGAAGCAACAGCACTGAAGGGAACAGAAGAAATACAGCAGTTTTCCTACAGGCACAGAAAGACTTCCACAGCTCTTGCCTACAAAACCCAGGACTCCAGCACCCTGTGACAGCTTAGTATTTTACAATCATACCACACATATTGTGCAGACAAGAAGTGTCAATTTATTAGAAAATTAAAAATGAAAACGCAGAAAGGTGAAAAGGACAGACAACTTCATATTAATCTCATTTCTCTACATCTTTTCCTAAGCCTTTCTTCTTGCAATGTCACGAATGGCCAGGAAATTGGAGACAAGGTGAAGTGGGGGGTAAAACATGCTGGAAGATGCTCTGAAAAAGATCAGTTTAATATTTTGGTATCCAGAGATAAAAGCCTACAAAATCCACTGTGGGATCATCTCAGCAGGTAATTACAGGCAGAGCTGCTGAGACAGAGGGGTTTAGTAAGCTAAACAACTTTCTTCTGCTGCTTGCCCTCCAGCCAAAAGTGGGTAAACGGACATGGACCTCTAAACCCTGGGTGATAAGTTTTCTTCCCTTTCTTCTTTTTTTTATTTTTTTTGTAAATTAAAAAGCAGACATGGTGTATTTTTTTTCATTGTCATCAGTTTAAAACGGGACACACGTGCTCAGTGCACACGAAATGGATCAGATGGCAATCACCCAGCAAACTGGAGTCCTGCTGCAAGGCAGACGGAAACCAGTGCCCGGAAAAAGAGGAATGATGTATACCTTTTGTCTTTTCTTTTCACTAACATGGCTGGCACAGTTCTTCCAAAGAAGTGTTATTTTCTGGGCCATCATTAAAAACTTTCTTCCAGCTGAAGAAGAAAAAGGGGAAAAGGTCTGTGGACTCTCACAAGCTCGGCAAGGCCTCCTGCTTCACAGAGCTCGCCCCCAGGAGGTCCCTCCCCTCCTACTGCTGCTCATTAACACCACCGCTGGCATTTAAAAAAAATGTTTTCCCCTCTAATCTCTGATCTCATTTATCTTGGGACTGAAGTTCTAACACGGAATTTATCACATCAGAAGCCTTATTTCCCTGGCAACACACTGATACAGCTACAAATATCGAGGAAGAGACAATAAGCTCTGACTGGAAAACAGAACTGTATTTAGAGAGAAGCGGTGCCCTGCATAAAGCTTCCCCACCTGACACCCAAGCACTCTCACTCCAGCTTTAAAAAAACTTCTCCAAACTCATTTCCTCCCTCTGCTTTCTTTCTCTTTGCCTTGAGCGCAGCAGGTGCGGTGCAATTTGGGAACTGGCAGCCTGAAGCAATCTTCTCAGGGAATCCCCCGTGGCCAGTCCCCAAGCACAGTCCTTCACCGCCACTGCAGGGTGTGGGGGGAGCTCGCTGCCGGCACCGCCTGAAAGCATCTGGAGGTGAACAGGAACATGCAGTGTGCCTCCTTCATCCGTCTCCCCCTCAGTCCATCAGTGGATCGAGCCCTTGATCGGGTACGAGTGACAAGAAATTAATTTGTCAGGTCAGTTCCTGGCCATCCGTGACACCTTGGGGACCAAAGCGAGGTGGTGTGCATACCCACCCTGGCAGCCATCCTGCAGGAAGGGGTGTATAAAATAGCTGCCATACTGAAACTGAGGCTTTGCCATTCAGGTTTCAGAAACTGCTGTTTCTGAAAGCACAGCCGGGGTGGGAGGGATGTCAAAAGCTGTGTAGAGGAAAAGGATCTGGGGGTGCTGATTGATGCTTGCCTGAACATGAGCCAGCAGTGTGCCCAGGTGGCCAACGGCATCCTGGCTGGTATCAGGAATAGTGCAGCCTGCAGGACCAGAGAGGTGATCGTCCCCCTGTACTCACTCTGCTCTGGTGAGGCCTCACCTCGAGTGCTGTGTTCAGTTTTGGGCCCCTCACTACACAAAGGACATCGAGGCCCTGGAGTGTGTCCAGAGAAGGTCCACGAAGCTGGTGAAGGGCCTAGAGCACAAGGCCTGTGAGGAGCGGCTGAGGGAGCTGGGGGTGTTTGGTCTGGAGAAGAGGAGGCTGAGGGGAGACCTTATTGCTCTCTACAGCTACCTGACAGGAAGGTGTGGGGAGCTGGGGGTCGGCCTCTTCTCACAGATAACTAGTGATAGGACTAGAGGGAACGGCCTCAAGTTGTGCCAGGGGAGGTTCAGGTCGGAAATGAGGAGACATTTCTTCTCAGAAAGAGCAGTCAGGCACTGGAACAGGTTGCCCAGGGAGGTGGTGGAGTCACCGTCCCTGGGGGTGTTCAAGAAGAGGTTGGACGTGGTGCTGAGGGACATGGTTCAGTGGGTGACGTTGGTGGTAGGGTGATGGTCGGACCAGATGAGCTTGGAGGGCTTTTCCAACCCTAATGTTTCTGTGATTCTGTAAGAGAGCTGGCTGTCCAGCTCCTGTGGGGCTCCCAGGCAGCCCTGGGCCAAGCCCCCCAGGTGCAGTCAATCTAAACGGAAAAATAAATGAGACCAAGGCTGCCCGAGTGCCTTCTCTGGAGTTTTACAAAAATAACTCAGTTGTAATTGGAGAAACTGAGACTCGTGGAACATTTTCCTTCCCACCAGGCAGATGAATCTATGATTTGTATTCTCTGATTTTAAATGAGATTCTCACACATCTTCAGTGGATTTGATTGATACTACACACAAGGCCACTCAGTAAAATGACACAGTGTAGATCAAAGCATGAAAGATAATTTTCCCTGAAATTTATGTAGCTAAGGGTAAGTTATGACTCTTTGTTTCACAGTTTATGGAACACAATTTCATTTAAAGCCTAAATCTGTCATTTCAGCATTGTTTATCAAAATGCAACCAGTACCCTGTCCCCCTAGAAGAACAGCATCAGGTCAAAGGTAGAAAATCAAACCAGTACAAAGACATTATTTCAAATATCTAACCATAAAATAAACTCATGGAGAATAGCTTGTGATTTGCATAAATTTTATCCACACATGATGCATTTAATACAAGCAAAAAGTAATTCATCTGCAAGTTAAATACCCACAGTGGCAAATGGTGCTGTAAAATTTATGATAGAAAGACTGCTTGATGTATGCCTAAAAATGCTACGAACTGCCTTCACCTGCTTGTATATTTCATAACTTTGTTTTATTCATGCAAGAGCTGAAAGATAATCCCAACAATGACCATTTTTAATCTTCTTTCTTCATTACCTGATTTTTGGCTCACAGGCACTTTGGGAGTAGATTTTTCTTCAAAATCATTTCACTGCCAAATTATTCTGTGCAACATAATTAAAGCCACACCATTTTTTTTTTTATTACTACAGCAACACCAGGTTGTTTGGTTCAAAGCATCATTACAAAAGCCCTGGCACTTTTTCTTTTGAATACGTGTGTGAAGCTGCATCATCACTTTGAGTTAATGTTTACAAACTTAATATGCTAAAGTGAATTTGGGAGAGATTTGAGAAAGAAAAGCAGAATAGTCATTAAAAGTGTGTGGGAAGAGAAGGAGGAGTGGAGACAAAAAAACAAAGGCAAAAGAAAACTATTCAATGCTCATATTTTAAGATTATTTCTGAAAACATTCCTGTAATTTTCATTAGGGACAGCTTTCTGGAGAGCAATAAATGGTTGTTACGTCAGTCACCTCAGCCCCGATGTCACTGAATTGGAAATCACATGCCAAAACCTGTCCTCCGTTATACCCACAGACACTTCAGTCCTGTGGGATTATCTCTGTGCTCAGCCCAGAGCTGTTCCACTAAAGCACACACCAGTCACATACATTAAGGATAAAGGTAGTCATTCATGTTCTGTTCTTTCCTAAAAGCAGGGCCTTGGATCACTGCAGGATGCCTGCAGATCTTCGTTGCATTTAGGTCATTTTCATAGCTGTTTGATTTGCTTTACATGGTGGTTGGGAGAATCATTTCTATAGTAGTATATCATTACATATATTACAGCTGCATCATGTGAAGCATGATATAGAATTAGAGTCATTTAGGTTGGAAAAGACCTTCAATATCACGAGGTCTAACCATCAACCTGACCTACTGAGTCCTACCACTAAGCCATGTCCCTCAGCGCCACGTCCACACGTCTCTTAAATGCCTCCAGGGATGAGGACTCCACCACTCCCCTGGGCAGCCCCTTCCCATGCCTGACCACCCTCTCCATGAAGAAATTCTTCCTAATACCCAGTTTAGCCTCCTTTCCACCACCACCCCCACACAACTTGAGACCATCACCTTGTGCCCTATCACTTGTCACCCACAAAAAGAGACTGACATGCTTCTTGCTGCAAGCTCCTTTCAGGTAGTTGTAGACATCCTTGTCCCCAGACTAAACAAGCCCAGTTCCCTCAGACGCTCCTCAGAAAACTTGTTTTCTAGTCCCTCACCAGCTTTGTTGCTCTTCTCTGCACATGCTTGAACAACTCAGTATCTTTCTTGTAGTGAGGGGCCCAAAAGCAAACACAGTATTCAAGGCAGGGTCTCGCCAGTGCCACATACACCATCACTTCCCTAGCCCTGCTGGCCACACTGTTCCTGATGCAGGCCAGGATGCCATTGGCCACCTGGGCACACTGCTGGCTCATGATCAGCCAGCTGTTGACCAGTGTCGCCAGGTCCTAGTGTCATATGATAACATTACACACAACTATCATTGAAGATATAATATGTGATCTCCTGCTCCTGTCCTGCCCACCATACATCATTCTCTTCCTGGATCACCAAACCCAAACAGACAACAGCTAAGTGAACAGGATCTGGCAGGTGGTCCCCATGGGAAAATTTATGCGTTCAAGATCCATCTACACTCACATGTTCAGTTAAAACACCTCCTCAAGTTTTCAAACTCGAGAGCTAAATTCTGAAGATGACGTTAAGCAATTAAGTTGCCATACAGAAGCAGCATTCAGGATGTAACAGGATGGAGGACAGATGCTGTAGAGAAGTGCAAAACAGTTCAGTGCGCTCACATTATTACAGCTCACAGAAACTCAAGGATTGTACAATTCATTCTTGAAACATATTGTCTAGCTGCCAGCCTTGCAAGAAACAAGCAGGCAGAGGCTCGTGAGACCACGAACCAGATTATTCCCTCTCCTTATACAGAATGCTGCACAGAGCTGGGGCTGGATAAGGGGAAAGCCAGGCGGCTCTGCCCTGACACCGCTGTCTCATAGGCTGCTCCAGCACTATCACCTCCACCATTTCCACTGCTCCCACGATGCTTCAGGGAAGTTTCCATGGGGTAGAAGGCTTTTCACAGAGAGTAGGCTTGAGGTCCTTGAGGAGAGTGAGTACAGAGGAGCACAGCCAGCTCCTTATCTCTTTCCAACGATGGAGGAATGGCTTGGAAGAGCCTTGGATAGAGAGGAAACCAGGTCCCTGCCCAGTCATCTACCAACAATCACTACGTTTTACTGCAGTCCAGCGTCACACCAGAATACACCTCGCCATGAGCACCAGTGACACCATACAACCTGTATGCTCAAGGGCTGCCCTGCCTGCTTCCCACAACCCCACAGGAAACTTCATGCTGAAATCATCTCTCTGTGGGCTTTGACACCCAGTCGTATGGAAGAAAGCCAGATAAATTACTGGTGGAGAATGCTGAAGCATTTATTGCCCTTATAAGCCACGTGGGAGAAGGAAAGGAGGGTAACATGACTTTAAAAAAAACAAATAAATCATGCTTTATACAAAGTTTCTGCTGTAAAAGGACCTCCAGATAACTAGAAATTGACATTATCAATGGGTTATCTTAAAACACTGTGGGGAAGAAACTCAAAGGTTTCTTGTTTTAACAGCACAGTGGGTCCAGTTCTGAAAAATCCCAGCCTGAGCCTGTCCCTGGTAACATACAAAAGTATCTTAACTTTTCATGGTTTTGTTGTTGTTGCTGCTTTTAAATACATCTTTGGAAAAACAGTATCTATAACTTGCAAATAAGAACCTGCTCCCTGAAAGTACGGAAAAGCAATGTATCAAAGGTTTAGCATATAAATACCAAGAGATCCTTTTCTCTCCTCTCATAGAATACCCTGAGTAAACTACAGCAAAATCCAATAAAAAAAAAATCAATAAAACGTACTGATGTAACCATTAACTACCTAGAGTAGGGGAATGAATTACAAGCTGCATGGCTCAGAGGTTACAACCCTACCTTATCAGGTCAGTCTGTAATTTCCACTGCCATTAGGGAAAGGAGGCAGCGTTACCCTGGTCCAGGTGACTGTTAGATGGGAGACACACCCACAACTCCAATTCCCAGAGCAGAGGCTCCCCAGCCATCTGCAACCCCACTCGCTTCAGTGCCAACAGCAGTTCCGAAACGGCAGCACACCCTCATCTGGAGCCAACTTGCTTCAGTTTTGCTGTTCCCTCTGTGCACGTAGCTTCAGCACCGTAGTCTGATCCACGCCAGTTTGGCTGTCTAGAAAGGTCTCCTTGCCTGGAAACATTTTGTAGTCCTTTTTCACACAGGAGAATTCAGTCCTGCGAAATTCCTTCCCTTTAACAACAGCATTTACATCAACAGGGTTGTGCTGGCCTAAGAAGAAAGTCCAGCCATGTATAACAGAGTTTATTTCTCAGTCAGACTGGTAAAATGGCTCTTAGCTGGGAGACAATATTCAATGTAATTACACTTCAGGAAGGCTCTAGATGCACAGTGTCAGCCCCAGTCCCATGGTTCTTCCTCCCCCTACGGCAAGTAAGCAGCTCCCGGGCTGCAGCATGAGAAGACTGCCTAAACCCACACAGATCCATAACAAAAACAAATACTGTCTTGCAAGAAACTTTCAGGAGGAAAAGAAAGCAAAATTGGATTCACTAAATACTGTGATTAATATATTGGCAAACAGACTCTTTCTCCCCACAGAGCAGCCTGTGGGGGAGGCAGCAAGCCAGTGAATTTAGGTGAGGTCTACCAGAAAACATGATGTTTTTCAAACAAACTTCCTCAGTGGAATCAAATTCAGGTTATCACCAAGCATAAAACCCTACACGAAGCTATAAAAGCAGGGCTTTTGTCGTGCTGCACAGGAGGAGAAACAGCATTGCTTATTACCCTGTAAGAAATGCCTACAGGAATCCTGCAGCAGGCATTTTTTTTAATGACACACTGCTTTAACTATCAGCAACAGACAGAGCACCTTCATTTCAAAACTTAGACCTAATATGGCTTGTCAGATTTTATAATCAGATAAAGCAGTCAAATGGCCATGGGTTATTCAGCTACAGAAACAAGAGGGAATTTTTCCTTGTCATAGCTTACTAGCAATAAATAAATTAATTAATATGAGAAAAAAGATAAAAATAAAGCAAAATAGTACAGATTTTCACTCTTTTGTTCTGTTAATGAAAATATTGCAAAAGATATTACAAAAAAAAAAAAGAAAGATAGCCATACTTCCAGACACGACTATTACTTATTTGTGGTGTGGAACTAGGTCTGTTTCAAGTCTCAAGTGTTGGATGATATCTGACCCAGTGTTCCCCAGGACTTCGGTTAAAATATAGCTGCTTCTCACCTACATATGCAGCCCTACCCCGGCTCCCCTGGCAGGCAGGAAAGGTGGGATGGACGAGCTGCATTGAAACACAAAATCTCTGCAAAGATCTCAAGGAAACACCTGTCCTGCATGGAGGCAATCCAGCCCTGCAATGAAACAACCACCCTTCCTCAGAGCAGGCAGCACAATCTTTAGCACAGATGTGTGTTATATGAACATCCCAAAACTTACATAACATTTTGACTTTTATTCTAATCTTGAGATGTTTCTACTTCTGGCCCTTGCAGTAAATAGGTTTCTCCTTTCTCTCTTCCCCCAAAATACATACAAATAAAGGTGGAAGCATTTTTGGTTTTACATCTCCTTGTTAAAGTCTTGTTAAAGACTTGTTAAAGTCTTTGGAAAAGCCCCTTTTTATAACTGGAGAAGTTTTATAGATGTTCTTGGTTACTGACCATTTCAAATCTCAAATGCATCGTATCTACTGAAACAGCTGCTCTGCAGCGGTAAGAAGTCAAAAAGGACAACATAATGCTTATCCTTCTTTAACACATGCCAGAGGTTTAGGGCCAAACCACCTTGCACAAATCCTAATACTGTTCTCCAGCTGGATATTCCACATATCTTTGGTCTAAGATCTCTGATCTATTTCCGCATATTACATCATACAGATATACATCTGCATGACGAGCATCAGCTTATGAAGCCTATATTATCTGACACACAATATCCTGTGCCCATAGACTTCCAAGCAAAACCAATTATGTTTTCTTCTTAGAACACCAGGCTGTACGTGCCAGCACGGGTATCTACATCACACCTGACAAAATGTTGCAGCCGCTCCTGGGAAATCCAATGATCTAATTGAAACAAGCAGGCTGTCTTGGAAAGCATTTATTATTCATTGTCGCCCCATTAATATTGTATGGCATGGAAGTGATCGCATTGAAAGGTTACTGTCAAACGAGTAAGGAACTTCTCTGCCAGTACAGGAAGGTCAACATCCAAGACCAAGACAGAAGGCAGCTAGTCAGTCATTTATACACTCCATGATGAAAAATGACAGAGCTGGAGACAGACCCACCACTACAGCTTCACTTGGAACTATTCAGTAATCCTTTTGTTCTTCTCCATGAAACCTGACAATAGTTTGCGTATTTTTAAATTGCCCTGATAAGGCCACAGGAAATGTTCGCCTGATAGAAGTGCTGAATACAAATTGGAGCTGGATTTACTTAACTGCCCGCAATAGATCATCCTGACACACTTTCCCCCTTAAGCAACAACACAGAGAAAAAAAAGAAGCAAGCAAGCAGCATTTCGCTTCCAAGTGTGCATCAGAAAAATGTTTCTATTTCAAACTAAAACATAAGACTCAAGGAAGAAAAACAGGGACCTAGCAGGAAACCTTGAGTTGCGCGAATGCATGTGTTAAAAAAAGATCAAAATAGCTTCATTTTTTACATTAGTTTTTCCAGTTGTAAGAAATGACAACACAGCCCGATGAAAGGTGGATAAAGCTGTTTGAAAGGGTTATTCCTTTTTTGATTTTCCTCTACATCCAGCTATTTATCTGTCCAACATGTTTCTCTCTCACTGTTATGAATCCCCAGAGACTGATTCTACAGCAGAAGTTACTAACCATTAAAGCAAACATGTTGCATTATTTTTTTCTTTATGCTAAAGGAACAGCAAGTCCTTTATCGCAACTGCTAGCTGTAACTGAAGTCTGGAGGCTTCCCACTTCTATCCCTGGGATTTGGAGCAGCACTATACCACAGCGCAAAGCAAAATCACATATGAGCTTGCAGAACTCATCCCCACCCACCTGAAGCCTTGAGAACTGGGGAATAAGTTGCACCAAAACCAAACCAAACCAAACACACACACAGTTTCTTCAAAAAAGTCTTTTTTAAATCACCCTTACTACAGTCTGTGCTTGGAGGACAACGGGTGGTTTCTTTATTAATGGCATTGAAATGCACAGCATAAACTGCTGGCAGCAAAAACAAACTGGGAAACCAGCAGAGGACTGCCTCTTCCTCCCTACTCTTCCCCCAAGGAGATCCACCCGCATTACTCAGCTTGAGGTCCTGCGGGTAGCTGTACCTTCCTGTGAAGCTCCAGCTGGAGGCAAACGAAACTTGGTTCCACCTCTCTCCTGCCTCTCCATCGCACGCTGCCCGCTTCCCAGAGCTCCTGTCACAGGAGCAGACTGCACCATCCACCCAAACTGGTCTAAGCTGGAACTCGACCAATCTCACCCTTACCAAATCTGTGAAACAAGAATGTTGTCAGCGGTGCATTCACTGTAATTACCTCCCAGAAAAGATCGTATTCCTTAAATTAACATTCTCTGACAGCAGGGAGTGGAGGAAGGGAAACCTAGGATCTTTGAAAGGGATAATAACTAACCATCTAACTTTCTGATAATTAATTAAAATGTTAGCAGTTCTCTAATTGAAAAAAGTTGAATGTATTCCCCAGAACCTTCCGTTACTTTTTCCAATACATTAATCATTAGAGGACAGCTATTACAGATTACCCCTTTCAAACACAATCTTCCTGATTTCAAGTCAGGAATGCTGGTGAGGTCAAACACCCAGCCAAACCCCATGAAAGCAGGCAACCAGCAAGTACGGTGCTCACGAAGGTTCAAAAAAACATCAAACTACAACAACGACAAATGATAGCTTCCCAAATCTAAGGCATAACAAATGAAGGGTAGTACACAAGTCGATACTTCCTATGAATAATGTATTTATCTTGTGAGGTGGTCCCCATACTGACCCACTATTCCCCTACCATCTTAAGAGAATTAGGTCAGAATAAACAAGCTTTAGATAGGTTATATTTATACAGAGTAAAGAAGGACGTTTATTTTTTTCTTCTGTAGGTGATACATGTTCCATAACACCTCAGTGCTCTCCTTTAATTATTTCTTGCTGGTTACAAAGATTTTATGGCTTATTATTTACAGGGGCATTAAATATACAGCTCACACTTAACATTGGTATACTTTACTCCTTTTCAGATGCACAGAATTCATCATACCATGAATTGGTAATGGCCACAACAGTGAATAAATATTTTTCATGACCATAAGTTATTTTTGTAGATGCTGCTGTACAGAAGTTGCCTGTGGATTGTCTCTTAATTGATATCTTTGGAGATCAGGAAGAAAGGAACAGCCTGGTGTGAACTATGTTCCATCACACCCAGGAGACTGCTGACATCACTGATTTTTCTTCTACCTGTTTTATCATTTTGTCTAATAAATATGGTCACGCACACATGATAGCATTATAGGTACCTGGTATCTGCTCTGTACTCTGTATCAGGGTAGTGCTCACCCTGATACAGGAAAATCTTCGCATATACAGAAGTCCGCAACCACAATTTAGGACATGCAGAATACGGAAGAGGTGTTTATGACGAAGGAGCATCCACACTTTGCCAAATGGCCAAGGGCACGAAACATGAGGTCTACAGGAGATGTAGTTTGGGGTCTGGAGTCCTAGATGAGCCCCCCACAGAAGTTGAGGTCACCCCTTTAAAGAAAAAGTGCTCGGACTGGTAATGAGACAATTCATCCTTAGGTTTTGTGACAAGAACCTCTGCACAATGAGACTTGCTGTAATTATGTAGTGAGTATCTATAGACGTTAACAGAGACCAAAAGGCTGAATCATTTCTGTGTAAATGTTTATTAAATAAACATCACCAGGGACTTGTGGTAAATTACAGCTTTATCTCTCTTGTTCCCAGTAGCCACTTGGAAACCTAAAGGTCTTATTAGGATCGTGCTAAAGCAGCTAAATGTGAATATAGCTCAGTAGCAGTTTACCAGATTTATGCATCATCTACTACTCAATTTTCTTGAGTATTTCCTACAGCAGAGGATCTAATCTGAGAATCAACTAAAAGCCAAACCCTACTCATGGGTACTTCATACGTGCACATGAAATAACCCCATGGTGTTCTATGGTGCCAACGATGTTTTAATTCATTAGCTAATGGAGGAGAAATGTAGCCTGACAGCTCCTGCTCTAGCTGTGCTTTGTTCCAACTGTGCAGGTAGGCAGCAGATAGAGGCGTCTAACCTAACAGGAACTCAGGCAGCCCTGCAGCAACCACTTGCACAAAGGATGCTGCAGTAGCAATCGCCTCCACTGGGAGTTCTCCAGGTAAGGACTGGGAGAACAGGCTAGGTGGCCGACCAGCTGTGGGAGCTGGAGCAGGAGGTCATCTAAGGAAATCCTATAGCTCAGGCTACTCTAAAGGCCAGACTAAGTTGATCTGCCTAGGCTGTTGGCTATCATCCTCAGGCCACTACAAACAATGCCTTGGTATTTTCTTTTCCAAAAAAATATGCATTCTTCTGTGTGTATAGAAGAGCCTTCCCAATCATTTGTTCAGTCATGCTTTTATAAGTGATTGTGGATTATTAGCGCTCCTTTTCACATAATGCCTCTACTTCTTACATCATAATAGGGACTTCACCACTGAAGTCAGTACAGGTTAAGATTAAACCGTCTTTCTTTATCGTAAACTCTCTGCCCACACACTCCCCCATGCTTTTGGATGCTTTGTGCTGCCTGCTGGAAAATGGTGTTTAACACTTTCCTCGGAAAGAGTTTTGTGAACAAATAAATAGTTAACTCCGTTCTATGGAAGAAGTCGCTCAGGTGTGCAATACTCCAGTCTAGCAGACAGTCTAATGGCAGATATCCTCCTTCCCATACAGATGCTGTCAAGGGTGGAACTGGGTGTTAGTTCGCTTGAGCACTATGACACAGCAAAGCTAATCATGAACTTTGGCATCCTGCCACAGCAGAGCCTTATTATTCTTATCTGACATTTCTTGCTTGGATGGGCATAACTATGTTATGCCTTTGAAGCAAATTATTGCCTGTCTTCATTGCTTTAAAATCATCTTGATCCACGGAGATGCTTTCAACAAGTCAGAAATAAATAAAACAAGTGACAAGCTGTAAGCATTTGCTAATGGCACTCTTCCGATCACAACAGGGTCCCAGCCCTTTGTGGTACTTTCAGCTATTAAACTATATCTAATAAAGAAAAACACAAACAGGAAATCAAATGAAGATTCATGCTGTAATGTCTACAGATTTTCTTCAAGAAGTATAATGATTCTATTAGGTAGCCAAAAACATTTCCCCAGATAATGTGCTGTTTTGAAGATACAACAAAAATGAGCCTAGATTTACATCTTTACACCACCAGCTTTATCCACTGACAGCCCAGTGCGGAGGTTGGGTACCTGCTTGGATTTCCCGATTCAGTCCCTCCTAGACCCAATACCTACAAGTACAGAACAACTCCACCCTAGCACAGGAGGCATAGTGTTTCGGAACCAGAAGCAGCACCTTATGGGCCCTGCTGCAAAGCGGAGAGTGCACAAGAAAAGCACCACCAACTTGCATTTCTGTGACTACTTCCAAACAAGTCCAGGTCTTCAGTTCAGCACCCTCCAAACTAAAATATCAAACAGGCTACTTGACAAGGAACAGTGAACGGAACTCTGTAGAACTGATATCAACCTGGTAAGTTAAAAAAAAGTACAGTTGCTATTAGTTCCCTTTTCTCAACTTTCCTCAAAAAAAAAAAAGTCTTACAGCCATGCTTTGCATATCAAGCAATGCCTTTGCTCAGCAATGGTTTAATGTGTAAACCTGTGCAACTTTCTGAACTGTGATTACAGTGATACATTAGCATTTTCAATCGCTAGCTGAGTTTATGGCCCTTGCACGTGTCACATAATGTACTGCTTGTCTTCCACAAAGAATACATTAAAACTGCTAACACTTGCCCATGGGACAGGCTTCTTTATGGCTTAATGTGCTCATGGCTGTAATAAAATAAATTTTAGGAGAAAGAGTAATAAAACAAAATTCAGAAAGTAGAATAATGGGATAATTATGCTCTAAAACCAAGTGTGCTTTCTTCATGTCACTGTTTCATGAAGTCAAAGCAATTTATTATAGCAGTGCCTCAAAAGCACCACTATAGTTAATGGTCAGTTGCTACGTCTAGTACAAACACTGCTTTTCAAGAACTCCCTACAATTCAGCAATTCAAGCTTGTATTAGACTAGCACTTGGCATATCAACAAGTTATCAGCGCAAATAGCTCTCCACAACTAAAATGTCTAAAATCCACTTTTAAGATTAAAAGTGGATAAAGTCCCTTTTTAAGATTAGGGAACATTTTGGGGGTGCAGAAGAAAGTTCACTTCCAGGAACACGAGTGAACAATGAGCCAACATACTCTTTAGCTACAGAAGAACACCTTTTTCGTAACCTTGTCAGAGCTTTTTTCTTGGTGTCTCTGGCATTGCAGGGATAAGGAACAGAACAGATCCTTAGGAAGATTAAAGTAAAGCCCACAGGGCAGAGGCTGAAAAAAGTGCCCTGTTATTTGTGTACTCAGAAAAGTACCCTGTATTTTACAGCTTACACAGGGAGAACCTGCTTGGAATTTCTTGTGCATCTTAACTTTTTATCCACTGGAATTTTGCAAGGTAAGAAGAGGATCAAATGCAGATTCTCACATAAAAGGAGAGACAAAAAGGTGGTGAAAATTGTTTAGAAACATCAATGGGTTTTCAGCTCTACATCACTAATAGCATTATAGGCAATTTTACCTGAAATTAATAAGGACCAAGGTTTTTCTTGAGAAAATCCAAAGGGGGCATTCTGTAACACACCTGGCTGGTACTCATGAGGCAGCAGTAATACACACATTCAGGTTGAACATTCATCAGGCTGCAAATCTGAGATGAGTCTTATAGACACCGGTCCTGTCCTTTCTCATTCTTCCTTGCTCCTGCTTCCTCCAAAAGCAGTTGGAGCATCAAGGTCAGTTTTGGGATGCCTCCCTCAGCCCCATCCCTTTTCCCTCCCTATTCTGTTGCTTAGGCAGAAACGCAGAAACAGCCCAGCCGATCAGCCTGAGTACGAAGTCTGAGTTGCCCTACGCTGCTGAAAAGGCCCATTCTGACCTTGGAAGACGACACTGCTGGTAGTGCCAGCGGTGCTGTGTACCACCAGTCAAAGGCCAGCCACCAACTGAGCTGTGCATCTGAGAGGAAACAGAGCCCCTGGAGTCAGGGATGGGATCAGCTTCCTAGGTTCCAGCAGCAGAGCAAAGCTTTGAATTGAGAAGAGATTATCACTCAGCTTCAGCAAAATAATTTGGAAATTTATTCCCATGTATTATCTGTAATCTCATGCACTCTTCTGTGTTTGGCCATTAAAAGCAAATTGACATTAAGCATCGCCAGTGTTAAACAGAAATTAGTAATACTGTCCCACGGGAGACATTCTAAAGGGAACGTACCACCGGGTCATCTGGAAAATCACTATTTCTTTCTCCATGCAGTGAAGTTACTGCAGGAAAGTCCACATAGCCTAAACTTCCATATTCTTTCCAATTTACCACTTCTTCAAATCAAATATAGATTAGTTTCTTTAATCGCCCTATATGAATTCATAGCTGAAATGTTTGACTTTCCCAGAACTAATTGTCTGTCAAGAAGATACTTTGCAGCCAAGCAGATAACTTAATTGGATATTTAATTTAACTGCAGGCTTTATTTCTTCATATTCAAGCCTTATTCCTTAACATTTGCTAAATTATGCTCTCTGAACACATCCTCGATCTGTCTTTATGTGAGTGTTCTGTTGTTCTTCAAGAATAAACATGTTTCATTATTAGCTTCTAGTTTCCTGCCACTTCTGACATGATTTTCCCATATTCCGAAAAAAAACCACAACAGGCAGGTCCCTTCAGGAAACAAAAACACAGATTGACTCTGCTGTCTCCAACCAGTTAGCATTTGGGGAATTATAAACAGAATCTAGAAATATTTTGTTTATTTGCAGAGGAGGAACGTCTGGTACTGACACAAGGCACACCTCCTGGAGGCAGCAGTCCAGTGAGTGCAGGACAACTCAGGCTGGCAGATAAGGATACTGCAAAAGTTTTCTGCTACTCAAATGACTCCAGACTCCCTCTGACAACAATGTATATTACCATCCACAAAATTTGCTCCAGAGCTTAGTAAATACACCAGCTCCACCACCTCCACGCAAGAGCCACCTACAGAGCCAGTGCTCTGCACGACCAGGACAAGTGCATACCCTCACACAGAAGTCAAGCCCAAGCAAAGACAGTGACAATCAGTATTTTGTCCTCTCTTCCCCCTCAAAGTTTTCACACAAAAGGAAAAAGGTAGTTTCAGATCCCAGCCTCACCTTCCCCTCACTGCTATCAGGCCTACAGTGCCATTTATTGGCGAATTATTAGCCCAGCATAGTCCACACAACATACTACCATCATAAATTGCTGAACTCAATAGCCCATATTAGAGACAAAGGAGGAACCTCTCAAGTGTCCTTGCTCTCACCAGATCCTCAGCATTCTCCTGATGAAGCTTTTCGCATTTTAGAGTAACGATCAGAATATAAGAGAAAAAAGAACACATACCCAAAATTTATATCCCATAGCATATGGCAAATTGGATAAAGAGCATAGTAAACTGCATAAGTTACATACACAGGGATGCTTACAATTTTATTATCAACCTTGTATTTGGGCATCTGTCGTTCTCTTTGAAGCTGCGCTACTTCTGCTGATAATAGCCTCCCTCCATCTGATTAGCACAGCGTATGTGATCTCCATTGTGTAACTGATTAGACATTTGTTTGCTAATAATTTTTCAACATCACTTACTCAGACACTATTGATGTTCAAATGCATCTAATTACAAGACACTCAGAACTTGTTTGTAAAAAGATTTTAATTTGCATGAGACAAGACCAAAATAATGGCTTTAAGAGTCCAGCAAGAAGCAGTAAACCAACCTCCATAAGGCTGATATGCATTTATAGGTACGTAGTGCTTCTGCTCTCCCAAAGCCAATCAGCTCGTGAAGCTGCTCTGAATGCCACCCTGGTGTTAGATATTGGACCTAGGTCTGTAGTCAAAGCAACACAGGGTCTGCCCAGGAAGAGTTATATGAAATCTGTCAGGGATATGAAAGTGCAGTTCACTGGGCTGACTTTTCCATCTTTATTCCTTACTGTTATTAACGACAGGATAACCTTCAGGAATATTTCATGATTTGCCTTTAAAGCAGATCTAGGTCAGATTTCCCTTTTACCTTATTTGATGACCAAATTCTGTCATGAAGTTTACTGCAACACAATTTCTTGTCTTTTCATCAAGACTTGGAATACAGATTTCTGAAAACTGAAATCAGCACACAGCAAAATAAAACTATCTGCTCTACAGAGCACGATGCACAGGCCGAGCTTTCAGCTTAGGGATAAAGGCAACTTTAATTTAGCTGTAAAGCTATGTTGTATGAAGCTTTGACAAAAAGCATGCACTACAATATAATACATTACTCAAAACACTCAAAGTTACAGCAGGAACAATAATGGTCCTATCAGTTCAAAAAAGATCTGATTAAATGAACCAGTCTTTAGAAAAAGTTATGATAGAAATGTGTAACACACCTACAGAAATCAAGACAGAATACTATATGGAGTAGATGGTGAATGACATATATACGAAGAGCTGAGATGCTGCCTTTCAAATAGTTAATGAATAATTAATGGTGCACTTGATGAAATGAATTTGCGTATTTTCATAATTTCCATACTGTCAAACCCTTTGCATCCACATCAAAAAAGGGACAGGAGGAGGGAAAGAAAATGGCAATTTGTTTGAAAGCTTGCTTCATTAATATTCAAGTTCATCCATTTTAAAGCAGCCGTTTGCAAATCAAATACAGTCCATGTGTGCCACTTTGCATATCAACGATATTTTAATATGAACAAACAACATCAAATTTCAATTACAAGCCCATGAAGCCAAAATCAGCTCTCAAATGAAAATAAGATAGATGAACAAAAATGCTCTAAATTTTTAGTGTAGGAATTCATAGAACTTTGAAGCATTCTCTCTGCTCAGCATAAATTATTCCTCTATCCCACAGGACGACATAAAGAACATATTTGGTTTAAGTGGACCTGATTCTCTTCCAATTTACACCAGTTTTATATCAGATGAAAGAAATCAATATAAAATCAGCTCAGCAGCCTGGCAAGTGCTCTTGCTCAGGTTTCACACACACACCTTTTGTCCTACATACTATCAGCAGTGAGATCTCTTGAAAATATTTACAGCAATCATTCTTGTAAAACCCTAGTATTAAATGTAGGATGCAAGCTCTTCACAGGTAGATACACAGGAGTATCCCTGATTTTGAAGGAAGTTAACCTTTGCATTTCTTTTGCTGCACAGACTTAAATACGTAGGCAGAAGAAAACACTCTCTCACTCTGAGGTGCTATTCTTCATGAGAAATGCTAGTGCTGAAGCTCTTTATGTTTGGAGGCAACTTGGTTTACCTCAAGTTCTGCACAGAACCAGAGAGCACAGATGGTTTCCTCAGTAGCCCTTTATTTAATGGGTGATCAGTGCAAGGCAGCACAAGTCAAGGAAAACAATCCTTTCTTCTCCAGCAGGCAGAGCTTCTCCCAGTAGGTATAAACTGTTTCGGCACTCAGGCTGCCCTTTTCTGTCCTCTTCTCCTACCAGTCTACACCATTATCCTAGGCTGGCCCCTCTAAGGAAAAGGCTGCAGTAAAAGCCACCCTAAGGTAGCTTCCGCCCTATAGTTCCGTATAGGGCGTGTTAGGTTGATGCCACTGCACTAGCTATGATCCAAGTTGCATTTCCAAGCAGTGAAAAAGTTGACATCATGCTGATATTACATCATTTTGGCAGATGGGCTCCTGAGCACATACTGTCTTGTAATTTGGCCACAAAAATACCCATAACAAATATTGTTTTGAAGAAACATTGCCAGTTAGTAAGCAAAGACTCACGGTAATGCACATTTGTTGGTAACCATTCGTTTGTTTTAACATATTTTCCAGCATCCACAGTATTTGGTAGTGGATTAGTAAAGAGATTGTTGTTTCTAAGAATGCTTCTGTAAGACAAGAAATCTTGGATTCAAATTCAGATGAGAGAAAAAAAACAAGTGTTTTGCACATTGTAAATGATGACTGCTATTTCCCTTCTAGCAAGGTTCTGCTAGAGTCTGGCAACAGTTCCAAGTGCATGTAAGTCACATATTCCTCTCTCAACCCAGAAAAAAAAATTAAAACAATAACCACAAACTATCAGAAACTCATCATGATTTCAACTAAGTAAAAACAAACAAAAAAACCAGTCTCAGGCATGTCTCCCGAAGACTTTAATCCAGAGCTGCTTAATTCAGAGCTCCTAGAATCAACACCACTCAGGCTGACTGCCAGTGTTGAAAACACTGCCAAGGCACCACAGACAAGACAAAAAATCACTGTCCTGTGTTATAGCAAAAACGGGAGGTGAAAAACTACCTGGTGAAACATGGAACCTTCCTTCTGCTGCAGGTTCTGTCTGAGATGCTGTTCTATGTGGCAGCAGCATCACCAGTACAAGTAATTTACGTGCTACAGTGACGGTAAACATACTAATTGTTGATTTTTCCATCACGCTATACCATTATTAAGTTAAAATAAGAAAGGGCAAAGGAAATGACTAAATGAATCTCAGTGGTCTGTATGGCAAAGGTGAATCTGGGATGTGCATACGTACGTACATACCTGCAGCTACTGAAAGGCTGGGTGTGACCAAGAGGCACTGTAGTAGTAACGTCAAACTGGTGCACCAACAGATCAGCTCACACAACATTTACAGACTGGAAATAGGCCAGAGAAATGCTAGGACACAGACCAGAGGGTTATCAAAAAAAATAAATATATTATAAAATATTTTCTAACCCAAACATTTCATTGCTGATGAGAGGGAGAAGTGTGTCTGAATATCACTACAAAGGACTCAGCTGCAGCCACTCAATGAAGCCATCCACAGAAGCCAGTCAACTGAAGCAAACTGATGAGTTGGAAGAGCAAAAGGGCAGAACAGCGAAGATCTGAGCTACAGAGCCCAGGCACCCAGCAGGGAAGGGTAAGGGATCAACAATGCAATTAAAAGTCTTCAGGCAGCAACGGAAATATTGACCAGGAAAGTTACAGTTCAAGTGAAGAGACAACAGGCAACTCCACAGAGAGGGGGGAGAAGCATTAAGGTCAACCTAGGCAGGATTTCAATCAAGAGGAGCAAGCTAACACCTGGTCAGAGGCTAGGAGGGCATGAAAATTAATCTGTGAATACTGCAAAGGAGTTAGCCTGCTGAAAGAGGAAAAGTCTGAGCCTTTTAAACTGGAATACCCAAAGAAAACACAACAGACAGCCTAAAGCAAAGAAAGTGACACACAGAATGAACACATTTTTAAGGCAGTGAGGTATTGAACTGTTCTGGGGAAAAAGGGTGGTAACATTTACTTGGGAAACTGGGACCAACCTGCAGAGATTTAATTAGGTTTGGTGCACATTCTTCTCTATTACAGGGAAGTTTTCAGTTTCTTGTGTAACGTATCCGTGTCCTTGGAAGCAACTATCTAGCAACAAGGGCAGGGCCAGGTACAATGGGGTCCCTTGTTCTGGAATGGAAGTGTCACAGGAAGGCAGCCAGGGCACTAACAGAGACATCTTCCCTCCAAGCAGAACCGATCCCAATAAAAGGAGACGAAGTGCAAGCCACTACTGAAAAAGAAGTTCCCTTCACTTCTGAAAGGACATCACAAGCACACAAAGCAACTATGTAGATGATGTCCCTCAAAAATGAAACAGCGATGGCATCTCAGGTGGTGGGTACAACACAGCAGCAGACGAGAAGGTACAGTAGACACACCAAACCAGTAAAGTGGCCTAACCCTAATTATTTTTAGATCTACAATTGATTGCTATTTACTACTTCAGATAAAGACAAAAAATATGAAGAGAACAGTGGAGACAGGATTTTATTCCCTCAGCAAGCACTGCTGACCCTGGATAGCAAGTGACTATCGCTCCCATATGGGAACCTGGTGTGGGTTGGCTCCCCCTCCACTGGGAAAGGAACCAGCCAGCACATTTGGGTCAGCCTCAGCAGAACTCATGTCTTGTTTAAACACCTTTCCAGAAAGGCTATTCAGTCCTGTTTCGGCAAAATGAGCAACAATATACCGGTACCCTAGACCTGGTGTCTCATGGACACAAATGTGTTTTCCTTCCTTTCTAATGTGAATTTGCATGACTTGAGCTTCATTTCCCTTCCTGTATTCATTTTGAGCACTCTTACGGTGTTTATCTGCACTCATTTACAGAGCTAAATGACCAGGATTTATCCCCAGAAAGGCCAGCTCATGTAAAAACTTAGACTGTACAGGGTGTGACAAAGACCCTGCTTTTTTGGTCTGTGTACCAAAGGACAGAATGGCTTTAAGAGTGGCCTGGTTAATTCCTCCTTGCAGGAGAGACAATGAGTTAGTGTCCAAAATCCACACTGCAGGAATAGCAGAATTCAATGTTCCAAATACCTAGGTTTTGTTTCACTGAATTAAAAACCCTTCAATTAGCCCAGTTAAAAGGTGCAGATTACCATGTCAGTTAAACTTTATTTAGCGCTCCCCTAACTCACACATCAGTCCCAAACACTACTAGGAATTTTTTTATGTTACTTTGTAATCACTGACATTGATCAGGGAACCTAGACCAAACCAATGACACCCTACTGTCATCTGCCTTTGAGATCAGTCACTTTGTGCATTCCTAGTCCATACGCTTAAGAACCAAAACACTCTGCTTTTTAATCAGGTGTCTTTAAAAAGTTTACAGCAGTTAAATTAATGCAGTTATATTCAAACTTGCAATCTGAAAGCAAGCTCTGGGCTTGCCTAGGGTTATTTTCCTATAAAACCATGGAAGATGGACTTTAATTAAATTCTTCTACTTACAGAACAGGTATTTCCCAAGAGCTTTTAACTTTTGTGCATCTTCATTAAAAGTTATACAACTTCTAAAAATTCTGCTTATAACTGTTCTTTTTCTTGGAAACATAAAAGTCATAGCTTTTCCTACCCGCTACATGAGGACTCTTTTCCCTTCTGCTTTTATCTTCCCCTACATGTCTTGAGTTTCTTTATTATTTTATTTTTAACTCCTTTTATACATCTAAGTTTACTTTAGCATTTTATTTATATTTATTACCTTTGATTTCCTACTTCCCTCACTAGCCTGTTGATTTGCAGTTGCCAGTTTCACTTCACCGTTGGATGGGGAAGGTCTTCTGGGTAACAAAGAGCCCTTTTGCCCTTCAACCACAGAACGGCACCCAAGATGATAAAGATGTGCACTGGTGGAATGGCAGGACAGACTGCTGCCTACAGCCTCTTGTTTCATGTAATACACCTTGTAATTTTGGAAAACATGACCTGTCAACACACCACCACTGTTCCAGCAGATGAAGGATGGAATTCAGCTAGAGGTAACACAGGTCTTCAAATACAGCTGCATTTAGTCAAGTTTCACATAATACAACTGGAGGTCAAAGAAAGAACTTGCTGTAAATTACTGAAAGAAGTTCTGAAATCACAATTGGCCAACAGCAGCATAAATGTAGATTAATGTCTGATTTATATAGACAAACACCCCTTTGTAGAGATTAGTTTGAAATCTGGATAAAAATCCATTACAATTTACATCAGTGCTCCAAGATGCATTGAAGTAAGCAGTAGCCCTCTTCTCTTACAGAGCACAGATTTTTCAATCCAAACATTTTTCAATCCTGATGCTGACTCTGCAGCTGCGACCTGCCTGTCAGCCATGTTCTACTCCTATTGCTGATTACTTTGTCATCTGGGCCAGTCACGTCTCAGTCACACCACTGATCAGTTCAACAGAGATGTGAAATAACTCACATTAAAGCCTCAGTATACAATTAGACTCCATTGTGAAGACAAATACAGTGGTCACAGAATTATTTAGGCATAACGCATTTAAAGCTGCCTACAAATAAGCAGTTCTAAGATAAGTGTCCCAGGAAGGGACATTACTTACCTTTGCAGGTAATTTACCTTTCCCTAGAGTAGCATCACTATCTGAGCTTTAGGAAAAAAATCCATAGGCTTTTTTTTTTTTTTTAAATAGTATCACACCATGAATTAAATTTACAGACCAAAACATAGAGCTATTTTGAATAGATCTCTAAGCTTTTTTTCCTCTCCCAATCCCTTGCTTCCATGAAACACCTAAGTTTTCTCATACAGCTGTTGAGAGCTACATTATGCTGTTCACAGTATCCTAAGTAGACCCTGTGCCCTATCTAGAAACTGATGAAGGATTTAAAGAATAAGTTAATGAGTTTAATATTTACACTGAGCATTGAACTGACAACTCCAAGGGGACCCAAAAAACTACTGAAAAGTAACAGAATGTGGCAGTAGCACATACAAATCATGCTCTTAGAGTTACCTTTGATAGTAAAAATGATAAGATAGATGCATCTAAAACTCCTGCAGCACTAATGAACTATTTTTCAACTTATGTTGTCAAACCTGCAGGACTCACTCAGCATCATCCTGCAAGGACTATCCCCTATTGACAGGGCAGCTTCCACAGCTGCTGCACATCACCCAGACTGGCATTTCCACCTAACCCCCGAGCAGCCTCACACCTTGGCAGCCAGCTTGGCTCCTTTGCCATGGTCAAGTTATGAAGTGGCAGGAAAGCATCAGGCAGTCAGGACACACCACCCGGCCGTCTGCAGATAAAGCAGCACCAAGCTACAGACTCCCACCAGAAAGATGACACTACTGTTGACAGGTTTTATTCCTTTTCCCTGAAGACTTTTAGATTTTCCAGTTCCTTTCACCCACCTCTAAGAAGGTCACATTCTTAGGCATTAAGCACTTAAGTTTGTTGTAATGGTTGTAAAACATCATTCATTTGATCATTTTGTGTTGGGTGGATGATGGGTGGGGGCAGGCAAGGTTTAAAGCACAAACATCAGTTTAACATGTGAGGCCTGAAAGCATTTGAATCTTATGCCGACGGATACAGAACATGTATTTTGAGAACATCACTCCAAACCATCTTGTCCAGTATCTAGCCACTAGAAATAAGCACATCTAGGGCTTATCTGCAGCGCCAGTAAGAAGTATCGAAGGCAGACCCACAAAAGCAGAATACCTGAAAGAACAGAAGTTCTCTTTTTGAACAAGTCCAGTTACAACAACCACTTCTTTGGTCGTGCAAGCCCTTTTCGGGATATAGCTGACTCCAAAAGCAGAGCAGCACCAAGTTTTTCTTGCCGTCTGAGTCACCTCTGCTATGCCAGCATCAACACCTCTGATGTTACTCAGGATGTTCCCTCTAATTATCTGGAGATGTAGATCTGCATGAATAATTTATATATTGGGTTGGTAGTAGAACCAAAATATATATTAAAAATTCATTCAGTTCATGCAAAAAATAGAGTACCAAGGTGTTTTAAGGGAATACAAATCAAAAAAAAATAAATCCCTTTTTAGGTCACTCTCTAGCTTACCTCTGAAGGATCTTTTTTTGTACCGGGGACTGGAGGTTTAAGAACAGTGTAATTGAAAACATTTATTTCAAAGTTTTAACAACCAATGTTCCTGAACGTTCTTTGCCACTTTCGGAATAATGCTAAGTCTGTATTTCCAGTCTCTCAAACTTTCTTCAGCCAAAGTTACCTCTTGTTGACAGAGATGAGCACTGAAAACACGTACCCAAGTTTAGTTTTCCACTCCTGTTTAAGAGAATCAAAGCATGAATTACCTGCACAGACCCCAAGGCTAGCAGGAGGTGCAGAAGTCAGCCCTTTAGGACCTGATGCACAGCCTGGGACGTGTGCCTTACCATCAGGTATAGGGAACAGGGTGACTGAGTCCTTCCTAATCATCACCCTGGATAATCTGTGACCATGCAACAGGCCTGAAGGTGCTTGGTCTCCACGTACCTCCATAAAGTAGGATTAAACTGCATCAATGCTGGGCTGTTTACTCACGAGCATCTGTCTTATGAGGAAAGACTATGCGAGCTGGGCCCGTTCAGCCTAGGGAAGAGGAGATTGAGAGGGGATCTTAACCTCTACAAATACCTGAGGGGACAACGTAAAGAGGATGGGGCCAAACTCTTCTCAGTGGCAGCCAGTGATAGGACAAGGAGTAACAGGTATAAATTGAACACAGGAGGTTTCACTGCCATGAGGAAGAACTTCTTTACAGTTTGGGTGACAGAGCACTGCGACAGGCTGCCCAGAAAGGTTATGGAGTCTCCTTTGGAGATGCTCAAAACCCACCGGGACGCCATCCTGCATAACATGTTCTCGGTGATCCTACTTGAGCAAGGGGGTTGGATGAGATGATGTCTCAAGATCCCTTCCAACCTCAACCATTCTGTGAAAATAAGTATTTCAAGTCATACAGGGAACTCAGTAAAAGTGTTCCTGTGTACCCGTATTGCAGAGCTCCTAATTACTGCACAGCTTCATCTACTGCTGCACAACTAAGTTTATCTGCAGAGCCTTCACCAGTACCCAGTTTCAGTCTGAGCAATTTTAATTTTGGATACATGCATTTTCTTAAGGCATATGTTCCAGAAAGTGGTTAGGAAAATAATTAGCCTTCAAAGCATATAGTGCTCATATAGTGCTATACAGGGAAGATGTGTTCATTGTCTGTCCCCCTTACGTGGAGAATTAAATGTCCAGTGGTAAAAGGACAATTCTAACACCATGAACAGAAATATATTTTTGATACACAGGAAGGAGTGAAGATAGTTCAGTACTTCATGCCAACAGCTGTAGTTCAAGGATAAGAAAAAACAGTCTCCCTCTCCAGGTTCAGTATTAACACATCAGAACTGCCTATCAAATGGTCTTGATACTCTTTAGATCTTAAGTGTACATCTATTTATAAATAAAATAAATTATAACCATAAAACTTAAGAGATATGGGTCATTACACAAGAGTATAATTAAATCTGACTGGGTTCCTACAAGCTTCATAGAAGCCATGATAAAATCTTCTTGACTTGGATTAAAAATAAATTGCTGAGTAAATTAGATTTCCTGGTGTTTTATCTAATTAATCCATCTCAACTCAAATTGGCTGGCTTTTTAATTACCAGCTAATCTCACCCATATGATGAAGATTTTTTTCTGCTCATACCTTGTCTTTCAGGAATGCTCTGGTTTAAGTGGTTTGGGGTTTTGGTAGGTTTTTTTTGGTGGTGTTGGTTTTTCAGAGGGGTCTGACTTATTTGCTTGTTTGGGCATATTATTGAAAACCAAGACTTGGATGATGCAGGTTGAGAACTTAATTTATGTTGCACTCTTCTACTTTTAGACAACACTGTATTGCACCACCATACAGCTGGGATGAAACTCCAGCACACCTAGAGGATAACAGGCAAACAAATGCCATTGCTCTGAAAAAAAAAAAATTAGGCCTCCCTAGGTTAAAGTTTCATGTAAGCATTTCTCAGTTTCCTCAAAGCAGTGCCAGAGGGTGACAGTATAAATGCAACCCACTTGAATTATTTCAAAAATACGAAGTGATCTTTGCTTTTCCTCCTCCCCCCCAGCCAAGTTGAAAGAACAGCCTTGAAAGTTGAAAGCAGCCTCAAAGGTTGTGTGATTTGACTGGCCCAAGAGGGAAAAAATAAACTCAAGCCATCAGAACATAAGAAAGCAGGAGTTCACTGGGGAAATCTCGAAAACTTAAAATCAGTGTAAAACGTGCCGGAATTATCTCAAGTCCCACAGGAATCTCAATCCAAATTCAGATAATACTTTGTGTGTCTTCGCTTTTACAGGACAGCCTCAAACTCACAGAAAGTGTTCTCCTGGTTCAAAATGGTGTCATTTTTCTACATCTGTTTGCTCTAAGAACCGTTGGTGCCAGCTTCCAGAAGGTAAAGACTCCTGTCTTTACCACTTTCCAGAGAAGATTATACACCTTGCATAATCCCAGAGGGAACTGCAGCCTCCAGGTAATCCCAGGAATGACAGTTTTTAATCTTGTTGCTAACACTCATCCAGCTTCTTTTAAAAAAGCATATTTATTCTTTATTCTTTCACCAAGACACACAAAATTCCAAGAAAAAAAATAGGACTAGAAGCCCATATACTTATTTACTCCTGCCTGTACACTGCTTTTACCTTGGAAGCCTTGACAAGCATTATTAAGCCAGCTAGCTCTCTCTACCTGTGTATTGGGTAGGCCAGTCTCCATCACTGGTTCTTTCCTCCTGGTCACCACCAGTCAACAGCTCTTCTGCGAGCCAGCCTCCACAACACTGCACAACCCCCCCTCAGCTCCCTTTTACCAAACCCAGGCAGTTTATATATTTTATATATTTATATATATATAAAGGCTGTTTTTCATGGATTTTCTCTGAGAAACAAAGCTGCCTGTCTAGCAGGCACTTGATTTGCCTATTGTTTCCATTCCTCCTTACAACACCTTCCACCCACTATTAATCTAAGCCTGCCTTTTAATTTGCTTGGAATTAGCTGTATATTCAGCCAAGTCCTCCTTTCCCTTTCACCTCTCCCCAGCCAAACCATACAAGGTAAACCTGTTGCCACCAGACATTGAGAAGGTCAAAAAAAGCACAAACGGTTTCAAGAGATGTGATGAATCCCTAGGGCTCGTGAAGGATGTGACTGACAGCATTCAGCCTGCAGCTCCCAACCAGGGAGTCACTACAATGCCAGCTCCTGGAAAGGGGCTGGGGAGCAGCCCCTCTGTGCCTCTTGGATGTTCCCCCTACCTCCCTTAATACCTATCCACTGTTGAAGACAATATCTGGCTAGAAGCACCTCTTATCTGATCACACAGATAAACCAAGTCGTGTATGTCATTCATCAATTCCTATCACCCCCTCTCTAGACACCAGATGTTTTAATCCTGCATTCGGTTTGATAAGGCAAAGAGGCTTTGTGCCAGGGAAATGGGACAGGGCTGAGCTCTGCCTCTCCTGCTTTCTGCAGTTCATAGGAAGCATCTCACTCCATCGTTTTATTATAATCACAGAAGCCTGAATTACTCAGAATTTGACCATTCTGGGTATATTAGAGATACAGGCCTTGTAGGACATCAGCAGTGCGACCCCACCAAGGAGAAGATAGGCTTGTTAAAGACTGCACATGTGATGATATCTGAAGAGAGACAGACCTTGCAGTACATTAAGAGCTTATTCTGCTAAACTCAAAGTGCTTTTTCTTCAGTTCTAAAATCATCACCGAAATGCACTGCACTTGTGCTTTAAACTCTGCCCTGTAGGTAACCATACCAATACACTTCCCAGATTTTTCTGATCTACAGTGCTAGCTAAAACCCCTACTGAATACAGTATTGCACTGCACCAGTAGCTAGATCAGACTGCATTGCTTATTCCTTGTCCCTGATGTACCACAGCACCACGGAGATCTTCCAGGTTACCTGTTTATTTTTTTTTTTATTATTAAAAATCCTCTGCATTATAACAAACAATATTGGCATCAATTGACATAACATAGCAGTTCTGGTGTTACGCGAGGAATTTTAAAAGCAGAACAGTTTTTTTTCCCCACTTGCTTTTACCATTTAAGCCTGAGATTTAACATAGAATGTTAAAACCTGCCAAAGCCTTAATTAAAAATAAATAAATAAATAAAACAAAACCAGCTATTTCAAAGAGCCATAGACCATGTTGTTTGAATACGACCCACCCCTAATCCTCAAATAACACCCACCTCTAATCCTCAAATACAGGTTCTAGAACTTCGGTCTGCTGGCTTCATGTGTTGTCAATACAAATCACAATACTTTTTCACGTTATATGTGAAGAAAGAGGGTGTGCTAAGCCAGTATATTCAGCATCTTTTTTTAAATAATGTATTTTGTCCTTGCAAAAAAACTGTTTTGTCACCAGAAGCTACATTCACAAAACTTTCATCCAAGTCAACTGCCATCTTTTTTCTTTCACAACGCTTCAACCAAAAGCCCCACCAAAAACCATAACTTCCTTAAACTACTTCAATTTTGGGGCTTCCTGGTCATCCAAGAATGCTTCCTAGCACAAGCTCCCCAGGCATTTCACATCCATGTTCCACACAACCAGAATTCATACATCCTTTACAGGATATGGCCACTTCTGCCAAGGTTGATCAGACTGTCATACTTCTCCAGCTTTCCTAACACCAAAGCAATAAACTGATTTCTGCAGACAACGGGTGTCCATTACACACTGCATGCTGGTCTCAAGGAGCTCTCTGCGCAGCCACCTCTGTCCTATGTGGCTGCAGATGGAGAGCAGCAGAGCATATTACCTGCTGTTAGCAGTGCATATTTACTGGGAAATCCGAACAGTACACAGTAAGAATCCCTCTCACACACTTTAAAAAATAAAATATAATGTGGCTTTACGCAAAACAAAAGATTCATAGCATAAGTGGAAAAATACATTGCTTGATGTCTTAATGAAGCATTTCAGCTGAACTGAATGGTATCATTTGGTAGTTGAACACCAGCACCTCACAAGGTGCCAATACACAGAGCGGCAAAGAGCTGTCTCCTGGCTATGTTACAGACCCTGTTCCTCTAAGACAGCTGCAAGGTACCACATGAATCCTGCGCATTTGGTGTCTCTTGTTGGCTATCTCAATCCAGGATGCCGTCTCTGAGATGATACCTGCCCTGCAGATGCCTATCAACACTGGCAGTCTTTTCTTCAAGGTCAGCTTTCGGGCAACAACCTGACTTAACAGTCCCTTTGTGTTGGGCCAACAGTTTGCCTTCAGCACAAACCCAAAGTGGGGGTTGCAGTCAGCCACCTGTTCTCTGAAGAGTTGCCCAAGGGTGTTGCAGGATAAAAGCAGCCCTTCCCCAAGTAGGAACAGAGGCAGAGCTACCGTGTAATGCCACCACAAAGTGGGGTGCAAACCAAGCCTGCATCCCACTCTTGGCCATATCCTGCTCAGACTCAAAACACCTGTGGCTGTTCTGTACTTACTTAGCTGCTTGGTCTGAATAAGACAGTTCAGGCTCACAGCCTCTGACCTGTCCCTCTCCCCATCAGCAGAAGCAAGGTAGCAATGCTAGAGCAGCTCCTTTACAGAGCTGTGGGCACGGGGTGGAACCCACCCTTGAAGTCCTATAATCTCCAGGCTGGAGAGCCAGGAGGCAGCACAAGAGAGCTAGGCATTCTTTAGTCTAAAAATCCCATTGCATGAGACAAACACAGCCAAAGTTTGGCAAAAAAGAAAAGAACATGATTTAAGACAACCTCGAGATTGCCAGCAGCAGCAAAAAGTGAGGAGGCATCGTTTGTCATGCTCTAGAGCCTAGAAAACTTCATATGGGCTCATTTATCCTGGCAGTATCTCTGATGTCTAACAAGTCACCTCCTGAAAGGGCTAGAGTTATTTCACACCCATAAGCGCTCATCAGTAAGATCTGACATTAAAATTAAAATGCAGTAGTGTCAGTGTAAACAACATCTCAGAGTCAAAAAACAGATGGGGTAGTTTTTAGCTCAAGTGCCGTATAAAAGACAAGGATAGCATAAATAGAAAGAGACTGACAAGACAAAACCATGTTAACTACATTCCTACTTTACCTGAGGAGGCATTTTGACAGGATTAGGTAAAACAATCCAGTTTTCATGAGTCACCTTCGCTGCAGATTACGGCAGTATGCTCCATCTTATCTCTCTATCTTTTCCAGGCATTAACATTTCTATGTCAATCTCCACAGAGCCAGGAGGTGACAGTGAGGTAGATTTAGACATTTCATATATTTTCATAAGACTGTTGCAGGGAAAGATTAATCCAATGATGTACGGTCACCAAAGTTTGACACTGTATAGTATGCATCAGCAGTTGTGAATTAGATGCATGGTATTTCTGTTCAAGCAAAACCTTCAAAAGGCCTTAGGAATGATTTATTCCACTCAGCAGCCTACTTTCCACATTTTAGGTGCCAGAGCAATTTATAAGAGAGGAGAGGCTATGCACAGCTAGTAAATATTGATTTATAATGGTTAATTACAACCTGACCTATAATACGTTTATAACTGCAGGTATATATACAGTGATACTAAAAAGCATTACAGCAGTATTGATGCACACCCTGCCACGACTGTTTGTGGTGGACAACTGCTTCACATCCCATGCTGGGTAGGTCCCGTTTTGCCCATCACTGGCTCCCTGGCTGTCTAGTTACCTAATCAACTTGCTTGCTGAAGCCTCCGGAGCCCTCCCTCACTGCACTGCAAATCACTCCTCTCCATACAGCAGACAGAAGGATTGCTCAGTGCACAGCATTAGCACAACGTTGCTTCTCCTGTTCCTTCCTTCCAAACAACTCACTCCTTGAAAACATGTTGCCTATGCCTCTGATACCAAGAGAACTGGTTTTCCCCAGTCTGAGAGTAAATTGTTTTCAGTGTGTGTCTATGCTTTACTGTATTATTTTAAAGAAAACGTTCGATAGTTTCTGTTTTGGTGGCCACTCAGAAATGAGTCAACATCCCCAGACTGTGCCAAAAGACAGGTCTCAGTAATGCTGGGCTGCACAGGACAAAAACAAGTTTCATGCTGTTGGTGAGGTTTTAGGCAGAAGGCTGCACCCAGCCTGGGACACTACACCTCAACATGCATGTCCACTGGAGAGCTCAGAAAATAGCCAGCAGTTAATTCACTAACAAAAACAACGAGCAGTTCAGAAAACTTGATCTGCAAGGAAGACTGAATACACTGTCATAGTTTAACACAATTTTTTTTTTTTTTAAATGTCTGAACCTCACGAAGTGTTTTTGTAAATGTGGCCAATTGAGGAGACAGCTATGAAACAGCCAGCTCAACTACAACGTAAAAGTCAAAATATTTGCTAAAATGTCATGCCCCCTGCAAAGACTGAATCCTTAGCATGTTGTTCAAGACTAGGCACTTCATCTTCTGGTGCAACTATATCTTCTGATGTGACAGCAAGCGTGAAGGAAATCTTATCTTGAAAGTAAGTCAAGAAATTCTTCCAGCCTCTCCATCTTGCAATTCACAATAACCATCTGTCACAGCACAGAGCTGTACACTGAGTGACTATAGCGTGCATTAATCAGAATGTATATTGTGAAGTGTTATGTTATACACAATAAAAACAAATTTAAAGTTTTCACTCAAAACTACCATGCTAAGACTCTTTCTAGATATTGCATGCAGCATGGCAGCTCCCAAAATTTGCTTAGATGAACCTGATCCTTAATACAGCAATGGAACTGAAATCCTAACAATGTTAAACTCTGCATTTTTGTTCCAAGGCCATTTTTAATATTTCCAAGTCTCTCTTCCACAGTTTACAAAGACAAGTTGATGTTTCTAACCAAAACTCACCTTTTTTTCCTACAGGTGTACCTATTGCCTTCTGACAAGATGAAAATACTTTCTGTCAACTGCTTGTGACTTACAAAAAATTGAAATGAATGAATTAAAATAGTTTTCAGATATATTGACAAAACATCTCACAAGGTTTTTCACTTCCATTGATTCAGCATTTGCTGTCAAAAAGAAGCACTTTCTCTTCTGAAAACTGTAACTCTATTATGCCCAGTCAATGCAGCGGAGAAAATCTAGGGTGCAGAGAAAAAAAAAATCTGCTTTTTACAACTCATTCTCACTTCTTTCATTCTTGCATTCACCTGAGGGTGCACCAGTGACTCCAGGCTGACAAGTCAATGTGTTCATTTGTCCAGCAAATTCCAGACCTTGCTGTAAATTACAGAATTGCTATCGCTCTCAGTACACTAGAAGTTATAGCCCACCACCTATAATTAGCCTGTGATTTGATATTCTCTGCTCAGGTGGATTTAAAAGGTTGAATTAAATGCTCCTTCAGATCAGGACTAAGAAGTACCATGAAAGTTGCACAAAAATCTGTTCTCCATCTACACGCGGCACATCTTGTGCTAGCCAAACTCAATGCTAATAACTTGCTTGCATAAAGCACACAACTCTAACAAAACTAAACACTCTGGAAAGTGTTAAGGTACATACATCATTTTTCTCATCCTTAATGTTACATGGCTGCTAGCAGTGTTACAAAAGCAGAGCTTAGAAGCAAAAAAAAAAAGTCACTTTCAGAAGTGATGTGTTACTTTAACTTTGTTACTTTAACACATGAACTTTGTGGTAACTGGAAGAGTGCCTGCTATTCTTCTGACCTCAGTGTGCAACTTCAGCGCAGCACCAGTCCAGACTCAAACTAGCAGTGCTCGCACAGGATTTACACAAAGGAAATTTTCATGTGCCTCATTCAGGAAAAACAGTGTATGTGTTTTTGCTAGTTCATCTTACCTCTCCATATGCACTCATGCAAAGTCGTCGCATAAAACCTGCTGGGTTCAGGTACGCTCTGTCCTGCCACCTGACTCCACTTCAATGAATGTACAATGTGTCACTGCCTGGAAAAACAGAATAAGGTACAGTAACTTCACATAAGGCCAACAGCAGCTGCAAGCAATACAGAAGACTGCTTTCCTTTAAAATAAGTTTTCTTTACCTGCATTGCCCCACCCAAGAGTGAGTTTGCACTTTTCAATGGCAGAAAGTTTTTACAATATTAGATGTTTTAATAAATTTGCACTTCAAAGCTTCTCCTAAGTGTTAAGGGGCTGCTTTGCAAAGACCTTCAGAAACTTAATCACAGATGAAAAAATACCCTGGATTTCCCCACCAGTAAACTAGAATTAACTCATTAACTCATGTTAAGAGACAGGAATTAATTAGCCTGAGAAGACTTTTTAAACCACAACAAAAGCCTGAGGAGAACATAAATCCCTAGCAAACAATTGATACCTCCAGCACAGTTTTTAATCCCTATTTTGCCAATAGGGATAATATGGCAGGGAAGCTGGAAGAAGCCTATTCCGATTTGTATACTTCAATATTACACACCTATGTTTACATACAGATAGCCACGTAAGTCATCAGATATTCAAAAAGTAACACCATGCTCGAAGTATTTGGTATTGACAACGCAGACTTATCTGTTTAAAGTGGAGTTGTAGGAGTAATTCCTTGAGCTTCACTTCTGTGTTGCTTTCTGCATTTGGCAAACGTTTTTTTTTGTTTTTTTTTTGTTTGTTTGTTTTTTGTTTTTAAATCACATCTCTAGATTATTCTCAACCCACATAAACCCTTCTCTGACAGTCACCATAATCATTTCCCCAGGACCTTTCTCCTCCATCATTACTCCATGCTGAATAGTCCCCTCAGCCATGAAGGACCCCAGCAAGCCTAAGGTAAGTTCGGATGTTTCCCTAGGCTGTGTCAGGGAGCACAACATACTCCTTGTGAATACAAGCTGCATGTCATGCATATTCCTTATGATGGTTTCACAAGGTAGGAGTTAAACCTCTCTAGGCTAGCAAACGTAGGTAGCTAGTTTCCCAGCTCAGACACTATTAAATAGTATAGACAGTTGTTAGTTTTTTTTTATTATTATTATTATTAACCTTAAATAGAGATCAAACCTTTGACTAAATCACATCTGCGAACCACTTCAAGAGAAAAAATTGTGATTTTGAAGGACAAACTGCAGTGGATCAGGGATAAGGGATTAAAGAAGCTGTTTCATTAAGTAGTCTGTTGGTAGCTCGACCAGCTCCTACGCACAGAAGAGGTTTGCTGGGTGCCATCAGAGAACCCTCATGGTTTGCTGTGCACCACTGGAGGGCAGGGGCAGCAGCCAAACCACGCTCCTACACTTCAGGAATCCCAGCTGACACAAAGCACGGCAGCTTTACAAATGCACGCACTGCTCTATTTATTAAGGTTTACAGTAAGTATTTGCATGACTCAGTATCAGAGGGAAAGCACACAAATAACTCATAGCACTTCCGTAGGAAGTTATACCACAATAAATACCAACATCCTACTTCTCACTCCATCACAACTTCCCTGTCCCTTCTCTCTCCCCACACTGGAGAAGCATTGGCTGCAAGCCAGCCATTGAGGCTATTCCCACGTCACGTGTAAGTAACGGCAAACTGTGGTAGACTACACAAGCACGACAAAGCAGCATCTGAAAACACTGTGATTGGATGTAGTGATTAAACTAATTTTTCTTTGACTATCAGAGAAGTTGAAAGACAAGATACTCAGGAGTACACTTGAATATCCAACAGCCTTTCACTCAGTAACATAGCCTCTTCAGTCTCTTTCCAGTGTTACAACAGCTGCCGAGCTTCCAGTACTCCAGCTTTCTGGTTTGCCTTTTGATTTCTTTTTAAGCAGAAGATAGCTAAAAATCTCCATTATTTAGAAAATGGTCAAGAGACACACCAGAAAACTAAAGAGCATAAAGTTTAACATTTGTTGCACAACAGATCTTAGAAACTGTCTTGAAATGTGCTGGGAGAACACCTCAAGATGCACAGTTGATTAACAACAGGATTGCTGAAGTTTCTGTGAACAAGCTGCTCTTTTAATGCATTTCCCCCGAAGTATTTAGGCTTTCAACAAGCAGCATAACTGTTCTCAGAGATGCATTGTTTCTGCCTAATTTTTAATGTGTTTCCATCACTAATGCACAGGGAGAACACGCAGTAAGGTGTTAGGGGTCTGTCTTGCACATGTGACCATCCCCCTGCAGGTCCTCCAGGAAACTGGAGCCAAGGGGTGAGATAGCACCTGGCCATTACGGACCCGTGGCCATTCATGATTAAGGCCACCAGCAGCTCTTTCACAGCAAGAAGGTGTCTTCACAAAATACTGGTTACTTATCTCTGCCAGTAAACGTAGCAGTCCGCACTGCGTGCTTGGAAGCCTTTGTAGAGGATCAGTCCAGAGCCACAAATGATGGTATTTTGCAGAAAGATGATATGCTAAAGGGAGAATGTTAGAACACACAAAACCCATGCAAAACAAGCACTCTCTCCCCTAACACAAACCCTCCTGCCCCCAACACAAACCCAAAAAGCTTGCTGCACTGTGAGCAACAGAAGCAGTACAAAGCAAGCAGTTTTGTAGGCAGCTTAGAAGTGCTATTTTGCCTGTTTGAGAAGCCTGACTGGCATGTGAGTATCTGTCAAGAACTCACAACTTTTATCTGAAATATGCTGAATGAATACACAGCCCCAGAGGTCACTGCCACTTCCCGATAAGCGAATCAAGCCCGGAGGATGGTTTGTCTGAAGCAGAGGCTGCACTGAGTAGGCAGGGCTTCTAAAGGAAAGCATCAGCAACATAAGCAGCAGTACTGAGGCTCAAATGAATTTATAGAGCACGTAACAGATGGCAAGTGGTTTCCCTCTGTCAGGCATCCTTTAGCATGTGTGGGAAGCATGGGGGCTTGTAGCAAGGGAGAAACTGGTGTCTGACATGCTCTGGTATAGACAGGATTGTGCCTGTCTGATACAGACTTCCAGCATTCAATTAAGTATTTCAGGTCAACGCCAACTCAAAGAAAATATTCAGCATTTGCAACAAATTAAGTGAGCTTCTCAGCGCCCTAACAAGTTACTAGGGCAATTGTCAGATAAGCGAAGTTCACTGCCATTGCTTTTAATGGAGAAAAAGCTAATGAAATGCCCCCTCTATAAGGGTAAGCATCTTCAGGTGAAACTTCAGTGTTGAGCTATGCCCAGAAAAACCTACAGATCCTCAGGAATCTAATCTGAAGCACATCGCAAGGCTTGCTGGCTCTCAATTTAGTGTATTCATAGTTGAAAGGAAAAGCAACTTGAACCATGGCAACAGCAAAGTCTGGAAATTTGTCTGAAGTAAGGTCATCTATCCACTGCTACCTCCTGTAGGTAGCTGCCTATCAAGGCTCAGCTCTCACATGAGGCTCTGGTTAGACAAGGTGGGGACAGAGGGTAAGACAGGGACACCCAAAGTCACTGTGGGAATCCCTGTGGTGGGAAGACATTGTTCTGAACCAGAGTCAAAGCTGCCTGGGGCATCTAGAGACTGATTCAGCAGTCAGACTCTTCTGCCCCACGGCAAAGCAAGTATGAAGTTACCACCACCATTTTAGAGCTACTTCACACTTTCAGGGCCACATCAGCGACAAGTTGATCATCATGCCCCTGGTTTAATCCTAATTGGATTCCTTGGCAGATAGCACTACTCAGGAGCCAGAACTCACTGAAGTGCAATGCTCAGCAAGCCAGCTTCCCCCAACCAACCCACTACACCAGATGATGAACAGGGCAGAGAAAGGAGGCTGTTCTCCAAAGCGTCAGTGACTACAGAGGATGTAGCATGGTATCTCCTTAATGTGCTGCCATTAATGATCTCAAATATTCCTGAACTCTACAGGACAGTTTTGAAATAAAAGCACTGGGATGCACTAGCTAAAGCCTTTTAACCCTGTTCCACTGAGAAAGTGCTCTGCATGATTACAGAGCAAACTTTTATCTGATGCCATCGTTTCCCTGAATCTCTGGTTTCAGCAGCATTGCCAGGTTACAGAGCTCCCAGCCTGCCCTGCCTCCCTCTGCTATTCTCTTCCTCCCCAGCTCACCCCCTCAAGAGGGGGACGATAATAAATAGAGGATAAGACACCATCCTGGCTGCCTTATCCTCTATTTACACTACAGATGTCCAGCTACCACACAATCAGAGGCTGCACCATGATTCTCACAACCGAAGTGATATGGGCTAGTGACACACGTAGAGAAGGGAGAAAGAAGAGGTTTTAGAAGACCCATCAGTCCCCGCGGCTGGCCTCGAGCTGTGAGGACAGAGCAGGAGCACCCTGTGCCAGCACAGCATGGTTACTGCATGCTAAGGGCTGTTCACAGGTGCCTGGGAACATCTGCGCTTCAAGGAACATGCAATGCACTCACAGGCCTCGTTTAAGATTTGTTGACGTGGATTAACATCTCCTGCAGCAGCTGGGCTTGGCAGGCAGGGAAATGGCCATGGAGCACCTGCTACAGAGGGTCAGGAGCAGCCTCTGCATCCCCCAGCACAGCGCCTGGGCTTCCTCCTCTCTGCTGCAGGCAGGCTCGGGGCCAGGCAGCAAAGGTCCTTGGCACTGCCATCTTAAAGATTCATCTTCTGTCCACTGCCCAACTTTAAACAAACAAAGAGCTATCTCGACTGCTAAATTAAGCATTTTATCATCAAACTGCCACAGGGTTTATGTATGAACTTTAAAGCAAGGGTTGGAGTATAAATAGAGCTGGTATGCTAAATAGCTTGTGAATGATTTATAGAAAGAGCTAGATTTGAGTAGAAGCCTCGTGGTGCAGAAGTAACAAGCACACGTCCTCTACTCTGCCTATAAATAAAGAAAGGTCATCAGATCTCTGGGGAGAAAAGACAGTATTTCTCACTGAAGATATCCTTCTACTAACAAGACACCAGCAGTATTGCATTTAAAGAGTTTTCTGCACACAAGAGCAATAGATGCATCTGTTTAGCTCCTGGTGTAATTAACAGATTACCAGACGGCCATAAAAAACAGTGAAATGAAACACCAAGACAAGCAGGAGCTGAAACATGATTTTCACTTCAGCTGCTAAAGCCCTCCCCAGCCCTTTGCTCCGACAGAGATAGCAATACCGGGCAGTAATGTGTTACACCAAGAGGGAGCAGAGGGCCCATAATTAGCTTGATCTGTTAGGCACAAGGGATAAAATCTCCCCATGCTGGGACAATAAACCTAAGTGTTCTCAATGCTCAAAGTGACATACTGAGGATATTCTAAGAGCCTTTATGGATACATTCTAAAACACCAATTAAAAAAAATCAATAGAGTCAATAATTTATATAAAACAAAATTAAAAACAGAAAGCAAGTTAGCACACATGCTAGTTGAACAACTTCCAGAGACAAAGATCAGCCTAGATATTTTACAAGTCCCACATAGCTGCCAGAAACCAACCACCAAACTTAGAAACACTGAGCATGAAACAAAGGCTCTGCCACTGCCTGGTCCTGTGCCAGTCACTACAGTGAGACTTAGCTCCAGCTTCTCGAACAACAGGTGCTCAAGCAGCTCAAACAGATTACAGAGTCCTGATTTCTGTGGTCTGTTCCTCCCTCAGCAACCCATACTCTAACATCTTTGGGCAGTTTCTTTACCTCTAGATGGTGAACTCTTGTGTACATCACCCAAGTCACCCAAGAATTAAAGCATCTGTGCCTCTTTAAAATCATGACATTTATTCCCAGTTAAGAAGTGATGGAAGCTTGTGCTTCTTCCTTTCTGCCAAGACAATGAATACCAACACAGTTTAGAGAAAGATTTCAGAACCTCGTCATTTCTGCCAAATCAACTCTGCCCAGTCAACAGTAGCACAGAACGCCATCTTGCCTGCAAGAAGCACCCATGTCTGTCTGTCCACGCAGAGGAACAGCTGCTTTCCACTCGGGAGCTGCTCCATGCCCACATGCTGTGAGCCAAGAGCCTCAACCCCAAGGCTGCCATGAATGTCCATCATCCTAAGAGAACCTAGCTGTCCCTCCATGCCTCTAAGCGAGGGCAAACTTATAGCTGGATCCCCAGCTACCTATAAGGGAGTTCTACGAAGTCAAATTAATTTAATGCTCAAATCTTTACGCAAAGCCAGTCTGGAAGACCAAACTCCTTTAAGCAGTATTACACACCCACCCACATCACACCTACAAGAGAGGTTAGTCCCATTTTAAAAAGGACAAAATTTGTTCACATGACTTGCTGACACATAGCATGTTCAAGTGACTTGCTTAAGCAAGTGCAAGTTAGAGGGGGGAATAAAAGTTCCCTACTCTATAAACACCATTCAAAATGTGAAAAACCAAAGTGAATAGTCAATAGAATAACACGTCAAAGACACCATTTTAATACACCTAGGACTACATCCCTCCTTCCTTCATTCACTACTGTCCAATGCCAATTTAATTCTGCTCATGAATCATTTTGACTTCGCTGTTGTTAGAAGTAATTGCAGATGTCATGCCAGCATTCAAACATTTGTAAACCTCAGGAAAACTTGGCTCCAGTTCACCTGAAAGAATCCCAGCTGCCTATTACATGAGCTCTGCAGAGGCTACAGTGTTTGCTCCCCAGGGATAGCTCCGCCACACAGCACAGCCTTACCAGGGTATCCTCTAACCAGCTTCAGATAGGCCAGCTAGCTGCGTCCACACAGCACTCTGCATTAGTTAGGTAACACACAGGACCACAAAAACATGGTTACGCTGGTTGCAGGAACAGAGCTAGAAGAGCTGGGCCAGCCAGCTCCAGCACCTGCAGCAGTGCTGCACAGCACAGACCTACCTCCCCAGTCCAAGCTGCGGCTCTGTAACGTAGGGATCAGCACTCGGGGGTTTGTTCGTTCTCAGTTCTTAAATACTCACTGATTCTCCCATTTGCTGCTTTTGGTGAATGCTCCTTGACACCATCCACAGACACGGCAGTACATAATGCCTTTAGAAGCACATATGAAGTTTCAATGAATGACTAATGAAGTTCACCCTCCGTCTATCCCTCTGCAGACCTATTAGCATTCATTATCATACCATGAGGTTTTTACATTATGAATGAGATATTAAAAGGAATTTGATGGAAAAGGCAAGGGCAGCTTTTCAGAGATGGTGACCACAAAGGGTCTCACTCAGGTCAGAAAGACTTGTTGGTATTCTGCTCCCCAGAAGCCAGCAATGAGATTATCAAAGTTGTCTCAGGCGTTTGTACAGAACAATTTCCATTGAAACCAGTATCCTCTGACAGCTAATCCCAGAAGCTAACTCCAGTAACTGTCTAGAGTTCTAACGATTTACAATTGTTAGAAAAGATATCCTAAAGACTGTTCCACTGCACACAGCCCATCTTGGGCAAGAACATGCTGCCCTGAGCAAGTAAGAAATATTCCATGGTCCTCACCACTTGCTCCTGGCAGTATCTGGCTAACATTTGGGAAGCTAATATTTGGGAAGCTTTTCTTCAGTACCAACTTACTTACTAACAATGAATGCACAGTCTCATTTCCCTGAACACAGCAGGATCCAACTGGAGGAGGCCGTTTCTTTGTTCCATTTTCTCAGCTTGACTTCCCTGCCATCACTACTCACAGCTTTTGTGTTCTTATACATCCTCAGGGTCTCTCCCAATCTTCTGGCTGTCTCCTAATAACACCAACTCCATCTGCAATTGCCCACAGCAAAGACACTTGCCAGCAACTACAAATATTCTCCAGCAGGTTTGTATACGACCAACCATTTTCATCCTGCTGATAAAGGGCAGGAGAACAAACTGTCCCTGCTGAGCACATGCAAGTGCACATGGTTGCATCTACACTGCAGCATGAGTAACTTCACAGTTCTTATCCCCTGTTGCTTTGCCTGACTTCAGGACAGGATGAAGGACCTGAGGAGTACCATGTCCCTGAATCTGGAAGAAAACACAGGGGCATAAACAGTGAAGAGCCCCAACAGAAGGTCATACACAATGGAGGGCTCAGAGCAGCAGACTGCACCATTCAGAAAGCAGGCAGCATTTGTGTGACCAACTACTCCAACTGCTGGCTTGGCAAGAGAATTGGAATCCATAGCAAACTAACCCAATTATTACACTCCCCTCTCTCCACCTTTGCCCACCCACTCCCTTTTTCTTTAAAAAAAAACAAAAACAAAAACCAACACTCCTACAACTGTAAATACACGCTAACACCTTCTTTACAAATCAAAAATACTCAGGGAAGTTCAGCTGCAGATACGTGAACAGCATTAAGCTTCCAAATGGGACTGCTCTGGAAGGGATGCCTACAATGCTGCAGTCAGCACCGGAGACAAAGGCACCTGTCTTAGGATGCTTCACATTCCAGCCCCAAACACTCCATTGCCTCATGCATATTCCCTCAGTTTTCTTCCTCCCCACCAAACCTCTGAGCCAAACACCTGCAACCTCTCTGGAGTCACTACCAGACCTACATACTGTGGGGATGAAAGGCAGATGGGAGAAGCTAAATTGCTTTAAGAAGAAACAGAATGAGACCATTCAGGCTCTCCTAGATCACCTTTGCCTGCAACACCCCAAAGTCTCAGCCAGGCTGTAGAGCTGCTGCAGCAACTTCCATCAGACCCAGCAGCCTCAGGGACTGCATGCAGAGAAACAGGTGGGGTGAGGGAGAAGGAGAAGAACAGGAGCCAGCATAAGGTATGGGTTTGGTCACTGTACAGGCATGGCATGCATCATGCAACAGTAAGGGCATTAAACCCTACCCGCGCCACTATGAATACTTTGCAATAGGGAGTGCTTCATTATTAGTATGAAATTACACAGGGCACAACTCTTAATCAACATTAAGGACAAGTGCCACATAATAATTTGATTCTCAATTATGCGCACTGAAGTCACTTAACACCGATGTGCATCGGTCATGAAAAGCCAGGCAAAACAGAGGAATAATTTGGTGTTCATTCGCTAAGTAAATCCAAATCCAGATGAGTCAGACAAGTTTCAGAGAGCTTTCCAGGACAGCCACTTCACCATCAACCTCCTCATGGCTGAATCACTCTGCCAGTCCCCTTGCAACAGCTGTCCCACTAGTATTAAACAGGATTTGGAATCTCTGCAGAAGGGGAGTAGTGTGTGTTCATACCCTGTGATATTTCATTTGTCATAAAAATCAATAGAAATTTTCAGAAAGGGCATTTTTGTGCTCTGAATGTGCTAATGTGACATTCACTGGGCCAAAATCATCCCTGCAGCAACAACTGCCTTCCTAGAGCTCACGCTGTGCCTGATTCAACGAGAGCCCGTTCTGAATAATCTCTTCCTGCTGCCTGCAACAGGGGAAATTCCACCCTTGCTGTTGCACAGAAGACAGTACAGAAATTATGCCAGCTCCAGTTCAGAGTTGCCATCTCCATTTCAGTCTTTCATTCTCAGCCTCTTCCACAACGACACAGACAAGTTTGCCTCCTGTGATTCACTCCCCACCACGCTCTCCTTGTAGGCTAGCAGTGCATCTCTTATTTCCTAGTGGGAGTTTGTTTCACACACTTGGAGTGAGCTGCAAGGATGTTATGGCTACAGCCCCCTTCAATTTGCACACTGGAACTCCCATCCTGGCCAAAACCTTGGCCATCCACACTTCTCATCACAGCACATCAGGGGTTTGCAGGCATCCCCACCCACTGATGGCTCCTAGGAACACGACAAGGACCTTTCATTTGGTGGATATGGGCAATTAAGAGAATGCGTTTATTGCAAACTCGATTGCCCCAGATCCTCAGGAGCAGAAAGCTGGCTTCCTGCAGAGCTGACGGCGGTACTCCACCCTACGGCATGTCAGCAGGGCCTATCTTCTGCTACAAGAGGAGTTTTGACCACTGCCTCCTTCCCCTGGGAAGGGAGAGATGGATTGGATGAAGGCAGATTAGAGAGCTTCAGCCTTCTGTCAGCTGGCTTTAGACAGAAAAAAGAGCTTAACTACAGAAGTCATGCAGACCATCAGGAGGAACAGTAACCACACTATGTCCAAGACGGAATCAAACAGCTTCCAAAGGCCCAACAGACACAGCTCAGCAGTCACGAGCTAGTGAACACCAGCATTGCTGTACCAGGGATTGTTCAACGCAAACAGATGTTAAAAAGTCACAGGCTGTGCTTGAACCAAAAGCTAAAAACCCCTTTGAGCGGCCCCCTTCCCACCACTCTGCCCCTTCCCTGGGGGTCTGTCTGGTCCTGCTGCGGCTCCCCCCGACACCCTTCACTGCGGGCTGCTCACCAGAAGGCAGGGCTGTTCGGGCACCCAGCTGTGCCCAGGCTCCCCCTGCTCCACATGTTCCTCTGCCCGGCCAACAGCTGCAGCCCTAGGGGCCCAACAACCCAAAGAGGACACCCAGCTAGTCCACAGCCATCACTGGGCAGTCATGTCTACCACCACTGCTAGGTTTACAAACAGGTTGGCAGCACCTCTGGAAATCCCTTTCACCTCCACTGCCATCTAGTGCAGTTTGAGAAAATAAAAGATTCACGAATGTACGCATCTGCACACAGCATTAACTGCAAGCTGCCCAGTAACTTGACGTCTTCCATCTCCAAAGGGACCTAGCTTTTTCTTAGCACTCTCCTTGTACACACTGGGATCCTTAAGCATTGCTTTAGAGGATAACAAATTAAAGTACAGAGGGACCTAAGCCAGAGCTAAGGTCAAAGAGCACCAATCTGCCAAGGAACACTGCAAAAGCCTCCACTGGGTCTCCACAGGCCAGGTTCTTTGATTTGCCCTTTCCTCACGCAGCCAGACCAGTGCTGGACCAGCAACGGCTCCAGGTGCTGCACAGCAAAACATGCAGCCAGCCCAGGGAAGGGAGCAAGGGAGAGAAAGCACTCGTATTATTACCGGCATAGAAAGTCACTGCTTCAGACAGGTGCACTGAATAAGCCCTGTATCTTTGCATCATTGCTTTTGAGTTAATGGATTTTTAACTTCCCACAAAAAGAAGAAAACACTGCACATATCAGGCACCAACCAAGAAACAGGAACAGCTTGTTCCATCCTTCCAAAAGGCAGACACTAACACCATCCTAGTGCTTCTGCGTTGACCACGGATTACTGAGAGCGTACGAGGGGTCTGATTTAATTGCACTACATTATTGTTAAAGAAAAGTGAAGGATTTTGTCTTATTGTTGAGAGGCTTTTAGAGATTGGATTTATAACTCATCTAAACAAAGCATCTGCTCGATCAGACTTAAATTCTGGACAGGTTAATACCAGCCTGTCATACTGCTGATGAGCAGTGTCCTTATCCTGCCCATGTAGCTCAAGTATTGTATAGAAAAAATGGAAAGGAAAAACCCTAAGAGATGGAAGAAAATTAAAGTGGAGTAGAATTAAAACGCATTCACAATCAGGAAAGCAAATAAAGGAGTGTCACAGTACTCAAGAGCAAAGCTGAAAAAGCAAATTGATTTTTTGGTTCACTGACAGAACAAAAACAGAATTGTTTTCACTCAAAGCAGCTTAGTGTTATTTGACCCTTATTTAAATAAAGATACCTGCAAATTGAGAGCAAAAATTATGCTTCTAACATCAACTTTTTCCTCCTAATCCCCAACAAAAAGTAAGTTTGCAAGAAGTTTCAGTAGACAAATCCCTTTCTCTTTTTTTTTTTTTTGCAAATAAGAGTGGAGCAAACATCTTTCATTCAGTCAGTCTCTGCAGACCTAATCTCTCTGCACATTCATAGATGTCTGCTTATCTGTTACAGTTTTTCCTCATGTTGGCATCTCAGCTAACACCACCTGAAAGCTCCTCATTTGTCCAGCCCTGACAGTAACTCCTTCCTGATACTGAGAAGTAGAGATCGCTATTGGACAATCAGTGTTACAAAGCCGAGAGATCAAGGAGTTCAGCAGTACTTACTCTCCTGCACATATAAATATACAACCTGTAGGAAAAAAACAGGAAGATTGTATCATTGTTCTCCATCCCGGCCTGCCCCCCCAAACACCCCTAAAATATATTTGCTTAGGAAACCAGGTGAAGCTTATGCAGATTGCGACAGAAGACAGATGAACAATTTGCAGCTCCAGTCTCCACGGTAAGCACAAGCATCTGACAGATTTTACAGTGTCTACATATACATACTAAGGACAAAGTACATCCATGCTTTTCAGGGCTCCAAAAGATACCTAAGACTTTGAAAACCATTTCTTAGTAAATATAATTATTTGCCATAATTTAATGCAAAAAGTTTTTGTCAGCTGGAAAAAGCCAATTTACTAATAAAATCCAGATGTCAAACGTAAGCTGTCAGTCTAAGTTTAAAACAGGACGTTTTTAAATGACTAACATCAAGCAAACATTATTGAATTTGAACATGAGCTTAGAGTTTCTTTGATAACTTTCTAAGTGTACTGCAGAACAGCTATTTCAGAGAAACCATTCTGCATCCTTCCAAAATTGCTACAAATAAAACATTCCAAAAAAAATCTCTACTCCAGTGATTCTCTTTTCTATCACAATTTGCCTGCAGTGTTATTAAAAAAAATCTATTGCACAACAAACTGTAAGCGGAGCTCATGTGTTCAATCAGCACTCCCACCTCACAGGAACAAATTCTATTTTCAATAATGTTAATTACTTTTCTTAACAGTCCTCCTCTTCTCCATTCACAGCTCCCATTTTAAGTCATCTCACTAACTTCTGCTAGGGTAACCCATGACTGTTTGAGACAGATTAATGCAATAAAACCATTTCAAATTGATTGGTTTATTATTTACTGAAAGATCAGATTGCTTCTTAAATAGCATGCATTTATTGAGTGCCAGCAGCAATTTAATTATTTGGTATGTTTCCAGTTAAACCTGTTAACAGTCCATGTCCAGGTAGCGGTTGGGACTCTCATTTCTCAGTGAGACGTGCAGACCTGCTGGTGGGGGTGATGTTGCATCGCATCTGACATCACACCTAGTACAGCAAAAACATCTTCCTGATTACTAGCAATGAGGAAGAAAAAGCAGCCCCACTTCAACAAACCAAAGCATTGCTGCTGATTTCAGTGCAGCCTTGGTTTCATGTATGGTCTAGGATTTAGGTAATATTGATTCTGAGTTTCCAGATGCTGTTTTCAGAGCTGCACCCATGCTCTCGTGGATGTAGGCTCAGTATTGAATCTGTCCTCCCCAAATGGGAGGGACTTTAGACTGATGTGATAGGAACCAAGGACTTGGGGGGAGTAGACAGATTTCAATTCAGGTCCATCTTTAAGTGTTACAGCATCACGTGCTGACAACCAGAGAAGAAATACGAAATAGAGGAGAAAATAATGAACATAAATATCATGACACAGCCACCTCATGTGTTTTCTTCTTCTTCTTCCCCTACCACAATACCCAAATTGCTTTTTTGTTGTTGTTGTTCTCTCCAGCTTCCCACAAACCAAATGCAATCAGGAATTTCAGGGCACAGAACAACCAAATCTTCTACCTGGAATGGTGAGTAATTGGCAAAAACAGAGTCAGACTGACCATGTCTGTACTTCCAAGTAATTCAGGGCTGTGGGAGACAATCAGTAACTGAAGCAGTTAGTGCTAAGGCCCTTGCATCAGCACAGTGTAAAAGTATACGGGTTTTTACTATGGACTAGTCTTAGCCCAGTCCCCTATACTGCATGTTCTATCACATACATTTTGAAGATGTCTGGCAAGCGCCTTTGAAAATCACCTCCATCAGCAGTTGGAGTGTACCTACTGGGGAGCTCCTCCATTTATTCTGGAGCAACCTAAACTCAATCACATGCACCAAAGTCATCCTCCCAAAACCAACATGTACACTAAGCATGAGTGACTGAAGGATTCAGTTGAGGATAATAGTGCTGCATTGAAGTGAAACACTACCAAAATCAACCGTTCATCTTCTATAGGTTTGTCTTTACACGTAAATCTTCCCCTTTTCATCAGCATAGTACCCAAGGGTGTAAGAGAAGTTGGACAGGGGTCGGATTTCTAGGACAAGCACTGTCTAAGTAGACAGACAGCCCCCAGGCAGCTAAGGAAGCCAAAAGTCACATTATACCATTGCTGCCACTTGATTATTTTGTCTGGAACTAGTCGTGTTTGTTTTAAACAGATTTTTTTTTTTTTTCCTATCTCTACCAGTGGGAACCAGAAAAAGAAATTGGTGCTCTCTTCCACATAAACCTACCTGTTGGGACTTAAGCTGTAATAAATCAGGAAGATTTCACCACTCTGGCCATACACTCTGAGTAGTTACTAACTACTGTCCTGCAAGTGTCATAACAGATAGATGGGAATGTCAAATAATTGATCCTTTCTCTTTAAAGTCCCCAGTAAGGTTTGGACACAGTACCCTAAGCACCATTTTTAAGGCGAGAAATATTATGATCTACAGGCACTAAAGGCAAAAAGGGATATTAGTATCTCCTATTTTACATGTGTAAAACAAATTACTAGATTTATCATAATGTGTAGATCTGAGGACTGAGATACCCTTGGCTATTATTTAATTGGAAGAGCATCACTTCTGTATCAAATGTGTGTACACAACCAACTCTGACATCACCACCATACTTACTAACATTTTTCAAGAAAAGTAGCTTACCATCTATAAAAAGAGCTAGCTGCGTATTTTGTTGTGTGAACCATCCAATGTTTAGTTTTTTTTCCCCCTGCTACAAGCAGCTAGATAACTAAGGAGAATTACAAACCATCAGTGAAGCTTTCTTCACATAACCCAACGTCCAGTGACAAAACACATTTTGCTTTGTTTAATTTTATACCATCCCATCAACAGCAGCCAACATCTGGTCACCAGCAACCAGAGCCAAGGTGTGAAGGGGTCTGTTGTACTGCTGATCATTGTTTGCATCTCACAGAATCATCTAGGTTGGAAGAGACCTCCAAGATCACCGAGTCCAACCTGCATCTCTTGCTTTTCTCTTTGGTAGACTTATGCAAGTGTCCTACTACACCAGCCAATATAATTTCCAGCAATATTAATAGCAAAAATAACAACAGCAAAAGGCTGCAGCATTTAATGAGAAAAATGTTAGGCATTGATGTACATTTTTGACTAATTCAGTAGATTTAGCAAGTGTAGTGTTCTTATTTCCATATGCATTTTTTCATCATACATTCAAGTATGATTATACAGACTGCTTAATATTTCTGAATTAAGTAAAATGAGCCTCTTGTGAATAGAGTTGTTTATTATTCTAAGTATTTTATGTTTTTAGACTAATTCTATTTAATTTACTACCCACTGCCTAACACCTTTAATATATTTCAGTGATATCCCTTCAGGGTTTTATTTTACCCTAAAGTCAACTTCGGTTAAGCAGTATATAAACTCCCTTTCGATTCACCTTTGATTTTACCTTTACTAATTCTTCACAGCTCTTCAGATACAGTGCATCCCTAATAATACTCCGTAGCATGGATACACTTAGACACTTTTTTTTTTTAAATCAGCTATTCCATTTGAGTTAAAACCAAGTTGTCACGAAGAGCTCGCAGCAGCACGCTGGGATTCCCATGAAGCCTGCTGCCCAGCCTCCTTCCACCGCAGTAGCCCTGGCCGCAGGCCAGACCTTGGCACCTGCACATTCAGCAGAGCCAGGCTGGTTGATAACAGATATGGGGTGGCTACCTAATGCTGCAGAAGCCCTCTCATAGTTTGGATATTAAGTTGCACTGTTAATGGTTTCTTCCCCATCCTTGTCATTGTCACTTACCTACCACTTCATTTTAAAGCCCACAAAATACATGATCTAGGCAGATGTAATGTGGTCCATCCTACCTCCTCAATCAAGCAACCACATTCACCACAGACAAACCTTAACATTTGCAGCCTTAGCTTTCCAATAAGCATCAGACTTGAGATAAAGCCTCGTGATTTAACGTTCCCTTTCTGTTTGAACCATCAGGCTACAAATGACACTGTCTCAAGCTCCCTGCAGTACAGTTGTCTTTGTGTGGCCTGAGGACAATCAGCTTCTCATTGTTCAGTGACACATCGGCCCTCAGCAGGTCTCATGGCAGAACACACTTACCATGCTGCTCACTTCCAAACACGGCAGTTCAAGCGATGCTCCACGTGCTCCATCCAGACCTTGAGTCAGCTAACTACTTCAGGTAGCAACACGAGCTCAGGCTGCACCAACCCTGGAAAACCGTGGGAAGGTTGCAGTTAGCAAGAGAGATACCGCTCAGAAAAGGGATAGAAATGAACCCTTGAGGACTCACACCACCACAGAGACACAAAACACTTTGCTCCAGCCTCACTGCCTTTATCACATAGCTGGTGTATTTAAATGCTCAATGCAATGCTTGGTTTTCACTATAAGCAGTGACAGCCACGACCTGCACTTGGTACATAAGCCAACTAGTCCATTCAAGGCTTTGCTAGAAGCCCCCACAGACCAGAATTCAATTCCTTTAGTTTTTGTCACATACTTCACAATATTTAAGGCAATAAATATTTGTCAACAAAAAGGTGCCTAGGGAAATCACACAATATTAGCGGAGCAAAGTTTTTAATGTAGAGCAAGAAAAACATCAAGTTTAATTACTAGTTTTACAGTAACTGTATGATACAGTAATTGGGATAGATTTGAAGTGCCTTCAGCAAACTCCATTTAAACAAAAAAAATCAAGATAGTTAATAGTGATATTCATTATACTCAGCCATTAGCAAATATTCTCAACTAACACAGCAACCGGAAAAACAATTCCTAGAAGAAACACTTCCATTTCTCTTATAATTACTGGAAATGAAAACGTATTTGGTAATATGAAAATTAATTATTTGTCTGTACTGACAAACTTGCAGCTATGAATGCTTTCTAATTAATGAAACCTTGCTTCAAGAACCAGAACTTATTTTCTTTTTCTCCACTCCTATTCACTCATTAGATTAACAAGATGCTATTCCAGATTTAAAGCATTATTCTAATACTGTGCAACTCAACATACATGGCCGTGACTACATAATCACTTGTAAGGCTGCATACCTTCAAAGGCATCTTTTATAACTTACAACTGTGCCAAAGTTGGAATAAGAGTATCTGATTTTGAACCCTGTCGTTTACTTTCATTGCGCATCCAACCCAACAGCACATTACCAAAGTCACTTAGAGAAGACCTCTGAGGACTAAAATACTCTTCTATCATGCAAACTGCAATACAAAGCCACTAGAAAATCACTGATTTAACATGACACAAAACAATGCACGCACAAATTGTGAGCAGGTGTAAAATGTTGGTGCTCCACCAGCTTTAGTTCACATCAGTCCAGATTCCAGCTTCACACCAGCAAGCCTCTTTGTCTGCTGAGTTCATTCTGCTTGTGCATTGACAAAAAAAACAAGTATGACATAAAAAAGTTGCCAGTAGACTACAGAGTGCTTTCTATGCTGCTTTAGCTCTTACTGCTATCTACATTCAGAGAACAAACCAAGCACATTGCAAAGTTAATTCCCCCAAGCCCTTTTGATTTGGAATTGTTTTTTAAACCAGCATGTCTTGTCTGTGTATTAGACTCCAAGATAAACTAGCTACAGCATCTTGTGATAACATCACGTACAGCAAACACTGTCATCATAAGCCTGATGATTTCTTTATCTCTAACATGATTTGTATATTTTGTCCTTGCAAGCGTAAATTACCTTCTTTGCTCCTTTTTTTCTTCCCTTTTGCAACTCTTATCACTGCAAGGTCATCACACTATTATCAGCCACCATTCAGAGAATGCCAGTTGGCCGATAAAGCGCTTGGTGAAGCCTTCCATCCACCTGTCTACGGATTGTGGGGTGGCTGGGAGAGGAATTGGGTCATTTGAAAACATAATTCAATGTCAAACTGGCTCACATGCCACAGTAACTCAAACCTGTAGCTCAGATGCGTATACTGTGCCATAACTACAGCCTTAAATGTAATCATTGTTTTCATCAGGTAGCTAAGAACTCATTCATTCCATCAGGAAAAATTTTAATCAAGCATGTCAACAGAACATCAAGTCTGGCTAAAAACAACCTGACGCAGAGGTACTTCAGCTGGTATTTTTAAAGCCTCCAAGGAGCCAGATGCACACCTTCAAATGGGACTTCTGTTTTATTTAGAAAACGCTGGCCTCTCTCTCCAGCTCCAAATGCATGCCGGCAGGCACACAAGGACCCCTGGTGATGGTCTCCATGCTGTCATCCCTTAACAGCTGCTCCTTTCAAACAAAGTACTTGAAGGCTTAGCTTGAGGTTGAAAGCCTAGAGCTCAGCCTCCATTGTTTCTTTTACAACATGGATAAATTAAACCCCAAGAATAAACTCGCAAGTGTTAAATGTGCTAGAAAAGCATGCACCCAAATAATTATAATACATCACTAATGCGGATTAAACACATTAATAAAATTACATGCAGAGAGTTCAGTCAATTGCTGGTATCTTTCCAGCTAATTAATACTTGGCACTGCATAAATACTCAAGACTGTATTTTATTCCATTGTATTCACATAAGACAGCTTCCAGAATCTTTTTAGGTAGCTACTAATGAGAACTCATACGTGCCTGAGCAGAGCACAGGACTAAGCTGAAGTGCAAGGTTTAGCTGCAGAATTTAATTTACCTACAAATCCTAAAGAAAACGACTTTCACTTCAGGATTTCGATTCAGACCCATACCTCATGTGGATGGGCAAGCTTCTCCAGACACAGCAGCTTTGCCATATGCCTCAATCCTTGGGAGTAGCTCCAGAAACCCATCAGTTCTGTATGTTGTACATAACTTGTTTGTAGCTGTGATGCTAGCTACTATACATAAGTCTTTCTTGTGCACGTCTTCCCCACAGCAGAAAGGGAGACTTCAGCCATTTTTCTTCAAGATCAAAACATGAATGTGTGTTATCTACAGACCAAACACTGCAATGAGTTGGTCTGGCATCTTCCTCTCTCAGAGACTGCCACAGTAGCCCTTGTTTTGGCACACATTCCTTCCAGAAGCAACAACTGGGGCCTATTTAGCTTTGGTCTGGCTGTGTGGAATCATTCATTTGGACAGTCAATAATGCCAGTCTCCAAAATGCCAGCCAAACTCTGTAGCAGAGAAGCTAAAAGCCATTTTACTTGTACTAAAACACCATCTTCACAGTGGAGAAGTTCAGGTATTCATTTACATAGCAATTATGCACCCTGCAGTAGATACATTTAGGGTGGTTGCAGAATTATCTGACCTGTCAGATGGGAATAATTGACTGCTGGCCCTAAATCTTCACAGCTCCAGAGCTCTGCATCATGCAGGGATATTACCAGCGTCTATACCCAGGAATCAACCAGTTCCCATCTATTACATTATATTCATGCATTACACAAAAGAGGGGTAACTTCAACTCCTCTCTCCTACAGAGGCAGGTATTTCCTGTAACAATAAGATTCCTGAAAGAAACATGATGTTTGAGCTGATGATTTCATCTTTTCCACTGAAAATTAAACCATAATAGTTAGGCCAGGTTGTCCTCAGTGGCCAATCAAGATGCTGTGGCTTTACTGCCACAAATGCCTAAGCAATCTTCTGTGCTGCAGGAAAAAAATCATTCCTCTGCAAAGTAGTAAAACTTTTCCACATCCTCCCTAGGACACCATGATTTTTCTGCTCCTGCCAAGCCTGGAGGATGACAGTACTAGACAGGTTATCATCACCCTGTCAGAAATTCTTCAAGCTGCTGCTCTACTTCAACCCAGTTTTCAATAACCACAGCTCACCTTGCTCCCTGCCAAAGTCTTCCGCTGCTGGAACACAGTCATTGCCGACTGGCAGGATTGCTTCAAGGAGGGGAAAGGCTTTGCTAGATGTCTGCTGTGCATTTTCCCCCTTCACTTAAAAAGCAGATGCCATTTACTGACAGTTTCCTGTCAACAGGGGATGATGGGCAGGTTGCTTGTATTTCTTGAGAGAACAAGACCTGCAAATACCCACTCAAAACTTTAAAGAACCCATAAACCAAAAGGCTTAATGGTACCTCTTCAGATAGAAGGATAACTTAAGGCTAACTGCTCCATTAGCATGCAATACTAAAATAGATTTACATAAATAGAAAGTGCTTTGATTTCTAGCATTCTTTTTCTTCAAATCATTCCATGGCAGAGGAGTTGTGACCTTATTTAAGCACCCCTTGAACTAACAGCTTAAGAAATCTTTCAAACTCAAGTTTTCTTTAGTTAGCTGAATCAAGGAACTTTCTCTGCAGCAGGGAGATCATCAAACATTTGTTACAGGGTTTTGCTCAGTAATGAGTAGGTCTGGTGAGTAAGCACAGAAACCTTGGCTGGGTCTAAACTGTGCTGATACAGCCCACCCTGCAGAACAGACACATTTCTATATACACGTATGTCATTTTTACGTATCATCAGGTCTTTAGTATTTACCATTGAGAGTGCTTTCCTACTGCCTTCTCAGGCAACAGGAAGACGCCTGAATATGAACCACCCTTGTTTCCCAACACCCCCCCGGCAGGTTGCACGAGTTCTCAGCTGAGATCTTGCTTCAATTTCACCTCAAATCAAAGCCATGGGTGCACAGAGCATGTTCTGCACAGCACCCCTGCAGAGCCCTTGCAGGAACTTTCTGACTACAGGTATTCACCTTGTGTCAACCTTTTTAAAGGGAAAAAAAAACACTTTCAGCGAGCAGGACAGCCTGTCATAAAATTCAAGAAATGAAGCCCTGATCTAGCAAACTGTATCCTTTCACGTGTTTCTTATTCACATAAATAGCCCCACTGAACTCAGTAAGAGCAACGGGATATATTAGGTAAGCGTCTGCAGCCTGTCAGGATCTGCTGAATGCTATGGAGCAAATGTCAGAGTATATGGTCTTCCCTGAACAACTCGAGTATTTCCAGAACTGAAAACGGCTTTAGGAACAGTATAAGTAAACAACACAGAATACCCCTATTTGCAAAGTTTGAAGGATCACCGAATGCTTTAACTGATCTGCACACAAAGAGCTGGAGACATTCTCCTCAAGGACACAAGTATCACCTCAGCGTCCCTCCGCCATCTTGTTGGGAGCATTAGTCCCCACACCTGAGAGTGCAGAAATCTTTGGGAAATTTGCTTTCATGAGGAAAATATGGCATACTTTGAAGCCTGTCATTCTCCCAGCCATACCTATTAGACCATGAAAGACATAACCTGATTTTTTTCTGCCTAAGTTCCTGTCTGGATAATAGCAGAAAAACTTTGTAGGGAGAGGTAATCATTCTTGTATTATGATCTTCCTCACACATGCCTTGCTTTGCTCTCAGACAGAATCAGCAGCCTCCATATTGACTCACAAGGACTGGATATAGCTTAGCTTGGCCTTCCCTCCTCACACAACACACCAGCTCCAAAGCTGAGGTTATACCAGCAGCCATCTTGTCAAACACAGCCACGCTGCGGGAAGAACAGGAAACACCCATTTGTGGCACCTTAAAGGCTGCTGTTAATGGTTCTAGGTGTTGTTACATGTCTGAGGAGGAGCATCCAGACCCACATGTGTCCCTAGATCACTGAAGGAAAGTGGCTTGACTGCCGCAGACACAGTGCCCTCTGGAGTCCCCGTGTGAATCTGCCCTCACCCGGCCCACAGCAGCTGAAATCAATCCCAGCCAGCTCCACAGCTCTGCAAACTACAGGGGATAAACCCACTGTGCCCCAAAACCTTACCCACTGCAGCAGGGCTCCAAGAAGGTCAGGAGAAAACCCCCCCGAGGCACATAGGTGACCTGACCATGCCACACACCCTGCCCACAGTCCCACACTGCCCACTGCCTCGAGGGAGGAGCTATTTACATCCACAGTGAAGAGGCAGGAAGTAGAGACTGGGGAGTGGAAAGGCGATGTTTAATCGTGTTCATGAGTTTTCTCAATACTCAAATCAGTAACTGGAAGTTTCTGCTTACTGGTATTAAGTTAAACTTCCCCACTGGAGGCTGCTCTGCCTGTGACACAGGGAGAGCTGGCAGGCAGCCATGTCACCATGCTACCACCTCCCTCCCAGCACTGGCTCTTCTCCTGTTTCTACACAGAAAGGTTTAGGTTGGAAGGGTTCTGAAGGCCACCTTCTCCAACTCCACTGCTCAGGCAGGGCCATCTAGAGCTGCTTGCCCAGGACTATGTCCAGGCAGCTTTTGGATCTCCAGGGAGAGAGACTCCACAGCTTCTCTGAGCAACTTGTGCCAGTTCAGTCACCCTGGCAATAAAAATACATTTCCTCACATAGCTCCTGTGTTTCAGTTTGTGCCCATTGTCTCTTGTCCTGTCACCAGCCCCACTGAAAAGATCCTGGCACTCTCCCCTCAGGTGCACCCAGCTGCCTGGCATTCGGCCTTGCACAAAGCACCCTGCAAGTGCCCAAGGCTGAAGCCAGACAGCTGTCTGGCCAGTGCAACTGGGATAGCATCCAGAAGATGAATGCTAATGTATCATGTTTGCTTCAGATTAAAGCATTAATTATTGCCCTTCTATAGCCATAAGAATCCCACAAAGATTTACTTTCTTCCCATATTCCCATTAAACAAATTTGGTGTTAGTCTCCAGTTATTCATTTGCAGAAGCAAACCCACCAGTGAGCTAACACAGCAATTTTACACATTAACTCCAAATCTCTTTTTTTTTTCCCTTCTCTAACTGCTAAGAAAAATGAAAAGTCAATGGTATAAAGGTACTGTTACCCAGGCACTGAAGGGGGGGAAGCATGGATGAGACATGGAGAACATGCCCATATCAGGAGCAACATGATTTGAGATCAGATCCTGCACCTAAAAATGCCTCATCAGTAGCCTGAAAATAAAAGTGACCTAGAGCCGCTTACAGGAATTTTATTTCTTTGCTCAAAAACAGGAGCCTCTGAAGGAGCCAACTCACAGCAAACACGAAATTTAAAAGATGTCTGGTTTGGAAACAGTGAGTGGCTTGCCTGTAGCACTGTTTCTAATCATCTGAGAAAAAAAAATCCTAATTCATATATATATATATATAAACATAAACATAAGAAAATGTTTGCTAGTCTTTCAGTGCTTCTCCAATGCATTGGAATATGTTGGGTTATGGTTAATAAAACTGCCCCAGTACCTGGTATGATTAATGCTGATTACTCCGAAGAACAGGATGAGCACAAAGAAATAAACATTAGCCTTATTTTAAAACAAGGATTATATTCAAGAAGATTAAATCAGCAGACAGAAGCCTGGCAAGTAACTACATAGTCCCATTTAAGCACTTAAATTCTTTTCTTGTTTCCTTTAAGTCCTAAGCACACAAACACATGAAATTTAGGCATGTGCTGAACAACTTTCTTAAACTAAACCCTAAAGAACTTCAGTGAAAACACCTGGAAGTGAAAGCTACCAGCTAAAAAGCTTTCTCTATTAGTGAGATAATGAAGTAGTTGGCAGTTAGTCTTACCTGGATCCTGGGAAGAACCCCCCTAGAAGTACCAAAGTCTGATGCCATTCATTGCTACAAGTGTAGCAAGTGCCCTGCCTACATGGGGCAGAAGAGCAGTAAAAACTGTGTGGGAAGCTGGCTCATGCAGAGACCACAACAGGCTTTCTCCAGGGCAGCTGTATACCTATATATATATATATATATATATATATATTAATATATATATATTAGTTATAAAATATATATAGTTGCTCTCCAGCAACTTCTTGCTATTTGAATCTCACTTTGAATCTCTTGTTTTACAGCCCAGGCTGAGATATGGACTACTAGAGGTACAGTAGCACCAGCTTAGATATACCCACATGGACTACCACTGGTGAAACACTAACATACCTTGTCCACATAGGGCACAGGTTCTGGCAGTTCACACAACAGCACAGCATGCAACGCAGCACGTCAAGTGCCTGTTCCTTCTGGGAGCACCTTCGAGTCTCACCAAACAGAATAGAGGATGTTTTGTCCAATAATTTAACTCTGATTTAAAATTTTATCTTTATCCGCCTCTGATACATTTCCTCTACTACTCAGACTACCACGAGTAGAAAAGCACAGCTGAGTTAAAGGGAACAGTGCTACCAAGGCTCACTGATGTACTTCTTACGGACAGTCTCAAGATGAGTGACTCAATAGGCTGTAAAATAAATTGGGATAGTATCAGAAAGTAATTTAATAAGCATTACCTATTGCATTATGGATTTAAAATTTTTCCCTCTAAATGCAATCACAGCATTAGAGCTGGGTATTTTGACAACTTCCGAAAACTCTGCCAAAGCCATTGGAAATACAGGCTTCATATCTGAGAGGCAAGGAATAATATCTTAGAAAAAAACTGATCCACACAGCAGGTGGAAGTTCTACTCTATCCTCAAATGGTTCATACATTATTTTCAGCAGAATGCGAAGATCATGATGGGGAAGTCAGGAGGAAGGCAGACAGAATATCCAAATTTACATGTTTCTCATCATTTTTTTCTCAGAAAAACCACAAATTTTCTCAGCCCTGCAAAGCCCAGTAGTTTGTTACAGGCTCTTTGTTGCTTTCTAACTCATCTTCATTCAGACAGAGCAAACTCCTGGAGCAAAACAAAAAAAAGCACACAAGGCTATCATTCTGTTTTTGCAAGAGGTGTTAAACCTTATCCCTTTAGGGGGAAACTAATTCTCTATCTCTATTCTCTACATACAGGGCCCAATACCAACGAACAACATGACAAAAACTGGGAGCGAACACAGTTATTGCTCCAGTGGTGCCAGCTACACCTGCTCCCACACTCACGAGCACAGAGGCACAGCTCTCTCCTCAAAAATAACAAAGCACTTGGCAGGAGAACTTACCTCAAGGTGCAGCAGAGGGGCTCACCATCTCGTCTTCTGCAAACTCAGCTTGTGTTTCAGTCTTCCAAGTTAAAGTCTTTCATCAGAAGGCCCAGCCAGAAAGCCCCTCATCACACTGCTGCTGCCCCTGTAAACTTAATCAGTAGGGCTCAGTAAGCCAGATTATTTAAAAAGTGAGGCAGAGGAGAGCACAGGTGACAGCTCTCTGAAATATTTATCAACAGTCATGTTATTGCCATCAGGTTAGGCCCACAGCGTATTGCGGAGACATCTGAGTTCCCTAAAACCAGTTGCCTTCCATGCTAGTAGCTGTTTAACCATGGTGTTATGAAGGTCAGCCCTGACTACTATGTCTTATTTTTTTATTATCTTTTTCCTGTGCTGTGTTCAACACTGTGGCAGCTAGTCATTCTCTGTCTCTCCTAGCTTCATGTTTAAAAACACCTTCTTAAGCTGCTGGGATCCCTTCTCCAGCTCTAGCAGGGAGGAGTGACCTGGATCTGAATGATTTCCTACCCTCCAAATGAGTGCTTCAAGTAATAAAGGTGGAACTGGCTGTAAAGGAGCAGAAAATGTTTCAGGGAAAAACAGAAGGGTGTGATTTATGTCCTAACCTGGAAAAGGGGAAAAAAAATCCAAGCCTGCATGCTATTTTAGAGATCTGGAAAACACCTAGTTTACCTGACAGATTTCCCCTGGGGAGGCTGAAGGATGGAGCAGTGAATTTCTGCAAGGAGAGATTGTTTCTCCCAGGGGCAGACATACATGAAGAACCGCATTGGCTGCCAACAGTGCCAGGTGTATCCCATATCCACCTGAATTTCACAGATTAGACAGCTGGCCTGCATAAACATCACCTTTCAAGAGAACGACTTTCTTGTTCTGCAGAAAATCTGCAGAATGTTCTGGATTCTCTGGTTAGAGCCATTTGAACCAACATTTCATTTTCAGGAGAAACACTGGGCAATTTGAGAGTTCTTTCTGGTACCAAATGAGATGGAAAGAGACAAAAACCATAAAAATCCAGTTAAATGAAATTTCCAGAATTTTTATAGGCAAAACCAAACCTTTTTTTTTTCTAAACTGAAAGTTCTTGTTCCATTTTTTTATTTTTACCATTACTCTAAGAAACTTACTTTAGATGATATAGTATAATAAAATAAAAATGTTATTTAGAACTGACTCTCTCAGTATGCTGCTTTATTTCCAGTCTTTTAAAATATGTTTTTACTGCAATAAGCACTTTCTCATTAATATAGTTCATCACAAATTTCTTAGATTCTTATCGCCAGTGTTAACCTGAGTATTTAGCTCCTACAAAAAAAAAAAAAAAAAAACGATTACATGTCATAAAGTCAGAAAGTATTTTCATCTGGAATATAAATGGAAGTAACCTTTCCAAACAGAATATATTAACATATGCTGGAAAATCCATTGGTTATTCCAAGACCTCTTTCTTTCAGTCTTTAATCACTAAAGCCATCACTTTAGAGTCAGTTTTACAAATGACAAAAAAAAAATAGCTGTCACATGAATGCATTTTTTTTTCTCGATCCAGACAAGGTCTTGCAAATTTGTTATGTTTGATAAGTTATTTTTTAAGCAGAAACATCATCCCATTCCCTAAAATGATAAACAAATCTGATTCTTCAGAGTACCATTAAGCTCATTGCAAATGAAACAATCCTTGTCTGAGAGGTACAAATATGCAGATGGCTTCTCCCTATTTTATATTATTCTTTCAAACAGATGGAAATTAGAAGGAACCGGAAACTGAGAACTATCCCCAGGCAAGACTTGCAAGACCTTGAAGAACGCGAAGAAACACATCTGTTGCTCTCCTCCTCTTGTAATATGGAGAACAAAGCTGATACACTACACCTTAAAAAAGGCTCCTGTAAGGAGAAAGGAAAATATTTAACATTTACTTTAAGGAAGTAAGTTGTCAAACACTCGGGAGACCTGTATCATCCTGTTGTTTTAAAGAGCAGATCTCTCTGCTCCATCTAAAATCAATAAAGTCAACTTCCTGCCTTTAGGACAAGTTGCAAAACTAAGGATTTCAGTGCATGACATGCTTTCTTTCAGTTCCTTTTCCCCAGATACCAGAAGCACCATGCCATCTTCTTGAACGTACATCTAAAAGCTTTCTCCCTCAGAGTCCAAGCGACGAGGGGTGTGGATCCGCTAGCAGAGAGCAGCTACCTACGGAACGGGCACTGCACTGTTCAGTGGCTGAGGTCAGGTTCAGTGACTGAGTGGTGTAGGTCTTGACCATTTGCATCTCAGTGACCATCATATAGACTATGTACAGCTGAATTTCCAAACATCTTTTATCTGTCCAGTCCATTTAGACTATAAACCCTTTGGACTTCAGGTAGGAACATTTTATTATAGAAGTAATGGTTAGAACGATAGGCATGAGAGCTTCAGCTTGGCTTTCAGAAAGCCTTCACACTACAGCTAATAAGTAAAAACTATATCAGACAATGTCCAGATCATTTAGCACTAAAAAATTCCAGATTTCCAGTATGCCCTGAAAGACAGAGATTGAAAACTTCCCTGCTCTTGACAAAATCTTTTTTTCTGAAACACGGTAATATCAGAGGAGTTTGGAATCTGGGACTGTTACGTACTTTATAGCTGTGGAGCAAGTGAATATAATGGACTCTTGGGGTGTGAAGAATGGTGAAATGACTAACTGATTGTCAGTTGTACATTCTGATGTTAAATCTAATTATTAAAGAAAATACTACAGCAAATATGATTAAAATGACAAAGGGAATTAGAATTTACTCAGTGAGTTTTGTTAAGCAAAGAATGATTTTAGATGCAGCTCTTGGCTATAATCACCAGAACTAGAGCTGGAGTTTTGATACTCTCTGAGAGAGAGAGGCTGAAACAGATGAAAAAAACACGAAACAAGGGAGCATCAGAAAGGTTCTGCAGAATTGTAGCAAATTCATAAAAGAGCTGGAAGCTGTAGTTCACAGGTCTCTAATCCACACCTCTGATGTCTCTAACAAAATGAACCTGGAGAGACAGGAAGATGAAAGACAACAATAGAATTCAGTTCTTCTTCAAAAATGTAGTTTGCGAATTGTTTAACACTTGTGCATAAAACTCATCTGCCTCTGTGAACCACAGCTGGGAAAGGTGGAGTTGCTGGTAGAAGGAAGGCTGCATACTAATGGTGCTGTTCCTACAATAAATGCCCAGGTTGATTTGAAGAGCATACAGCTTCACATACAGCTCTCCTTATGTCCAGATTAATAATCAAAACTAGGTTAGCCAAGGAATTTGGGCTCCATTTATGCCAGGAACTAAGAATTCCCATTCTTGACCCCACCAGCTTTGTGCAGGTCAGAGAAAGCAGTTCCCTTTGAATCACCCTTGACCTTACCAGTGTTCAACATCACAACGTTCACACTGAGGCTGCATCCTTCATCAACATCTCTGTGGCGAGGATCTGCAATGGTCTGAACAAAACTGGTCACGACCAGTAAATACAGGCCATTGTCCAGCCTTATCTAATGTTGGATCTGAAGCACATGGAAGAGAACCCAGCAGTCTAAGGGCGCATCTATGTCTACAGTCTGAATACTGAATGTTTTGTTTTTAAGAGTTATGAGTCACACTAAATGTAATCAATGCAACTCATTTGCCCCAGTAATAGCACAGCAATAGCACATAGTACGGAGGAAGTTTGATTTGGAACAGAAATCTATGTGTTTATACAGATCAAGACAGAGGTATTGTTTCCTATACAAAAAATAATGAATGCAATAATCACAGACAGCACTCACTAACAGAAAGAGCACAGGCTCATTGACCTAGCAATAAGCTCAGGCAGGGCTTTATGGATGGAGTTTTTCACTAATTAGTTTGATGGAGAACAGAAATGTTGCACAGCACAATGAGGAATAAAACTTAAACAACCAAATATGTTTGTGCCCTCTTTTATCTTCTCTGCTCCTTCCTCTCCCTATTTACATAGTTGATAATTAAATGACTGAAGAGTATAAAAAAAAAAAAGAGGAAGCCTTCTAATTGTGTAGGCCATCTTTTTATTGAAAAGCTGAGGTTTTTCAGTATTATTTTTTTTCCCCTCCTGTAGAAGATCTGTCTACATAGTTCAAGTGCAACAGAAACACACCTGAAGACTGAAGCTGTATTTACATACAAGTCCCCAGCTGAGTCTGGACCTATGCAACAAGCATTTTGCAGGGGTATGGCTGCCGTCTTCTGGAGAGATCACACTTGTAGCCTGGGAATGGGAGTTTTGACCACCCAATGCCCTTGTGGCAAAGCATGCAGGAAAAAACAGCAGCTCATTTATGAAGTAGCCATCTGTTCCCTATATTTAAGACACAGCAGGGTGAGTTGGTACCAGCTTCCAATGACCAGAGATTCTCATTTTAGAATGTTAGAATCCTATTGTAACCATTTATTTAGGTACCTGAAAATGCAAACAGATGTTTATTGGATATTTTCAAAAGCATGTAATTATGTAATTTATATCAAAACCCTCTGAAATAGTGTCCTGGCTTGTCTAAATCCTTTTAGAAATTCCAATTTTTAGGCGATGAAATATCTTTAAACATTGGCCTTCAGTGTTCCAGGAAGCCTAGTTGGAGAGAAAGATAACAGCTCTTATTTTAAGGAAGATTAGGAAAAATGACAGTGTGTGACAGCAGAGCATCCAGCTAAGGTGATGATCACCACTGGGCTAAACATGTCCTAGAAGTCCCTTACTCTCTTATAACAAGAGGAAAAAAGAAAAAGTGAGCAAATAAAGATCAGCTAGGAGTCCAGACTGACTATCAGTAATGAGAAGTGCCCGTCAAGATTAAGCAGTTAAATGTATTGATTATTCATGTTTAATGAAGTACAGGATAAATCCGTTGTGATTTTATTTTGGGTTTTGTGATGTACACGCGAATCAGATTCAATACTGGTGATATTAATCATCCTGTCCTCCCCCAAGAGCTGTATCTGTTGACATTCCACTGTTACTTAATGTATTGTCTCTCTGTTTTTTGCTATTTCTCCCTTCTGCAGTGTTGTACTTCTGCAGTATATGATGTACAGAGGAAGATATTTGTTTTGTCTTTTCCACAGTACCTGGACTGCTCTGTACACATGGGTCCTAGTGCAGAATCAGAACCTCTATGAGACGAAGCCCTACCTCATAGAGCTGGAAGTTACTAACAGACAAATGACAGTTAAATTCCTAAAACACCAGATCTCTTTCTGGTCGTCTTCTACCCTGGTGCTCACCAAAAACAAAAAGCATTGAAAACAAAATTGTCACTTCACAAATTCTATCTGTACAATAAGAAGTGGAATTCGTGGTCTTCCTTCCCAACCTTTGGTCAGTGCTCACTGCTCAGAACAACCAAGGCATCAGTTATGCCATTCCTGCACCTGGGCCACAGAGAGACAAGAAAAAAATTACTGAATAAATGTAAAAATAAAAACCTAAGCTCCAGAGAATGCTCAAAGGATCGTGCTGTGCTCTCACTGCTATCGTGTGGAGAGAATTTGTTTTGCCAAGAGATGAGTTTGGTATTTACAAGATGACGGTACCCCACGCCTCTTGAAGTGAGCACTGTAAGATGTGGCCCTGGCCCCTTCAACTCACAGCTGCCTCCATCAGCTGGAATTACAAAGTCTGGAAAGAGTAACATTGGTCACTGAGAATTGTGCAAAAATGTGTATCAATAGTGAGAAATGAAAATGAGATGATATCTTTTAAAAGTAAATTTGGGGCATTTATCTATTTATTCAGGAAATTCAGTGTGTTCAAGATTCCAGCAGACATGGTGAAGACTTATCCCTGCGATACCCTGGACATGGTGAGTGACAAGTCCATCCCTGGGGATGCAGACTGACCAGAAGGTTGGAAATCTGGGCACACCGAAAGCCAAGCACTAGGAGGAGATTGGGCTCCTTCAGGAAAGAATAAAAAGAAATAATATCAAATGCAAAATTATACAAATCTGTAAAATTTCCAGCTTGTGGGCGGCACAGGAAATTAAAATGATGCATTGGTGTCTGCAGGCATGCAAAAGTTTTGGAAAGATGGTAGGAATAATCAGCAAGACAGCTGATGAGTGACATTGCAGAAAGAATTACATGACTGCAAATAGGACTTACACAGATATAAAAATGAAAACCAACGTGTACTTTTTTTGTGTGTGTGTGAAGTTCTGACTATCGTATGTTACTAATTTCACATCTGGTCAAGATGGCTAGAGATATCACTGCTGGACCATTTTACTGAGCTTTGTATGAGTATGCATAGCCACGTGAATCCTTATTGACACTGCAAAGCTCCTTACAGAGCTTGTTCTGAAGCTGACACTTACTAGTTAAGGTTGGGTTTTCCTTTCCTTACGCCAGAAAAAACAACAGAGTCACCCTTGTACTCGTACTCTGCAATCGCACTGAGCCTCCCAAAGGATAACAGTGCATACAGCTGGAGTGCAGAATAGAAGGGAAACACCATTTCTGATTTTAAATGCATAATCAAATTTGCATCCAATTTCCATGCTTACTAAAGCAAAATAATTTGTTTCTCTCTGCACATGAAGAGTTTCACTCCTCTAGTAACACAGAGGGCTGTTTCAGTCAGGCTGGGAATCACAGGTGCTGGTTAAAATCCGTTGGGCATGTCCTGATGGCAGAAAATAAGCTATGCAGGACCCAAGTCTGTAGCTGTGCATTTGATGAACTTTTTGAGCTTGTCTGCCTAAGAGAGATCATCCACATCTGTCACCCACCACGTGCAGCAAGGAAAGGGGAGACAAAGGCATGGGAAGCATCCCTCTCAGAAGGAGCAAACCCTGAAGAAGAACATGAACGTGCTTCCTACTTTAACACAGCAAACAGTAGAGACCATAAAACCAAAATAGTCTGTTTTCCTGTGGTTTACTTAAGTGTCTATTATTTTCTTTCATGGCTAATAGTAGGAAGTGAGAAGTTGATGCTCGTTTACCAAATGCAATGCAGCATTAAATAAATAAATAAAAGTAGCCATAGTCACTGTGATAAGAGATCTGTGAAGAAATTGGAGTCTTCATGATGGGGATTTAATTATTTTAGTATCGACAAGAATGAGAATTAAAGGAGGAATAAACAGGCTGACTTCCACAGGCAGTAAAAAACAGGTTTATCTTTCACTGTTTATTGAGCTCTTAGATATGACAAATTCAATAATGGTCTGGTGGGTGTTTAGTGCTTTATGATAATATATCACTGGGCTTAAAGTAATCATGGTTTTAGGCTATGAAGGTAACAAATAAGACTTCAGACAGCATCATGTTGTTAAGCTCAAATATTCCCAGAAAGATGGTAGGAGGGGAGGGGGGAGAACAAGGGAAAAGAAGTGATATTTAAAGCAAACAGAGTAAATAATACAATCACGTTGATCCCAGTAATAGCAAACAGTTAAAAGTGATAATGGAAGTTACTGAAGTAAAGCAACAACATATCAAATACAGACAGAAAGCAATTACAAAAGGTATAATAGAAAATTGAAAGGACAAGCTAGCTGATGTAAAAAGCTCACAAATGCTCTGTAAAACATTCAAGGGGAAAAAGTTGCACCTGCTAATAATAATCCACAAAGGCTCAGGGAATGCTAATTAGCAAAGAGCTGCTCTTTGTGTGTACAAAGACGTATGGGCCTGTTCCAGGTTTAAACAACTGAATGACAGAGATTAAACTCATCGTTGTTCTTTTAAAAGTTAAAAAAATCACAGAGTTCTGGCATCAGCCAGTAATGCACCAGAAATAGATTTACTGGATTTTCAGAGATTTTCTAAGGCCACCAATCTATCTGTAAGGAAAACATGACTTAATGCACATTACATGGACCCACCACTCAGCGTGATTTGAGCCAACACCGCTGTGCACAACTCGGGAAATCTGATCGCCTTCAGGCTTTGTCTACCCTTCTCATTTTATTGCACCTACCTTTGCAACAAACTCAGTTTAAATTACTTGCAGACTGGAAAAAAAAATAGAAATACAGATACCATACAAAGTAGGGAATACTGAATAGGAGACAAAATCGTCGCAGGGTTCAATTATATGTTCAGTCTCAGCTTTCATAGATGAGTCACTTACATGTCTAGCAGGATTTTGAAAGGCAGTTTACCTTCAAAACCCTCACTGTCTGTTTTCTTAGCACAGGGCTGAGGAGGGTGCTCACTGCTTATTATGACAGCTGTTTCTGTCCGAAGAACAGAAATGCACAAGGACAGCAGCAGGAATCAAGTTGTGGTCAAAGATACAGGGTCTGGATGGGTGATGCTGAAAGCCCCCAGTGTTCCCTTTCTGTTTTCATAGTGTAGACATATTTGCCGCTAGAAATCAAAATCAACACCATGGATGTGAACTGCCAAAGCAAAGGGTGTTCTGTCTGATCCTGCTGTCAGCCTTGGCTAAACTCATTTTATTTTCTTTCTTTAGTGGGATAGAGAAGCTTGCAAGGATCATACCTATCAACTATGTAAAAAGCAGCCTGCAAGGAGGTGGGGAGCCCCATCCTGCACATCAGTGCATAAAGCAGCAACACTCATTTCAGAGATTTCCTCCTGAAATCCCATCCTCTGCAGGCAGAGGAACACCAAGCTGGCTGACCCATCAGGTACTTCACCCCGTTCTGCCCCAAAGAGATCTGCAGAGCTAATCTCACTGTACATTATCTTTTTTCCCCAACATGATTGTAATTTAAAAAAATGAACACTTAACCCCAGGGATCTGTTGACAAATATGTATATTACTAAATAGTACCACTTAGCAAATATTGAAACTTAGACTTAAAAAATAAAGGCAACAAGGACTATTGTAAAGAAACCTGTGCTTCTCTACGCTTGCTGAAAAGGCTCATTCCCCCATTTTTAGTATTCATTCTCTTGCATATGTTTTTTTTTTTTAAATTGCTGCATTTTTACTTAACAACATTGTTGCTTATGCAGCAAAAATACTTTTTGGAATCTGACTTCATCTGACAGCCGTAATAAAGAGAATGCTTTAGAAATTAAGCTGAATCATCTATACGGAAATTGTAAAACTCAGTATTAATGATCCATTTCATTCTTAAACAATAGAATTCTGTGCATCACTGATGAGACAGCCAAATATACATAATATTCATCGTTGCTTTAAAAAGAAAAGTAACATGCAATGCTACCTTCATCCAGAAGGCCTTATTCTCCCTTCCAAGATTCAGATGTTTGCCTGTATTCAGCTCTCTATGCAAGTGAATTGACTGTTCTTTCACTATTATGCCTGCAAAAAAGAATACAAAACAATGAGCCTCGAGTGTTTCCTAGTAAGAGTCAACATCTAAATGTTAGTCCCACTTTGCATGTATTAATAGAAATAAATTAAAGCTGCAACAATGAAAACAGAAGCTGCTTTAACTGACATTTTCAGTAGGAAATACTGCAAAGGCCAGTCCAGCTCTTACTGAAGTCTTGCTTTTAAGAGCACAAAATCAACTGCAAACCTTAGCCGTGCAGAGCCAGCAATACCTACAAACTCAATTCAGAAGAGTGCAGAAGGTAGTTCTAAACTGAACCCCGCTGTTTCTGCACTGAAAAGCCCAGAAATACGGTCACACAGAATAAATATTGTGTAGACCTGCATGCTGTTACACCAGCGCTGGGGCTGTGGGAAGAAGGGCTGTGAGAACTGCAGAGGTCCCCAGGTACCACCCGGGTTCTGGACTGAGCATTTGGAGGCGGAAGTTTGCCCATGCAGACCACCACGCTCATACAAATATCTCCTCCCAGAGTGCGCTGGGCTGGCATGCACATATCTCAATCTATTTTTGTTTTATCCATGTGGCTCTGGGGATTTGAAAGACCACATTGCTGATTTTTCTCCTTGGCTCTGCATATCTGATTATTGGTTTCTAAATATAATTGGAAATATTGATTTCTTGACATTTAGTACACAAGTTCTGCTTTAGAAAATTATCCCATGCATCAGTTTTCACCGTGTTCTCAAATAGCACCATGACTTCTCTGCCAAGTGAGAAAGAGCAAGCTACAGTTTTTGCTAGGAATAAACACTTCGAAAGCAGAATAAGCCTCAAACATGGGGCTGGAAGCAAGCAGGCCACCCGTGTGTTGCAGAAGTGAAAGAACAGAAGAATTTGAGCAAGGCACCAGGCAAATCCTAGAGGCAAAGCTGTCCACACATGGTAGGCGTGGGCTCATGGTGACGATTCCCCTTTTGGGCTGCTCCCCGCCTCAGCCCCACCACTGCAAGCCCAACACTGCTCTGCCACCTGTGCTCAAGTCCCAGAGGCTCTGCACCAACACAGCGCAGCCCCAGCTGTCCTTACCCTTTCAGGCTCACACATCTGATCAGCATATACAATTCTTCTGGACAAATCAGTATCAGGATAAAATTACTATGAAACCTCACTTGCAAAAGTCTGGCACAAACCCGTTTTCTGTACTCACGCACTCAGGCATTTTGTCTCTCCCAACTCACTACCGCTGTCAGAGGCTGCAAGAACTATTTACAAAAGCTGATCCTGAGATCTTCAGTTAGCAAGGGAAAGTGGATGTCACAAACCAAATTGATTCTGTCAACAAATTAGCAAGCATTAATGCCTTTTTATTAACAGCATTCCCAGTGTTTAATGTCAATCATCAGCAAGTCCCACAGTTCAGAGGTCAGAATATCCTGTTGTCCCCCAAGTCATATGAAATGTTAATTTCTTCCTCATACATTTCCCCCAAGTAGCAATTCCTTTATCAACATTCACCAGACTAAAATAAAAGTGTATTAAAAGGGTACAATTTATTACAAGTCCTCCAGCACTGTTTTCCCCCATATATTTCATCACAGCAAATTATACATTTCTAGGTCATTAAGTTGAGAGTGTGACAGTTTATTAGAGCTTCATCTCAAACTCTATACATACATGCTTTTTTGACATCCTTCATTTTTATTATGATCTTGGTAAAATTTCCCTCAGCTTGTGTTGTACAGACATGAGTTTAAGAAGAATGATTACCGATTGAAGTTTTAATTACTTAGGCCCAAACTAGTACAAAATACCAACAAAAATACCAAAAAAGCATTTTGCATCCCGTTGTCTAAGGTAGGGTTTGTAAGCTTAAATATTTAAATGTAAAGGGACTTTATGTCAAGTACAATAAAAGAGAAACATTGCCACTTACTGGCAGTACCAATGTCTTTGCATTAGATGTATGCATTTATATGCATCTTTCAAAAGCTCTATTAACCTTTATATTATTTGTCAATAAAAAGCCCCATTAACATTTAAACTGTGTATGTCTAACTGTCTGTTTCAAACAAGAATCAAAAGATAACCTGTTAAGAAACAGGCTATTATTTATTACAGTCTACATTATCGGGACTGCACATGTTGGAGATTTCCAAAAGCTAACATTTCTTTAAGTAGTTTAAAAAAACTCCATCAACAGTTGGCAAAAAGGCTCATGGCCTGAGCAGGAGATTAGACAGATACACAGATAAATGGGTTTCACAAACAGCACAGTACAACTTTGGAAAGAATAGTACAACCAGCTTGAGCTACTTCAGGAATGCTGGAAGTCTAAAGAGATCGCACTGTACATGAACTTGAAATTTAAACACTGCTTTTGCAGTAGGATCAGCAGAACTTACTTTACATTAACAACTAATCTTACCTGACATTAACAATTTGTCTTTATTGGGCAAATACATGATTTTAATCAAAGAAAACATAATCATTGGGTAAGAACTGAAATCACAGCTATGCAAGTAACGGACTCTTCAATCAAGCTGATGAACTGGAAGTGCCAAGGACGTAACTGACCAGTTCATGCATGTTCCCTAGAACTTTGTTGTTTCAAGTACCACTGATTTAGTAAAATCCCTGTGTGCTGCTTCTCTAGAATAAAGTGGGTATTTTGAAAGGTAAGAGACAATGTTCCCAAAATATAGAGACTGAAAGAGAATTCGAGCAGTTTGGGTTTTTTGTAAAAAGTGTAAAACTACTGCTTTTACAAATCATTAATGGAAACAGCATGACTCATTCCATTGAAGAGAAAAAAAATTCACTAATTGTCTTCAAGTATGGGAGATGTACTCACAGTAACAACAGAGACATTCATTACTTTATAATAAAGAAACCTATAGACTCCATGGAAAATTTACAACCAAAATGGAGTTAGTGTGACAAATGGTGCTCAGGTAGGAACAACAAAAATATAAAGTTCAAAAATTTATCAAAAATGCATTTCAGTGGCTTCGCTTCCCCAGGATCCAGTTTGACGGAGCATCACTTCATGCAATCATTCCTTTCACCTCACGTCCGTCTTGTCTTCTGTTTTTTCGTTTGTCTTTTTGCATCCTCTTGCCCACCTGTGTCAGAACCTGTCTGTCCAAGCGCACGTACTCCTTGCAGCCGTGTCGTCAGTTGCAGCAATAAGGGAATAAGCTAGGTCAAAAAAAGAAATAAAAGGGAATCAGCTTGTGATTTCAGTGACATGTAAGGTCTGAATGGTAATGTTCTTCAGACACATACATCCCCAAACAAATAGAACCTATTGCATAAATTGCACGTCTATGTGGCATTTTGTTGTGTTTTTTTTTCAAGAAACACCAAATGAGAAATTCAGAAATAGCAGAGGAACTCAAACTTCACACTAAGGTTTTCTAAAGGAAGGTAATTCTTCAAAAACTTGGCTACACTGTGTCTTTTCTTGAAATGCATCACAAAAGGTGACCGCTAACTCCATCTCTGAATATCCATCACAACCAACCTTCCCTTAACACAGTACACGAAGAATTCATGGATATTCCTCGAAAATAGTATTTGAATAAGGACAGAAAAACGTGACCTACCTTATCATGATTGTACCCAGCCAACAACAGAAGCAGCGTTAGTGGCAATGCAATGTAAGATCCTTGGGCAATATCTTGCTCAGGGAGCTTTCTCTGAAAACAGTGGAGACCATGGATTTTTTTAAATTTTTTTTTAACAGTAAGCTGTGGCACATTCAGCCCCTCCCATCTGACTTCCTTCCAAGTACCTCTAAGATTTACTTTACTTTTAATTTCAAAGCAGATCATTCATCTGTTATCTTGATCAGACCCGTTCACCTGCTACCTTCTTGGGGTCTGCTGTTTTTTAAAGCTCATTCACCGACAGTCAGTCTCCACTGTTAACCTGTGGTTTGATTTACTTGTCACATGCCACCCAAATCTCACCGATCTCAATGATAACACTACAGCAGCCACACTAGCACAAAATCTTCCAGGCACATCTGCATCCTTCATCTGTAACTGCCATTTCATGTTCATGCCCCCATGTTTCACTGAACATGTAGTGATGTAGAAAAGAAATAGCTAAATATTACAGAATGAATACTTCCCTAAACTCACCACACTGCTCAAGTCTGAAATGCACAAAGACATTTCTCTCTCTTACGGGAGATTTTCCCTGACATTAGTTTGAGAACCCCTCTGCTTCACCTCCAAGAACTGAAAACTCTCTTTTGGGCCTGGTGACACTTGTTTCCTTTACAGAGATGTCTTTAAAGGAATTCCTACAACAATCCTGTCTTTCTCCTCCAGTCCCCAGTTATGACATCCTTTCAGTTACTGTCATGTCTACAACTCCTTTGTGAACGCCCTAAGTGCTTCCCACAATACACCACGCTATTACATCACTGCCTGATGCCTTAAATGTGGCCAAAACCAAATTTACTGTCCCTTTATTGCCTCTCATAAACCTTTTTATATTTACATTAACAGCAAGTTAGACCAAGACCACAAGATACATGCAAGCTAAACTACCCAGACAATTGCTCTCGAGGTGAGCACTCAAAATGAATGTTTATCTATCTTGTACTTACAGTGGGACTAAAGACCAACGTAATGTGCTTATGATATCCAATGGCAGTGAACGAAACTTGAGGCAGGGTGTAGTCATACTGTGATTTAGTTAATGTAGAATCCAGGAGCACCACGTAATTCTGTGGGTATAAAATTAATTCAGTCTACAGCACCGGCAGCAGTCTGAGGCAAAATTAGTTTCAAAGGCAAAAGTCAGTGTAATAAGCTTCAAATCTTCTGAGACACTGGTTACTCCAGCATGAATACAGTACTGCAGGCACACCGAAAATAACACTTCAGCATGCTCAGGGAAAAAAAAAATAAATAAAACAAGCCAAGCTAATTGTTCAGCAATACTTACCTCTCCATCTCGGAGCAGTGGTGGGAAATGGAAGAAGAGGGATTGGCCTAAATTGACTGTATGAATTGGGTTGTCAAGATTTTCACTTTTGTAGAGCTTCACCTGTGAGGGAAAGAAGAAATCACAGAACAGATATTTCTGAGTCTGCACCAGAATGGCTATTTTAGATAGCCCGTATCTTGCAGGATAAAAGCACTTCAAAATTTATCAAGGGTTTTATAAACAAAAAGGTGTCAAGTAAGAGCACCTGGATTTGTTCTAACCTATGATGTGAGAAATAACGGAAACAGACTCTAAAATAACTGCAGGGACAACCGGTATCCGCTATTTTCACATACCTAGATGTATTAGAAATAGTCCATGCTTTGCATTAAACAGAATTAAGTAATTCTTTTAAATAATCCAAACAGTTTCATAGGAATTTGCAGTTGGGGATTGTTTTTATTACTCTATTAGGCTCATTTTGCTTGGTTTCAGTTCCCTGAACTTATTTAACAAACTACACACCCTCAAGCTACAGAATAGGCCTGAAATACTGAGCAAGTAGTTTGCTTAGAAATGAGCATAATTAAAAGAGGATTGCATCATACTCAGTAAGGCTGCTGGGGGGCAGCAGTAACTCCTTTTATGAGATTGTGTACGGGGTCTGGCTGGGATGGAGTTAATTTTCTTTATAGCAGCTTGTATGGTGCTATGTTTTGGATTTGTGGCCAAACACACCCATGTTTTAGCTATGGAACATGTATCCTCCAGAGGACATATTAAGCAAAGTTTGGGGTTTTATGGACTACTCTGCAGCAGCCTTCTGGCATCCATACAGTTATTTGTAACCCCGTGGATCAGATATTTGTAAAGACTCGACTTTTCTTGCACACAGCCCAACTGAAATTCTCATCAATTCTGCGCAGTGCTACCATAGCTGCAGCTCCGATCACAGCTCACCAGAACACTTCCAGTTGTTTCATCAAGAGGTTACACAACCAGAAGGGGCCAGACTGAGGTCACAAAACCTCTCACTTCTGTCTGCATCAAATTTGAGCACATCTTTCAAAGACAAAAATCTCTGCACTGAAAGCAAGAGCTATGATATGCACACATCATCCAGCACGCATGCATTACATCCAGTGCAAGACCCAACCTAATATGAAACAGGTACAGGCTTGAATAACTTCCATATATTTACATCCTAACATCAATTCCTATATGCTTAGGCAGAACTGAAAGGGCCTAAATTTCCAGAGAAAGATGGAAAGCATGCTCAAGTGCTCTGCACTGAACTGAGTTGTTTTCCTTTCACACCTGCTCTGAGTGTTGGATGCTTTGCACAGCTCCCAAAACAACCAACAGTTTAGCAATGAGATCTTGTCAGGTAAGATGCATAATGGACTAATCTAAAAGAAATCCAGGCACTGTGTTTGTATTTGTAGATAACATTTCAAAGAAGAAGCTTTTAAACTTGAAAAATAGTACTGTAACTCCTATCACACTAAGAACTCTTGCAGATATTTCCAGCAGTTACACCATAAGCCAAAGGATCACAAGAGTGTAGCAATTTTTTTTCAAATTACGGTACAGTTTTTTGAATTTTGAAAATTTCAGCTTTACTATGTTTTGTACTGTCTTCTATAACTGTACTTTTATATTAATGTATTCTATGGTATAGCTGCATTCACATGGCATCTTCTTGCTAGCAGACGTGCACGTCGAGAATTCCAGGTATTTCAGGAATTAATGCAAGTTCTCTGATGCAAAACACTCATTTCACCTCTGGTGTCTTCCTCTCCCTATGGACAGGCCATCTCAAAGCAGGGGCGCAGACCCAGTAATGGGCAGGCCAACCTGACAAAATACTTCTTACATATATTCCAATGAAATAACAGAGACACTAAAACAAAGTAGTGAGGAACACTGGAATCTTACTTAATTCTATATGAAATTCAGATTCATCTTCATTAAACAATTAGTTTTAACTTGAATTAAATGTGTGCTTCTGCCTACTGAATGATTTCCAGTGACTCTACAAAAGGACACTGGGAAACCAACAGCAAATGCACTTAACAAAGATCAAAGATTTGAACTTACACATAATGTGGACAGATATTCAGAAGATGTAATCACATTTCCACTTAAATCAAATTGATTAATCTGCCGAAATGCTATAATATTAACATCACCAATGTCGCTGTTCCCAACCTGCAACAGACAACAGAGTCATGTTTTTACAGACAGAGAAAGAACTAACAGAACACAAATACTGCTCAATTTAAAAAAAAAATGGATTTTGTTCTCTAACAGCCACATGTAAACGTAAGGTCTTTCCAATTGCAATTTTCCTCCAGAGTACAGCTCACAATTACAGACTTGTACAGCACAGGGATAATGGCATTAATTTATTTAAACTAAAAATGGAAGAAGTATCAAAAGCATGCATTAATGTGAAAGAGGCTGAGCTGCACCCACACAACAGCTTGAAGTCTGAGCACTGGTTGCAGTATTTTATTTCTGTGCTGAGATGCATATTACTATGCTAGGACGTGTATGCAGTTGATAAATGATAAATATACTCATATCATAATATAACCTGCTGCAAAAATATGTAACTTCACTGTCTTCAAAATTGTTTAAAATATGTAACACTTGTGTTTGTAAATCTCAGCTCTGATCAGAGTACGAAAAAAAAAATGGAAAAAAAAACTAAACTAAACTATTAGACTAAAAAACATTTAGTCTAATAATAACTACAGTAAGAGATAGGTTGCAGTCAGGCCAGATATCATATAAACAGTCTGGCACCACTGGGGCAGTACATTTTTCCTGCTGGTGTCTTTCAGATGCTTTTCCATCCTGAAGAAAATGGCAGCCAGTTAGGATACAATCTACTGCACACAGCTCTCACTTGCAGTACATAAGCTTCATGTGATTTGCTGGAATTTGTGTTGCCGTTCCCTTCCCTTTCCCAAGCAGCAAACACTCTTCACAAGACACTAAGGACTTGAAAGAATTCAGCCTGTTATGCTGCAAAGGAGGGTATCCTGGTCAGGCATGCATCTGAGCTCAAATAATGACTATCTCCCACTGAAACGTTCTAGACAATAATGAAGGCTAATTAACTTTTGCTGAATGTCAAGAGATAAGCGAGAAGCAGCTAATTTGAATCTGTAAGGATGAAGGAGTATTTAACAAGATTTCATCAGTTTTAAATTTGAAGTTATTATAATATTTTATAAAGATTTACTAGTCTGAATGACAATTTCATCAAGACCAAAGGATTTGGACCAACTAAAGCACAATACGGTATATTTATCAATCAATAACTGAATATGAGGATAGGATAATATGACAAATTATGACAACCTCAAATCACTAGTACTCTGTTCCACATCATAAAGAATGCTGGAAGATAATGCTGCATATTTATTCCCTCATTTCTTGATGTATAGTTTTTATGACTGTAAAAGAATCCTTTTCACTTGTTTACTGTTTGGGCCTTATTTTATTTCAATTTTAAGCTATGGTGCTGACACACAATAGGAGACCTGCATTTACAGAGCTAACTTGCTGAAAGCCACTTGTCGAAACAGAATGCATTCAAATACGTTGCTGCTGATAGAATAGATGTAATGCCTAGATAGATGCATTTCATATTTAAGTGATACCACACAAAAAAAAGGAAAAAAAAGAAATTACCTCAATTGCCCGGTGCTGCGGTAAAGCTCTTTCAATATGATCATTGCCTTCAGCTTTGAGTTGGACATGATACACACAACCAGGCTAAACGCAACATTCAGATGATAAGTCTCAATGCTGAATAACATGTACTTTAATTTTAGAAGATATTAATTGAATTTTCTAACATTCCATTAGTTTTCCTTATCCTAAATAGATAATTTAACCCACTAAAACCATTAAGGGTGTTTACTTCCCGTAAATACAAAAGGACTATCAGAGCTTTCTCTAGTTTATTACATTATTAAAAGAAGTCACCTGCTGTGAAGAGTTTTAGCTAGAAAGAAAACACATTAATCAGGATTAAAACCAGACGAAATACTCCTTTCTACCTCAGCATAATTGCTTACTCCACACAGCAGTCCCAGAAATTCAGGGTTTTCTGTAGAACAGCTTACTTCACATCCATGCTGCACAACCAACATACATACACCCAACAGACCGCTAGAACATACTGTCACGGTACTTTCATGAGAGAAACTTAAGAGAAGAGAACAAAAGAGAATCCCCTTTTATAGCACCTATAGTTTTACTTGAACACCTGTGAGACACCTTCTTGTGTCACATCGTGGGAACTGTTTAGTGTTTGTGTGAAGGCTGTCAGCATACGCTGGCAGAAAGTTGGACAGACTTGCACTAAAGGAAAAATTTCCCCTTTTACTAGAATGAATGATCACTACATGACAGTGCCTCCTAACAAAGACAGACTCAAGGGAATTTCAGCTAGCAAGTGTGATGGGAAAACAGAAATCTGTAGCTAATTCATAAAACAGATTATATTGTTCCATTATCACACTAACATAAAAGTAAATGATTGAGGAGCATTCTAATCCTTACCAGAAGGCCACGTAGCCTGAATTTGCCCTCTTCATCAGTTATTGTGTCTTCTCCATAGATGCTACACTTTTCCTGCCCCACAGCTTCTACTGAGACGCCCTGCTCAGGCTCTCCATTTAATGAAGAAACTGTGCCATAACAGCTAGAGGGAGAAAGAGAAACAATTGCTACAGATGTGCAAATGCTGTTTTACTGCTCATTTTTAAGACATGCTATTGTTATAACTCATGGGAAAAGTACTTTATATACTTAGCATAGCACGCAGAGGGGGAATTTTAAAGCATTTAAATCAGCTGCAGTTCAGACTACAGCTTTAGGAATCCAAGTTCCCTACCCTCCAAGAACAGCATCACTTACCCCTGAGGGCAGGGAAAAGGAGGATCTCAAAGCCAGATGCCTGAAGTAGCATACAGTCCCTAAAATACACCTCACCTCTCCCACTGGACAAAGCACCAGACATTTCCAGTGCCACTGACACAGTACTTTCATAGCAGTGTTTTTCCTTACAGCCCTGTCATCTGGGCCTAGCTATATATCCACATGCATGAGAAGATGTTTAAAAAAAAAAAAAAAAGTACTTATAAACACCATAATGAAGTTATATTGTGCCTGCAGAAGTACCCTCCAAACCTTCAAAACAGAGGTTTATCGGGAGAAAAAATATTTTGCGTAATGCATCCTTACACAACATGCAGCATTTTGCACAGATTTTCAGCTCTACTGACCTGTATGCTGTTCTGTAACCAGTTATCCGAATTTTAAGATTCTGTCCTTCCTGCACTTCAATCATTTGTGATGATGGTTCAAAGCGAAACTCTTTCATCATGGGTTTAAAATAATACTGCCCTGGGCTCTGCAAAGATAAGTAAAGCAAGTTTACTGATACTGACACAAAAATTCACCAGCTCCAAACAATTATGTTTCTGCAAGAGCTCCCTAAAGTTCTCTGTCCCAGTCATAGGCTAAACTGGTTGGAATATATGAGCACTGCAAAACAGGGAACATGTTGGACAATGAACCAATGGAGCTCTACCAGAAAATAAAGCCTGAAAAAGGAAAAGAAACCATGACGCTAATACTTTATCACAAGACCACAAGGACAGGAAAGTGACCAGGAGAGAAGGATGTTTGCAAGGAAACTATTGAGGCATGTCTACACAGATGTACAGATCAATAATCTAATTACATTTCTTTCCTCTAAAGACTAAAATGATCACCAACCAACTGGCTTGTTTCATCTTTATAGACTGCAAGTTTGTAACCGAGATCAATCAACATCATCTATAGCCTGTGGGGGAGATTTTCCAGGTTAGATTTCACATCTTCCACTCTTTAAGATTTTAAGCGCTGTCCACTCTGAGGGACCTACACCTCTCGCTGTGAGTTATGATTTCATAGGAGACCACAGATCCCCCGCCACTGAAAAGCACTGGTAACATCCCTATTTTGGAGGCTACAGTTACACAGCATCACATATACAACCACTTTGAGATGAACCAATTTCAACTTACCAGATTGGAGAAAGTCAACATGCCATTATCCTGTGTAAGGAGGTTGGACCGGAACATCCCTCCACTAAGAGACAAGAGAACTCCAGCGAGAGCCTGATCATCCTCGGATTTGATCTGTTTTTGAAAATGCAGCAGTTATACCAGAAGGACAGGATCGCCTCATGAAGAGGGGTTCAATTTGGAAGCCCTGTGGAAAATGCCTAGACATGCTGGTTCTGAGCACTCGGTTTTGAGCAGAAGAAAACTAGCAGCATCTGCAGCATCACGCTGCAGGGCTATGGAATCTTGTGCTCTCAACATCTGGGCAGTCAGAGACACACACGTCATGTGCCACTAGAACAGTCATTCTCTATCACCTCACAGGACATGGTGGGGAACAGAACAAAGTATTCCCAAGAATAAAACCAGGCACTAGTTTGACCAGACTGTCTACACCTGAGAAATAGAAGTAATCAAGAGAAGGTGGTCAAACTCTGCCAAAGAAAATAAATCCAGTCTTTTGAATTGCAGACCCTTATTTTCACTCTATAAACCATGCAAAATATCATCTGTATGGCAAGTTACAACTATATCATTTTGCTGAGGTTTGTTTCCACTATGATGAAATTACCTGATCCCTACATCCCACACCCATCTGTGTTTGCCTGGGACACAAAGGTTAATTTTTTTGCCTGTCTACCTCTAACTGCACACACTATTCGATCAGATCCCAAAGCATTTAGAACATTACCTCAAATGTCACCCCAGCAAGGGCAAAAGCTTTGAAGTCTCCAACTGTTCCTTCTACTGCAGTCAAAACAAATCCTTCTTTTTGAGCAGTAACTGTATATTCCAAGTCACTGTGGAGTGGCCCAACACTTCAAATATAAGGAAATAAGAGCTCATTTTAAAAGATGCATTTGGATATTACATGTGTTGTCAACTCACCATGGCACTTAAACCAAAGAATCCAAAAGATCATAACAGATCTGCTAATTACCTGTAAGCACCTTTCTCATCAGTGAAAACTGTGATGAGAGGCGACGTTGCTCCCTTTTCACCAATGACAATCTCAACGCCTTCCAGTTCAGGATGAATCCGCCCTTCCATAAATAAGCCTGCCTTTCCATGAATCTCTATCAGCTTTCCAGGACAACTCTCTTGGTCAGTGCAAAGGGGATTTAAAACAATCAAAGTCAAGAAAACACTCATCATTGCATCTTACAGCAAGAGTTTAACTACTTCCAAAGAGATGAGTCAACATTCTTTTGCCTTGGAATACAAGATCAATCCACATAATTGTACAGGCTCTTGGCACATGTTAAAACATCTGAACACTCAATAAATTGAGTAACTGAGTACCAAAGCTATAAGCATGTGGCCAGCACAAACATTTTGGATTTGCTAAGTACTTCGCAGATTCTTAAAGTTCCATATACTGCAGCCACACGGAAAGTATTCCAACAGCAACAAAATTTTGTGAGATCAAGTTGAGGTCAGCGTATGCCATGTTTAATGACATAAGCAAATTTAGTTTTGTTTACTTGATGTATTTAGAATGTGCACAACAGAAAGGCACATAGAGAGGTACCTAATTTTCTAGCCATTTCAAACCAAGGATGTTCATTTAGGAACCTTAGAGCAAGATGGACACTGACCCAACAGGTAGCATAGCTGACTGTCGATAGTTCTCACGATTTTAAAGTTTACTTTTTTGTGACTGTTTTTATTATAGTAACTTAATACAGAAGAAAACTTGACAGAAACTTGAATTGGCTATCATATTTTAAATATAAACACTGCTTTTGCACAACCATTTTTCTAGATAAGTGTAATATGAGTAGTTCTGAGAATCTGCTGTTATAGAAATCTAGTCCTTCCTCTTGTGCCAGGTGGTCTGTCAGCACTTGAAAGCATATTTTACTGATGAAAACTGTATTTGCATCCTCTACCAAAAGCCCATAATTCCAAATACCATAGAGTGAAACTGTCCCACAAAGAAACTGGTGCAATTGAAACTGCTTTCCTACTATTTCCTTTGAAGAGCTATTCATACGTTGATCTGTAGGGATGCATTTCTGCCTTAAAAATCTATTTCTTTCAAACTAGATTTAGATTTACCTCCACTAACAACTGCTTCCACATAAGGTGGGTAGAAAAGCAGCTCTTTTGAAGACGGCGTCACAGTAATTTTCTCTCCAGACCTATAGAGCACACACAAGACAGTATTAGGAGAAAATGGAATCAGCATCTCTCATGTAGTACAGAGCACTGCGTATTGACCTCAGAACCCATCTGAATACCCCAAGGGAAAAATATCAACAATAACCTATGCAATATTCATATTATGTGGTATTAGCTTCCATTTAGATAGCAGTCAACCAGAACAGACACAAGCATCCAGGGAGCAGCTCTTTCCTATGTGGAATATATCAGTATTCTTTCTTGTGGAAAGGCCAGACAATAGAGCAAAGAAAACACCCTGTCCATTGGAGCTTGGTAGTACCTTGCCCAGTAAGAAAATTCATATAAGAATGGTCCTTGGAGTTCCTCCACCATTTCTTGCACTGGTGGCTTTGATCCTTCCTCTTCTTGACTCTTCTTTTCTCTCTCTTGTCGGCGGGCCTCAATTTCTGCCAGCTGCTGCTCCCTGCGTAACTCCTGTACAGATTTCAAGGGCCCTAAAACTAAGGCAGGTTCACTGTCAATAGAAGATCTGAAAACATGGAAGAGAAAACAGAATAAGCTCCTTTCATACAAAGGGAAGAGAGCTTGTTACAGGGAAGAGAGCAGTTACAACCTTTATACCGCAGCAGACAAATCCCAGAATTTTTCTTTTAAAGCTATTCCTTTTTAATTCCTCTGTTTATTCCAAGCATAGGTAAAACTTTTATGCCCATAACACCATCAGTTACTACTAGAAAGGCTTGTTCACAGGGGCTACTGGTAACCCACCAGGCCTTTCAGGAAAGGACCTATTCACGACACTCACAAATTCTGCCCCATTATGCTATAACCATTCAAGAAGTTAGGGTGCTGTTGTCTTCAAATATCCAAATACAGAGCAAACAAACAAACAAACAAAAAAGAACCACAATTGTCTCAACCACTTTGCATCTTAGCTGAGGGTTGTTTGTTTTGTTTGTTTTTGTTTTTTTACATAGAGTCTTGATTTTGCACCAATTAGCATATGGCAGCTCTGTTGCAGGAGCAATAACCTCCCCCAGAAGCACTGATAAGCCCACGTGGGTGGTAAATTCTTAAGCCAGAGCAATAGTTTGCAAGAGTACCTTTAACAAAGCCATAATCTAAAAGAGAAAGGCCTAAATTTCAAAACAGAGAACAAGCTTAATACAGAAAGGATGTTATACAAAATAAACAAGAAGACTTGTATCTCCCTCTTTTTCAGTACTAGAAACTTTCCCTCAGAACCCACCTCTCAGATTTAGAGTATACAAGAAGAAAATAATCTGTCACAAACAAATGCTTCCAATAGCTGGCAGTTCCCAGGAAAAGTGCCAAGTTGTGACCTATTGGCCCTACACCTTTGAACCATCCAGCTGTCCTGTCACCGTCTACTGAACAGATTGCTAGGTAAGTTTAGCTACCTTCCCTAAATCAGCTCAGAACAATGGATCTCGTTTCACCTTCCCTGATCTTACCTCCTCTCTTTTCCTACCAATTTCTTCTAGTCTCCAACCATCCTTTGTATCTTATCTCCTGTCCTGTCTACAACAGACTGAAAAAATGACGCAGAACACTGCAAAATCCTCTAAAAAGGAGTGAACTGAAATGATCACCATTATTTTTCCTACAACCACTTTAGATTATCAGGGTAGTTCTGTCTCCTGCTTCAGTCCTCATCTGTCTCTATACAGACAGAGTTTTTTTTTTTTTTTTTTTTTTTTTAAGATACTATTGCTCTTTCATACTATGTTTCATCAAGGCTTTAAACTCTTACTCTGCAGTCCAGAGACAATCCAGAAGCTTATTAAAAATTTTTTGCCTTAAAACCTATTAAAAATCTGTACAGACATAGTCTCATGATATTGCTTATAAACTTCTCCAGTCTCATTTTTCAAACATAACAATTCATGTTCAAAAACTGCTAATAATTAGCTTTGATTTTTGGATAACTGAAAGTTAACATGTCTCTGTCCTGAATCTTGTACACAAGCACAAACTTTAAAAAACAAGGATCTTGCTTTTAAATCCAGAGCCGTTTCCTTTATGTTGACAGACAACAAATTGGACTTTGGCTGAAAAGCTTCACGCAGGCTTGAACAGAGACAGTCTGTGGCAACTGAGCTGCCTCCAGAGCACTTGCCAATAGTCTAAAAAAAAAAAAAAAAAAACACCTCAGCCTGGAATGCTGGTATAGTATTTGCTTCTATGCTAAATTGGTTTTAAAATCCTAATGGCTCTCTGCTGTCTCACTGTTTCTTTTCTGGCTGCTGTTGTTACCCAGTAGTTGCAGTTGTAGATTCATTAAACTCAGGGACTCAGGGAAGAGCTCTGCAGGAAATTCGTTTCTCCACAAAGATGCTTCATACATTCAAAGTTTGAGAGCCCCTAGTCTAGAACAAGTGGACATCAGGAAAGCATTAAAGCACTCATCATTATCAGCTACTTTCAGGCAGAGCTGGCACCTCATACTATTAAAGCTGTTCACAAATCAGCGCTCCCCAGTGAGCTGTCTGTTCAGCTAAACATAAACTGGTACATTAGTGTGTAATCACTCTGCACGGTTTTCCTCTTATAGCCCTCTTCACACCAGTAACAACGCTCTAAAGCAGCAGATTCTCCTTCTGAGGTAACAAAAAAAAACAATCCCAGTGCTAAAGAGCTCAGAGCAAGCTAAAACAGTATCCTCTGAATTCTGAAATTTCAGATCATTAAAATACGCAATCACTCAGAAAATCATTCCTTTTTATCATGACACACAAGTAGAAAAGAGTTGTATTGAAATCAAGTAACAGTGTTCAAAATGAAGGCTCAGAATTATTTATCCATCTACAAAGAACTCAAAGCACAGCTTAGCATAAAAACCTCCTGCAGTCTAGAGTAGGATGCCATTCCCTTAGAAAGCAGCCACTGTGGTATTAAAATCAGAATAAAACTTTATGAGAGAAACATCTTTCTTCCCCTTTTTACAGCCCCGAGATTTCTTTGTTCTTACTTAATGGTAATAGTCACATCCATCAGTTTATCTGTTACAATCGAGCCAAGGACATGGTGTCGAACAGCAGTGAGCGTCAGTATACTAGGAGAGGACCTGTAAATCAAATTAACAAAGAGATGAACTCAAAGCCTCCCTCCTAAAGAAAATAACCACATCTTATTTAGCTGAGTTCGTGCTCCCATTCTTAAGTTTACAGTGCTTTATAAACCATGACATACAAATTGCACAGCAAAGTTGTAGTGCTAACATGATAGCGTATTGGAGAGGGAACATTTTCCATCTGTGAAACCCAACTACGTGACATTGGCCAAATAACTCCCTTGCTTTGTGCCTCGCACTTCCTCTCAAGTTGATGTTGATTTGATTGATTTCATACGTACAATCTCTTTACACACAGCAGAGGGACACTCATGAGTTAGCAATATTGGACATGGCCCACCATGCTGCCCCAAGTCTAATGGTACTTCGCTGACAAAAGGGGTTCCTGTTCCAATTCATCTACTCAGTTGGTCCTGGCTCTAATGTTTAGTACATCTCTTTTTGAAGTACTTTTAATTCACTAAGCAGAAAAGAATCAGGTTTTAATACTGAATTTGTTTCCTGCCATATTAATGAATAAGAAGTAGCCAGGTAGCAGAAACCCTCTTTTTGGAAGCAAACAGCTGTCAAGCACTTTGCCAAACCTTAACTAGAAAAAACTAATAAAACATAGCTGACTTTGAAAGTTCAGCACTGCTCACTGGTGATTAGAATGAATATTTACTCAGCCTGCAAAACTGGGGTGAGCAGAATCAAATCACCACAGACAGTTATGGCACCAGGGACATACAAGTGGTATGTGCCTCCTAGTAAACTTATTACCCTATCTTTTGCATTTCAACCCTCACAAATCATCAACAGTTTCCACTGAAATCTCTCTGCTTTGTTACAAAGCAAAAAAGCATTAAACACAGACACACAGCAGACAGAAACATCTATTTGAAGTAGTAAAAGCATCTTTAAAGCCTATCCTTAGTCACATTTTCCTTTTTTAAAGGGCAAGAGGACACATCTCATACACTTTGCTAAAGCTTCCCTCTATTGGTTACAGCCAGTTATAGCAACAGATCCTGAATTAATCAAAGAAAGCAGCTGCAGCAGAAGGAAGCTTTGTGAAAGGATACTTATAGGCGTAAGATTAAAAACAGATTTTGCTCTTACGTGTCATAAGTGTAATACTCATGTTCAAATTGGTGGCAGGAACGTGGGGTCACTTCATAGACACCTGTGAACATTAAGTCAAAGAATGATCCACTGGGGAAAAAAAAAATCAAGCTTGCTGTGTTGGCTGAATTCTCAAGAGCACATGAGAACTGAGGTATAGAAACAATTACTAGGTTTGATTGTAAATTAATTCACCTCTCTTCAGTCACAGATCACTACTGGAAGCTGCGCAGAGTTTCTAATATACACTGATACAAAACACAATTAGTATCACAGCAGAGTGGCACATAAAAACATAATTACAAATAGAACACACTAAACAAGGTCATAAGTAATCTATTATAGCTGGTCTCAAAGCTGATTTCCTTTGATTCCAGAACTACAGTTGAAACTGTGTTACTGTATTGCGAATGAGGCCACTGACTAAGGATGAACTGTGCAAAGATGAAAACTGAATCAAAACCAAATTCATTTCTTAACTGTTTCATTAATGGGCAATAACAAGGAATTAGCTCTGAGACACTAAAAGTGAAAAAAAAAACTAATTTTAAAACATTCTTTTTTATTTTATAGATAAACCTGTGGTACCATTAACAGCTAACCTTCAAGAATCCTGAATTGAAATGAAACTTCTATTTATCAGTTACAGATATCATTCCAGTTACAGAACCAATATGAACAAGATTATTTTAACATGCTCTTGATTAGTCCAAGATTAATGCCCTTCACCTAGTCAAAAAAAATATTTTGCTCCAGAAACTAAATTTAGGTAAATGACTAAACATTAAGAAAATATTAAAATATTAGAACAGAGAATTTATATTCAGCTGTAAATAAAATAATGCCTCTCAGAAACCTCAGAAGCCACAACAGATTATTTTTAATTCCCAGTAGTACTAGTTGACTGGTTCTTTTTCTTTTTCCAACTAACATTTTAGCGCTGTTACCTGGCTTTGAAAGACAGAACCTATTGACTCCTTTAGACAGGTTATAAACACCAACATTCTCCGGTCCATTTCCATCCTGGTAAAATTCCTGTGAAGTCGCAACACAATTCACTATTAGTAACTACCAAGCATCAAAATGAAAATAGTATTTGCCTAAAGGTACATCAATCCTTCTCTTTTATAACAATTAACAACAACTGAAGACCATTTTACTAAATCTAAGGGACAAACCTCAAAGTGTTTTAAACATCAGTGTTCCTGTGCTGCAGGACGCCCTAGAAAGAAAGCCTTGATTCCAAAAGTAACAAAAGCTACCTACACAAGTTCATTAAAAAGAAAAGCAAGGATGTTTGTTACCTACGTACCAGTGTAATTGCATGAGAAAGGGAACACCTCAGCATATATCCAGTCTGTCTGAATTCTACTCCTGAAACATCCTCCTCCATAACTTCCAGCTCCAAAGATTTATTCTTCCAGCACCAGTCTTCATGTACAATGCTTACTAGAATACACATCACAAAAAGGTTTTAGTAATGTAAAACTGTGTAAATAAAGCAGCTTTTGTGGTGTTAAAAGCCTGTACCACACTAACTTCCCCTGACAATAATCTTCAAAGCCAGGTATACAATAAATATAAGCACAGAAAAGAACTGTAGTATCAGAACTGGCTCACAGCACTGCCACATCACCAGGAATCCAGCACATCTCATTAATGCAAAAGCTATTTTAATAAGGAATAATGAAGTCTGGTAACCCTAGAAAATTCTGCATTCTGCGCTACCATCACGGTATTCAAAGATGTCTAGAGGACAGCAGAAGCTAACTCCAATTTCACATAGTGAAATGATGTTCTGACTCATATAAAAAGAGCAATATGTATGTAGCCCTTCTACACCTTTCCCAGGAAAAGAATTTCTTTTCATAGTAGGCCAAGGCAGGCTGGCAAAAACACTTATTGCTCTTTGGAGAGGCTAGTTACTGTGGAAACAGAAGACCTGTGGTGTGCTCCTACTCTCAGGTTTGGGACAAGTCAGTTCACGACAAAGGCCTTTCACTTGACACCATGCATGTGTATCCTAAAACGTATGGAATCAGTTACCCGAACACTGAAAAAGTGGTTAAGCAGACAAGATGAAGAAAGCCTGATACACTGGTGTATAGCATTGTTCCAGATTTTCCTAAGTCTGAGAACTAGTTCCACATTGGGCATGTCACATAGAGCATAAACAGTATCCATGATAAAAGAATTAATACAGACTAAGTCACTAATTTAGCTAATAAGGTAACACTTCCAGCAATTCCCCATATTCCTACTTTTGTATTTGCCAGGTGGCACGTTTTCAAACGTGAAGGCCACTGAGTCCGTATTTCCAGAGAGCTGAAGGTTACGTTTTTCACCCTGGCGGCTCACAGACTGTAACGTCACCATCAAATCACCGCAAGCATCTGTGCAGAAAAGACAGAAGAAAATGAGGCTGCATTCTGTCTTGCCAGCTTTCCCCCGAAACCCCAACTCCAAGGAAGCTTCATGTGTACTAAGATTAAACCAACTGCTCTTTTCCAGTAGAGAATATTTCCAATTAAAACGATTAATCTTATTTCCTAAGCATCTGTTTACTAATGTTTTGTTGCATTTGTCTGTAAATTTAAGCTCACTGATCTTATTCTTGTATCTAAGGACAAGTAACAACCAGAGGCCAACACTAAATTCCTGGGGTCCACCTTACTCTGCAGAGACTACAGGGGTCCAGAAAACACCTGAGATGAATCAGAGAGAAAAAGGAAGGAGCAAAAATGACAAAACTCAAACTCTAATTATCACCTGCTAAAATTAGTGGGTACTCAAGGACAGCAGGAGAGAGGAACCTTTGACTAAAATTAAGTGAAAACACTGAGAAAGAGAACAGACTGCAAGCTTCTGCCAACAGCCTGAGCCTCTATCCTACAGGTTTTTACATGCACTGAATTTTACTTTTTTTTAATGTCTTTTTCAGTATTTCTGACATTGTTGTAAAATGTCCCAAGCATCAGCCAGGATTGTTTGCTCCCAGAACTTAACTGTCTTTGAAAGTAAACAGGTCAGAACTTATTCCTAGCAAGTATTAAAAATAGGTAGGTAACTTCACTCCAAACTTCATTAAGGTGCTAACTAGGCTGTAAGGTCTCTTGAAAAAAATACCTGTTTCATCTATGTGCTGGAAATTAATTTACTTATCTGTTGATGGGGCTGACCACAGCAAGTGGCTTGATCAAAACTGTATTCGTTCACACATGCAGTGCTGAAGTTCTCCATTCTCTTTTCCACTTCACTTTCCAAACTGGCTTACCTAAACAAGAGATCTTCCCAGAGACTGATGCCAAAAACTGAGAGAAGGTCACATCCATTACTGGTCTGTCTGTAACAGTAACAGGGAACACTTTGGGTTTCAAAGCCAATCCTGCTCTGGTCTCAGCTTCTGGAATAATTACCTGTAGAGTACAGGACATCAGCACATCTCCAGCTTTTGAATACCAGTCCAAATTCACCCACTCTGCTGACTTCAACTCACTTATCAGAAATTAGAAAATGGCTATTTACTGTAAGTCTCAGGCAAAGCAAAACCAGCCTCTCAAATATAATGTTCAAAATTCTTCATTAAAAATCCTCCAAACAACTGCAAAAAGCCTAAGCTAAAAATTCTCCAAATATCTTGGTTTCAAAAGTTTGAGAGATTTTCCACTTTGAGATCTATCTACTCCTGCTTCCACATTGGGCTGTTTCTTTACTTGTAAGGACAGCCAGAGGCCTTATAACCCTGCACTTCCTTATCTCCCAGCCTGCAATTTCCCCCCACAAGGGGTGAATTCAACAAAATTCTTAGTGTTTGTGCTATAGGTTCTGCTATGACCTGTTAGCTCCAGAAACACTGAGACATCTGAAAAAGGTACACATTACATGTGTCATTCGTAGGAAAATATATGAAGATAGTGAACTAAGGGACACTACAAATAGAGGAGAGAGAGACAAAACCCTTCAATCTCAATGGCCTGAACACCTTTTAACAAGTATGAAGGGAAAGAAGGGAAAGGAGCGTGAGAATTTCAGATTATAAAGAAAAAAAGAGTAACCATCATTGTTTATGTAGTACAAACAGGAGAAAAGGGCCATGAAAATCCACATTCAACTTCTCAATTTTTAGAAATTAAATGTTTTAAATTTTCTAAAACTTCTTGACAGTCCTACAATGAAGAAATGGAAGCTAACTCTTACCTGAACATTGTATATACCCGATTTTGCCTTAAAACAAAATGCTCCATGAGGGTCTGTTTCTGTTGTAGCCAGTGATCCTTTGTCCTTGTCTAGAGGCATCATGGTTACCTTATATTTATTGATCTGTTTGACTGCATCAGGTAAACGAGTTACTGAGATCCGGCCACACACACTGAATCTGTAAAATATTGGTTATATATTGGTTTGACAAAACTCAGAAAATACTTGTTTTAAGATTTCCTCAAGATTTTAACTGGTTTGATATGTTTTGTGTCAAAGATCACAAATCTGATAGATAATGCACTGGAACACAACCCTACCACACTATACCTGTGAAAATAAAAGAAAAGACAACAAATTACAAGCTGTTAAGTTTCACTTCTCACCTTAAATAGTGCACTATATTTAGTCACTGATAAAAACTGTAATTGATCATTTAACATTTTTTTTTCTAACTGGCTAACAGATTCTGCACAAGCTTGTTGTGATTTGTCTCAGGAAATTCCTAGTTATCACTTCTCTTGAAGGTTGCCATTATTTCCTCCTAAAAAGAAGCTCTTGGGCACAGAAACCATGCCTTTTCTGTCTATCTCAGCTCACACTGTATCTCCCAACGCTGCACAGCCTTACAGCGCACTATATTGAGTCACTGATATAAACTGTAACTGATCACTTAACACATTTTTTTTCTAATTGGCTAACAACACTGGTACTTACCCTGTTGCAATGATGTTTGCTAGCTGAGGGGTATTTGGTGCTATTTTCACTGTAATAGTATCAAAGAAGAGATGCTCTTTCCTGGCATGAATTGTGTATGTACCTGTTGTTATGTTCTCAAGGCGGAAAGATCCATCCGCTTTTGTTTTTACTGGAATAAATAAAGTGAGGAGTTAAAAAGCAGAGCATTTTTTCCACTGTCTATCTTCATGTGTCTAAAGAGCCAGAGGGTATGTACTCCTTTAGGCTATTTTAATTTACATTGCACAACAAAGAAACAGTATTATGTTCCTTATTAGATCAACCTTCAATTCTGTGTCATAAGGCAACATTTCCAGTTTGGCATATGTTTGAAGGAAATTATAATAAATTTTCTACTGCAAAACAAATGAACAGCTAATACTCTCATCTAAGCCAGAAAATGAAGAATTACTCAACTGTATGAAAATCAGTGTAATATTGCAAATAAATTACAAAAAAAAAAAAGTAGTGTATTATCCTGAAGGTTTAATTCCATTGCATACCCTGCTCCTGTACTTGAGCTTATCAAAGATTTACCTGTAGCAACACAGACCAAGACCACTGCATACCTTTAATCTGATTGTTTAGAGTCACAGTGGCATCGGCAACTCCTTCCCCTTCAGGACCATTCAATACCCTGCCCGTGACAGAGAAACCCATCACATGGAAAACAGGCTGAAATGGGAAAATAAAGTTATCATTAATCTTCTCCCAGTAAAAGCATTCACACATCTACAGCAATCAATATGTATTGGTTTTCGCCTTTACACATAAAGAAAATTTACTTCCAGATTTAGGAAGAAAATTCAACAGGATAATCACAATGAAAGTATGCATCAAGCTCAAGGCATATTGTCCTGCTAAGAAGTACAGGAACTGATTCTTAAGTTACCTGCATTAGCACACTTGAGAAGACTCTAATCATACATCATAAGGCCATTACTCAAGAAACTCTGCAAATCAGAGTTTTATTTACAGGCCCTTCTCAAGAGATTTGACAATGCGAATGAGTAAACTTAATCAACCCAAAAGGTTACTGCCTGTTTGCCATACAGACATGAAAGTGAAAGGGACAGCTTCTCCCTATTTTGTTTCTTCCTAGTAAAATGGACTGAAGTATAGAAATACAGAACAGATACTGTCATCTACCTGCTAGGCAAGAAGGTACATGTAACAAATCTCTTTAAGCTTCTTACAAAGACAATTTTCCACAACACAACTGCTTTCTGCAAGATCAGTTATACTTCTACAGGAATTGGTACAAACAAGATGATTTCTCTAAATGCCTTACCTCAATTTGTAAACTGTCATGTTCTACAAAGAAGTCCAACCTAGACGGTGCAACGTCAAAGGTAATTCTCTCCCCCCTGTAGAATGGTATCTAAAAGGAGAACACATTACTTTGACTCCTAAGAAGCTATGACATCAGAAGTATTTTCCTTTACCATTTTCCAGGTCTTTTTCACTAACAGACACCTCCACAAATGGCCAAATGGGCTGAAAACTTGCTGAAAAAATAACTCAGAGTGATGGAGACAAGAATAAAAGCAGGATTTCAAGAATGTTTGATGGAAACATATACGAGATTATGCAAAGAAACAGAAAAGTAACCCTCTAATGAGAATACAGCAAAGGTATTCAATACAGAGTTCACGTAAGAGAATATATGATCACTACAGGATTAAGGGAATGGGAGAAGTTTGGATCCCACTTCTAGATCATGCAGTCTGAGACTGGAAGACCATCATTCTAGGCAGTGCAAAGACATCCATGCTCTAACACTACCTGGGCATAACAAAGAGAACGGTATAAAAAGAATACAGAGAACTTAAGGGGTGTGAGATGGCTGTAGCCCACTGAAACTTTCAGCCTCCCATCAGCCTCTAGAGGTGGTTCTGTGTCTGGCCAATGTATTCAGGAGATCTGTAAACAAATACTGCCTCAGAAATCACACCAGAGTCCTACCACAACAACTCACTTCACCGTCAAATGCTTTACATTGCAGTCTCCTTCTCCATTTTTCTCACCCACCTCAAAATATTTCAACTGGTTTTGTCTTTAACAGCTGCAAAATTACGCATGATCTTGCTTAGAGAGCAAGAGTTAATAACTCAATGGATAAACATGCAACAAACTTTCTAGCTACTTACCACAGTGTACTTCCCACTTGGTAGGGAAAGAAAGCTGAAAGATCCATCTTCTTTTGATACAACATTGCACAAATACGTCAGAGACTCATCTCTTGACTGGAATCCATCCACAGGAGAAATATTGCAGCCCACAACATCCTGTGTCAATAAATGCATTAATTTTTTATTTTTTTTTCTTGTGGGTGAACATAGAAAATAATTTGGGGGGATGTTGGATGATTCAATATACTATACCATGAAAGAAGGATGGGAAGTACAAAAAACAATTTAGACGCAAAGTTTGATAGCATGGTTTACAATTCTTATACAGGTAAAAAAAAAATAACCAATAACAGACTTTATGGTAACAGGGACAGAAAACTGAGAAATTAAACATCCTTTAGATGACAGACAGAACTGCATTGCATGTCTTAACACAAACTGTCTTCAGCTCTGAGGATGAAGTTAACATTACAGAACAGAGCTCTACTCTGCATATCAAATCACAGTACACAAATGGAAGTTCCATGCTCTTCATAAATAGCACATTTTTAAGGTGGAAACAGAAGCTGCTGAACTTTGATTTCACATAAAAAGGCACAAAGCAATTAAGGCTTTATGTTAAAGACAAATTACAGCTACTATCTAGTGAAACTTAGGGTTTGTCTGGCACTATCTTGAGTCTTTTTACAGAAGCTGATCTTTCACAATAGAGGACTGTCATACTTACAAGGGAACATTGTTACTAACCAACATTTAACATGCAAAAAGGGGTAACTGGAAAAATATTGTCTTCAAACTGTAACCCTTAAACCTGCTCACCCACAAGGAACATACAGGGCAAAAACATGCAGTGAACCATTTTACATTTTGCATGCGTTGCCTGCTTCAGCTCAAGTCTTAGTTTTCTATGCCCCTGAACAACCTGAGTGTCGGGAAAAGTTCTGAGACACCATTACCTCTTTGGTGACAGAAGAAGAGAAAAGGAGAAACATGACTCCTTTCATTGGTTCTCCATCACTCCTTACTGACCCAGAAACATTGTAGCCAGCAACAATCAGAGGACTAGCAGCATAAGCATTAGAACTTATTACCCGTACCACCGTGTTTGCCTGAAATACAGAAACACGTACATTTGCATCAGAAGTAGACATTAAATCTCATTTACAGCACTAAATTACAATCAGAGGCTGAATAATCAACATCAGAAACAGAAGCCAGAGCAACAGTTCTCAAAGAGAGTCCAAAGGCTCTTCAGAACAGAAAGATGCTAAAGCAAAGATACTACTGTAAAACAGCGTTTTTACTGTTTTACTGTTTTAGGAATTGGTCAGGATTTCAGAGCTCATCAGAAAGCAAGTAGTCTGAGAGGAAAGGTTTAAAGCATCTGCTATGTTCTCCAAGTTCCTGCAAAATGTATAGGATTAGAAGACCTAAAGCAAGAGCTCATTTGACAGTCCTTCCCCAGCTGGCTCCATTACCTCCAAACCAGGCCTCCACAAAGCAGTTTCTTGCCTGCCTCAATTAAATTTAAGGAAAACCGCATTAACCTCGTCCACTCGCACAAACCTTTGTTCATGCTAGCTGATCAAGGTAAGGTCTAGCCAATACACTCTTCCTAAGCATGCAGAACAGAACTTTTGTAGGCTCTAACCTCTTTCAGCAACCAGGTGGGATGAGACGCAAAGATTTCATATTCACCAGGAAGCACTTTAAAGAAAGCAAACCTGTAAAGCAAGAAAAGGATGGTGTTGCTTAAGAAACAGTCATTAACATTTGTTTACAGAAAAGCAATTCATAGCCTCCATGCATTACAAAATGTATTTCGTAACTTCTGTAATCCCAAGCAATATGGCAGAATTGAAAGAATCTCGTGTAAATGAACACATGAGGTATGCACATGCCTATTCCCACACTCACTTTCCTCCAGGCTGGGTAACAGTTGCTTGTATGTTTACATCACTGCCAGCATTTCTCAGTACAACCTGGACTCCAGCAGGACCTAATGCCTGACCTTTGCTGAGGACCTGTCAAAATGAAGAGAAACCAGTGTACAAGTGGATAAAAATAACTTCCAGAGGTGAAGTAAAATATTTTTATGAAGGTAGAATTAACATGAGATGGAAAAAATAAATTAAAAGAAGTCTAACCTTTCCGTTCACAGAAAACCCTGTGAACACAAAGTTAATATCGCCTCCCTTTGTGCAAATGTCATTAATGCCATCTACATGAATATCTACGCTGGTTGGTTCTGGAGGGGAAGGACAACGAAACAGCATGGTAGTTAGTGACAGAGGAATAACGGAGCAACTCTACTTTAGCTTTACAAAACTCCCACAGAAATGCACTAGCTCAAGTGCATTAGTTATGCCCTAGAAGCCTTGTCTTATCCAAGTTAACCACCCACAAATCCTAACATTGAAAATCCTTCCCCCTCCCATTACAGATATTTTTACAAAAAATGCACATCCCTTTGTATCAATTCATGGGTTGCTTTGTCAGTGTCTACTTTACAGCTTTATTTTTCTCCTGTACAGTAAGTACATTTTAGTTATTAAAACCATGCAGTAGGGCTTATGTCTTCTGAACAGCACTGGATTTTCCCTGCCAAATGCAAGCTAGTGATAATTGAAGTCCCACATTACAAATACACTGGCCTATTAGAAGAGATATGAGCACTTACCAAAACTCCACCCTAGGGGAGGCTCAATTTTAAGAATGAAATCCCCCTAAAAGTAAAAAAAAAAAAAAAAAAAAGTAAGTCTTCAGTGATCTGAATTCAATTTAGCTGAAGAATGGAAAAAAAAAGTCAGAATACAAGCAGCATGCCGCAGAGAGTAACACAAGACTCAAGTGTTCCATTCTCTTCTCATTCTACCTAGTGTGCTCTGTTCAAAGAAGCAGCAGCATCTACCCAGACAGACTGGGATGCTGGGCTCGTGTCCAGCCAGCTAAGACTGAGAATTAAGTAGCATCACGTTTATACCGCTTCCACACCAAACCTGGCTCATGGCCAAGCAGCTCAGTGTTAGAAAATGTTCAAATCTCTCTACCTGCCCCAATAGATGTGCTGTAAATCTGCCTTTAGTGTTTCCACTAGGTGTTCCTACTCAACTGTTCTGCCCGAACATGAGATAACAAAATTCCAATCCTATTAAAATTTCTGCACCAAAAGGCCATTAGACAGAGATCCTCTTTAAATTAGCAGGCACCACATATGTGCTGAAGTTCATCCATTAAAAGATGCAAAGACCAAAGAACAAAACCACCGAGATTAAAAAAAAGTGTCCTCACATTTGGAGGACTTATTTCTGAACCATAAGTTAACTGGTTCTTTAAAAGAGCAAAACACTTTGACCACCTGAGAACAGCTTGTAAAAATTTGAATGTCAACATTTTTCCAGGCTGAACAGACATCAAACTTCTGCTACACTGTGAGCTTACATCATTTTTCATATTTAAGAAAACTCTAATATCTGCAATTACTCATTCAAGATATTTTCAACTCAGCCATACCAACACACATTCTTATATAGATGATTTATTTTCATTTCTATTGGTAGATAACTGAAAACTTTATCTCTACTCAGATTGTAAGTACCTGTACTTTTTATTCTTTGTACAACTGCTAGCATAACACAGTTGTTGTCAGTGACTATGACTCCTAATGCTGCAGTGACACAAATAAAATAGCACAAACACAACACTGCAGCTAAAGTTACCTGGCTTTTTTCATGATAACGCTTACCACTGAGCAACAGAACAGCTGCATCACAAAAAGAAACCGTGTAAAGTTTTATTATAATTTTATTTGTTATGTGTACTGTTCAGACATTTCATCTGCCTGCAGATGTGAACGTGGAAGCTGCTCGTGCCCCCAGTGCAGGGGAGAAGCAGCAGCGACATGTCAGCTCCTTACCTTATCATAGAGGGGAATCATGAAATAGCCATTGTTTGGAGCACAATCTGTTTGGTATTTCAGAGTACCATGCTTTGTATACAACTTTATCTATAAGAAACAAACAAAAAAACGAGAGAAGTGTGAACGAGGGTGGAATCAGGTGCTCTCTAAGCAAGTGTTTGTACACATTAGTGGCTGCACATCCCCCAGGGGTAACGGAGGTGACAGGGGAGAGGCTTACTGCAAGAAGGCTACGCTCTGCCAAGTGAAAACGGGCAGAGAGCTAAGACCTGGCCTCAGGAGAGACCGAGGAACACTCATGGAATCCCACTTCACACAGCAACACCCCAAAGCACCTGCCAGCTCAGGGCGCACTCAGGGCACGGGGGCTAAGCCTCGCCCAGCCGCTAACCCCGCAGGCCGGCCTGCCAAGGGGCCGGGGGGAAGAGAGCCGGCGGCGCCCACCTCGATAAGGGAGTAGTTGATCTCCACGCCGGACTTGACGAAGCCTCCGCAGCCCACCACGATGTCCTCGGAGCCCCGCACCAGGGCGCAGCACAGGGCGCAACCCAGCGCCGCCACCCAACCCCGCATGGCGCTACCGCCGCCCTGCCTCAGCGCCGCCGGAAAGGCCGGCACCGGCAGCGGGGCGAAGCCGCCGTCGGTGCTGCCCTCTGCCGGCCCGGCGGGCCCGCTGCCCTCCGGACTTTGCTCGCTGTCCTCAGCCGGGACGGCTCGAGGCCCCGCCGGAGCGGGAAGGGGGCCCGGCTGTGTGAGGACAGGCCTGCCCGCCCCCGGCGACATGGCGGCGGGAGGCTGGCTCTGCGGCTCCCCGGAGGGCTCCGGCGGGCTCGGGGTGAGTGAGCTTGGTCCTGCCCCGAGGCAGCGCTGGGCTGAGGGGGCTGCAGATGTAAACGGGTGACTTGGCAGTAACAGCGGGCTTCTCAGTAAGGAAGCTGTCGCTGTGGGTAAAGGTAGCTGGCGTTATGAAATCTTCCTCTCCGAAGGATATCCGCACCCACACACAGAACGGCCTTGTTCTCTGTGCAGTTGGAGTAAGCTTGGTGAGAGGTGTGCGAGTATGCTGGAAAGGGTGTGGAAGTATGCTGAAATCCATTTACTGTCTTCAGGAAGTGTCTGCTGAGCGACCCAGTACAGCAGCAGCTTTAAAAGGGCACCGATGAGTTGATCAGTCCAGGATCACACAGATTTCCATCGTCAAGATTGATAAACTCCTGTAATAACTTGTGAGCCGTTACCTGTCTGTTCCTTATCTCATCTAGTGATTCCTTTCCCCAAGCCTTGCTTGGCATCATATTGTCTACATAAAGGATTTGAGCCACCTCTGCAAGTTGCTGCAGAAAAAATACCCTATTTTACTCAAAGCTGGAACAGTCATGTCCCAACCAGCCCCACCTTCTTCTCCAGGAACAATTGAGGGCCAAGATTTTCCCACCTGGCTGCTTAAACATTGGCTTCAGATTGCTTTAGGAGCACCTAGTAAAATACACTTCTCGGACACAGAGTAGCTGCAGGTTCCTTGTGAACCAGGGTGAGCTGTAGATGTGTTTAGTACCTCTGAAAAAACAGGTCATTGTTCCTTCTGTGCCAACAGGTCATGTAGGAATGCTCCTTTTGCCACACGAAGTTTTGGAACATGTTACTCTCTGGCTCTTTCTGTCTCTTATGTGCACAAGTACCAGAATCTCTGAGGCTTACTTAGCAAGTAAACCAAAGCCTGCTTAAAGTACCTGAGTGACCCTGGCGCATCCGAACTGTGTTCTTGTACAGGTCCCTGACATTCCTGGCAATTACCTGGTCCCCTAGATCTGCCTGGATGGAGCCTTTGCTGTAAATTTAAGCCATGTGCTTTGAGTCTTCTCACATGTCCATCTGCAGTTGCTGCATTGTTAGTTTTATTATGTTAGCAAATGAGATCCAACTATTTATTCAGTCTGAAAAATTATTAATGGATTATAAATACGCCTGGGGAAATGCAATTGTGATGCAGTTTATGCTCTGGGACACTTCTGGGACCTTATCTCTACTTCACCAGGCATTCTCTACTGACCACTCTTATGGTTCCCAAATGCTGATAATCTTTTTGATTCCAAAATTTTTTCTTCTCAATTCACGTTCAGTAATTTAAATTTCCTCTTTTTTTATTTTTCTTCTTCAGTTCTGCTGCATGATGTCTTTTCTTTGGCATCTTTCACTTTTCAAACCTTTTTTCTCCTTTTTCCACTTCCATTTCCTCCAAAATGCTTCTCCTGATCTCTCCCTCGTTCCTTCACCTGTGTGGCACCTTACAGTTCTCCTGCAGCTCCTCTCTTGCCAAATGTTTTTTACATTTGAAACCCTACATCAAGTTCCTCTAACATTAGGCTCAGTTGGAGCATTAGCAACTTGCATTAGCTGGTGAAATTCTGCATACATTAGCATTACTGTTTCAATTCTGTGTTGCTTTTGTGACAGGACTGGAACCAGACATGGCATGCAAATACCCCAAGATTTACCTGGTGCTTTGAGAAGACAGTTATTGCTTGGATCCCCTGTGCCTATCTTTGGATCAGTTTTCCTTTTTACTACATGTATCTTCGATACAAAAACAAAGGCTATATCAGGATGTCCCACATCTTCAAAACCAAAATGGTAAAGGAGGAAGATGGGGTTTGATCCTAGCATTATTGCAACTTTGATGCAGAACTTAATTTTTCTAAATCATTAACTCTTTTCTGATGACCCACCTCTGTGTTTACTTTGACATTTACCCACTCAGGTAAAGTCACATCAGTACAAATCAAGTAAATCTTAAGGAGTAACTGTCACAAGATCTTTCCCCTTATACCTCCATGTTGTTTCCCGCTGCTTCCCATAATACTCTCTATCCCATATCTGCTCTTTCACCTCTCCAGTCTTACAGCCCAGGCTGCTTGGAACAGTCAGTTCAGTGGATCATCCCATCATCATTTCACTCTATTTCAACGTGTGTTTGCTGTCTCTGCCTCAGGTCCTTGGATTCCTCCTGGTAATACTGTGCTTTTCTAATGTCTTCTTTGTACTATGGGAAATAAGCCAAGGAGTTCCACGGACTCCAGCATTCGTCATTAGCCCTGCAGTGCTGGGGATCACAATGGTAATTCTTCTTTTGTTCTGTCTGTGTGTGGCCCAGCTTAGCCCTCCTGGGGCAGATCTTCTATTTCCCATATTTCTCAGTGTCTTTGAGCACAAAGATAGCTGATGGGGAATAGAAGACTGGAGCCATGCTTTGTGAGCTTGGGCTGTATGGAGCAGCAAGGGATTGGAGCTGGGGCAGTGGATCTACAGCTACATTACATAGCCCTGTGGGTCGAATATGCCTCAAAAGAGCTGAAGCAGCAGTAATGCCTAGAAAGAGGTCTCACAGCAAGATCTAGTTTCCGACAACCACAGTATGTGATTTAGTATGGCTGGTATCATGATGGGATTTCTATTCAACTAAATGCCTGCCCTCCCCTTCTGTCGTTGCACCTTCATAGCCTAGAGCCTTCTAGCTTGTTGGCCCAGTTGTGGTTTTACTACTTGCTCTTTCAATAGTGACATTCTGTAGTGCAAAACTGTGCATAATTCCTTCACAGTTTTAGGCTTTTAGGAACAACACTTCAGCTCTGAGCATCTCAAAATGTTTGGGCTAGAAACTAGTTGATTTTGCTTTATTGTGTTCATTAATTTGATAATAATGTTTGGCATTCCACTACCAGCTATTTATATATTTCTGCTTCCTCACAGATCCTTGCCATGTTCCTTACCCAGGCGGAAAGAATGATGGGCATCCAGTCCTCAGGCATCTTGTTGATATACTGGCTGCTCTCATTCTTGTCTGCGGTTGTGATGTTTAGTTCCAAAATCCAACATGGCCTGGAAAAAGTAAGTGAAATCATGTGTCTTTAATACGCAAGGGTATGAACACTCTCAACAATATGGCTCTTTTTGCCACATTGATTGTGAGGCAAAGAACCAAATTCCTTTCTTAAGATCTGTGCTGAGAAAACTGATGGATGACTCTTTGTCATCTCTGCTTATGTTTTCCCTTTCAATATAGTGTGGTGAATGATTTTTACATCATTCTCAAGAGCATTCTGTTTCTTAGGGCTTCCTGGAAGACCCTTTCCACCACGTTGCAACTTACCTTTATGTTAGCCTTGTGCTTGGTGAACTTGTGTTATTCTGCTTAGTTGATCACCCTCCCTTCTTCTCAAAAGCTGTCAACGATCCAGTAAGTAAAACACAACTTTTCATAATGATTTCCATCATTGCTCAAACAGGAATTTAGACTTCTGGGGATATGCAGGAAAGTGATTATCTGGGGGATGCAAAATGCATCCTTCCATATAAAGGCCAATGGTTCCAAAAGGTAACCAGCAGAATCTGGGATAACCACTTTGTCTCTCTATGTATCTTTTGAAAAACTAACTACATTTTCTATCCACACTCATGTTTGTTTTCACTTAAACTAGCGTAGGGCTCATTTTGCTTCTCCATGGTCTTCTGTGCAGCAGTACATTCCTCTGCCTGACGTATGAGTACGGCAGAGCTCTGTGCTTCAGAAAGTAAATGTCTTTGAGTAAGAAAAATAATATTCTTCCTTCCTCCATCTGAGATGTTATTCAAAGCCTAATTCTCCAAAGTCTGATCCCATTGATCCTCCTCAATACATTTACACTGTCAGAGGCAGTGAATGGGGGCTGGGTAGCTTTTTAATTGTTTTCTCCTTGGGAAGTACAGAAGAGACATCATTGGAAGCATACTCTTTTCTCTACATAAATATCATCCATGTTTTTTCTTCCATCAGAATCAGTGTCCAGAAGCCAGCAGCTCTTTTCTGTCCAAAATCACATACTGGTGGTTGTCTGGGTAAGAAAACATAGAAGAAGACATGTTTTTGCTAGAACATCGGTAAAAACAGCAGCATAAGCGGGGGTGTACGTGAGAACCAGTCAGAAGCATCTCAGCCCCCAAGTTAGCTTATGTAGCGAGGATTTAAATTCCTTCTCTGGGGATTTGAGGTATTCTCACAAGATCAAATTATAAAAATTTAGCTTACTTTTCTCAAACTATTTTAAAGCACAATTTGTGATTCTAGATAATACTCTCCCTGCTCACAGCAGGCTTCCAGTGGCTTCTTAATCTTTAAATAGACTTCAGCAATCTCAGAAGATCACTGTACACCAACCACACTCTTATCTGCCTGCCAGACCTTGCTGTAACAAATGCTGTTCAGAGAGAAAATAGTGGATGAGGATGTTGGTCCAACCTGCTGCTTAGTGTTCAGAAGTAAAATGATGACATACCTTCACCTAATGTCAGCTCTGGTAATGCTTCCTCTGTTTCACTGAGCCACAGAGTAAGTTAAGCTGAACTTTGTCCCCCCTGTCCAAGACCCAACTGTCAATATCGACTAAAATAGAATTAGGGCTTACTTGGAAATCACAATTCTGTTGACAGAAGATAGCTTAGGGATTTAAAGCAAAACTGCTGTTCCTACGTGCTCGTATTTATTCAGGGAAAGGATATTCCTAAGTAGTGTTTATGGAAATCCCTATGTACTCACTGTGGAGCACTAACTTAAAGCCCACCTGTTCTGAAAACATTACAAGTGCAAAAAATCCTTCTGTGCTTACCTTACAGCTGTCTGTGTGTTCTCCAGGCTTGTCTGGAAAGGCTACCAGCAGTCCTTGGGGGTGGATGACCTGTGGTCAGTGAGGAAAGAGGACTCCTCTGAAGAAATTGTTACCTGGGCTGAAAAAGAGTGGAAGAAGTATCATAGCAGAACCAAGCAGTGAGTACTTGATCTAGAGAGCGTGTCATGGATTCAGCTGGGCAGTTTCTCTCTCCTTTAGATGATGTAAGCAACTACACTCACAGAGGCTGACATGCCATTTCAGAAGAGGCTTGAAGCCCCCCTGTTTCCCACAATGTGCTAGACAGACTGCTTCAGTACATTCTCAGGTTCTGAATGTAAGCTTTGTTAGTGTTTCCTGTCTGAACAAGGTAGGAATCCCACTGAGTTATTTTTCTGTTAAATTAAAAGAAAAGGGTAGTCTACATAAAATCTGAGTAACTCTCTGCTGTGAAAACTTTCTGCTGTGAAAACTTAGTTCACTTCTTCACTCTTCGATGGGTAAGCACTTAGTGAGTTCCTTTATACAAAATCACATTCTAAATGTTGAAATCTGCTGGAGAATGCCTTTAGTTCCTGGAAGCTTGGAGCTATAAGATTCTTGTGAGAGGGGACATTTTTCGATGTGCATTTATACTGTACATGGCATGAGATGCAGTTTGGGATATTTAATGATTTTCTGAAAACACAAGATCCTTAAGCTTGTTCCAGTTACAGCTAGCTTTTCCATTGTTTCTTTAGAAACAAGGAGTCTGCTACTTTTAAAAAGCGTCAGAAGAGTGAAACTAGTATAACAGAAGCTGAAGAGACAGAGGTTCTACTGCAGTCGGAATACAGTCAGAGCAGGCCCTTACTGAAAGCATTTTGGAGCATGTTTGGAACCTACTTCCTTCTCGGCACACTCTGCTTAGTTATCTGTGATGTCTTCTTGTTCTCCATCCCAAAGATACTGAGGTATGTGAGTATTTAGAATTTATTTCCCAAAGGAAACACCATATGTACAAGATTGCTGCATACATGAGCTCACACAGAGACGTATATGTCAGCACTCACAGAGCTGGATACACAGACACTTTTGAAGTCTCTGATCACTGTTGAAAGGAGCTGGATTATCATTGGTGCTAAGCTCACCGTCAATTCAATGAAAAAGACATCACTGTTGAAAGCAGTGCACACCCTCTCCATTGCTGTATAGGATACTTAGCACTCTGTCCACCTCTTCTACTATTTTACTGACAAAGATCAGCTAGAGAGAATACAGAAAAATCCCTGGTATTTCTGCATTTTTGGTATTTCATCAGTTAGACATGGATTCATCAACATTTTGCTCGTGTCTTGCAGTCTTTTCCTAGAGTTCATTGAAGATCAAGAAGCCCCTAGCTGGCATGGTTATTTCTATGCCTTCATTATGGTCTTGCTAGCTTGTCTCCAGACTCTGTTTGAACAACGATATATGTACATGTGTCTTGTTCTGGGATTGAGACTGAAAACTGCAGTAACAGGGCTTGTGTACAGGAAGGTGAGTCTGTAGGTTCATTTTCAACTTTTTGTTTTTTCTCTAGCCCTGCATTAGTAATTATGACACTGTTGGTACAATGCTCTTAATATCAAGGAAGATATTACTGAAGAACTACTTCTAGCATGTAATTCTGTGCTATATTAATCTCTGAACAGTGTGTGGGTGGTATTTTACTATTTGTTTTTCAATCTTACCTCGGAAGGGAAAGCCAAGAAAAGGAAGCAACATAAGGTTTCTTACATTGTAGATTATGGTTGGGGAAGGGAGTAAATTTTTCATCCTAAAGTGAAGTCACATATCCCAGGCAACAGCACATTTTCATTACCTAGAATTTGACCTTTTTCTCTTTTTCCTTTCTTTATAAGGGAAAGAAAGTTGTTTGATTTTTATATCAAAGCTGTTTTTTGACTCTGCCTTTCCTTTATTCTCTACCCTGTCTAGATCCTAATAATGTCAAATGCATCAAGGAAAGCAGTAACAGTAGGTGAAATTGTTAATCTGGTCTCTGTTGATGTCCAAAAGCTAATGGATCTTATTATCTATTTTAATGGGACCTGGCTTGCTCCTATTCGGATTATCATCTGCTTTGTCTTCTTGTGGCAGGTAAAATATGATGACGGTACCTATCAAACCCTTTCTATTTTAGGTATCAGAGGAAAAAGGAGCTTTCAAAATTCTTCTTAGAGCTTTCCTGGTCTGAACAACCTGAAATTGCCACGTTTTTCTTAGCTGTTTAGCATTGGGGCATTCACTTTCATTGTTAGAAGTTGGAATAGAATTCTTACCTGATTCTTCATCTTCTTACCTGTGTATTCAGCATTCAGTCTCTTTTAGGGAAAAGACTGGGAGTATGACTGTTCTGAGCTGACTGATAATATTCTGCCTGAGATTCTCCTTTGGCTCTTTTCAACCAAAGTGTAGTGGCCCACTGCAGGCTCCAGTTGCAGCTCCTCTGCATGGTTACTAGTTACAAATAGCAAACTATTTGTTTGCTAGTGTTTATAAAGCATTTTATGTACAGAGTATGTTTGTGTATACCAGCACTCATCTTTCTAGCAAACGTAAGCCATCTGCAGACAGATACAACTAAACCACAAGAAACAAGCTCTCTGTTTTGGCATGCAAGTTATTACGAACCAAGATATCCAAGAGCTGTCCAAGAATATGTGGCACAGTATAATGCTGTCATTTCATTTTTCTAGTGGATGTAAATTCACACAAGACTGGCCACAATAATATTTTGTTTTCTAAACAAAAACTGGTTTTGTTTTGTGTCACTTACTTATGCCAGCCACAAGATGTCCTCCTTAACACATCCAAGAGCAGCCAGGAAGCAATAGAAATTACTTAAACTGCCAAGCATGCTTCTGGATCTCTTTCAGCACTAATCTAGTTCCTAAAAGGGAAGCAAATAAATTCAGCAGAGCATGATGACAGCAGTTACTCTGCTTGGAGAGTTAACAATCCACAGTGCTTAGGCAGCCCAACTACCAAGAAAGGCAAAGGCTGGACTAGAGGAAAGCCTTAGACTTGGGGGATGTTAGGCACAAATTTCAAATCAGAAGGAAGGTGAGCAAGGGGGAGTGGAACACTGTTGTTTCTGTAATACCATAAGTTCTTCCTCTTTCCTTTTCTCTCCTGGCAGCTTCTTGGGCCATCTGCCTTGACTTCAGTTGCTGTATTCCTTTTTCTTTTACCTCTGAATTTTATGATCACCAAGAAGAGGAGTCATTTTCAGGTACATTTTGCCTCATAAAAATGAAGTGTTTCACTGACATGAATTATGCTAGGATTCAACTTTTAAATCTCAGTTAAAGGCTGCCATGCTCTCCCAAGGAAGGATGACATGGAACCCATGGCTACAGAACAAATCAAAAGCTGAGGATTACAGAAGGCATGTTGTTTAAAAGACAACAGCAACAACAAAAATCATTGCATTGATGTGTACCACTAACGTTTGACTCTAAGAGATGGCTTAATATGTTATTCATGATGACCATGACTCTCTGAAGGACCACAGGAGGATTTAAAGACTACAAAGTTTCTTTAAGTTTAGAGTAAACTCTTCTACATGTTCAGTCTTTTACCTTGTGTCTGCCCACCTTTTCTGTTTTTGTTTGTACTGTCAGTAAAAACAAAGCTCTGAAGAGAAAATGCAAAATGTTTCCCAGCCTAAAAGATGTATAAGCAAAAGAGTATACACAGCTCAACTGCAGGGAAATTTCTTCAGAATTCATAGGCAGTATTACGGTGTGGGGTTTTTTTTCAGAATAATTGCGCAGTTAAATATGCAACCTGCTAAGTGATAAAACCCAAACATTTATTACAGGAGACCCAGATGAAACATAAAGATGAGCGGGCCAAACTTACCAATGCCATTCTTAGCGACATTAAAGTAATCAAACTCTATGGCTGGGAGAAAACCTTCATGGAGAAAGTGCTTGGTATCCGGAAGCAAGAACTTCAGGCCCTAAAAAGATCTCAGATTCTCTTTTCAGCATCTCTAGCTTCTTTCAATTCATCAACCTTCCTGGTGAGTGACTCACCTTCCTACATAAAATGTGCTATTACTTCCATTTTCTTTGTGGTCCTGTCTGGACAGATTTTTCCTGTTGGACAGCTAGAGATAATGTCTGCCTGGAGGAGTTGGTGGTCTCACAGGAGGAGTTGAGACCCAGTGAGATCGGCTGCACAGACATTTACACTGTCCTAGCAGTTCCATGGATGAATTACCTGGTCTGATGACATGTTCCAAGCAGATGGAGCCTGCTTTGTAGGAATCACCTGGAGACCTCCAGCTACACAGAGTACACAGCACAGTCAGTATCTGCACAGGCCACTTCTGTATATGCTGTTGCAGGTCAGCCATATTTGTTTTTAATGGAGAATGGCTGTGTTTTCACCTTACTGTGACTGCAGAACGAAAACGCCCTTAAAGGAGAACAAACATCAAATGATCAGACTTGGTTTTGTAACCTTCACCTATGATATTTGCAGGCCAGTGGTATCATGTATATGGACGATAGCCTGGGTTCCAGGGCATGTAGGAAGGGACCTGCCACCCTTGAATCATTCTCCTTTCCCTGTCTGAAGCAAATGGTTTGCTTTTTCTTTGCTCCTTTCCAGATTGCATTTGTCATGTTTGCTGTCTACACCCTGGTGGATAACACACATGTCTTGGATGCTCAGAAGGCCTTTGTATCTTTAACACTGATCAACATCCTCAACACTGCGCACTCCTTTCTGCCATTCTCCATAAATGCTGTTGTCCAGGTTAATTGCAGGCTATGTTTCTTTTTTTTTTTTTGGCCACAACTTTTTTAGATATCACCATTGAAAGGTAAAGGGAGGGATTTCTTACGGCTTTGAATTTCAGGCCAGCTAATTGCTATTGTGAAAAAGTGAAGTGCAAGGAGTTCTAGCTAAAGGTAATTTTGAAGTACAGTTTTTCAGAAAAGGTTGATATATTGACGAAACAGTCACCAGGAATAATTCTTAAGTCTTTTAGAGCCATATAAACATCATGTGGTGTAAGGCAGAGACTAATACTTTTTTGCTGGGTAGTATCTGGTATTAAGCTCTCTTTTAGAAGCATTAATTACCTGTTAGTCCTATATCACAAGCACCATTAAATCTCAGATATGCTTCCAGTTCTGTTTTTAATCACAGAGATCAGAACAGATGGGGCAAAATCTTCATGGGAGATCAGGGGAACCTTACTAGCCCAGGCCAGAGAGAAAAGCAAGTCACTATTAGTGAGAAATTGGGAAATTTTGCTTCTCTCTTGCAACACAAGAAGACTGTCATGATTCTTCATATACAGGAGCAATCACTGGGAAAATTGAAGGATGAATTTGGGAAAAAAAAAGCAGCAATTTCAAGCATGTGAACAGAAAATACATGTAAGAACATGGCTTTTTTTTTTAAGTGGAAATAAAGACAATTAACTTAAGGAAGAGCTGCATTTGTCCATCTAAGCCTATCTGCAACATAGAACCTAATCAACAGTCTTCAGTGGGTTTTCAGGTTGAGTCTTAACTTCTAGTTGTATTCCCTTTCTATTCTAAATCTTACTGTTTTATGTGCTTCTTCATTTTCAGGCCAAAGTTTCTTTAAACCGCATAGCAGCTTTTCTGAATCTGGAAGAACTGAATCCCGAGAGCTCAAACAGAAACACTTCTGACTGTGGTGAGCTTCTGTCTTAGTATTGTCTTACAAGAGGAGTAGCTTCCATTGTTCAGCTTCCACAATGGTGCCTACCATAGTCAAGAGAGAAGAACGTTTGCCTTTTACCATCACTTTCTCTCTCAGGCCTATTTATTTCTAACAGTGAAATCTAGTCTGGTAATTAACCCTTCTTTTGATAATTAACATTCATTTTATATAAATAAAAGTGCATACTGAAACATAAAGACATAAATAGGGCTGTTTCTATACTTACCTTTGAATTTCACAAGTGTTCTTTTTCTCCTCATATCTTAGTACAGGCAAGTATCACCATAAGAAATGGAACATTCTGCTGGAGCAAAGAAACATCTCCTTGTCTTAGAAGGTACAGCCTTAACCTTAGTCATCTCAGTTCTGTAGGTCAGGGTGGGTGCTGAACGAAGGAATTCTTCACGGCCCAAAGTGAAATCAGTGTGGAATATGTACAAGTTTCTGAGTTTGCTTCATATTTAACATTGAATTCTGAAAATTAAAAAGTCAGACAAAACGTATTATTGCTTTTACACCTGTCTTAATGGGAACACAGAAATAGGAAGGTCCCTGTATCTGAATGTTGCCTTCATATGCAGAGACTGCTTTCCTTACACAATTTGTCGAAACATGGAATTACACTAATTTAAGTATTAAAAAAAAAAAAGGTCTGCATAACTACAGCAAGAATTTTGCTTGTTTTCTTTTCAGAAAGCATATCTAAAAGGTGGTCAGAGACTGATTGGGGCGGGGTGCTCTTTTCTCTGTAGGATAGATCTTACTGTGCCCCAAGGCTCCTTGCTTGCTATAGTTGGCCAGGTGGGCGCTGGAAAATCTTCATTGCTGTCAGCATTACTTGGTGAGCTGGAACAGATGGATGGCTGCGTGACTATGAAGGTAAATTTTTCCCTTAGCATTTGCTCCTAATTAGGCTGTCTTCAGGAACAGTAAGGTATCAACCAAGTCATCAGGTATTCGATGAAAACGTACTTACTGCTGAACTTTTAACAAAATTTATAGCGTAGCAGCCTGCATTTAGTCATCAAGAGGTGCTTAAGACCTGCCAGATGAGCTTGACCCTTGAGAATGGGAACTGGAACAAGATTTTGGCGATCTGGTTCCATTTCCCACTCTAGCAGTGAGTTAAAGTGACATTATAGTAAATAACATCACTTGAAGTTCTGTTTCCTCCTCTGTAAGACAGTGAAGGTGCGATCCTTTTATTTTGAAAAGGGCTCAGACCTTTAAATGGTGATGATCATTGCATATTTTTTTAAAGCTAATTGGGGAGGGGTTTTCTTCAAAGACAGGTTTCCACATGTCCACATTGTGCTTATGAAAAAGAGATTGGTAATATTCTTCCATTTCCATTTTTATAGGGCACAGCAGCTTATGTTCCCCAGCAAGCCTGGATACAGAATGCTTCAGTGGAAGATAATATTCTCTTTGGGAATGAGATGGATGAAGCATGGTTTAATAGTGTGGTTGATGCTTGTGCATTGCAGCCTGATTTGGAGAGCTTCCCTGCAGGGCAGAAGAGTGAAATAGGCGAGAAGGTACTGGCCCAGTTTTATGAAAAAGTTTGCCAAAATATGAGTAACTACAACTTTGGGTGTCCCACTTAAAACTACAAGAAATGGATTAAACTTGCAAGAGACAGGTGCTCAGGAATTTCTGAAAAATTGGACTACAATTTACTGGGGTCTGAAGCCCACCTCCTGACAGTTAAGTTAACCAGAGATATGAGAGATGCTTAATGAGAGTAAACAAATCCAGGTCATTCTTGGGTCCTTGTTTGCAGGAGAGCTGAGTTGCTCAGGAGAAGATGCCTCTGTCTCAGCATCTCAAGAGCCTAATTTCTTGGGGGGGGGGGAGAAAGGCACTGGTTTAAAAATAAGTCATAAACCATCAGTGTAAAATGGAGTCATGAGCTTATAAATATGCTGTAGCTTAGGAATAAACAGTGTCAATGCATTTTTACAGGGAATAAATATATCTGGAGGCCAGAAACAAAGAGTGAACCTCGCTCGTGCCGTATACCAGAAGGCTTCAATTTACTTACTAGATGACCCCCTCTCGGCTGTTGATGCCCATGTTGGACAGCACATTTTTGAACATGTTCTTGGACCCAGTGGCTTACTAAAGGACAAGGTATGTTATAAATCCTGAACTTTAAGAGACATCAAAATCTATCTAGTCATAAGTGCGCCCCAGATGTTTCCAGTAAGGTAGGTTACTTTATCAAAGGCTCCCAAATTCTTTTTTGCTAGTCCCGGGTAGGTACTACTGTTAGCAGCAATGGAAGGGGAGTGGGTAACCTCTGCAGCCCACAGAGCACACTGAAGTCCACCAGTGAATCTCACCTAGGTTGAATTCTCCTGAAAGACTACTTCCGTCCTCACTCAAACAATATGCCTAATTCCAGCCTTACTGCTACAGCAAGTCTGTAGTTCTTTTGGTCTTCTGTCAACATTAGACTGGTCCCTCTTTGGGATTTATTTCTAGTATAATTTGGAAGAACTGTCTTTCACTTCCAGTTCATTGCATTTTACCATAATTTCTCATTCCTTCACTTTTGAATACTTCAGTGCCAACTTTACAGTTCTCATCACCCAACTGTACATCGCTTCAGTCTCAGGCTTCACCTTAAACACTTCTCTTCCTTTCTTCTTTGCATTGGATGCATTTTGGTATTCCTTGTTTCTTCTCTGTTGTCAGGCAATAGAGATGATAAATGTGGATGCATAAGAAGGGATGGTGGGGCACCTCTATTTGTTTCATGATATAAATTGACTACAATTATTTTATTTGATTTCAGGTTGTAGAAGGAAAATAGGTATTTATTTTCATCAGAAAGTCCAACTAAAACAGACATGTCTGTGATTACAAATACCTTTTCTCCTGAGTAGATTGGTTGCAAGTATCAGAATATAATTATTATACTCAAACATAGAAAGACTGGCAAAGAAAGCAGGTATCAGATTTCACGTATCAGATTTAAAATGTACATAAAGGGCTTGATTGTATATTAGAAATGTAGAACACACCAATTTCTTATTTACGGAAAAATTACTTGTATATTCTTTCCTTCACCTAAATATGCTCAGAAATTTAAATGAAAAAGATCCACACTGTAATTCCATTCAGGCTGATAAAGTTTTCAGACACAAATTTTATTCTGAAATACTGGCGTCAGTGACAATAAATGTGACATACTCTCCAAATACCATCATTCTCCTTAGGAGCTTCAGCCTGAGTGGCATCAGCAACATGGGAACTGGTCAGTGAGCCAGGCAAAAGGTCCTCCTGCACATATGGTGCTAGCGTGAGACTTCAAGTCTTATTTCCCATTCTTGCTCTTTTAGGCAATGCCTGACACAAAGCAGTTGGTTAATCCCTCCACTCCTCAGTTTTCCACTTTCAAAATGGGCACAAAGCCATGCTGCAAATGTAAGCATCAAAGACACTCAGAAGTGGCAGGAATAAATAACAAAAATATCCCCACGTTAGCAAAAATTACAGGTTCACACTGAGGACATCTTCTTATAAGACAGCTAACTGCACCAGCTCAAGTGAGCAGGGGAACACTGGAACAATTGTAACTTTCTTCCAGCAGACTCGTGTTCTAGTGACTCACACGATCGGCATTTTGCACCAAGTGGACAACATTGTTGTGCTGGTGGATGGAATGATCTCAGAAATTGGTTCCTACCAAGAACTTTTACAGAGAAATGGGGCTTTTGCAGAATTTCTTCATTCACACATTACTGCGGAAGAAAACGCATGCTCTGGTTTTCCAGGTAACCCAAACGAATTGGAATTGTTTTTCCCAGACCTATCAGTCACTTGTTTCCTTAATGTTATATTTAATTAACTGGGGGTCTGCTGCTGTTAATAGCTGGGAAGAGGGAAAAGAGAATGAAACAGGAAAAGCCGGTTGTAGAATTGTCCTACGAAGGACACTTCGAGCAGGGATCTCATCACAGGAATCTGTTGCTTTATGTGGGAAAATATGCCAGTCAAATGAGCTGAGTCATCACCTCAAAATTGGTTCTTGAATTAAATTTCATCTTAGTAGGCAACAGTCATGCATTTAATATAATTACCCACTACATGTGCTGTTCTTCAACCCTGACTTTGATATTTCTACTCTTAGAAAGAATTCTTTGTAATGGATCTTTCCTCAAAAGCTATACAGGACAAAATGGTATTTGCAAAGCACTTAGAGAAAACAGTTGGTTTATTTTACAGCTACAGGAGGCACCAGCAGCACCGTCACCTCTAGATGTCCATCACAGGAGTTCTTTAGGTAAGCTTCAAGCTGTCTCACACACCAAAGAACTTGCTCTAAAAGTCCATTAAGAGCCTACACCGAGTCTCTTAATTAATACAATACTGGCTTGGGTTTGATCTTTAAATTAATAATGACAAACAAGCAAAACTCAAGACCAGCTAAGGAACTGCTTTTGAATATGGATGTTGTTAATATTAACATATTTCCCAAGGAGACAGAATTTGTCCCAGAGGTCAGTACGAGGCATATGGATACATTTACCTGCTGTTCAGTTCCTAGTGGGGCTGTAAGGTCTGATTAATTTCACGCCAGCCGCAGGTAGTGTATGCTCAAAGCCTCTGTTTGTTAATGGCTACACTTGACAAAGCCCAGTGCCTGTGATACGTATGGACACTTCTTGGGGTCACTCTGGAGGATCCCAAAAACTGCAGCCTTTGAAATAAGCATGAACAAAGGGGAGATGAGTGAGGACAAGTAAGCTTCCTGAATTCCCATACCTTATTTGACTCCGGGAAAATGGCATTGCCATTGTAGGAATCATTTTAATGTGATCTAGGGAAGAAGGAAGGGCAGTTCAGGTTTACACTCCACCATAAACATACACAATGGTGGGATTCCCTGGATCTAAATAGGCTTTAATATACTGATTGCCCTAGCTAAAAATTGAAAGAATTTTTGTTTTCTTTATGAAGTGACAATTCAGTCAAATCTTCTGCTATGGGAAGGGAGACCACTCCTGCAAGTCAAGACACTACTGCTGCTGCAGCCACTGAAGGAATATTAACCACAGGAGAGAAAACTCATCACGGCAGGGTAAGCACACCACTTTCCTTTAAGGACAAAGATAGGTACTGTGGGTTTATTACTGACCCACTAACCCCTATCATAGGTGGGTCAGCTCACTGCCTAAGTTAAGCTAGTGCAGCTTCAGAACAGTCAGCTGAGTTGCCCAAATTTGCCCTGTAATGGAGACAAAGTCATTTCCAAACTATTTTACATAACACTTCCTATGTAAACTGTATCTCCCAAAACGTGCCCTGATCTAAGCAGTGGTTTGAAAATAGGAATAATGCACATACATTGCAGGAAATACATGATGGGAACGAGAGAGGAAAGAGTAATTTATGACCACTTGAGAAGAGAAAGCCTGATTCAAGAATTACAAGAAGGGAGAGGGCACCCTGAGGCAGTCAGGGTGAGGTGGTAACAAAGGACAGAAGAGTACACATTACAAGGCACTTGTAATCTTGGATCTGGCTGTAGGTTCTTGAGGCTGATGGGAAGGGGTGAAGAGGCACATCACTCTTCTCATCTTTCCCAAGAGGTACACTTCAAAAGGCCAAGGCAAGGAATAATGGCTTCATTATTCATCCACCAGGAAAATAAGGAAAGAATTAATGTTTGCTGTAGCCTGTGACATACTCAGCAGATACGCCCTAGTAAATCATTCTGTGTTTCAGAGCTGGTTTTCCTTGCTAACAAGCTTAATCCTTCCAACCCCTCCTTCCATCTCCTTTTCTTTTTTCCTAATTGTTTCACTCTAGGTTAATACTTCGATTTATGCAGCCTACCTGAAGGCAACAGGCATACCGCTCTGTGTGTACATCATTCTGTTGTTCACGTGTCAGCAAGCGTTATCATTTTTTCGTGGTTACTGGCTCAGCATGTGGACAAATGACCCTGTATACAATGGTACACAACAACACACAGAGCTAAGAGTTGGAGTCTTTGGTGCACTAGGAGTCATTCAAGGTTCGTTTAACTTGCTCACCTCATTCTTCTCTGTGTTTCCACCTCCATTTCCCATATCCAGGATGTTTCCTCAGAGTATAAACAAGTGGATGCCCATGGGCTCTTCGCCTCCCAGGCTCTTGGCACCAGCCCTAAAAGTTTGGCATGGGACCTAAAGCTACAGACTCTGACGCACAGAGAGGAGTTCTAAGGGATCTGAACATTTTGAATGTTACTGCTTGAAATTCCACCTCATGATATACTAGAAGTGTTCTGTGCCTTTCGGCAGACCACGATCAATTGTCTTCCTCTATAGTTCCTGCTGGAACTGTATTTATCTGGACCGAAAACAAAACAAAAGAAAAAATCATCAACAGAAGAACTATGCTATCCCTATTTTTCCATCCCACCCCCTTGTATCCAACATTTTATACATTTTTCTTCCTCTCATCTCTTTCCATTCCTCCAATATAAATGCATCATAACCAAGTGCCAGTGGTGGCTCTTTTTCATGCTGAATTAAGTCTTGGTTTAGGCTATTTGAGTGTAAAGAAAGAAAAAAGAAACTTTGAAAATTTTATATTCCTTTAAACCTTAAAAAAATTGCCATGATTATTTTGATCACTGTTAAAACTTTCCTGTTTTAGAGCAGAAATTAAATCTGAAAAGACAGCAAGCTGAGTAACAGAAATTTGAGAAAGCTTTTAAAGTTCAAAAGAACAGGAAGGGTTGGGAACCCTTCTGTGCCAACAGCGAATCTGTAGTCCAGAAGCCTAAAACTTGGAGTAATTCAAAGTAGTTCCAGTCTAGCTCATTTTGTGAAGAACAGTTTCTGTGCATTTATGTTGCTGAACTCTTCTGCAGTCCCAGCTACCCTAGAGAAAGGGTAGTTTACCTTGCAGCTCTGAGGCTTAGCTTAATTGCTACCAAAGAGAAAGGCAGCTCCTTTCATTACTATTGCATTCACACTAAGTGAAAGTCATGATCTTGCAAAGGAAAACTCCAAGGTGACTTTGTTTAGACCCAGTAACACTGATTATTTTTTTAATATTGCAGCTGTGTGCAGATTTGTCTCCACAGCAGCAGTCCTTCTAGGTGGTGTGATAGCATCACATAAGCTGTTTCTGCAGTTGCTGAGGAACGTTGGTAGATCCCCGATGGTCTTCTTTGAGCAGACACCCATTGGAAACTTACTGAACCGCTTCTCCAGAGAGATGGACGCCATCGATTCCATCATCCCTGACAAGCTGAAGTCCTTGCTGGGATTCTTGTTCAACTTGCTGGAGATCTACCTTGTGATCATTGTGGCTACACCAAAGGCAGCGATGGCCATAGTGCCTTTGACTGTTTTTTATGCTGTGTTCCAGGTAGGAGCTCATAGAGATGTGTAGACAGAAGAGTAGCATGGCCATGACCTTACAGAAAGCCTGCTCCCATTTCTTAGGAGCAGAGACATGCAGAAACTATTTTCATCATCTCCAGTTGCATTTGAGTAACAATAACATCAAAAACTCTTCCCACGTCACCTCAACCTTCCAAAGGACCTCGGAGAGGCTTTTACTTTTCTATTGTCCAAATCAGATCCCACCTAAAGCTATATTCCTAGTCTCCATTAGTGTAAATGAAATGATATTAAGACCAAAGGCACTTTTCCTTTCCTCTAGCATTTCCATGCTGCCTTTTTTTTAATACCGTGTATATGAGGTCACTGCCCCATTGGACTCAAATGCTTAGCCAGGTAAGGCTAAACAGAAGGAAAGGGGACATAATGGTGCAAGTATGGCTCCATTCTCCATCAAGCAAAGGGCAGGTCTACAGGAGAAAGTAAGCGTGAGTTTAGAGGCTTTGTAAGTTCAGAGTACCTTGGCTTCTTTGCGTTAACCAACCATGGGGTTACTCTCACTAGCGAAAGGAGATAACAGAGGCTGAAATGCTACTGCACCTTTTAAGGGCATCTCCTGCCTGCACATTAGATTTTATAATGCTAGGATAGTACGTACTGTTGCACTCACTGAGCCATTTCCCAATTTTCTGTGGAGCATCTCCACAAAGGCATTAACCTTCTAGTCTCTTCTCTTTCCATTTCCTTTTGTACCAGCACTTCTATGTCGTCACCTCCTGCCAGCTGCGACGCATGGATGCTGCCAGCAGGTCACCCATCTACTCCCATATTTCAGAAACTTTCCACGGGAGTAGTGTGATCCGTGCTTACAAGGACCAGGAGAGGTTTATTTTGAAGAGCAATTTCCTAGTGGATGAGAATCAGAGAATATGCTTCGCTGGAGCAGTTGCTGACAGGTACAAATCTGGAGTAGAGAAGAAATGACAGTTTACTCCCATGGCCCTTATGAGTAGAGGTAGCTGCTCTTGGGGTGTGGGTGGAGGTATTCAAAAGATGAGGCGCACAGAGTTTGAGGAGTAAGGTAGTCTTTTACTTCATCACTCATATTATACCTCTTTGGCAACGTTGGTCCTCATACAACCGATACGCTCCATCTCTGTTGTATGGCGAGGCAGACATGCTGATACAGAGCTAGAGTTATCATCTGATGTCCAAAATGCATAGCTCTAGTACGTGCCTGGTGCGGCCTGTGGGATATGCAGAATCCGTCATACAACAGACCCATCAGCCATGAACAGGTGAGGAGCAGCGGAATAAGAAAGGTTAGACCAATTAATCCAAGAAGCTGTGTGCTAGCTGCTCTCACCCAACAGCCTTTGGACAAAATCCTATTAGAGGTGATAGATCAACCAGTTTGGAGGGACTGGAGTCATTCATGAGCTACAAAGTGGCTGGTTAGGAGCATCAAGGCCATGACAAGAGCTTTGTTGTGTACCCTGTACTCTCAGCAGTTCCACAGTTGTTTTGCAAAGTAATCACAAGTGCTGTGGGGAGAAAGTAGGAGGGCGACCAGCAACAGCTCTGTACTCTCCTTCTCTTGCAGGTGGCTTGCCACAAACCTGGAGTTTCTAGGCAATGGCATCGTATTGTTTGCAGCACTATTTGCAACAATTGGCAGAAGACACCTTAGTCCAGGAACTGCTGGCTTCTCCATTTCATATGCTCTTCAGGTAACTTAGTATTGAAGTAATACCATGCTTGCCTTGCATCAAAATCAATTTACACTTCAATTTCTGCTACCATTTCAATTTCCAAGAAATCATGAATTCTTTTTGTAGCTTTCTAGGCGCCTTCTCTTACCAAACCCTGCTGTTAATGCTGAAGCCCAGAGCATCCAGAGCACATGGCCCCTTAGAGATAATGAACCCAATAAACATATGCAGCAGCCATCTTTTTCCTCCTGCATCTGAATTCATATTTAATTCCCAGTATGTTTCAAGTAACTGAGGCGTGTTCTTCAGTGTCTGTTTTATTTGCTTTTAGACTAGCTACAGAACAGCCTAAGAAAGTCACACTACCTTTAACGCCCAATCAGTAGCATTTCAGAGGAAGCTGGCCAGGCTCTTTAACACAGTTTTATAGCCATGGGGCCTTATGAAATTTTATTTTTTAGCCTTTTAAGGGATGATTTCTCAAGTAATTAGCTGACGAGGATCTCCTTGTAAATAAACACTAAAAGAAAGTAACAGGTACCTTGTGAGCACAGGTCCAAGTTCTTTCATCTGCCCTAACATTTCTGCTTCTTCCTGCTAGATAACTGGTGTTCTGAACTGGATGGTGCGCTCCTGGACAGAAATTGAAAACAACATTGTTTCTGTGGAGAGAGTGAGAGAATACTCAAGGACTCCTAAAGAGGTAAATAGCCAACTACTGACCCGACTAGCACAGGAAAAATCTCTGCAAATCAGATTTGTAACTTTTCTGTTCCACCTGGAGAACCCCTCCTGTTTTTGTCCTTCTGAAAGGCCAGTTATATTTCCTTTAGAAAACTAGCATTTTGATCCAACTGACAGGTTGTTTTGTAACCTCTGATTATCTTATTTCCATGAGACAGTTAAGAATTAGATTGTCATTAAAATAGCTTCACTTGGTAACACTCATGGAATGAGGCATATTTTCTGCCCATATTTGGACCATGTATTTATTGTGCGTGTTCAGATGTAACTCTGTGATAACTGATGGCTGCTAGATAGCCTTTGAGCAATTAAGAATCTCCAGTGCAATCATTTCTGTTCTGTAATCGTTATTTCTCCATATGCTGGCCTGAGATCCTACTGAAGGGGACTTTCATGTACATTTCATGCATGTTAATCTTTATTGAAATGCTCAATATCAGTACTCTGACGTGCAAATAAATGCTTATGCCCATTTTCACTTAAGATGACTGGGATCTTTGCAGGAAGTAAAAAAGCCAACATTTGCAAAATGAAAGTTAGAGGCCTTTTTCTCTTTTGTAAACAGATCAGTGGGAATTTAGCACAGATGCCTTCATAAGCTTCCTGTTTGAGTATGGCCAGCTCATTTCGTAATTTAAATTAACTTTATACACTGTTGATTGTTGTCATCTGTCTAGGCACCCTGGACTCTAAATGGTAAACTTCAGGGTCAAGTCTGGCTTACTGAAGGAAGAATTGAATTCAGAAACTATAGTTTGCGATACAGACCAAACTTGGAGTTAGCTCTGAAGCATATCAATCTATCCATCAAGGGGAAAGAGAAGGTAAGCATGAGCTTCCAGAAGAGCTGCAAGTGTGAGCAGTGCTTTGCAGTGATGAGATCTGGGCAGATATAGTCCCTATGTTACACCAAGGTACAACAACTTGTAAACAGGAATGCTGTGGTAAGGTATGAGCCCTTTCCCATCAATCACATCTCACTCTTCTTCTAGTGAAAAACAGTGCTTCCAGGATTGCTGCATGCACTAGACATTCTGAGTGAAATTTCGTTTCACAGAGTATTAGCAGAGTTACAGCTAAGGAATTTCACTTTGTAAATCTAGTGCCACATCAAGGCCCTGTTCCAGCTCATGAGTCTTGTAGCTATTCTTCCCATTAAAGGCTTTCAAGATTCACTTTCATACAAAACAATTACAAATTCTAAATGATTCCTTTTAAGAATGTAACCCTAGACTATGTGGGTCTTAAATAGCCCTAAAGATTTGATCTGTGTAGGACTGTCTCTTTCCAAAGGCTATACACCAGCCAAGAAGAACGACATGACAGGTCTTTCCAACTATGGGAAATGATCAACATCAAAAACGAAAGTATTCCACTGCACTTTACAGATCGGCATAACTGGAAGAACAGGAGCTGGGAAATCTACTCTTGCTGTGGGATTGCTGCGATTAGTGGAAGCTGCAGAAGGAGCGATCCTAATTGATGGACAAGATATTGCTCAACTAGGTCTCCATGACCTTAGAACCAAGATAACTGTACTTCCCCAGGTATGGAATTAATTTCTAGAATGCTTCAGCAGAGCTGAAAGTCTTAACACATAGCAAGGGTTCAGAAATATTCTATGAGGGAGGGACATTCAAAGATCTCAAAGTTGGAACTAACCTCTATGCCATGCTAGTCTCCCATTCAATATAACATTAGCAACAGATTTGCACCCAGCAGAGAAAACCAGAGAGCTCATTTTTATAATTATTTCAGGAGTTGTTTGTGTCTCTGTGCTCAGGATCCCGTTTTGTTTTCTGGCACTCTAAGAATGAATCTTGACCCATTAAACCAATACACTGATGCAGACATCTGGACAGCTTTGGAACTGACTCAGCTCAAGAACTTTGTTGCAGATTTGCCAGATCAGTTGGAATATAAGTGCACTGACAGAGGGGAAAACCTAAGGTACCTTATCTTCAAAAAAACAGTGGTAGGGTAGTGCCAGCCTGTGGGCTAAGAGGATGTCCTAGACAAGGAGTCTAATTTGTAATAAATAAATTAAATGGGGGGAGGAGGGGTGAGAGGAAACAATGCCCAGACAGCAAATTGCCTCATAATTGGCCTATTTAATAGCATGAAATCAAATTATTAAGATGCCAAGTAGAAAATCTTTGAGGCTTAATCACTGTGTTGGCTTATGTTTGTGCAGTGCTTCATGCACTGAAATCCTACTCCCAGTACAGATCTCCTGGGTGCTACAGTAATACACACCTTTCATTTCCTTAGCTTGTTTCATGCGGTTATCAGCAGTGCCACCAGCTTCAATCAGCCTTTCAGGGAAAGGGAACAATCACCCTTTCATTACTGTTTTCAAACTAATCATGTAGTCTGACCCCAGGGAAAAGTAACTGCTGCTCTTCATTAAACATCCTCCTTCTTACTTGCAGTGCTGGTCAGAAGCAGCTGGTTTGTCTGGCCAGAGCACTTCTTCAGAAAGCCAAAGTCCTCATTCTCGATGAGGCCACAGCTGCAGTAGACTTAGAATCTGATCTTCAGATTCAGTCCACCCTGAGGACTCAGTTCAAGGAGAGCACAGTGTTAACAATAGCTCACCGGATAAACACCATCATGGACTGTGACAGGTAATAATACCTTCAGCCACTTTCCTAAGGAGGAAGGAAGACTCAGGCAACCTGTATGAACTAGACAAATAACTCTGTATTAGTGAACAACAATTCCCTTTCTGTCCTTTTCTTGCTTAATGCTCAAAGCTTTGCCTTTGATCTTAGGTGTTTTTACATCAACTAGGCACCAGTAGTAGGTTAATCAAAGATCGCTTATGCCTGTATAATGCATTTCATGCCATTACTTGTTTTTTTTTTTTTAACCCACTGACAGCTAAACAATGGCTATAGCTCTTTGCTTCCTCTTAAAATCATAAAGGTAAAATACACCTTCACCTGTAAAACTTGGTTGAATACCAAGCTGGTACTGAAATTTATTTTAGAACTAAGTAGAAATCACTTATGTTTATTGCCATTGCTGGTGTCCCCCCAGGCTTACACATCTGTTTTAATGTTCACAGGATTTTAGTCTTGGATAATGGCCAGATATCTGAACTCGATACTCCAGAACAATTAATAGCTCAGAAGGGACTGTTCTACAGACTAATGGAAGAATCTGGTCTTGCCTGACTGACTCATGGAGTACACCATAACGCCATCACCATCAGGAATAATTGATCTCTTAATTGAGTTATTACCTTCGTTTCGTTCTAAAATGATGGGCATGCCACCACATCTTGTTTGAGCTATAACTGCAATGGGTAGATGAAAAAGGATGACTTGGGATACACATTATTTCCTTAGGAAACTTAGCAATTCCGTTTTCATTATGTTTCCAGATACCCAAACCTCACTCTTCTGTTGAGGGTGAGAGCCAGAAAACAAACACCTTACTGCTTTTATGGTATAAAACCAAACAAACTAAAAGAAAAAGACCACAGCATTTCCCATTTGTGCTATAAATGGAGCCCAAATACACTGCCATATTTCATGATTGCACAGGTTATTTTTAAAAGCAACCACATTTCATAAAGAACAAGAATTTAACTGGTAGCAAGCAAACCATTTACAGCTTGTCCTACGTTCCAGGCAGGACAAATTCAACCTTTCGCAAACGTTTTAGGACTGCTCACCCAAGCACTGTTCTTACAGATGTGGTAGCCTCCAAGGCAGCAGCTGGATCTAGTCATCCAAAGTGCAGAAACTCGGGGAGTAGGGAAGAGAACGTGGGATGCCACCAAGCACAAGAGCATATGGCTGCCTCTTGTCACAGCTGGTGATCAGATCTGTGATCTACTCCATCTCCCTCCATGTCCGCTTTGGATGGTACCTGCATGAATCATGCTGGGTGGAAGGCTGACAGCTTAGACACAGGCTTGCTGACACAGGAAAGAGCAACTGAGCTGGTGGGTGGGCAGCAGGATATCATTCATTGCATTTGAAGGCTTGGAGCAGCCCTGGAGCGGCCCTGCTGACAAACCATGGTTGGTCACAGTGGAACGTGTCTGAACTCTTGGTACTGCTATTTCCTAATTGAATTTGGTCACGAAGAATTTATGTGGTAGCCTCCTTCTCCAACCCATGGTTCATTCCTGGCTCCTTCTGTGCAAGTTTAGCTGCTGTGCATGTTACCCTGGCACTGCAGAACCTCTGGCACGGTGAATCTTTCAGATGCTACTTTAACAAACCAGAACAGCATCCAGAAGGAAAGCCTTTCCAGGCTTCTCACAGCGCTGGGGGCTGCCGTCAGAGCTGCCCCCGAGTCTCTCCTCAGGGATTGCAACAAGAAAATGTGACTAACAAATCACACTGCAAGCTACTGCTGTTTACCATGACTTCTTAAAGCATTTCATTTTCTAGAAAGCTGAAATAAAAATTGAATCAAGTATTAAAGTGGCCTCATTAAAATGAGGAGTAATGGTGGAGGGGGTGGGAGAACTCAAACCAGCAAGGGTCAACTCAGACCAGCAAAACCCAGAAGTTTCTTCTCCAACAGCTGTTCAGTAGCCACTTCACCCACATTAAGAGCAGCTAACAATTCCTAGTGGACAGGTGCTTAAGATAAGTCTAATGCCCACTGCCATATTGGTGTTAAAATACTAGGAAGGAAGTGGGTTTTTTTTCGTACTTTCTCCAAACCAGTATCTGTGGTTAAATAGAGTACCTTACTCAAGGGCAGAGCCAAAAAGATTCAAACAGGTAAGTCATGAGTACCCTAAAGGCTGATCACTGGATCTCAAACCAGAAGCATTTAAAACTAGTGAGATGCAAGTTACGTGTTTTAACTGTGGTCAAAAAGAAACAGAAGTGCTGGTGTTGCTGGGCAGTTCTGAAACAGACATCTTTTAACATACTGTAATCTCTGGTATAAACATCTTTTAAATACTCGCTTTCCGTTCCTAAGTTGGTAATGAAGGAAAAAGTCAACAGGAGAAAATAATCAAAACATACTTTCATACTGGTAACCTTTGAACAGGCGCTGTTTAGCTGTTGGCTTGCACAACCTAACAGCGAGCAAAAATACCAGCAGCTTTCACACATAAAGCTGTGCTGTAAGGGCAAAAGAAAAAGGATTCCCAAGATCACATGGGACCAAAAAAAGACCAACCTGTTTCAGATGAGTAAGAGTCCCCCAACTTTATGTCCGAGCATTACTGTAAGTGACAAATAAGAAACTCAAATCTCACAAAAAAAACTTTTTTTTTCTTTTGAACAGAATGAACTCTTCTAGGATGTAAGGCACATTCCACATTGCAGCAAACAATGTCAGTCAGGATACATCAACGTGCATCAAAATCCAATGCAGTAAATTCAGATGAGATGTTTTTACACTTTTATATTAACATATTTATTGCAAATATATATGTTAATAATACCAACAGTAGCTTCACAGGCACTGCAGTGGCACAGACATCATAGCTGTAAACTGAAAGATAGACCACTGCAGGAGCTGGATGATTTCAAGATAGTGGGCTGTAATATCAGCAGTGCCTGCTGGATGGCGCCAAACTCTTGTATTCGATGTCATATGTGCCGTCATGCCAGATTTCACTTGCCAAGTCTTGAAAGTGCCCCAAGTACTCAATGAGCATTAGGTATGCGCACAGCAATGAAGTGGTGTGCAAGCACAATGGTATGCAAGCACAACAGTGAAAACAGATTAAATAAGGAAAACGTACTGGCTTTATTGCCAGTTTCTAAGACCTTACCTTGCAACAAGTTACATCATTTTCTGCAAATGTTCCCAATGGCAACGCCTGCAGGGCTCAGCACATGGGCCTCTTTTTCCTAGCTGAAACCGGATCTCTCACTGCTGTCCTGCTCCTACCTCAAGGCACCCCAAAGACTACACAACACTGCTTGCACACACAGGTTCTGGGGGAAGAAAGCTGTATTCATTACCTTTGTGTGCAGTAAAGGTTAATTTACACTGATCTTCATAATGTATAATGCAATTTTGCTCAAGTCACATTCAGACAACATAGTCACGTGTAATCAGGATCATAAATCAATGCAGCAATAGCACAAAGCACTGGTGGGCGTTTAGGGCGAACAGAAAAGTGTGTCTGCTCCAGAGCTGGGGCAGAACGATTTGTGCCAGCAAGCGTATGAATATATAAAACTGGGAGAACAATGACACATATTAATAACTACATCATTGAAAAAGAACACGACAAACACACAACAAGCAGTCTTCTGGCCCCTTGTTGCACTATTTATATGGTTATCTGCAAAATACAGACAGCCTTTTGGACACACAGTGCCCTGAATGTTGCATGCAGCCCATGAATATGTCTGAGAATACACAGTGACACCTTCTAGTGTACCCAGCTGGACATCGCAAGTGCAGTTTAAGTCATTTTTACTTGCGCAACTCCAGTACAAACACTTTACACAGCAGAAGCTTAGTTCTAGAAGTTCTGTATTTCAAACAGATCTTGCTCCCAAGCGTAGTGTCATTGCTTTCACGGGACTTACTTGTACAATTAGGTTAAGGTTTTTAAATCTCAGTTCATCACCATGCATTTAGACACCTTTAGGAACCACTTGCTGTGCATTAGGAATTCCATTTGCTCCAGTCTTTTCACCCTTTCATCCACCACAAGGCTGCAAAAACCTTAGGTGATTTGAAAAGCCAAAACCTACCACTCCTCCCCAAACTCCCAAACCACTCCTTGCACATTCCACTCCCATGGAAGAAGTTAACAGCAAGCCACCACTCAGGACACGTGGCAGACAAAGGACATGGACAGCATGGACAAAGGATCTCCACAGCATCAATAAATCCTCCTGCACTGATCTACTGTTATTACCTGTCTGCTCAACAAACTGCAGCGTTCAAATTACAAAACAAAGCATGAGATGTGATCCACCCTACCACATCAGTTATTCGCACTCAAGGTTTCTTAGCCACTTCAACAACCCCAAGCATCAGTCCCTGCAAGCCTTATTTACCAGTATTTACGTCCCAGTAACTTCTATTTTCAAGGAAAAAAATAAAAAAAAAAAACTGCCAAAGTTGACCCTGTCAACTACAATGCAAGAAATGACACACCACTTTATCTTTCAAACTTTTTTTACTGCAAGTTCTTTGCAAATATTTGTATAGTCATTACAAAAAAATACCAAAGAAAATTTCAGTCTATTCAATTTCAGAATCATAATTTACAAAAAAATAAATAGCTTTACTCTAAAGAAGACAACTGTCTAGCATTAATATCAGCAACATCAAGTCCACATTCTCAGAGTACTGAACAGTTGGGTCCATCTGGCTTAGTTTGCCTTCTTCCAGCATTTTCCTTTAATATAAGACTAATTATAACATAAGAAACGCAACTTTTTTTCTTTCCACAAAAAACTGAACATTCAAGCAAAGATCTTACAAATCAGACTCCACTGCTGATTGAATTCTTAGACGCCTCTGACATACAATGGAAAAACAGTAACACAGTTCTTGGCTTTTTGTTTTGGGGGTTTTTGTGTTGTTTTTTTTTTTTTAAGCTACTGTAACAGAACAGTTTCCCAGAAGATTTAAGAGTCAACAGCAGCAGCATGAAGGGCATGTGTCTTTGATATAAGGCTAATGGTCCTTGATATGGTAGAGCTTTTATTAAAGCACAGAACTCCTAAAGCCAAGGGTATTACAATCAGTATCACGCTGAGCCTGCAACCTCTGCTCAAGCAAATCCTGACTTCTCAGTCTAGTCCCCCCAGGTATAACCAAGATTCTCCACCCAAGTCAGAATTCCTGAGTGAACCGGGTGTAAAACCAGGTACTGCACACTGCAACATACCAACTGCTGCAAGAGTTTGGTTTTGGAGTGATTGTCATTCCAAACACGCTTAAATACTATTTTGAAGTTGACTGTGCTTCTTCACATCAGCACTACTGACATAGTCTGGTGAACTTGCTGCTGTACACTGTAAACACATGTGAAACCTTTAGGAGAATGCATAAAAGCATTAACCATGTACAGTAAATGCCATAATGAGAAAATCTGGCACGCATTATTTCACAAGAAGAAAATCTTTGGACTATAGGACTATATGCCACAAAATGTTCCAAGTGTATCCCACAATAGATGGCTCATCAAATGAGGAATCAGCAAACAAGCAAATAGCTAGCATTTGCAGAAATACTTTAAACAAAAAGGGGCTTCCGAACATAAGGGCAGATGAAAAGAAAAAGCTTCTCTGAACTTCTCTGGTGAATCACTCCACCTTATATTTGAGCACATTATGACAGATGTCAGGCAAGAAGAACTAAAAGTCTTTGAAGTGCTTTTGCACAATGCATGCACTTCTCCTAAAGCTGGCTAAAATCAATAGAAAGGAGAAGAAAAAAATATTGCATTTTTACGTTACTTCCATTGCTGTACTCCGGCTGACTTCATTAGGTCTGAAACTGAACTGTACAATTCATACCAGCCCAGGGGAAGTCATAGTTCTTTGAACGTATCATCTCCTTTTTCCCCATCGTGTTCAAATCCTACACCAATCCCGAATCTTTGGCCATGCTATAGAAAATGCCTTTTTCCTGAAGGAGGTTGTCTGGGCTACCACACTCCACCACTTCGCCTCTGTCCAGGACTAAAACTCTGTAAAACAAGGATAAAAAAAATGGTCACAAGCAGGTCAGTCCAGAATGCCAAAGAAAACAGATGTACGTGTACACACAGAAATTGACTGTAGCACAGCTTCTACATGCAAGGGAAGACAGTCCAGACTGTATGAATGAATGGAGGTTTTCACCTCTGTCCTTCCAGACGGCTTTTCTGGTCCACTTCTTACATAGCATACATTTACCTGGTCATTTGCAGGCCGGCCTAAAACTTTTGAGTGTGCTTTGAGCCAACCAGAAACTAGGTAGCAGCACTTTCTCTCAAAGTAAGAGCCCCTGAGACCTTCCAAATCTGGAACACCATTGCCCTAACACCGTATCACATCCACTGCTGTTAGATTCTGCTGACAAAATACAAACACAGACATAGCTTGTGCAAAGCAAAGGTACAGCTGTAATTAGGAAATTCACCATGCAAGTCACTGTAGTCAAAGTCAGTTCACAGTACAAATGCTGCCCTTCGGCTACCTCCACCAACTGGCCAGGCACTGCAGAGATGCTGCCCAAGCCCTTAAGCAGGTGCTGCTGCCTGATGTTACTGGCTGCAGTGACTTAATTAGGTGTTAATCTGGTGGCAGTACTGCTGGTGCTGTGCCTGGCGCAGGCAAAGCTCTTGTCTGTTATCTTTCACTATTGACAGTGCAAAGAAAGGTCTACAAGAGTACACAATCTTATCAGTGGTCACTTTGCCACACTGTGATAAAAAGGACAAGAGAGATTAAGACTGAAATTATAAGACAAAAACTCTGCCCTCAACCACACAGCCACAAGGCTGTGGATGAGGGCGGGGAGGATGAGGGAGGTCACATGAACTAAAACCAAAACTGAAGGAAAGAGAAATGTCAAATAAACTTTGGACAAAGGCAGGATCTGCCCCTCTGACTCCTTATGCTGCCTGTGCCTAGTTTAGGGTATGTGCTCCTGAAAGCTCTGAAGCCTCTTTCAGCTGTGCCTAAATTAGGGCAAGACCCAGGAATAGACTCCTGTTGTCCTCCTTGCCTCCCTTCCCTTCCTGGTTTGCCTGGGCAGGCATGGCACGATAGCAGTACAGCACAGGGATCCGAGCAGCTCCCCAGGCCAAACACAACCTCTGTAAGCCAGAACAAACACACACAACCCATCCAAACCGCAATTTGAGCAGCTCTGTGGAGAAATGGCTAAAAACAATACACTGGGCAGCATTTATCCAGCACAATGATCCTCTTCTAAGCAGAGCACAATACAAGTCACACGTGCCATTCTTCAAGACAGAAACGCTATTACTTTACCTTGTGTAGTCCATGATTGTGTTCAGACGATGTGCTATAGTTAAAACAGTACACTCCTCAAATTGAGACTTGATCGTTGACTGTATGAGGTTATCCGTTTCAAGATCAACAGCAGCTGTGGCTTCATCCAGAACGAGGATTTTGGACTTCCTGAGCAGAGCTCTTGCCAGGCACACCAGCTGGCGCTGTCCCACACTACACAGATAGGATGGGAGGGTGGAGGAAAAGAAGTCAGAACAAGTTTGCAATATTCGTGTCGAAGCCCAGCAATTCCTGTAAGAACTCCTCTGTAGTATATGTGCCAAGAATCCAGCAAAATAGACAAGGTTCTTACTGCTTCACTATAAAGTACGTAACAGCATCTTAACTACATCTCCCTCATAATGAAGTCTAGAGAATGTAATAAAAGAGTACATTACAAATGGTTTCAGTATAACTGCATCCCTGAATCAACGCATTGTTGAGGACTGTACTTTAAATGGTTTCTACAGATTCATCACATAATCCTGTTACAGTGCAAAAAGCAAGCTAATAACTCCCATAGAACAGTAGCATCTATTGGGCATGAGCCATTGTAAATTCAGAGCATCTGCAATAAATAGCAGCCTGCTGCTACTAAAATCCATTCCAAGACTGCCCGAGCTGCGAAGTCGAACATCACAGTATTTTCTGAGTGTTTCTTAAATTAAATTCTCAAGCTCGAGAGTTTAAAGCCTGTTTGATAAAACCTAATTGTCTGGTTGCCTGGTCACGCATTAAAAATTTCCCAGCTCCTCCCCAAATTCTCATACAAGGAAAAAATAAAAAACAACCAAACACCACCAAAAAAATAAAAAAGACTGCTATTGGTAGCATCTAGCTACATACTGATCGAAGCGAACTGTAAGCTTTCTGGAAGTCTAGCTGCAGATGGGAGGGCACACACACACCTCTCACTTCCTGTTTATCTCATAAAGCAATTTTCACAAGCACTGTTTCTTTGACGTACCTGAGGTTCTCTCCACCTTCAGCACATTCATGATTAAGTTTATCAGGCAGGGCCGATACAAAATTTTTCAGGTGAGCCAATTCCAAAGACCTCCAAATGTCCTCATCAGAGTGTTGGTCAAAAGGATCAAGGTTCATACGCAGTGAGCCAGAAAATAATATTGGATCCTAGGCATAGAAAGAGATAATTGACAATCCACACAGATCATGGCAAGTGCTCCAAAAATACTTCTTAGATAGTGAAAGGAAAACAACATGTCCACCTGCAGTTGCACATAAGCCCATCTACTGAATTTAGAAGACAGACCTCATTTTTTCCAGTAACAACAATTTGTTCATCCTCATCCTTATTCCTTATGCCTTTTAGGGGCCTGACCTGTGCCTCCTGTAGACTCTGGCAAACTGTAAGTCAGTAACTCACAAATCCAGAAAAACAGAAAAAAAATCATCCAACTTTTTTTTTTAAACCGGTCTGCTGATTTAAAGCCTGAGCACTCCCTGTCCAGTCTTCTGTCAGCAGGGACAGCTACGTCAACTTTACACCTCCTACGGAATTACACCATCTGTAAATATTTCAAAAGTCTTTAGCTGCAATATTAGTGAAATGAATGCATTTCTTTCTTGGATATGGACAAATATTACTTTGGAAACACTTCTGGTCTAGTAGTGCCTGACTAACGCAGAGTAATCAAAAGGAGCTTGGCAAAAACGCAAAGTTCCCCCACAGATTTCCAAAAGAAGCAGTGCAAGAAGCCTTTCACAGTGCGTTCACTTGTTTTTGTTGGAATGCTACAAACGCGATTTATATAACCACATTATGGTCCTGTTTTGAATCTGAACAGGAAGGTAATAAATGCTATACAGTAAGAACAAGAAGACTCGAGTCTGAATGCCCAGTTCTTGTAAAGCCCCATGCCCAAATGTTTTGGACTATCAAACCCACAGTTGCTGGGCTAGACAGGGATGGTTACGTGCACATTTCTGTGAGTGAAGAGTACTGCGTACCTCACAAGACAAATATATTCCCCCCAGTACACTGCAGAAAGTGCACTTTTACAAAATGAGCTCTGGCAACGGCAGGATTTCACACCTACCTGAGGAATGATGGTGACCCTGAACCGCAAGTCATGGAGTCCTATCTTTGCAATGTTAATTCCATCAATAATAATTTCTCCTTCAGCTGCTTCATTGATCCGAAACAAGCCTAAAGTAAGAGAGGATTTTCCAGCTCCCGTTCTTCCTACTATTCCTATCTGTTGGAAAGAAATACAGGAACAACTTACTCTAAGGCAGGGTTAAAGCACTTGCAAGAATCTACTTGAAAGAGACACACTGTCAAAAGGTTGTTACATTTGTTGGGCTATCAACATCCCAGAATAGTGCAACTAACTGGGGTTAATGAAATAGGAGGGGAAAAAAAAAACAGTGGATATGAAAAAAGAAAGCCATCTCAAAATAAAAATCCACTTGCAGAAGTTTTCTATTTTTGTGTAAAGGCAGATGGTACCAGGTAGAGTGGGCCAAAGATTCCCTAACCTGTTTTTTTTTTTTTCAGTTGTGCTTCACAGCTATAACTTGTGATTTGTCCTTTATCTTCTCTTCTTTGGATTTACAGAAAATTTATAGCAAAAGCACTCAATTTCTTAAATTTTGCTTCCCAATTAGTCTAAAGTCTCCAATTGTTTTCTTTTTTTATTAAAAAAATATTTTTAAATTGGTACTTTGGTTGGTTATCTCTTGTAATCTGCATTTTCTATCCAGTCTTGGGGTAGCATTCTGCCCGTATTTGTATGTAGAAAACATGCACTCAGAAAAACAAATACCAAGTTGGATACCACAACTAAGCAAGCCTGGTAAGTATAAGCGTCTCTCGAGTACTTTTTATACTGTTGTGCAAGATCACACTATTATTATACGTCAGAGTGCACTCAGGACTGAGGTGCGTGCGGGCACACACACACATTTACCGCAATCAGAGTCTGGCCAAATCCAGAGGATCTGCTCAAGTCCCATTTTTTTCCTGCAGAGTCTCACCTTACAACTTCTGCCTCACCAGAGCAGAGCTCCCCCTTCTACTTAGTAGCTCGTTTTCTTGAGACCAGTAGAAACTTAACCACTCTGCTAGGTGTCAACCTCTTTGCCTATCGCAAATGAATTACCAAAGCAGTTCAAAAGTTTCTGGGATGGGAAGAGAAGATAGCACAGCCTCCTTTCCTTATGAAATGAGACCAAAAGACACTTCATGAATCCACATAATGTTTATCCCACGACGTAGGATGTCCCTTGAATAGAGTAAGAGCCTGCTGCAGCCACCAGTTACAGTAAGATTGATTTTGGAGAAGCTCTTCTTGCTCTCAAGGATCTAAGAGTGTCCTACAGGAGGGGGCTGGACCCCTCTTTGGCTTATGCATACATACTTATCAACAGTAGTCGTCTGCTACTAATTGAGATTCATTACCTTCTCACCCCCATTTATGGTGACATTTATATTTTTCAGAACCAAATCCAAGTCTTCCCGGTAGCGTAAACCATAGCCTCGAAACTCAACCTTGCCCTCCTCAGGCCAGGTGCTTGCCGGGGCAGTTTGTTCGATGCTCCACTCAGCCTGAAAAAAAAACAACACAAGCGTATCTGATCAGTTCCTCCCTCAACTGGGCACAGGCTCAGAGGACGTAAGGAAAGCAATTAAGAAAAATCCTGTTAGTGTGTAACTTGCAAAAGGAACTGTGATGATGATGATGGGGCAAAAAAGGAAAAGAGCTGCCCCAAGGCAGATGAAATGGTGAATGTAGGCCACGGGCTTTGCTATCACAAGTGCCACTTTCTAGATAAAGCTGCTTCTTATGAACAGCAGAATCAGAGGCAGCACGTATTGAGATAACCTGCTTATGCAACACCACCACAGTAACGAAAGCACTGGGAAAGCCAGGCATGCAACTATAAGCATTTCGACTGAGACAACAGATTTACAGGGTGGTAAAATAAACAGCTGCTGCCTCAGCCTCCCACAGGGGTGGGAGAGGAGAGAGCACACTCCACTGTATTTATTGCCAGTACCAAACAAAGAGGCTTTTAATGACACAAACACCAGTCTGCTACCAGACCCTGAGAAAAAGTTCTAAGAAGGGTCCTCTTAAGGTTTGGCTACAAAAATAGCGATGCAAGTCAGGTTCTCCAGAGACAAGCATGTCAAAGAGGAGCCACAGGGAATTGTGTTCTGTAACCAAAAGGTGCACAAATGCAGATGTAATGACTTATTAGGCGATTTGAATCAAAACAGAAAAGTAAATCCTCTTTACTCTTCCCATTGACAGCAAAAAGAGAAACACACAAAAAATTGGTTAATCACTGAAGAAAACAAAACCAGATTTGCACAACTCCACTGCTTAACCCAGGGCAGAATGGCAGATTCATTTCCTAAATAACAAGCTGTAAATATTGGGAGTATACACCTCAAGAGCACCCCCAGGAACTACCCCCTTAAGACACAGCCTGTCTCTAGAGATCAATGAGAGCACAAAGTTCTATCAAATCCCTCAGCTCAGAGGACAAGCTTTTACAAGCATTAAGGCAACCATAGGTTCCTTACAGACTTGTTCATAACACCCAGGTAGGCTGCATGCAACCTCATGTCAAATGATACAACCACAAGTCCTGGAAATATCCACCAAGTGCTAGCTGTGGTGGACAACCCACTATACCTCCTTCTCCATTTCAGCATATTCTTTGACTCTTTCTACAGCAACAATGTTGGTTTCCAGCTCTGATGACATACGAACTAGCCAGTTTAAGTATGCTGTAATCTGCAAGAGAAGAAGTTTAAAAGCAGTTTACACTAAGCATGTTACCTGCAATTAAAAACAAACAAAAAGCCACACAACCAAAGCACTGCAAGTTCATGGAATGCATAAACACAGATATGATTTTGGTTAATCAGTGCTGGACAGGAGAAAAGTCCAAATGCCTTTAACATGCACGGGATGAGTCTTCTTAGTCACATCTCCTCACATATGCAGGGCACAGAAGAAACCTCCCCCATTTTTCCAGATGGTTTTTATTTGTAGCGTTTATTCTCTTTCTGTGTTCCTTACATTAGTTTTCCCTCTGAAGCTTGACCAAGAACCTGGCTTTCTGATGCAGTCTTACAATTTAGAGCTTTTTTCTGTTTAACAGTAAAATTACCTGCAGTGAATAGGACACTGAAAGGCCAACCAGTCCTGGACTGAGCTTGTTGCGTGCAATCACTGCGAACAATGCCGCAAAGAGAACAATGCAGTTCCCCACATACTCCAGCCGGACAGCCAACCATCTGCAACGCAGAAGAGACATCATGCATCTTTCCAGTAACTCATCCACAGAGAATTAGGAATGCAGTCAACCAATGTTGTCACACATCTTGCTTTTTAGTAATATGGCATCTGAGTACTGCCAGTGACATAGCAACTGTAAGGTATTTGGGGTCCTACTCCAGCAGCATGCAAACCTAGAGGCATCCAAAATGAATAAATCCTTCAGAGACATTAATTCCTGTTTTAGTTCAGAAAGCAGATCTGGTTACGTTGGGATCAGCAAATAAGAGTTTTTATAAATACTACCCAGAAGGCAGGAACTCTCAGAAAGAAGAGAAATTCAGAATCACCCTTAATTCTATCACACAAGTTTAAGCAAAAAGAAACATCCACAAAAGCTTCCCTACCCTGGACAAATACACTGACAGCTGATTGATAAGGCAGACAGGCAACAGCACCATACCCTCCCATTATAACTTCCTTTCAATATTTCAACCCCACCATTACCTGTTTGCCACAATGCTTGGATAATAAGCTTTCTGATTTTCATCCACTTTCATGTCGTTCTGCTTTATGAAACGTTTCTGCTCCTCAAAGGCTCGAATTACGCTGACTCCCAGGAGGGTCTCATTGAAGTGAGAATACACAGGAGAACGACTGACAGACTCAAGGCGTTTGAGCTGGCGAGAAGTGGCCACATAAAATCTCTGCGAGTCAGAATATGAAAATTACAGTTATGTCCACATTACATTTGACAAGACGGAGGGAATCATGAGAGAGTTCCCTGCCATTTGGGCTGTTAGTTACAGAGATTCAACCTACATCCAGAAATACATGCCTTCTCCAACACTTCTAGGCCTAAAAAGATCACACTATATACACTGTCTTTAAACAACTGCAAGCCAAACCATATCATGTGATAGCCACTTTCTTCCTTGCAAACTTACTTAAACTGTACAAAACTGAGTCTCTGAATCATGCATCATTGCCTTTAAGACGTACTAGTGGAGCTTTACAGATTCACTAATTCAAGGGTCAAAGCCAGAAATCAGCTCCTTCTCTCACATCTGTACTCTCTGCCAGATTCCTAACAGTAAAGAGGAGTGAAGCAAGCACATCCTGCCTACGTAAGACAGGAGTGAAAAGCTGCCATTGCTTCTCTCGATTGGTAAACAAGTTTCTGACAAAACAGACACATGAGCAGAAAAGCATACATAATTTTCTAAAGGTCTTCCCAACTCTTTCGTTTGGAAGAAAACTTCAGAAAAGTTCATAGAATTTTCCACATATGGGCTCTAAGCAACGAGATATATGCAGTTTACCTCAAAATCTAATGGCTTAGGTATTAAAGGATTACCTCTTGCACACAGAAGTCACTCTGCACATGACAACAAAAGGAAATGCTCTGCTGTAGTCAGCTAATCAATAAGCTATGCAAAGTGCAGTCAGTCAAGCATGACAAGTCAAACACACTAAAACCAGACCTATTCCAGAGTGAGAACAGAACTGTCTTAAGTAGAGGACACGTAACTGCTGGTCCAGCTGACCTTGGCCAAGCCCCTACCTGCACAAACAAGTAGACAAGTCCCAGAGGTGGAATAATGACAGCAGCTATAGGTGTGGCCAGTAAAATGATGATACAAGCCCCAATGACGTTAAACGTTGAGCCCATGAACATCTTGATGATTGGTGGAATAGTGGAGTCAATGGTATCTATCTCCTTAGAGAAACGGTTCACCAGATTTCCACTGGGTGTACGTTCAAAGAAACTCATTGGAGACCTGAGGACATTGTGCAGCAGGTTAAGGTGCAGGTGTCGTGAAGCAAATATTCCCCCTATTGACACAGCCATCGAGTAGCCAAATACAGCAATACCTGGAACAGAAGACTTGTTTTTAACTGCTCTCATCTCTCACACAGAACATTTTCCTTCATTTTGTCAACACGTAGAATTAGCACATATCTAGTACAATAATCCTGAGAATTGGAGTTCATTACCATTAGACTTGACGACTACTTAAAGAAATTAAAAAACTTTTTCAGTGAAAATAGCACATTTCTCTCATGGAAGTATTTTTCTCCATTAAAAAAAAGTGGTGTGTATTGCAATCAGAGAAAACGCCAGCCTACGCAGCTCGGCAAGGCCAAGGCAGCACAGCTAAGGCCTCCTGCGACAGACCATCCCTGCAAGCCGGGCAAGCACAGTTTTTTGACAGGCCAAAGGGCCATTTCTCAGATCAGACATTTTGTCACCTGGCTTATCAGCCCTTGCAACCACTTTTGTTCTTGTTTTGTATGAATGAAAGAAAACCAAATTCAGTAACTAAACAGACTAAATAGTTTTATATGTCAGTGTATTTGTTGTTGGGTTTTGAAAGTTTTAACAAACTTTCCTCTTTCTATGAAATAAAACCTCAGTCCTTAGTAAACTGCTGCTGCAGTTCTGGGGATACAAGGTCACCAAGAGCATTAGAAACGTTCTGAACCAGCTAATATTACAATAGGTAAACCAGGCAAACCTTGAGAAATTCCCAGTGCTCCATACACTCCTAGTCTGACATTTGTATACTGCTGTGTTCCATTGATAACAGGATCATCTGTCCATAAACTCAGCCAGTAGTTGGAAGCCAGGGAGGCTACATGGTTACACATGAAGAGGAAAATGCTCAAAAAAGAGATAAAGAGTCCAATAGCTTTCATGTAGTCCCAATATACTGTTGCCTTTACCTGAAGACAGAAGGGGGGAAAAAATGTGTGTATATGTATATTTTTTCATATATTCATTTTGCAGATTAAGTTTCAAAGCCAGCAAATTCCCTTTTCTTCAACCACTATTTAAAGTTAGCATTCCTGCATCAAGCCAGACAAACATGACAATTACATGCTAGAAAGCCACTGACCTGGAACACAAGTTGCAAGATGTTCTGTGGATATGTGCCAAACCCAGTATCCCTCCAGGGCAGGCACACATGATCTTTCCCTTGTCTTCCAAGGGAAGGAAAGGGAGAGCGCTGCTTGAAGTAACACAGAGCATCTGTGGCAGAGCCAAGAACTTCACTGGGGAGTTCGAGATTTTGTCTCTCTCTTTTTACCACAAGATTATACAGCCTTTAATTAAACCCTTGCTTCATATGGCTTGTGCTCTATGATCTATTGTAAAACAGGACTCCAGCAACATTGCTGGGAGGTATAACTACCATTTTCCCAGGAACCACACTCTCCAGTTTCTCAGAAAGCCCTGGGTTATCCTAGGATTAGATACTTGTGTCTACAGTGGAAAATGGGCTTAAATTCAGCTGAGTCAATTCCAGCTCCTTACACTGAAGGATAAATTTCACCAGGTCACCTAATTTGTTACAACTTTGCAACCTCTTTCTAAAAGAACAAACTGCAAGTTTGCCATTTCTTTTAAGCTTTGATGTGGTTAGGCTCATCATCTTAAGCAGAAGTTTTGATGTCAACATTCTTTCTGCAAGCAAACCTGGGGCTCTGTTTTGGGACCAGAGAGCACAGCAACACTTTCATGAAGCGCTGCACAACAAGCAGCGAGTCCCACAATCCTCTCAGCCCTTTCTCACCCCAGCTACACGGTCTTCAGAAGCTTTTTTTTTTTTCCTCATGTGGACTTTTCTGAAACCAAAAGAGGATGCAGGAAGTGGGAACAGGAGACCTTACCCTCCCGGTCTTTGCTGTGTCAGCCTCCGTCAATTTCCAGGAATTCTTTTCTGCAAGTGGCTTCTGCAGCTCTGCTGTGCTGCTCTGGTGCTGTGACTTCCCAGTCTCTCTGCTGTATGTTGAAGAGTTGCTGAGCTGCCTGTTAAAAATGCTAATTTTTAGTCTTGGAAAATATAGGCCAGGTGTCTGCTTCATAAATACACTTCAACACCCTATGGCCACAAGTCACTAGCTTGCATTAGTCTGGTGATAATCAACCTTCTAACAGCCATCATCTGGAAAGTGATTACTATTGTTTCTGTCCCCCCCTCACTGCGCACTCCTAATCCTCCCTGATAGCATTCACTTCTCAAGTACTCATTTCCAGATACAAGCTAACTGGCTAGGCAGTCAAATAAATCTTGGCTGAACAATCAAACTCCAGAAAGAAAAATGCCATGGTGAACATCGACATCATAAACAGTGCTGCTGTTAAAATGCTAAAATTGTACCACCACAGGCAACAAAACAGGCAATTTTATTCCCAGGCACTTACTACCTTCCAGATTTCTAGCGTCTCTGGAGTGCCAGACGAATAAGGCATCGGCTATAAAATGATTCTGGGAAGGTACTGTCAGTGACTGCATTGGGCCTCTCTGAAGTGTAAAAGCAGCTGTACTATGCCAGGGTAAAGGCCCACGTAGCACTACTTGCTACCTGTCAGTGGTCAAACCCTTGCAAAGACTACTAAAAGTGGCCTAGCCAATACAGTACTTGTCACTTTATGTGAGCCAAATCCATGGTATCTCATAACAATGCAATTGTTTCTGCACATGGAAGGCTGAGTAGCCTAAGAGTAAGTCACCATAAGAGAAAGGAGTGTATTTGTCTTTAGATTAACTTTATACTCCTGGTAAAACCATGCCAAGGTGTTCCGCTCCAGGCTGCGTTAATTGAATTGCCTTCCATGCCAAACTGTGCAAATTCAGTGCATATCTAACAAATGGGCTTACAGTGCCCTGAGATTTAAGTACTTCTTCCAACAAGTGGACTTGCAATATACACCTGTTTTGGAAGAATGAAGACCTGGCTGAGGTCAGAACAACCAAAACTGGAAGACTTTTTCAACAGCAATTGTCAATGCCACACTGTGCAGGAGCTGGGATACCAAGCTGCTTACCAAGCTGTACACAGCAATTGGCTGAGACTAGAAACTTCAAGGTCAGCCAAGAATCACAAGTGCAAACTCTGAAGTACTAAAATGGAGCACGTGTATATTGCAGCTGTAGGTAAATATTTCTTCCAATAAATTAATACTGTTAGGTCACATGGTAGGCGTTCCTCTGCACACTCACAAAGGAGCTCAGGAAGACAATGGCAGGAAAGCAACCTTCTGAATGACTCCCAGGGCCACCAGAGGAACCATTGGCCCATTAAAGGCCCATTTGCACAAGCCCAGAGGAGCAAAAACGGGTCACAGCTGTGGGACCATGGACATCCTAGCCAGCCCTGTACACACACATGCAAGACAGCCTGTACCAGCAGCAGGAGTGGGGCTGCAGCCTCAGGGGCTTATGTGCCCAGGTGCTAGCAAATGGATGGATGGCTGGGATCCAGCAGCAGCTGCTAAGCAAACTGTTTGAGCTCAGCTGCTGGAGGGACCCACCTTGTACATATATATAATACATTCTTACTTGTGAACCTCCATCCTGCTCAGCCAGAGAGGGGAGCTAGATGAGGTCATTGGTGCCCTTTTCTTTGTGTGGTTGCTCTAAATGTTTGATCTGCATGGCCTGTCATGCATATCCATGCTATATGTGTGTGCTCTGTGTGCGTATGCTTGCTGGGAATGCATCTTCAGCCTCACTACTGGCTGGACCTTGAGCCATGGAGCAGCACCAACCTCACCTCTTTCAGGCTGCTGTGTGTGGCATGACAGATTTTCCTCCCACAAATACTATAAACACCAAGTTACTGTTTGTCCACGTCCGAGTAAAAGGACAGGAAATCAAAAATAAAAGAGAGAGACTGCACACCTATGCATCAACTTTCCAGGGGCTTCATTCACAATCGCTCCGTTTTCTACAGGCTTTCCTTCCTTTCCAGATGGACTATTTGCATCTGGGGGGGAAACAAAAAAGAAAGTAAAGTAAATATGAAAATGGTAGGAAGAGACAAAGGTTTAATTACAATTGAAAATGCCAGGTGCAGTCCCAGAGTACAAACAAAGGGGAGAACACAACTGAGTATTTACATATGCTAACAGATAACTGATTAGATGAGCAAATCAGCGTAGTTCCACCCCCAACAGGATTAGTTGACAAGACAAGGAATATTTATTTTTCTATTTTGCTACCAAATGTAGGTCAGCAGTAACAACTTAATATAATTATGAGAACAAACTTGATGTTAAAGCACACAATACCAAGTCATGCTATGACTCACGGTGGAAAAAAAACACTCCAACCATCTTCTGTTTTGCAAACCACATCGTTAATACAGTTAACTATTTTCATTTCACAAAACAATAAGACACTCTAGCAAATGGAGTGCAGCTATATGAACAGATGGCAGGTGACGTTAACTTCGAGCCTTCCTGCAAAATGAGGCAGGAAGCAAGGTACAGAGGTCCCCTGTTTTTAAGCAACCATAGGAATCAGATTCGTTCAGGCAGAGATGTTTCTATGAATGTCACTTAAGAAAAAAAAGGTTTTTCATTCCATTTGTAACAAGGTGTAGAACACAGATCAAATTGCCTAGTACACTTCACAAAACCTGTCACCTTGAATTATTAAGCTTCCTCTTAGAAATTTAGTTCAGCGTAATACATTGCCATGAGCAAAATTCCTAGGTTTGAGTTACGCCATCTTTTTCCTAACACAAATGACTTTGATCCCTAAAAAAATACTGTCAATTATGTGAAACTCTATTATCATGTATGGAAGTTAATTCAGAATTTCTAACAAAAGGAATTTTTCATTTAAAAGAGTCTACACAATCTATGCGGACAAAGAAAATCTCACCTGCATCCATTAAAGAGTTATGCAGGAAAATTAGCGTAACTTCAAATTCTAAATGTTCATGTTTTTTATATAAAAGCAAAATATATGCATAAAACAGTTCATCAATACATCAAGTAGGGGCTGCTTGAACTTAAACCTGTTCCTTCCTGTGCCTGTCAACTGAGCATTGGTTCACTATTCCAATAACCCAAAGCTAAACTGTTCAGTGTGATCCAGAAGCAGAAAAAAAGGAGCAGAAACAATGACAAAAAGTGAAAGCTTCAATGACTTAGTTCTTATTTTTATTATATGAATAAGCCCAAACAAATACGAGACTCTTTGTTATTTGAAGCACTTTATACATTTTCTTTTGAAGAGCTCCCATATGGAAACAGCAAGCATTCCAGCGTCACTGGAGCTCTAAACCCATGTGAACAAAGCAAAACCACAAGTAAACCTTCCTCCTTTAACAACAGGTCTTACATTTGATTCCCTCTTGTAGGCTGCAAAGGGTTTCGTGCTTATACTGCATTTACCTCTTCTGAGAGGAAAGTACTAAAGATTGCCATAGTAAATCTGGCACATGCACCTAAGATATAACAGGTGTATAGGGAACAGCGATAGGGTGTGAATACCCATACGAGAACAAAAGGAACCTCCAGGGATCAATCTTGAGTGCTCCCTCTCTGGGTACGCTCACTACACTCCTAAACCCAGAGGGGGAGATGCACCTTTAAAGGTTATTCAAAGCTTCCTCATGAAAGTAAGATCAAGATTCGCTGCTGACGTGAGTTATCTACAAGCTGACGCTCCAGTTATTGTAGTAGCATAGAAACGAGCAACACGCAACCCAAGCCAATGCCTTATGTTATGTAGCTCAAGCTCTAATAATGACTCCATCTCTTTTGTAAAGTACAGCTACTTGTACTGCTCCACCACAAGCACTAGTAAAAACCCATGGCAAGAAAGTAGTTACCTGTCTCCAGAGGTTGAATCGTTCCTTCTAACGAAGGATCGGAGTCTAAAAGCATAATAATTAACTTTTTCCAGAACACACACAACCAGTTTTCAACCTTTACAAGCACAAATGCATAAAAGTAGCATGACCTAAACCACAAAGACATACAGAAGCCCAAGGAAGGATCAAATTTACTGAAATGGATCTCCTTTTAATCCCACCCCTTGTATTAAAACAAAAAAGGAAACCTTGAGGAAAAAAAAAAAAATCCACCATATGGCTTCAAGTGACAGATCACAAAACTTCCTTCAAGATACACGCTAATGGGGGGTAGAAAGTGTTCTGCTATTGTCTTTCTTTAGGCACAGAACTGCCATGAGGGGAGAACTGTGGCAGCACAGACTTCCTTAGTCCTACCTACGGTGTAGTGACCAATCGCCACCCCGCATGGGCAGATTAGTAAGGACCAGTGAGATACTTCCCTCTTCCAAGCTTCTTGGTACCCTACCAGCGCTCATCTTGAATCAGTATTTTCTTCTGCCATCTGGAGACTGCAGAGCTTTTACCTTATGAGAGAGAAAAGCTGCATTTTGCTAGAAGATGAATTTAAGAGGAAAGAAGGTTATTTCCTGAGCCAGGCAGGTGCTTCCCAAATGACCACTGGGGTCCAGACTCCCCAACATTTGGAACTTCTCACCATTTAGCTCTTGCCTTCCATGGAGTCAAAACGGAGAGAAGCAGTCAAAAAGGAGAGGAGCACCTAGTCCTACCAAAGGGCACTGGGACAAGCTATTCTAACTACCAATTGTAGTGCTGTTGAGCCCAACTCAGCTTTACACTGTTAGAAAGAGGCTCAGCCCCAAAATACAGGTGTGCTGGGCTTTACTGGGAGACAGTATTGATCACAAAGGCGTAATGCTTTCCTTTGCTGATGCGAAACCCCAGCCCATAATGCAAAAGTGGCCATTTATATTATGAAACACATGCTACTACTTCGTTTGTAATACAAAAATATTGTACAAAGAAGCTATCTTCTTTTCAAACTTAGCACTTTATACGTTATTTCTCAATTGCAGCAGTAAGGAAGAAAAACAGACATTTTTACGGAAGTCAAGCAGGACTCTGTGAATCCAACTCCTGTACCATACTATGTTTTCCACTAATCAGATATCAACTTTCTGCTAGACAACAGCCAGATTTTGGAGAATCAAGTCCATAAAATTTAATGGGGAAAAAAAAAGACATTCAAATTGAATGCCTACAAGTGACAGATCAAAAAAGTTCCTTTTGAAATATACAAGACCTGTACAATGTTAAACTAAACCCTACAGGCCAGACCCTTAACAGTTCTAAGAGTACTTTTACTCCCCTTTCTCTCCACACCGAAGCCAAGTCAGCCTGTTGTACTGACAATCCTGACATAAAAACTGAGCTGAGAGTCACAGAGCCATACGCTGGGGAGACAGCCTAAACCCACATTGCTCTCTATCAAGTACAGCCCACAGATTGCAAAACAGATTTAGATTTAATTGTGCTGCACACTTCATCTTTCAGGCACTGTAGTTAAGACCAAAGGTGAACCACTCTTAAAAATATTTCAAATTTGTGGTCTGGTTCTGGTAAGTTTTACCACTTTTACTCCCCACAAACATGTTAAAAATAACTCCAGGCTTTGCAAGAACAAACTGAAGTTTATGGTGAAGCCATCTGGAAAACACAGCAAAATCCCTATCCCTGTGCTCCTTAAAACAAAAGGCTGCATCCACTATTTCAGTTTGTATGGGAGCTGGGGGATGGATGGTCATAAGACAGGTAGTCCTAAAGCACCCATTTGCTTTTCCTGTTTTGCAGGAAGAGCTGCCAGCCTGGAAGGGGCAGGCATGCTCACAGCGGGCAGGGGCACGCTACGACTCCACGCAACCCACACTGCCAAGAATAGCACTGGCATCACCAAGTCGGCCACGCTAAATACAGAGAAGGGAACAACTGCTGAAAGCAAGATGAATTTATATGCTTTTTTTGTGCAAACTGGTAGGATACATTTACAGGTAGTTCCAGTTGCTTTGGGTAAGATTACTCTTTGTAGACACAGCAAGGCACCCATTTCACTTATTCACAGGTGAAAGCAGCAGTGCTCCATGCTGCACCCCCTGCGCTGCTGCCATGGCCTTCTGCATCAAGGGGGAAGAAGGGGCAGCTCACCTACCCAGCCATCCTGCAGACTAGGGTCGGGACAGCTTTCTGGAGTGAGCGTTCTCCCATGCACAGAAAAAACACTGAAGCTGAGGATGGAAGAGAAGCAGGTAATCCTCAGGAATCCCCAAGGGAGAAAAGAGCTGGGAGGTAACAGGGAGAAGGCTCACAGCCCAAACCCAGAGGCCTGGGAGAAGAAAAGGTTTTCCCCAGCCTTGCAGAAAGCAGGATGTATTCCTGCCAGAAAGCACCAACCCATAGTTTTCTGTTGTGCGCCAGCATAGTGTTTTGAGGCTGCCAGCACGTAGCGTCAGAGACAGCCTCCTGTGATCTTGCAGAGTCCCCCTCTCTTTAAAGCAGGCATGCAGCTCCCCTCCAGCTAGCTCAGACTGGCTCCCATCACAGCTTGTTCTGCATTTATCCAACAAACTGTGTTTTTTAATAATATTTTGCAGTCTCTTACACATCTGATAAATATTACCCCTGTGAGCCAGACAAATAACGCCCCTATTTTTCACTTTTTACCATTGGCAGAAGATCACTCAACCAAAACTGAGAAATAAGTTTGCTGTGATACGACAATTCTTTCTGAATCACCAGGGTCATACTGAAGTGCCTTGTGTTAGACAACCGCAGGCAAGCATAGCAGAAGATAAAGCACTGGCTCACTTTCCAAGAGAAGATTTGGTATTGAAATGGAAAAGGAAAGTAACTTAGTTGAATGTAAAGACTTCAACAACTACCACATGCTTAGAAAGAGGAGTAAAAGAGGCAAAAGAACAAGGCTATTAAAGGAGGCAAACTGTTGCGGCTTAACCCAGCAGGCAGCTAAGCACCACAGTTTGCTCACTCCCCGCCTCTGCAGTGGGATGAAGGAGAGAATTGGGAAAAAGAGAAGAACAAAGGTAAAATTACAAGAACTCAGGGGTTGAGATAAAAACAACTTAGTAAGAAAGAAAAAAAGTGAACAAAACAAGCAACGCACAATGCACTCGCTCACCACCAGCCAACTGATGCCCAGCCAGTCCCTGAGCAGCAGCAGACAGATTTTGCTTCCAAAATCTCTTCCCACAATACTCCTCACAGTGGGAGACCCCAGCTACAGAACAGTAATTGCTGCTCACAGACAGCGCCCACCCAAACCAGCATCCCAACTCGTGAAGTGACATCTGACACACACCAAGTGACCTTTCTGAGATGAAGGCTAGCCTACAGCAGGGCATCCTGACCTTGAGCTCAACACATCATCCTCATATCAAACCCCCTGTTGGGGAGCAGGATGTGTGCGAGGAAGACAGGAGAAGATGCTGCCCTGCACATCCAGGAGACAGACTGCTCATTCACAGCCTCCAAGTGCAGTCTGTGTTGCCAGCCTGGATGGAAGAGGACACAGCTGCAGAGAATAAAGCAGACCATCACAGCCCTCCCACCGTGCACTTTCACACCACCATCTAGAGCAGCTCCTTGCCAAAGGCAGCCATCCATCACCTCTTCAGTGCTTCGCAGCTCCATTGGGCAGCTAAATATGGCACCAGTTCTGTCTTCTCCTGTGGCAGGCAATTGAGGAGTACACTTAAAAATTGCCACTGCTTTCCCCTCTAGAGAATGGGCAGGAACCAAGGCTTTTCCAAAAGGAAGAAGGTGAAAAGTGGGTTCAATCTCTTTCTGGAAAGCCTGCTCTTCAGCATTCAGCAACAGGTATTTGTTAGCAAACTGGCGTCAAGCACATACCAACAACTTCACCCCAGCCAGCACCGTACAAGCACCCTTGCAAACACTCTTCACACTTCCGCATTCATATGTGGAAGATATCATGAAACCACCACAGGCAAGCCACTGAAGAGAACAAGCTGAAGGCAGCTAGGTTCCTCTATTAAAATCCACACCTATCTGCAGGAGAAAAAAAGAAATCCTACCCCAGTACAGCTTTACAGCTATTTGAAAAGCAGAAGCAAGAGTCAGGGGTGTCAGCAAAAAAAAATGAGCTGCTTCTTCCTCCTCCCCATGCCCAAAGCAATTCTCTGCATAAAGAAGCAGAGGGAAATGTGTATAAACCCCTGCTGACTCTTACTTGACCTCACAACCACTTTAATTTTACTACAACAACATTTTCACTACAGAACTGCTCCACATTTAAGAATGTGCATTTCACCTCACAACCTTCAAAGCCCTCAAGAAACACCTAAATCTATACATTTCTATAGGTTTATCACAAGAAATAGCAGCTTCCTTTAACTTTCCTTCCACAACCAGTACAATCAGTGTTTTCCCTTTACCATGACTCCCTTAACATGCCACTTATCAGCTTATCCAAAAGAGGATTTATTTGCAAGCTTACCGCTGTTCTCCATGCTTTGTTCAGCATTCGCGTACGTACGAAGAAACTCTGCAAAAGCTCCGTCTTGCTTCAGCAGCTCTTGGTAAGAGCCCATCTCAGAGATTTCTCCATCACTCATTACCAGAATTGTATCCATTTGGGGCAGGTAGTTGACTGCATGGGTTACCAAAACCCGTGTCTAAATAGTACAAGAAAAAAAAAATTATTCTAGTGTCTCAAACTGGTAAATACAATGGTTAAACTTCTGTCCTCGCAGCTTGAATTCTGGGCACAATACAGTAATAACTATGGATTCACATGGAGCATTTTTAAGAAAAATGACTGCTCTTTTCTTTTGACTTCTCCTTCATTTAATTTTGATTAGAGAAACCAAAGCATATTATATAATAACACTGTTCTCATAATAAAAGTCCCTAAAAAAAAGTCAGGAGAATCTTTTCATTTTTCTGATGTTTAAAACCAAAGTCTGAAGATGAAACTTGACAGAGTTGGAATCATTTGAACTCAGCAAAGAAAAACAAATCATTTCCCAGAGACTAGTTGTTATATTATTACGTACTTTATTTTTCAGGATTCCTTTTGGTCCAATAACTTTTTCAAAAATATGTTTCCCAACATGCGCATCAACAGCTGATAGAGGATCATCAAATAAATAGACATCTGCGTTACAGTAAACTGCCCGAGCAAGACTGACTCTCTGTTTCTGTCCTCCAGACAAATTGACACCCTGGAGAAACAAGACAGTAAGATCCTTTATTTACAGCTAAGGAGAGATGCCTTACTGTAGTTTGTGGAAGACAGAAGTCATAGGAGATTTATGCAAATCAGAGAAATTTCACCATTGTCTCAAACAGATCTGCATCACAAACTATTTACTAATGTAGCATGAACAATTACAGTTAAAATCCCCTCTTAGAATGGAGCACATCTATAAGTTACTGCTGTCAATGAGGGACTAGTAAAAAAAAAAAAACACAACACTGTTTTACTAGTCTTACAAGGAATTAACCCAGACCAGACACACCTCATTCTGTACATTCTGAAGCTGCTTTTCTTCTCAGTTATATTTCTGCAGGGCTGCCTCTGATCTTACCAAAAAAAACCTCTAAGAGCAGCTTACAATTTGGTTGGCCTGCTGACCACCCAAGTTTCCTGTACGGAAAATAAAAGCTGCTCTCTTGCCTCACTCTGGACCTGGGGCTGTCAGTATGCAGCTCTACCCCATTGAGAACCAGTCAGCAGGGCACAGCACATATCCCTTCCTGTCCTCTGGAGAGCAACTGCTTAGCAGAATGCCAAGCAGGTTACATACACATACAGGCTGCTGGCCACGTGTTTAGGGGACACCTGGTCCTGCCCACACACTAAATTGATTTAGAGCACTAAATCATTTAGCAAGTTTCTAAATCCCACACTGCACACACTTGTGCAACCAACAACCACTTTGGGTATTGCTTCATTTAAAAACAACAACAAAGACACAAAACAAAAAAACGAACAAAAATCCCACCTCACTTGAAGTGTTCAGAAGATTCTTCTCTTCCTGTTTACATATATTTTTATGCTCTATGACCGCGACAACTCAGAGCTTTTTAAAAACATGCATTGTAAGGTGCTTTTACTTTTGTAATTGAGAAAAAGTTTCCTCCCCTTTGAGTATTAAAGACAAAAGACACTGTTCAAATTTTCCTGTTACTCTAGAGGATTTCTATTCTGAATGCTTTCAATTCAACACAACTTTAAGAGAAAGTAGAACAGAAGTCACAAGGCCTAATCTACAGGCAATAGTACTGTTGTGGCAGAGCAGGTACTTAAATACCTTTTCTCCGATTTCTGTTCTGTCTCCCGTAGGAAGAATCTCTATATCAGGCAGAAGTGCACAAGCCTCAATCACACGCTTGTACCGGCTCTCATTCATCTCCCTCCCAAAAATAATATTATCTTTCAGAGTCGCATTTTGGACCCAGGCTTGCTGAGGAACATAGGCTACTGAGCCCTGCAAGGAAAAAAAAGAAAATCCTTACTCAGTACTTCAGACTAAAAGCCTGCACATGAAGTCTAAGCACAGCAGGGCTTTGTGAGACTGGCAGTCCTCATTAACTCACAAATTGCCAATGTCATTATGGAACCGCGTCGGCAAAGTGTGTGCTCTTGGGGTGGTGCCTCCTCCAACATATTTTTGTAATCTCCTCTACATGCAAACGTAACAAGGTGTATTGGTGGAAAAGAAGAGACTTCAAATAAAACATGGTTCTTTGACAGACTTAGAGGAAATATTTGTTTAGAGAATATTTACACAATTATTGAATGTCAAAAGTTATTATGGCTTTGTTCTTTCGTACAGTTATAAATTCTGTTCACTGTAAAACAATTTAATCCGGAATGCAGAAGAGATTAACAATGGCGTCCCTGCCAAGAGATCTCTACTGAAAGCAGGGGAAGTTGTTCTTATAGAAAAGAAGTCACTTCAAAGGAAGAGACTCAGCTGCTGCGAAGTATTTTGCTTTGAAGAATGGTTCGGCCTTCTCTGTCTGCACTGATAAACAGTGATTCATTTCTCACTCACTTTAGTTTTTCCAGAGCAATTTTGGAGATGACCAAATGTGCATTTTTTTAATGTAAGATTTATTTGTTTTGCTCTCAAACAGCAGCTTTTCCCATGTTTGTAACCTTACCCAACAACTCTCTGATGTCTAAGAAGATATGAATTAATACTGCTCCTCCTCATGCTGGAGTATGTGTAATAGGCTCTCTCTCCCATACCTGGCTGCCAGCAAGACTCAACAGAATATTCATCTTTGAGACTTCTATCATTCTAGATATTTGGCTAAATCTGAAACTGGCAGATTTAGAGTTTGCTGGATCAACTCTTAACAGAGAGAATGTAGAGTATGGCATAAACATAGTTGCTAGGAAATCAGGCTATAAGTGCATTCCTTTGAAAGGCTCTCTTCCCCTCTTCACATCATTTGCAAGTCTAGAATACCTTCGGCAACACCCACAAGTAGCAGAACAATTATTCAGAGACATCACACCTTGACAACCACATAGCCTTCCTTTTTGTCCATCTCCCCCAGTAATGCAGACAGCAATGAAGACTTTCCACAGCCAACTTGACCAACAACAGCTATCAGGGAGCCTTCAGGAACAGTGAAGTTGATGCTGAAAATAAAGTGCACATAATTCAGCCTTGCTTGCTTGCACACCCCAGTAGTTAAACAATCCATTGACCAGCCCATATAAAGCCAGATGCAATGTGAACACCCACTGCAAACCCTGACACAGCACGTGAACTTAAACCACTTGAAAATGCAAACCTTTCTTTCAGAAAGTGCATAGCTCTTCTTATACTTAGGACATAGCATCCTGATATGTAATCAGTCAACAAGAAAAAAATAGTCACTTCCAATATTTCTCTTAAATTTTCTGTAAGCAGAAATGTAAATACAAATGCATGTTCCCCAAATAGTATCCTTGCCCTAAAGAACATGCAATTTAAAACCCAAGATCAGCCAAAAACGAAGGAATGGAGTGGAGCACTGGGAAGACAGGGCTGGTAGCTCTATCACCCCAGTTACTTTGGTAGTCATACTATGTACAATGTTCTTCACTGGTTTTCTCCAGCAAAGGAATCAAGGATTGCTACAGTTCAGAGAGAACGGGATTTTTAAAGGTAGTCTCTGAGGACATAATGCAAAAAGATAAGAGACTGGGGATAATTAAGAGGGGACAATATAATTGCATCCTCTAGATGGAGCTCATCCCATCTGCAGCCTGTAGCAAGAGCTTGAAATCTCTAAAGCTTTCTCTCCTCCCATCAAACCTCTTGCTACTCCCATCTGCATTTCAAACTCAATATTGCAAACTCCTCTAATTCATGAAGCCCCTGGTTAAAATACAGTATATTTTATATATATATATACACATATATATATATATATACACACATATATATATATAAACGCACATATATAACATTTAAATATAAATAACCAGATGTTATTTGTTTTCCTGTTCCTTTAAGGAAAAAAACTCTTCTGCATATAGACTTTCTAATTTAAATACAGATAATCTATGATTCAGCACAACTACAGAGTAGAACAAAGAGTACCAATTCTTACCTATTCAGTGAAGGAGGATCATTTCTGGACCAGCTAAATGTTGCATTCTTTACAATAATACTTCCTTCAGCTGATGAACAGAAAAATTATATTTACATAAGTGTCAAAGCAAGCAACTAAACTGTATGCTCTGAATCATGCCACAGAAGTAAATCTAAGTACAGAGAAATAGAAGTATAAAGCTACCTTTGTAGCAGAACAATAACCTGCTGCTTACCAGAAGCTTGTGTTCTGTCAGTCAAAGCAAAATAATAAGCATAAGAATGGTAAGTCTAACCTCAGCAGAGAGTCTGAAGTTACACATCTTTAGTAACCAGGAAGTACACAAATGCCAGCTGTAAGATGCTGACTAATTCAGCCATCTCCTCCTTTACCCAGCAACTCTGCTGCAGTACTTCAAAGTCAGTTCAAGAAATAAAGCAGCCTCGACCTGACTTGTGCTTCAAGGAGAACATCAGCTCAACTGCTACTTCTACGTGGAAAGCTGAATTACCACAAGAATAGGGGAAAAGAAGTCAAACTACCAAATAAAATAACTTTGACCAAAATCAGTGTTGAGGGAGTCAGAACGATTTAGGTTGGAATGGACTTTTGAAGATCATCTAGTTCCAGCCACCCTGCCAATGGACAGGGATACATTTCGCTAGATAGGTTGCTCAAAGTCCCATCCAACCTGGCCTTGAACACTTCCAGGGAGTGTTCATCCACAACCTCTCTGGGCAATTTTTTTTCCCCACTTAGAGTGAGTCCAGAGGGTCCAGAAGGCAAGAAATACTTAGGCTAGACGTAAGTTTGAATCAATACAAGTACAACCCATCATGGACAAAATTTATTTTAAAAATCCATTAAACCCTAATCTAAAGATTTGTGAGTGAGGTATAGTACTGGTTATCACCTGAGAAAGGGGAGGAGATATTCCCAGAAGGAAGATGGGGAAAAAAAATACATCAGGTGACTGCTTACAGGAAAACCAAGTGAAGTCATACATAGGTCAGCTAATCACATGAGAGGGAGGACTGGGGATTTTACTATCTTTGTAATAAGGAAGGAAAAAAAAATGTTTAGAAGTGACCAACAGCTAAATCAAGGTTTGTCTTGCAAGACAAAAGGGTGTTGGCTTTTCAGTAAGCCTGCCTTCACAGTCATCTCTCTCCAACAGCCCTATATAACCACAGCAGCAGTACTAGATGTGTTACAGCACAGAGTAATGCTCTCTGCACAGAATAAAGTGGAGGCATTTGCCAGAACTGGGACTTATCCTTTCTCTTTGAAAGGTGCTGAAGTGGTATACAATTGCTTTTCTCAAGAGTGGTGGGTTTGGGGACAATGTTAATTCTCATCCTCTTAACTTTCAAATGGGTACACTTGAAACTGTCCAACAAGTCATTTATTCTGTAGTTTGGACAGAAAATGGTGAGAGGAGAGAAATTACACTTCCGTAGGTGGTAGAAATTCTATATAACTCACTTTTACAACCTCCCCACCCCCCCTTTTTGCTTTCTGGCTGAAATCAGTGAAATCCAGCAAGATGCAGTACATTTGTTACAGAAAAGCAGAAGAAATGCTACAGAGCCACCCAAAACTTGCACAAACACTTTTCCAACAATACTGAAACTCACCGTCTGTGGTGGGACCCCTGATTATGCTGTCTGGATCTAACTCTTCATGTGACAGAAACACCCTAAGGCGCTTCAAGGACACACTGGCCTACATAGGAAAGAGATGCAAAACTCTTATATTCTGTTCATTATAGTTAAGAGTGGTATTTTACACCATGTATACATTTCATCATTTTTACACATCCCTCCTTAAAACCATGGTATTTTTTCTTGGACAGGCATTAAGCTCGCATTTCCCAGACCACAAGAAATATGACTGATTTCAGGAACATTTGTCTACTGTACCTGGGATTGAGAATTTTGCTTTTATAGCATTCAATACACAAGAAATGCAAAGCTCCTTTACTGTGATTACTGACTTTCACCAGAGGACTTTCTCTAAGCACAGAAATGTAATCTTTCCACCCAATGACTATTTCTGCACAGAAAAACTTGTTAATAACTGAAATCTTACTTCTACTATGCTGCTGATAACCATAGGAAGCATGTTCAGTGGAAACCTGAGGATGTTGAATAAAGCTAGGGATACAAATGCCTTCTGAGCATCCAAGACGTTGTTCTTGTCTATTTTGACATACACAGCAAAGGTGGACAAGGCAACCTGAAACACAAAGTGTAATGGTTACAACAAGGGTTACTTTTTTTTAAGCCACTAACTCAAGAAACATAGTCTGACAACCAGAATCAGAGATTTGCAAAACAAAGAAAGAGCAATGCTCTGATAAATTCCTTGTTCCTGATAACACTTTTTGCAAAACAAACATTTGATTTTAATGTATTGCTGTAAAAAAGAAGTTGATGGTGCCTCTTGGAAACTTCTGAGAAGGTGCCAAGTGTTCACTTTCTTCACATAGCAAGGGTGAAGCCACAAATGGCCTAGTACTTGTGGTCACCCTGCAGAAGAGAAGGAAAGGAACGATTGCTAGCTTTGTTTCTTCTCATTCACAAAGAAGTCACTCCCCTTTGTACCAGACACTAGGATCAATAACACATATATACTCAAAAATAACCCAATACTAGCTCATTTTATATTTTGTAGGGACTACCACAACCCTAGATTGCAAAGTACAGCCCTCTTTATCCTGGACAAATATTCTAAGAAGCTTTAAATGTTACTGCATTATAAAGATGAAGCCTTACAGTACCTAGACAGTTCACAACAGAAAAGTTTTAAGATCCTTGCTGAACAAAAAATGACATTGAATCCCTGCTATCATCAATCATAAGGTACAAAAATAATTGTATACAGTTATTTACATTCTTTAAAAGTATGTTGATTAAGTTATAATAAAACTAAAGTAAACTAAGTTAAGCCAAAGAAAAACAGCATAACCCCTCCCTATCACAGGGAGTTTTCACTTGCAGATCAATTCCCTTCACAGCCGTTTCTTCCATGGTAAGAACACCCATACTTCAGTAGGTAATAGGAACAACTCTTTCACACACATTGACACAACAAGAAAACAAGGCAAGAAAACATGGTTGGCTAACTACTGGTGACCCTCTCCCTCAAGACTTGAGGCCATTAGCTCAAATGCCTGCAGAGGAGTCTCACCTAAGTACAGCATCCACTTAAGACGTTCGTATTTATGTTTAAAATCTGACTGCTGTGAAGCCATGTATTGTTCTTCTTACGGCGGCTGACTCAGCTGTGTCTGGTACAGTAGCTTGTTTGTACAATCCTTAGTTCGGACACACATATCCCAGGGAGAAAGCCCTCCCAGAGAGATCGAAAACAAGACAGGCTCCAAAGAATAACTTCAGAAGCAGCATGCCTGCACTCTTGTGTTACCAACAATTTGGCTGAAATACGCCCGTATCAGTACAGACAGCAGCACAGGAGGTACCGCACAGCAAATACCTCCCTGACACCATTACTAAACAATGTGTCCTGCCATTGAAACAGGAGAAGGAGTAGAAGAAAGTATTCTGCACATCAAAAGTGCTTTCAAATAGGCACCTGCATAATTCTCTAATCAGAAGTTTAGAGGAATATATACTAAAGAATAAAAATCTGGAAAACTGCATGTTAAACAGCAGTCTTACACTTCGGGCTGTACCGATTTCTGTCCCAGTGGCAAACCCTCTAAGGTTCAGGACCTTCGCAACGTACACAATGTGCACTGAAACAGAGCTACTCATTAGGGGAATTCATCTCAGACTCTGAATAACAGCATTAAGGAGTCCACATGCATGGTTTTATTTAGAAACTTCATTTAATAATGTATTTATATTAAAATCATTTCAGACTTCTTTTAGAAAAGCATTCGCTTAAGAATGCTGCTGATATTTCCTATCCAGGGCACTGCTTCTTCTGCCTTTCATCATGCCCTGAGCATAATGTAAACACTACATAATATTTGCAGGAAAGGAATCTGAGACTGGAAAGTACGTTTAAACACCTTCAACTGGAACAGCACATATTTTATCCTAATGTAGTCATGGCCTCTATTTGCTTCTGCGTACAAGAGCCCTGGCCCACTGTTCTAATAGGGTTTGAAGCAACTTTGATGTGATCTCACCCTTCTCTCTCTTTTATTAGTCTGAATGTAAGCTAGCCACAAACACAGTGGAGATGTTTCACATATCAAGAATATTTTTTTTTGTAAATAGGAATTTAAAGCAATCCCAGGCTATGCAATGGCTTTACCTCTCCACATTGCTCTTAAATAGATGTGGGGAGAACCCAGGCCAGAGGCACACTTGGCGTGCAATGTTCCATTAGATTTAGGACTCTTACCCAAGGATCTGCTGCTTTCAGAAACATACTGAAACAAGGGAACTTTTTCTTTGTTGTTGAGCACAACTACCACCTGGATGGCACTGTGCACATTAGTAATTTCTTCTTAATCTGACAGTGCTTTTAATGTTAGGTCCCTCGAGAATACCAGCAAAGGTAGAAGGAGCGGGGGAAAAAATAGTTTTAGTTTTAAATAATTCAGTCATTAACTCTTAAGATACATTCAACATGGATCTCACTAATATCCAAAGAAAACAGAAGAGCCTTTTCATAGGGAACTGTGGAAGTATTCCTACTTTTCCATTCATTACAAAACAAAAACAAGTTCTCAAGTACTGCTTTGGAAAGCATGATCCCAAACAGGAGAACAGACCTACAGATTTGTTTCACTTACCAAAAAAGGAGCACAAACCCAAGTGAAGGTAGCCATCGCAGCGAGGTAAGCAGATTTTTTTAGGACTTTGAGCTCTTTCTGCCTGATCTCTAATACCTTCTCTCTGAAGGCTAATTCCCAAGCATAAAGTTTCAGAACTTTAATCCCGTTGAGAATTTCATTCATCAGCTTAATTCTGTTGTCTTTGCTCTTCATCTGTGCCTTCTAAAAACAACATTGCAATAAATAATTAGCAGAGCACAATACTTGGCAGATCCACAGAGTTCTCAGCTTTTATTTTGCAATGGCAAAATTTACCTCATTATCATCAAAAGCCTACTAGATTCCCAAGCAGGAAATCTGAGACACTATCTGAACAAACAAATACACAGAATGAACACATTTTAAACCAATTAAAAGAATGCTTCATACAACTAAAAACCCAAACCAAGATCAAAACAATTGTGGTACCGGTTTAAGTGTGATTAATTCTGCACCAGAGAGCCTCAGGGCTCAGGTTCCTCCTAAGTACAACATGCAGTTAAAAATATGCCACTCTAACCAAGCTTTGGTGATGCGCGGCTCACATCTAACCTTACACAAAACCCAGTTTTGCTTCATTTTCAACGCTATCAATCACTTCCTGACGGTGTACTAAAGCAAAAAGCTTTCTATTCAGCAGAACGAATACAGACCATTAGGAAGAGGGAAACCTTTGAAGAAAGTATTTTAACGAGGGCTGAGCAAAGCTGAAACGATGTTCTGACTCAGCACCCAGCAGAGTTAGCAGACTGCACCAGGACAGCTATCTCAGACAGCTGTTACCAGGGGCAGCGTGGCTGTGACAGACTACCTATTCCTACTTCACCCCATGTAGGAAACGAATGCTGTAGTACGTTCTGATGAACACCTAGAGATAAAATACTTCATTCAAACAAATTAGCAAATATCAGTGGAAATGTGTTGAACTCATCTAGTAGTGAAGTTTTTACCAGAAAGCACGGAGCTGTTGGAGGTTGTTTTTGCGATAGAACACATGAGAGTTTGAGCCTAGATTTACCTACTTGCACCCTCTGTAACTAACTGACCGTCTCTAATTAGAATCTACTATGACCCAAGAAGAGCCAACCACCGAGACTCCTGCCTCCTCATCCCACCTGGAAGAAAAAAAAAAACAGCAAGAAAAGACACACCAACACTGCAACCACCATCCCAGAAATGTAAATATTTCACTCATTTTAACGTTCATTAGGCAAACAGTAGCACAAGTTTCCTCTTGAGTTCTTAGGCAGCAAGTTAAAAACTGATTTCAATCCAAACGTGGCATTTCTTGAAGCTGGCTAATCTTCAACCTTGCTGTTAACTTCTGAAGATTTTTTAGACGATTATGTATAGACGTAAGGCTGAAGAATACATGAATTCGTATTTATTCTGCATACACTTCATTTCTGACCCTTCCATCCTTTCCCTTTTTTAAGCTGTAAATAGGTAGGGGGCACAACTCAGAAAAAAGTCAAAGAACCGTACACATTTCTTAAAAGCACTGTCACATACATAGAGCTTCTTACCTGATAGGTTTTGGTCTTCATTGCCATCACTGCATTTATGGGAACCAGAAGGATCATAACAGCCACACCTGCCAGTACAGAAGGACCTAAATTCTGAAGAGAAAAATACACAATTGTAAACATTTATTCAAAACCATTTTTTAAGATCCAGGGTCAAACCATTGCATGTGGTGCAGAAAAGCATTCTGAAGTATCTTTTCAGCATCTGCTTCCCTTTTCAAGGGCAGCTTAGGAGAGGATGATGATGATCCAACATGGACTTCAACTTACGTTTACGTGCTTTGATTTTTGAAACTTAGACATATATAAGTAGCCTGAATACAGAGGCATATTTCGCTCAAGGGAGATTTTAACATTTGACTTTTGTTCTGAAGTAGAGAACTGTGCAGAGAATAACCAACTTCTTGATCAATTTCATCACCCTTCTGACTGACAGTAAGAACTGGCAAGAGACAGCCTGGTGACTGGACTAGAAATAACAGGCTTCTCATATGATGACTCTCTGAGTGTAGAACTAGGACCACTTTTCTTTAAATCACATGATAAATGAGATATTGTAGGTGTTGCAGTCCCCCCAAAATTAATAGCTCCCTTCTGCATCCTACCCACATACACTAGGTTATACAAATTCAAAGCCTTCCTTCTTGATAACTGTGAAAAAAGTAGCTCTGAAAGAATTCTGAACAGCTTTTTTTCCATGCTGCTGTAAACACTCCAGTGGTCTGAGCAACAGCTCTCTGCAGTCATGACAAAAAGAAAAAGCACATTACCAAATTCAAAACAGCATACAACACATACAATACTCACCTGCCACAGTAAGTACAATGCTAGTATCACCTGGAGGGGTGCAGACCAAATCATGTTTATATAGGTGGCCAAGTCCATGAATCTCTGAGCATCCACAGACATTAGATTTACAATTTCACCCACAGTAGAAGTCTTTCTGGCAGAATTTGTGATAACGAGTGCCTAGGTGCAGATTTTAAAGAAAAAACAACATGAAAAAAGACTTATTCATTTCCTTTTCCTCCACTGAATTTAAATGGCTTTACCAAGCTTCATCTTTAAGCATCCTTTTCACGCTTCATGTTCTGTTTACCCTGCACATCTTAAAAAATGTAAGTTGTGTTGATGGAAGATGCACTCCGGTTAAATTAAAAATAGCAACAGGTATTTGCAAATAAGGTTGGTTGGTGTTTTTATTGCTTGTGGAGGCATAGGGGTTGCTTTTCTCTTTTAAGCGTAAAAAGTAGAATCTTCGCTTCTTGTCACATATTTTTCTCACACACAGCAAACAATCCTAAGCTTTCTAAAATGTTCCAGATTACTCCAGGAAAAGGCGGTACTGCCCGTTAAGTCACGAAGTAAGCTGTAAATGTAGATGCACCTTAATTTTTGCACAAATTTAAGCAGTTTCACCCCCAGTATAAACGAGAAAAGGTTTCTTGTTTACCAGTGGGAAGGAGGAGTTGCCAGAAACCAGTAATTTTGAAAATTGTTTTCATCTCAAAGCTTTATATTTATAAATTAAATACTCTCTTATTTGTATTAAGAGTTAGGAGACTGCTGGGCTGATTCCTAACAACTTTAATTATTCAGACCTAAGCAGTGCATTCTCACGGCCACTGAGTGGCATCATCATATATTTAGAAGAACCACTTACCTTTCGATAAATTACACCAACAATAGCTGTTTTGAGCCTCATTCCAGTTACAAAGCAAATATGAAAATACTGGTGAAGAATCAGTGTCTGAAGACAGGCACAAACAAACAGCAACCCAGTATAAAAGTAGCCCTGCCAGTCTGGGGCATGTTTGTCATTTACGAAGTTGATTAGCAATCTGTGGAGAGAGGAATTAGCAATCCTGCCATAATGAAATCAAAAGGAAATTTCAGGGTTACAAACTTGAATTATTCTAAACATTTCATGGGTCATGCAAGCACCCAAAATATCAGACTTAAATAAAACAATTAAGCTACCTTAGAAACTGGACATCATTTTATACTAGGACACTTCATCCCCTCCTGCTAACAATGTAGTACTTTAAAACAAAAATATCACATGCCTTATATGCACAGCATTCTCTTGGAGCTATACTGAAAATTCTTGCATTTCCTCCAACTCAAATGCAGCTACTTCTAGTTGTTTTACTACTGCTCACCTTAAAGCATACAATCTCTCCTACTGCCTTAGCTCAGTGCTGCTTCACACACTGTGACTTGTGGTTATATAGACCTTTAGATTTCTGAGTAGTCCCACAATCATCACAGGTTAGAAGTATACATTAATTCTCCTGATATTGCTGAGTATGCTCTTGCCTGGCCTTCCTAGTGTTGGAAGGGAAGCTATGATGTCAAACATTTAGCATATGATGTTATAATTTTAAAACCAATGGGCCAAAATCGTCCGCGTGCATGAAAACTTGCATGATAGCTCTACTCCATTGATATAGCTAGAAGCAAAACAGCTTGGTGACTGACATACTTAAAAGCATGACTTAAGCACACTTAAAAATCTGTCCACATACTTTTAATTTGATAATAAAGTAAATAGGTCTTACTTCAAAATTTCTGGGCCTGCAAACATCAAGAGATCGTGTGCTGCTTTAAACAGGAAACTCATGAGAAAATACGGTCCAAAAGTTTTATATAACACCTTGAATAAAGATGCCTCATAGTTCTTCTGAGATGGTTTTATAATCAAAGCTTCAGCCTCTTCTGTCACATCACCATTTGAGTCACTTGACTTTTGCTGCTTTTTGGATGAGTATAACATGTTTAATGGTTGCCTGAAATAAGAGTTAAAATATATTGAAGGTATACAAGGTAGCCTTTACTCAAGCCTAAAACCAAACAGAAAAATGCACAGTATACAATCAGACATTTACTTCAACTAGGCTGATAAAAGTTTCTGATATTAGCCAACTCAATGGCCTGTCCCTCTTACATCATTCTTCATTTTAGAAAAAAGTGTCCCACCAACAGGGATAGCTATTTACTGCAATTCTTTATAGTTTCAACTGGGTTTTACTGTTAATCTCTCCTATAGCAGTCCAGGGGAATGAGGAATAGGGCTGTAATCTGTGATAAACTCAAAAAACAAAGGATGTTATTATTCTAAAATTCAGTATGCTGAACCTTCAACAAAACTGAAGCCTCGCTGTAATACAGCAGTTAAAAGTTTGCAGTCAGATTTATGCCCAGTCATCCCCAATGAGCTGAACACATCTATTTCACGCAGCTGGCTTACATCAAACTACGTACTTCGGAACTTCTGAGGACAAGCTGTACGTAAAAATACACTGTGCAAGAAAGGAAGCACTCCTTCAATGAAAAGATACTTCTATTTAGGTGCAGTAAAAGATGATGAAAGTAGAACAGAAACTGCAGGCATGCAGTCTTTCTAATTTTAGCCATCTTGCTTAGGTGTTCAGGCTCCCTATATAGGGAAAGGAAAGAAAGAAACTTCTCACTTCCACATCCTGAACCACCCTCCTGAGAACTCCACTAACTATAGAGGGAGCTCAAGGTCCTACACTGCATGGCTAAAGTTTGACTGTGCGAAAATATTCCTTCCTAAGGAGCAGGGTGTGTGTGGAGAACTCCTATACAAGAAAAATTACAATAATTGCCTTTGGATCATGAAAGACTAAGCAAAACTTGATGCAACTCCTCAGAAAAAAAAAAAAAAAAAACACCATTTTGTTCCTATTCTGTATGCATTTAAGGACAAATCCAGAGCTAGCACTTGAATAACTTGAGCTTTTGAACTTCTACATCTCAGAGGAACCACCAGCCAAGTGAGACCATCACATCCCTTACAACATTGCCCTGTTCCAAGCTCCCAAAGGTGTCCCCATCAGAGCAATACAGAGAAACCATGCTGGTGGGATCAAAGCACAATCATAGAATCATAAAGTCATAGAATTAATAGAATCATAAATTTCATAGATGCAGTCAGCTGCATCTTCCCTAGTATTCTCCAGCATGTACTTCCACACAGTTATTTCCTCCTCAGCATTTTAGAAACACACACAAAATCCTTAAATATTTCAACAAAATGGTTCTTGACTAATCAATTTTCATTTGTTAGTGAAAACTTTATCACTGATAGGATAACTAACTTACCTCTTGGTCTTTGCCCACTCTTTTGCCCAGTTTCTAGCCAAACCTGGCACTATCTCTTCTGACGTGTCCTCTTTATTTAATGACCACAAATCCTTAGCTTCTAAAGGTCTCCGATAACCCTGAATCATCAACCTGTATTAGAAAGAATTAGCATAATATATTTGAGAACCCTAGAGATATACATGCCATAGGACAGTGAGTGACATCCAGCCCCAAAACAAAACCAGCTCTTCATGACAACTCATGCAAGAACTAGTACCTGTAACAACACAGGTCCAGATACTAAAATGGTATTTAGCTATGGATATCCTCCTGTCATTTACTGTGAGAATTAGAAACCAAAAGATCTAAGGATCCAAGATATGCCACTGAATTCAAATTTGAGGAGAATAAAAGAAAGGATAAAGTGATCTCATTTGAAAATCAGCCAGGTGACTAACATTCCCATGCCTACCAAGTTGCAAAATCTTTATTAGCCTTTAATTTTATAAAGCCATTCCTTTCATCTAGCTTTCTATTTAAACTCTGGCCAAGCACCGACCACAAATATACACTAATAATATACTTCCATGTTTCTATGTTTAAACACATAAGAACATGTGTTGCGATCAACTCATACGGCTAACAAAAAAGAATGGATTGGACAAAGAACTATCAATTCTGAATGCCCTAATTTCTAAGCACAGCAGATAATTTCTACCTTCTTATATTTCCCAAATTAAAAAATTTTGTTTAAGTTGTTTTGACAAACATCATAAAAACATTTATTAAGCAACATTCAAAATCAAAGACCCTTGATTAGGAAGTAAAAAAAGACCAATTGTTTTGTTTTGTTTTAATTATCAATTTAATCTGTTTACAAAACTACCAACCAAAACAAACAAAGTTAGTATTGCATGATTATTGCTTATTTAACTCAGAACGCAGGATCCTGAAATGCCGTCTAACTTTAACTGGTGCTTTATGTATCATGCTGGTCTTACCCAGTGATCCACCAGAATGTGATTCTGGACAGGAAAGAAGCACTGAACTCTGGACATGGTTTCTAAAGGAGAGAAAAAAGAAATCAATCCACGTAACAGACTGGCTGACACAAGGACATAAACAAACCAAACAGAAAAAATGCCTTTGAATTATTGTTTTCCTTCCCAAATTACTAAACTTGTCATTTATGCTTTTGAGAACTTGTTTAGAAAACACAGGTCAAAGTCCAGCTTCACAGCTTCCAGCAGACTAGCCTACTGGGACATAGAGAAAGCAGTGCTCCGTACCTACAAGGCAACAAACAGTTGATGGAATTTTATAAGACAGCACAGGCCAGACAATTCACAATCAATACCTCACTGCATCAATGTAAGGAATGCTAACACGAGAGCATAAGTATGTTATTTGGGTAGAGTTAGAGTCACTAATGAAGTTCAGGGGTACTGTTCTGGTAGTTAAGCGCTATGATTCCATCAAAAAAGACACACAAATAAAAGTGAAAAAAAAAATCAAACTCAGTCAAAGCATCCCAAAATAAACTTCAAAAGCCCTGTATCTCATTCATCAACAAGCATGGGAAATTTAAGCATCCAGACCTACAAATGAACACAGCTAGCTCATTTTCTACATCCAGAGCAACATCTCCTCTTTTAAGCTTTTCTTTTGGTTAATATCCTCTCCTAATCTGGTTGGATTAAAATAATACAAAAGGAGGCTGGAAGAATTTCAAAAGGCACCAAAGGTGATTTACTTGCAAAATTCCAACGGATTTCTCTTCCCTCTTTCAGTGCTCTGAACAACATTTAAAGAATGCTAAAACCAGCCACTCCTTTGGTACACAAACCACTATGGTTTTTATCAACTGTAATTGGAGCTACACAGGTATTTCCATCTACAAAACTCAAACATCATTACAGTACTGCAATTAAAACATGTTTTTCCCAAGATTTACATTTTTCAACTCATGTTTGTATAACTTCTCCATTAAGCTATAGTTTGAAGTGTGTTGCAATCAACCTACACTAAACAGACTTGTGCATTTCCTCTCCTCCCCACGGGAGATTTTTTTTTTTTTTTTTTTAAACTTTGTGTGGAAAGATGATAGTATGAGACAGCTAATTGTTGTTGAAAAGGGATAAAGGGCTAAGAATTCAACATTTCTATAGTACTTAAATACTCGCAACAGAATGATTGCAAGCAAATCCAACACCCTGACTTAACAAATAAATTTTAAAAATTAAAGTAACTCAAAGAAAGCTCAACAATTAAAAGAGGGAGGTACCGTCAGCCTTTAGCTACCTCAACATTCTTGCCAGATAAACTACTTCAGCAAATATAGGCACATTTCCCATTTCATAAAAATTTCAAAATATTCTGAACTTTACAGAAAATACTGTATTATATTTTTCCTTTGTAGTTTTTAGATACATTTTTGAATGGAAACTCAATTTTAAAGAGTCAACTAGATATTGTAACTACCAAAGACTGGACTTCTAAAAGCACATGTTTAAAATATTAAAATGTTTATATTACGCTGGATTGCAACCATTTCATTTTATTAAAAATAGCATTATGTTAAAACACTGAAATACTGCTAATCCTACTGACATTCATGCCAGAGAAGAATGATGATGAGCTATAAGAAGTCTGGACCTCCATAACATAAACAAAGCAAAAACAAGATGCAAAACACATCGTTCGATTTCTACAGACATCACATCTACATTTCTGAAATTTCACCATAACCTTTTGGTTTAAGTAAACTTGTAATAAAATTTTACTGAAGACTAACAAACATTTCTCTTGTGAAAAAGCTTGGCAAAAGGAAATAAAACATTTTAAGAATGAGTAACATGATTTGTTTTGTTTTTCCTCCTATCATAATATTTATGAAACACAACACTCATCAAAAGGTTAAAATGAATGTCTGCCTTATTTCCTAGAGACACTCCTAGAAGCACTCAGAACACAAAAACAAATTATTGTTTTCAGAGCACCGTGTAATTATTGTAACCATGATCAAAGCAAAAAAAAAGGCTTTCATAAATCCATGGTATACTGTCAAATACTTTTCAACCTTGAATAAGATAAAAAGAAACCAAAGATGAAGAGAATCCAGAGATTCTGCAGTACACTCTGTTCTCCAGACACACACATGCAGACTGTCTGTCAGTGGCAACGCAGCGCATCACAGACAGGCACACTGGATACTGAAGGAGGCGGAAACTGCAGTTCATTGCCTGGTACCAGTTGTGGTCCTTTTCCATAGTTAAAAAGGCAACATTCATCCCCCACACACGCACTTCAAACTTTCCTTCCTCAGTCAGTGCCAGCTAACATCCATCAAACCAGAACAAGCCTTTATGAAAGAAATACAGAACTGGAGCTTCTGAACTTGGCACACCCACCAAACCCCAGGCAGCGTCAGGCATCATTCCACTGGGATTCAGAAGATAAAGCTCAGGGCTGAGCAAGCAGAATAATAATCCAGCATCCTGTGGGTCATTTAGATCTGTTCCATATAACAACTACGAATACATGTGAAAAAGACAATGCCTAGAGAAAATGAAAGTTCTACATGCAGACCACCCTCTAATCTTAACTGCCATTTCTGCGGTTGACAGAGTTCTTGAAATCGAACTAGTTCAATCGTTGCTTGACAAAACAGAGGTTCCTACAAAACTGAATACAAAATACAAATACAAAACTGAATTCAAATTCTCAAGTTTTACAGGTGTAAATTGTTCCTCACCTTCAACTGAAAGGAATGCACACCCTTATTGAGTTTACTGCTTACTGAACAGTATCAGATGAACAGGAGGACAGCATCTCAAATCAAACTTTCCCACTGACTGCCAGAAGCACTACTGAATATAAGTAACATTAACTTTACCTTTAGGAACACTATTCAGAAATGACCAAGACTGGTTTTGCTCTCTTTCTTAACTACAGCCCACCCTGCTTTGCATGTTACAGGCTTCATCTTCTGCTCCACCAACTAAGGAGCATAAAGGACATTCTATTGCAAATTCAAGTCAAGAAAGTTTCAATGATTTAGCATTTAGGAGAATATGGCCCTTTAACTCATTGAACAAAACATATCAGTTATAATACTCAGTATAGACTGAACACTTACAGGATCATTTACTGTCTCAGAAAACAAAGGTGGTTGCTCTGGAAAACAACACAGTATGAGTTGTACAAGTAACAGGATGAAGTATGTGCAGAAGGTGACATAACGAAATGCATCCACTTCAGCACCCTACAAAGGAAGGTAATGTTGCAATTAAAAGGCTTGAGAAATTTCTTTAAAACAACATGTTACTATTTACAAAAAAAACAGATCCTTACTGTAAACTCTGTAAACTACATTAATATTACACACCACCACCACCCACCAACCACCCTGCAAATTAAAGTCAACGACTATTTTGGTGAAAGGAAGGTAAAGACAGCAGGGAGGAGATGAAGGATATCACATATGGAATCTCTCAACTTTGTTTTCACTCTATCAGTGACATAAATACACAAGCATAAACTTCTTCTATAGAGATGTGCTCCTTAAGACATGTTCTGTACCAACACAGCGTGCCCCAATTAAGAATCAAAGTGTTCTGCACAAGAGCAAAGCATTTGTGCTCTGGATAGAAAGGATTTTCCAAAGCAGAATTATTAGTATGCACACAAAAAAGATAAGAATCAGAATTTTGATTACAATTTGTTGTGCTCAAACTCCAGAGGTTCTTCCATTTTTTCTATTGGGACTGATACATAAAGAATAGTTCACAGAAATTAAAGCACAAGGATGGACATCGTTAAAGACAAAAATATTACATATTAGCACATAGTTAAAAACAAAACCCACCGGCTGAAAGCTCTCAAAATTCACAACATGTCTTTTCTTTAAAGAACGGAAAGTGATATGTCATTTCCAGGCACATTAAGCTGTTATTTGAGCTGTTACTATAAAGCAAACTGACATAAAAACGTTTCACTTCTATACTTTCATTTTGTCTCATCAGATACGAGACCACATCACCATCAAACCAAATGTTTCAGGAAGTCTGCTGTATAATCAACAGGAAGATGTAAACTCCCAAAACAGCTTCATATCAAACATTACAGACATTTATTTTATTCAAGCAGGCATATCCCCTTTCTCAAACAGCCAGAAGAACTTTCTTGGCAACTGTTGCTACAGTACGATCACTATGAATTTCACTAGCATTTCAAAACCTGAAAAACAAGGGCCATTAAGTCATGCTCATTTTGCTTTTGTAACCCAGGGAGTGAAGGTACACTGAATAGATCATTAACTAACTTGACCAGCATAATTAGCAAGCAAGTACTTTATTATAGCAGTATTGGGGATTATTTTCAGCTGAATGAGGCTAGCAATCACTTACCGTATTTAAGGCAAGTATTATTTTGGATCTAAAAATTACTGTGGCACATAGCAATGAGATGAGCCAGAAAATCGTCATTACACCTGAAGACTGGACTCCTTTCATTCTTTCATATTGTATTAAAAACGTGGCAAGCAACTGTGGACAAACAAGATAAAAATATATTCACAAGCTAGGTTTTACAACAACAGATTATACACATATACAAGGTACCATGTTAGTGTGACTATTAAACATTTCAAATCCCGTATCTCCCAGGTATTCCAACAGCCAGAGATTTGAAATGTAATGCAAAAATATGTTTAAATTAAAAAAATAAAATGAATCTCTGGAGCAGTAAAGACAGGTTGTGGACAACGGAAAAGGGATATGTACGACAGAAGCAAACTACCACATACACAAACACACTGTCAAAAGCTGCCAGTCTTTATTTTTTCACTTTTTAGTTTTACATTGTAAATCAACATGTAATTATAGCGACTCTATGTCCTTTCCAAGTATTTCCTGACTAGTCCCTTTCAAAACATATAGATTTCTTTCCACACAAGAAGTCTGACAAAAGTTTGATATCTACCCCATTAAACGATCACAAACTATTTAACAGGTCTTGCATCTGTCAGTTAGTTTCAGGGCTGCTGGGGTTTTTGCTTTGTTTTTTGTCGTTGTTATTGTTCTTCCCCCCCAAACATCATGTTTAATTACCCCTATTCCAAGTCGGTGATAAATGTAGGACAACTATATAATCAATAATGGGACATTTTCCTTGAAAAGAAGATTGCAGAGATACTGTTGTGAAATACAATACTTATGCACCAGAGTAGAAAGCGGCTAGATGGGGACCCCTATGTGCCTTGTGGGGCACCAAACAAAGAAAACATGCACTAAAGAATGCTACACGTAAGAAAGTTTGTAATAACACCTTCACTGAACTTCATAAAAAACTGTTGAAATTTTTATCATCTAATTTTCATCAGTCCTCCCAGCTTGATTCTTTCTCCCTATGCTTGAATCAAGTTATTAAATGAAAAGTAGCTCAAGCCTACCAAAATAAAGCAAGATAACTAGCACTGGCTTGCGTGCTGACATGCGACAGACACACTGAGCAAAGCTGAGCTTTTTTTTTTTTCCTTTATCAAAAGAAAGCAGACGCTTCAGAGTCACCATTTCACAGTTCAGCTACAAATAGAGTCTCTAATGTGATAATGTGAGGACTGTAGCTTAAAGAATGAAAACACTGTGCGTAAGAGTACGGTGTATGCTATTGCTTAAGGCCTTGGAACCGAAGGCCATAACAGAACAACTTACCATTGTTATACCCAATACTGTAGGGCTAATGAGAAAAAATGGAGCTCGAAAAATATTTTGACTTCTTTCCCAGAAAGAGTAGAAAAGGTCTGCCCAGCAGACTATCCACAGTATTAAGCCCAAAGCCTGCAATACAAAAGTGTATTTTATATATCAGTTCACATAGATCACGCAGCACAATACTTACATGAACACTACATACTGTGGGTTAATATAAGAGTCATAATCAGATCACTTATTTTAGACAATCCTACTTAACAACGTGCATGGAAGTAAAGAAAAGAAGGAAGAAGGAAGAAAAGTAATTTGGTTTTATCTACCGAATCCCACAAACAAGAACAAAGTTTAACTTTTAGTACTATATAATTCAGTGTCTTATGAAGCAGAAAGCTGTGGAATCCCATGTGTGAATAACAGACTGTAGAGACAAGAAATTACCCTTGTTATAGCCCTTCTTAAAATTTTTCATTTATTCTACAGAAAAACAAACATTAAGAAAATACTAAGTACCAATTTCACAATAAAAGTAGAACAGAACACCTGCAGAATTTCTAGAAACATATGTTGTATACCTTAAAAAAGCTGATGGGATTATTATTAAGGTTTCAAGATTGAGTTGCCTCAAAATAGACTTCTCCAAGTGGTCTTACAAATGATTTGCATGTTTTTTTGATATGACAGTTTCAGAAAGCCTATTGATAACAGGGCAAAAGAAAAACACTAGACTTGGAAATCAAACAAATGCAGAACAAGTAAATTACAGCTATATATTGTGTGCACAGGCAGAGACTGATGTTCAACAAATATAGTTGTGCTGAAACATAGCTGAAAACGGAATCAGGATAAGCTTAGAATCACAGAATGGTTACGGCTAGAAGGGACCTCCAAAAGTCATCTGGTCCAACCCCCCAGCTCAGGTAGGGATACAGATAAGCTTAATAAGTTATGATTTTAAGAAGTTGTGTACCGTTTTGGCTTTGTTGAGGTTTGACATTTGGATGTACCCCCTGTCATGGCAGCGAAGATATAGGAAGTACACTGGGAAGCAGGCCCACAGGTAAATGCAAGGAATCCAGACCAGAACCGTGTTCTGAAAGCACTGGGTGAAGTCTGGATTTTCTGTGTGCCATGTCAGATTCCAATCCTGGGGAGAAAAAGTAGGTTGCGTTAAAGAAAGCACAGAACTTTGTTATATAAAAAGCAAACAAAACAAAACAAAAACAGCCGCTGCTATCTGCCTTATTCTATAACTTATTGTATATTGTGCATCTAATATTGTAATTGATGCATCTAATTTTATTGTACTTTTCACAGCTCAGAAATTTTAAACCTTCACAAGAAGCCATTAGAGTCAGTTTGTTGGCTACCCACAGCCACCATAACAGGTAACTCACTCAAATATAAAAATTGAGATCTTTAACAGCCTTCATCAGCACTTTCATATTAATGTTGCAGAAAAATAAGGTGCCAATGCTAGCCATCTGCCACTACCCATGTACGTATACACAGCCAGATACACTCCATTCCAAAATTTAAGTGTGGAAGTGTTATCTGGCACACAGTAAGAGCGAATAGCATGAGATAACATCACTTCACTATTGGTAAAAGAGCCTGATGGCTCCAAAGCTGTCTTCAGCAAACCCAGTTGAGACTTACTGTTAATTCATACGAACAGCAGGAAGTAGAACAGGCTCACCCTTGCAGCTTATTTCCCACTCAACAAAAGGAAAATGTACATCAATATAATTGCTTCCCTATTTCTTTCAACATAATTGTTGAAAATGAGAAAAAACACCATATGATCAAACCAGAACTGACACTTACAGTAATGAAAATGTGATCATCATTTCCACTCCTGGTACAAGGGCTAATTATGAACATAGAATCATTCAGGTTGGAAAAGACCTCCAAGATCTGCTGGTCCAACCATCCCTCAGCATTACCCACTAAACCATGTCCCAATTCAACCTTTCCTTCGGCAGGCTGTTTAGTAACATTAACTTTCATACCATATTCATCATTGGTTGGCATTAGAGAAATCCCTTCCAGTAAATTTTACCCTAACATTACTGTCTTTGCTGTAAAATTTATTACAGGGGACATTTCCTCTGAAGTGCTGTGCAGTTCTGACTCACCACCAGAATGATGCAATACGAACATACTGCTCCTGCACACGGACTGCAGCATTCATCAGCCAAAGCAGAACTTACAGGTTTCGGTTTAAAAGCCACACAGTCGAGACCGGGCATGTGACTGCTCAAGGCTTGTCAACCACAGTGCCATTTTCAGCTGCAAAGCATTTTTTCGGACTGTTGTATAGCTTGCAACTGCACCCAACACCAGTACCACAACTGGGACATAGTGGCAGTAATCTTTCTCAGCTATAAAACCACTCAGAAACACCACACTTGTATCCTTACTTGCTCCCATCTTCCACTGGTTAAAAAAAGTATTGTACACAATTAGAGAGAAAAACAGACCTCAAAAGAAAGGGAAGATATAACTTGCAAAAACTGCTGACCAGATATTATTTTAATCACAGAGCAGGAGGTGGTTTCCCCTTAAATTTGACCATTTTGTATAAAAATGATAATTTCTACCTTTTTTTCTCCAAAAACTTAATTTCAAAAAAATATATATATATGTAAACAAATATGCTTTCCTTCCCCACTCTCCTCCCATTTTCTGTCCGAATCTAGGACTTGACTTGTTGAGATACAACAGAATATGCACAGCTGTTATTTCTTCCCTGTAATTCCACAGCATTCTAAAATTTCTTTTCACTTCACTTTTTTTCAGTTAAAAAATAAAAGAACCATCTCAAAACCTAACGCAGCTGAATCAAAGAAATTAATAGTGGTAGAACATAAAAATGCCTGAATATGTTTTAGCCTGTCCACATGGGGATCACATAAGTCGTTCGTGACAAGGCAGCAGCTCTACGAGGCTGTGGGTGAGCCACATTCTTTTAAGTTCCCCAGCTGCATAACATCATCAGAAATTTCAGCTGAGTCATCCTTACTTTTAGCCACCACACAAGTGTTTTTCAGCCTTCTAAATCCCAGCTGCTCTGCTCCAGCGCAACAGCCAAGAAAAAGTCTCATGACTCTGCAAGAACAGTTTACAATTGACAAATTAAGATGGTTAATATGATTACACAAGTGAACAGACAAGATTTAAGCAGCTTTACCCAAAAAAAAAAAGAAATAAACAAGAGATTTGACGCTTTATTTATTTTAGACGCTGCTTAAGGAAGTTAACTACCTTTTTTTCTGGTGTTGTTTTAAACTGCTTGCAATAAAATATATCAGGCAACTACCTGAAAGGACAGGACAGCTATTGGAGGTGTCACTGCCACGTGGCAAAGTGGAAGGAAGCAGTGCTGTATGCATGACTGCTGGGCACACTGGCTGGAGGATATTCTAAAAAACACGTGCAATCTTCAGTTCATTGGACCTTTATATTTGCAATTGATGTGTTTCTGTGTGAAAGACAAGAGGGTGCGACGCAACGGTGCTTCAGGGTTAAGAGCAGAAAGTCAGGACAAGTGGGCAGGCTGGGGTAAGATTACTGCTAGAATTTAACAGCTACAGCAACATCAGCGTATCTTCTTTCACGCTCTTCCAGGATTTGATCCAGAGGCTGTCCAGAAGCCAAGCAAGCTGCTATTTGTTAAACACACTGTACTTTGTGCAAGGGAAATGGCTGCACACAGGTGAGGTGCAGAATCCCTTCAACTTCACATCCATTTCAGGTGACAAAAGGTGAGGATACCACACACTAAGAGACACACATGGCAGTATTTTTCCCTGCTGATTTCCTAGGTGCAATTAATTCTCTTTGGCTTCCATCTACACAAGGCAGCAGCACAAACAGGAATGGAGCTACATGCTGCTGAGGACCTAACGTCCATACCAAGTGTTTTTCACACAGGTATACCCAAGGGGAGCTGCAGGCCCCTCTGCAGACTGACTGCAGTGCCCACCGACCCCTGGAGCATATTCCCCAGTTAATGCCTGTCTTAGGGGTGCTCAGGCCACTCCAGCGTGAACCGAAGTGCAGGGCTGGGGATTGTCAGGAGACTGCCTCTGAAGCAGGATCCCCGACTGAACCTCAGTTCAGATATTAAGCAGGCAAAGTCAAGAAGGACTCACATTTAAGGATCCACGTGGCAAGGTTTTGGCAGCAGGGGGCTGCAGGGGTGGCCCCTGTGAGCAGAGCCCAGCAGCTGCTCCGTGTCAGATCAGAGCCAGCTCCAGCCAGCTCCAAAGGGAGCCGCCACTGGCCAGAGCCGAGCCATGCATGGTAAAGGTTGGGCCTCTATGGGAGCATATTTAAGGGAAAAAAACTGCTGTGCTACAGCAGCTGGGAGAGAGGGGCGAGAGAGTGAGAAAACGTGAGAGAACCAGACCTGCAGCCCCTTAGGTCAGTGCAGGAGGAGGGCAGGAGGTGCTCCTGGCACGCAGCAGCAATTCCCCTGCGGCCTGTGGAGAGGCCCCTGGTGAAGCAGGCTGTCCCCCTGCAGCCCATGGGTCCCAGATGGAGCACATCTCCACGCTGCAGCCCGTGGAGGAGCCCCCGGTGGAGCAGGTGGATGTGGCCTAGAGGAGGCTACGGCCCATGGAGAGCCCCCAGGCAGAGCTGCAGCCCATGGAGAGGAGCCCACATAGGGGCAGGGGGCCTGGGGAGAGCTGCTGCCCGTGGGGGACCCGTGCTGGAGCAGTTTGCTCCTGGGGGATGGACCCCGTGGTACAGAGCCATGTGGGAGCAGTTCCTGAAGAGCTGCTGCCTGTGGGAAGCCCACACAGGATCAGTTCCAGAAGGACCCCACGTGGAACAGGGGCAGAGAGTGACTGCGAAGGAGCAGCAGTGAGGAGATGAAGTGTTAGGGACTGACCGCAGCCCCCATTCCCCCTACTTGGGGGGAAGAGGTAGAAGGTGGATGGGGGGAAGGTGGTTTCAGTTTGCTTTTAGCTCTCTCTGCTCTAGTGTGTTAGCAATAGGCAATAAATTATATTCATCTCCTTTATGCTAAGTCTGTTTTGCCCATGACAGTGATTAGTGAGTGATCTCCCTGACCTCATCTCAACCCAAGAGCTTTTTTTTTTTTTCCCCACTGTATTTTTTCCTCTTGTTCCCTTCAGGAGAGGAAGTGAGAGAGCAGCATGGTGGAGCTTAGCTACCTCCCCATGTTAAATCACACCATCTCAAAAGGAAGGCATACCCTGAAGTCTGCATGGAGGATACCACAGCTTTATGATTTTCAATCCCAGCTGGAAGACGCGTCAATCTCATCATGAAACCAACATGTATTCATACTCAAATTACAATGTTCAGTTACAGAAGTCTAGACTAGTCCTGCCACTTTCAGGCAGATGCCTCTCCTTTGGTTTACATAAACCCAGTTTCAGAATTGTTCTGTCTCAGCAGAAGACAAAAGTCTGTAAAGATCAGTGCAGAAGCATACACTAAAGCAGACCTTTGTATTTAATAGACCTTAATTAGCAAAACTAATTATTTTCTTCCCTGACTAAAGTATTAGAATGATTTTTGCATGTTCTGTTAAAGCAATAAGTTGTCCTATTGTCACATCTCAAAACTTAATAACAATATTCACTCTGATGAATCTCCTAACACTTCTATTTTGAAGAGCACATCAAATGACAGAGATCCAAGTACTCATTAAAAGCCTACACAAGCTAGCAGCCTCCTGCAATGCAGAAGGAGGAAGAGACAAAGTGGGTTAGTTCTATAATTAGCATAATTTGGAAGCAGCATTTAGATTGAACCATGACTGCAGGTACCCACAGGAAAAGATTTGCAGAGCGATCCCTGTTCCTTTCTTGGTGGATGTTTGGATGATCTGCTACTGGCTCACTTTTAAACTAGTCCAGAAAATGCATGTATCCCAGGTTTTAGGTTTTTCCCCTGCTTTTTAAGTCCCTTGGCAACTTTAAAGTTTCCTAGAATAGCAAATGGGTATTTTTAAAATTGTCTGACCCATTTCTCAGTTTCTCAGTTTTCATTCTAAAAAATGAAATTTTCATTTCTATCTCCAGCACAGTAGTTGAAAAAATACCAGTACACAACAGTTTTTTGTGCCAAATAGCTTGTTTTCTCCTACGGCACAAAAAGGCTTCATATCATATTTAAAGTGAAACCCTCTATCTTTAAGATAAGCACAAAAAATGCTTGGTGTTCCCTGGAATCACATGGATCTATTCAGAGGTAAACTACTTATCTAACAGCGCCTGAACCCTAGGAAAAAATAAGGCCAAGTTATATTAATTCCTGTCTAAAATTTCAGGAACAGGCAAGATAAAAACATTGGCAGTGGTCCTGTAAGACAAAATGGCAACACAAAGCATTGGTTATTCTGCTGCTGCCGAGGGAAGGAAGAACACAGGCAAGCTGCATACCTCCAGTGTGTCTACTCTAAGGAGTAACAGTATTTGACGCTTGCCAGGACCTTGTGCCTGACTGCCTCTCTCCTGGCAGCCAGGAGAGGCTGCTAAGTGAACAGCCACTGGCCGCCTGTTCTCACATCAATAATCCTACTTGACCCACAGCACATTTTAAAATTCTCACTGGCAGAAACGGAGAGACCAAAACCGCTCAGTTTCATGCCTGCTGTGCACAAGTGTGCTAGAGATACAGGCTGCTAGCCACACTGTTAAACCCACCTGTACAAACCAGCTGTGACTGAAAAATGACTTAAACATTACTATGCACCTACGTAAAAAAATGAAATTACAAAACTACCCTGGAATCTTAATATCAAGGTCAACACTCCTTCAAACAGAGCTGATACTGATATCAGTGTGTACTCCCTCCTTAAATATCACCCACAGAAGAACCACCTTCTTTGAGAAACCATAGCTTGGTATTACAAACTTATTTTCTTAGCAGCAATACATTTTTTTGTTTAATTCAATGCTTACGTTTAGTAGAATGCACTTAATTAGCTCTCTCTGGCACCAACACTATTATTTCTACTGACAACTTTCATTATAACAGTATCACCACTTTCTTATCAAAATAGGAAGTCTCACAATCTAATAGATATCACACAAGAAAATTCCCCAGTGTAACACTTATACAATCCATGAGCTAACTCAACCTTTTTCCTTCAGCCTGCCGCAAGGACATCAGCCTTAACCCTACATTATTTAGAACAGAAAATTTCCCATCTGCCTCTCCCCAGATTGAAGATTTTCCTGATCTGGCCAAGCATACAACCTCGGAAGAGCTAGCATCAGTGTACAACGTGGGGTGGAGAAAGGGACTCTCCATTTAAGGCTGCTTTAAAGAAACTCTGAATTTGCTTTGAAGGTATCTGATCCCACCATTCTCCATCAAAGCCAATAAAAATGGTTACACTGTTGTCTACATTAAAAATGAAGAAAAACAGAGAACTCCAAAGTGATCCAAATTTTGTAATGGGTTGGAAAAAGTTTTCAAGTCATGATCTTAAAAGAACTCTTCGAAGTTATTCAGCTTAGCAAGCAACCTTTATTAAATTTACCCCTGGAAGTTTTGAAGAAAGACTGAAATCATGTTCTCAAAGTACTGCAAATACGTCATCTTTATTCCCTCATTCACATTCCACTGTCAGATGATGAAGCATGGACTGAAGCTCAGCATTTCTCTAAGACAGCATATTGAGACTAGAGCCTACAACAAGCACAAACACACATGACCTTCACCAGTGTAACATTTGCTGTATTGTGTTAACTATTCAGACTGAACCACAAGAGGTGAGAAGCTGATAAAAAAACAGGCAACAGATACACGAAAGAAGAAAATTTACTACAGAACTCCCACAAAAAGCAGCAGAAATACCCACATCTGCCAACGAAATTACAGCCACAGCTCTCCTGTATCCTCAGTTATATTCACAGGAACTAGAAGCAGACAATCACTATAGCCCTAAGAGCAGCTAACAAAACACTAAGTTAGATATATGACACTACAAGCAACCATCACAAACTTACTTCTATTTACATGTTTATAAATCCTTTAAAAATACTACATGCATTACAACAAAAGTATTTGAAAAAAAGTACTGCTTGCATTAGAGGATCCAATGGCTCTAGTATCAATTCCAGATGAAGTCATGTAACATACAAGGACAAATTTATTTTTCCACCTTCATTGGTATTTATTTCCTCTAGTGTGTTTTTTTCTTAATAAGCATAAAATTAACTAAAATGCATCGATCTCTGCTGAGAAGTAAAATTCTACTTTGCTGCAATGAACACAGAGTAAGTTTGTGTTGTATTTAATGAAAGCTTTCAATATGCTGCCTATTCCTATGAAGACATGCACTAACTGTAAGAAATAAATGGTTTACTGCTTTATTGCATCATCTAAGGGCGTAGTCTGCAAGTAGGGAGTAGCAGAAAAAAATAAATTATTTGTACAGATTTTATGATAATGTCTGTTCAGCAGCTACTTCCTATGTTCAGTGAAAGCCCCAAGTTATTTTTTGTTAAAAAAACAGATTCTACTAAAAAGTAAAATCCATACAACCAAATACTTGATCTCATTCCCACACCTCCAGAGTCTCTAAACACCACTTCTTCAAGGAAGAAACAGAACAATTATGCCCCCACACAGAACTACACCATTTACCTTAAGCAGTGGAACAAATGAACATGCAGCGTGGCTAATCACTGATTTGAGAAGAGAACTCAGGACTTGCCTTCATGGTCACACCTGAGGATAGGTGCTAATGCCCTCACAATACAGACAGACCAGTGACAGCCTGGTTAGATCAACATTTTTCTGCCTTTTCGTTCTGCTGCCACAAGGATGAAGTGAGAAACATCAAAGGTAACTACCAAACTGGGATGTAGGAATTAAGATTTGGATCTCGAACTCTCATGGGGATCACATCTTCACCCACAGGAATATACTTTTACTACTACCACAGGAGAATTAAACCTACTGTGCAACTGAGGATCTTCTCTTACTTGATACCAGGTTGTTGGTTTTTGTTTTTTTTTTCCTTGACCAAACAGTAAGAACCAAACACTTCTTGTAAAATCATGAATGAAACAAAACCAAAAAGCTATAAAGCTAACAGTTTTTGGTTAATGTCAAACAGTAGTTATGGAAGCAAGGAACAAATAATACAGTTTAATAATAAGAAGAAAATAATACAGGTCTCCCATTTAAGATTTTGCCATGTAGGAAGTTGTGTCTAAATAAAAGGCTTTAAATCATTTACAAACAAACCTTCCAGCTCAACCTCCCAAAATATTACACTCAGATCCAGACTCCAGATGCGGAAAGAGACCCTTCTTCCTCCTTCATTTCACAGTAATTCTGAAATCTAAGCATTATTCTTACAGTCTCTTAATGTTGTTACAGGACAAGACTGCCAGTGCAAGAGAACATTAAATAAATAAATAAATAAATCATGTAATAACATAAACAAGGATCCTTTAAAAATCTAAATCATTTATATAAAGAAGATGGAAGGAGGGGAGAGATATCATTCAGTAAACTACAGGGAAATATCTTTAGTTTCTCGTAGCATTGTCTATTAGAAATGGTTTTAGCAAGACAAAGTTCTCAACAGTAACAAGTTACATAAGGCAGATTTGGTTTATTAACACAGCCTAGAAAAAGCCTCTACCTTCCAGCCCTAGTCCTAAAGTTAAGTCAGGTGTCTGCACCTCCTTGTCCAAATCCAAAATATCGGTATTTCCTATGTTACCAAAGAGCTGAAATCCTTTGTAAGAGACAGCACTGCACAGCTGAAGCTGTGTGCAGAATGGCAAGAAGCAGCATGTTTTGATTGTGTTTCCCTTTAGAGTAAAAGAAGAAGCTAGCGCCAAAACTTTGCCAGAAAAGGAGCACCTGCAGCTGTGGAGTTTAACAGGGCTGATCTTTGTAATCCAAAGAAGCCCAAAAAACTCTGAAATATGGCATTATTTCCATGTGCCGGGTAAACATATGACAGATATCAGCAACACTTGCACATTTAAAGCGTTTGTGTCGCTGTAATATTTCTGTACCCTGCCCTGCCTGCGAGTACCATGAGACAACATTTGGCCCCATGACAACAAATATTGTTTACCATCGACAGTTTCAGAATTAAGAGGACAACGTTTATCCTTCAGTAAAGTTTTGAACTGAAATCATTATTTAAAATGACGCAGGAAAAATATTCCATTTCTCGTCTCCTTTTTGCACTAAAAACAGTATTTTTGTTTAATAACTCAACAGCCTGTATATCAAACTCAAATCACCGTGAAAGTTTGAACACACCTGGACACAAACCTTACAAAGGGACTAAGATAACAGCTGAAGTTGGAATAACCTGTATCTGAACCTACCACAGATGCAAACAGTGAGAAAAAAGTAATGCAAGGAATTCTGACTCTATTAAAAGTAAGCGAAAGGTCAGTACCCTGCAGTAGGCTTTTTAGAGATGTGACCCAGAATGACTTCAGTGCAACCCTGGTTAACCTCCACGTAGGCTGAGTATAGCACAGCGTTTCAACGTAAACTGCATTGTAGCCGCAGGAACAGCACAGCTTATTGGGGTGCTCAATTCTTCTGAGCAACGTTGAAACATTTATCTTGCACGGACAGCTGTAAAATGACAGATCAGCTGCTAAGAAAATCCCCATCGACTACATACTATCAGGCTTCATTTTCCTGTATTTTCCCTGAACTGATCTATCCTGAACCAACAGAGAGCATTTTAATGTCTATGAAAAGGAGCACAGACAACTCTTTTACAGGTTTAAATGAGAAAGAGATGACAAATAGCACCGGCTTTCCTCCTCAACCAAGCAGTGACAGTAAAGCAATTAGCTGCTAATTATAATAAATGAACCATCTTGTGTAAAGGTTTTCCTGTTTAACTCTCCGCTCCTCCTCTGTTCTAATTCCTGTCCACGTGTGACCTTCCTAGGTCAGTAAACACGAGCAGTTTTATGATCTGCATACTCATTGAAATTCTTAATACCAGGGTTGTCACAAACGCACCCATAAACTCAGTACCTTTATAACTAAAGAAAGAACCTAAACTCACAAATTTACCACCACTCTCACAGAACCTGAGGCTACCTACCTTGCTCTGCCACAAACACACTGACAAAGTACTATCAAACTACAGGGAAAAGCAGGCAATAATTGCTAAAAGATGCAATGTCTTCAAACATCACTAAGAAAACCCATATTGAAATTGCCAGTGTGAAGATAAAGGTATAAAAAACAAGTCTTATTACTACCTAAACTAGGCAAAGCCTTGAAACACCATTTTGCAGGAACTGCCTCTAGTTAAATTAAACACCACTTTGTCTTCCAGTTTTCTGTAAATTAAGACTACAGAACATTACTTCCCCCCTCCCCCCCCCTTTTTTTTTTCCTAATTTATGCAGTCACTGATCTCCTTTGTGAAGGACTTTTAGACTTGTGTATGTTATATGTATCTGTTATACTGGTTTATTTTAAATATTTTTTGTATTAAACTTCTTTATTCTTCTGTGTCTTTTGTTTGCCACTAGGACATTACTGACCTCCCACTCATGTCTACGCCTTTGGAAGGAGGAAATAAACACACAAATTAAAAGCAAATGGAACTCACTAGGTACAAACCTCACACTGCATTTAAGCCTCCTAAGCTGTCTGCCTGCTTGCCCAAGCTGCATTTACATGATAGCTTGAATCCAGAGATCTCACATTTGATAGTGTCACGCCAGTAACTGCATTATGACCTATCAGTGCTTATAAAACTATATTATTGATACATTAACAAAAATCTTAACTGCCACAAGTTATTTTGTAAGTCATTTTATGCTTAAGTAAATGCACTAAAGACATTTCACAGCGCAAAAAGCTCCAGGGTTCCAAGATACGTACTAATTCACTGCTTATCTAATACATGACAGCACGAGCCACAGAACTTGAGAACATGAAATTACTCCTTCCATAAAGAAGTGTCGTTTTCCTTCAGAACTCTCTTTCAGGAAGATTATCAGCAAGTATAAGCAAGAACCTCAAAGTTTCAGGTTGTACTTGACTTACAAACACCTAATGAATAACTGAGACTCCGTGTAAAACCTGGCAGAGCAGCTGGGGACAGACTGTAAGGAACTGCTTAGTTTGAATTGGCTTTTTTGTACCTCCTACTTTGTTTTCATATAAGCCCTGCTGCACATGAGAACTCATCAGCGTCATAAAAAGTTACCAACTTCTTCCTTTAGGAACTGCAAACATAAACAGACTTTAGACATGATACCACATAGCTTACAAACTGTGAAAAAATGAAGCTATCTCAAAACTGTATTCAGAGGAAAACCAGCAGACTATTTCGGAATGTAACTGCACTGAGACCATAGATCATGCAAGTGTGCATAAATATATACACACATAGCTAGGTCAGCAAGCAAAAATATACATTAAGTTCAAGGCCTCCCTTAACTATCCTCCTGGTTACCTAAAATGATAGCATTCCTCAACCCCCCCCCCTAGGTTTTTTTGGCACATTAGTACTGAAGCAAGGCAGACTGCACTCATATATAGTTTTGATATTCTAGATGAAGCTATCTCAGCACATCAGGACACAAGTTTTCCAGTTTAAACAGGCCCTTAAAGTCACTGAACTGAAATGCGAGTACTGCAAAACGTTACCCCTAACCCACAGGTTTTGTTTTTGTTTTTAAAGCTTTTGGTATCCTCAACATCTTACACAGCAGTAATTTTGTATTACAGATTAAATTCTTGCAGCGAGATATTCAACAACGCTAGCAGAGACAGCAAGGGTGAAACAGCATGCTTCCAAAAAGGGAGCCTGGTTCAAAGAATTGCAAGGAACACTGAAGTTCTGTATACAAGTCTGGTTGCAGTGAAAATTAATGTGCTGGGTACCAAAGATGGGTTAAACAGTAAGGGGAAAGCAAGGACTGAAGAAGATTGCAAACTGGGCCGCTGATCTTTCAGAGTGAGTATTAAATAAAAACAGTCTGTTTAATTCTCAGACAAGAATTTCCAACAGTAACATTCCTTAGGTGTGCAACCAAGAAAAATCCTGGGCAGCAAGGCTTAAGAAGATTAGCATACGGTTTTTAAAGGTGCATTAGGTCCTTTCAACCTATGAAGTGTCCCCCAAAATTCGGAACTGAGCTATTCCGAACTCAACACCACAATTAAGAGAAGCTGCATCTTCTTCACTGAAACAAACTGGGTTTGGCAGCACTAGGAAATCCCACTACTCCAAGTAGCAGGGCCTCAGCACAGCTGATGTGATGATGTGACCGTAGCTCACCACAAGAATGCAAATAGCCGTGTCATCAGCTATTATAAATGTGGCCCAGCCCTGAAAAGCGGAAGCATGCAGCACCCCTCAAGACAGGAAAGACAGTAGCACAGGCATAGGTGGTACCTGGAAGTTCCATAAAACACAGCATACGCACAGGCATTTTCTGGAAATCCACTACAACTTCAACATTAACAAAATACAGCAACAATGGAAATACCATAAAGTGTAGTCAGAGTACCCATAAACACCACTACTAGCATTTCCACCCTTCCCACCACTTGGAACAATGCAACAACAAAGCAGATGCATCGAGATGTTAACGGGCAAAGTTCAGCAAAGGAGAATACTTTTCCAGACACATCTTGCACTAACTGGAATCCACAGTCACTCTTTTGCAGGATCAGAAGAATCCAGAAATCAAACAACCACACCCACAGGATCTTTTGCTCAAGAAATGTAAGGCAGACTCCACGTGGTTTGGAGAAGGATGACAAATCACAAAGCCATCTATATTCTTGGAAACCAAAGCAACTAGTGGAAAAGCTATGCAGTAATTACAACATACCAAAACCATCAAAAACGTCTATATTACATACAAGTATTTTAATTGTTTATATAACAAAACAATCAGTAAATCAGAAGTCCTAGGCAAACTAGCTATTTCAAACACAGTAAGTCTAGCTGTTGCTCCTACCTGATGCTTCAATTCCACAATTCAATGCAGCTCTTTTTCACAAAACTACTACTCTCAAGTAAGTTTATCCATAAAGAGAATTCTGAAACATGTACTGTCTTAGACACTTCAAATAAGAAGGTATTGTTCCATAAGAGAGAGAGAAAGAAAAATCTGATAGCAGCTCACAATTTAGCCAGTTTTGAGAACCCTGGAAATTAGCTGAGATGAGATACTAACATAAGCAACATAGAAGTTGGTTAACAGGGTCACTTTTGATGGGCTGGAAAAGCTAAACACCTTGAGGTGTGAATGATCTTCCTAATATCTGCTGAGTAATATTTTAACGGTTCTTGAGATAAATACTGCAATGCTATCTTCTGAGATATCTGATCTTTTTCTGAACCAGTAAGGCATCCCATTAGCCCAATACCACTCGGCAAATACCACATGAGAAGTTTTTTTTGAACAGTAAGAAAAACCACGTGTGTTTCTCTTACCCCACGCCACCTCCTGCAGCTCCCCCACACAGTTCTGTGTGTTTTGCTTTTTGCATTCTGAGGGGTGTCGTTTAAAAAAATGAAATAAATCCATGTTCTTCCCCTCCTCTGCACAACCAGTTTGTCCACGCACCTTGTTTCCTCCAGAGCAGGGTTTCCAGCACCCCTCTGCCCTCCCAGGGGCCGCACTGCTGCCAGCACCGGGTGCCTCGGCAAAAGCAAGAGTAAGACCTGCACTGCAACATCCGCACACCGCTCACCGCCGTTTCTTAAGGAAAACTGAAAATATCGCTCTGCAAGCGGGCTATAACTGCACCTCCAAGGAAAGCCTATGTTTGGCCTCCTTCGCAAACCAACATGCCGCTCCGGCCGGCTGCGAGCGTCCAGGCGAGCGGTTACTGCCAATGCACGCCCAGCCGGGGGTGGCCAGAGCCAGGGGCTGCTGTCCTGCGAGCCCCGGGTACCCCCGGAGTCCCCCCGAGCCCGCAGCCGGCCCCACAACGGCGGCCCCCGGCCCTGCCGCCCCCCCAGCCCGCGGCTCCCGGCGGCTCCGCCCGACACCGGGCAGCCCAGCCGAGCCGAGCCGAGCCGGTCCCATCCCATCCCCGCGGCTCACCCAGAAGGGTTCGGAGGCATCGGCGCTGCACAAGCTCTCGATCCCCATGGAGCCCGCAGCGCTGCGCTTTCCCCCTCCGCACCTCGCCGTGCCCGGCCGGCGGCACCCCAGCAGCACGGCCCGGCACGGCTCGGCTCAGCCCGGGTCAGCACGGCTCGGCCCGGCCCGGCACGGCACCACCACGATTGGGCTCCACGGTCACGGGGATGCCGAGCCCCGGCGGCGCCGCCCGGCCGCGTTGCGCAGCCCCGCCTCGGCCGGGGGCGGGTGGCGAGAAGGGAGGGGACGGGAAGGGAAGGGAGGGGAAGGCAGAGAAAGCTTTTCAGTAAATAAATTTCCCCTAAAATCCAACCCAAATTTCGCCTGGTGCAACTTGAGGCCATTTCCCCTCGTCTTATCGCTTGGTGCTTGGGAGAAAAGCCTGCCCCCACCTACAACCTCCTTTAAGGTCACTGTAAAGTGTAATATGGTCTCCCTTGAGCCTTCTTTTCTCCAGGTTAAACATCCCCAGCTCCCTCAGCCAGTCCTCACAGGAGTTGGCTCCCTTACATCTGATTTAAAACACATTAGTTAAACCTGTATTTGCAGCATCAATGCTCAGCTGACAAGCTAGTGTACCAGAACAGACCTGCTGGAGCGTGGATGACCCATGTGTAGGAACGGCATCAGACACTGATGTATGAAAAAAGGGGCACCAATATTTGAAGCTTCCTCACGCAAGTTACATAAAGAATCTCAATTTAAAATGGTCTTTTGTGTCCACAGCAACTGTGGTAATGGAGAAAGTTATTCACGCAGAAACAGGTCTCACTAGGCTAGTGTATGAGTAAAAATCAGGCATCACACATACGCACACAGACACAGACACACACACAAAAAAAACCTATCACAGGTTGATTCTGTACTCACCTGCACACTTTCATGGAACAAAGCCGTGCTCACTCATCACCAGCCCTGGCCAGACTGCCTGTCCAGCTGCAGCATTTCTGGTCTGTCTCCTTGGCTCTCTCGCTCCCAGGATGCCAGGCCAAGAAGCAGAAGCAGCAGTGTTCAGCCCACACCAAGGTCACATATCCCCTGATGAACTGAAGGGAATTACCACAGAAAGATCAAAACCAAGAAATTGGGTGTCAGAAGCTATACTCAATGCGCCAGCCTAACCTATACCTTAGTTCATACCATGTTCAAATCTTTACAGTATTGCAAGAAAACAGCTAAATGTTCATTCTCCTGACTTATTTTAATTAAGAATTTCTGTCCTGTTCTGTACATTCTCTAAATTCATCTCAAAATCCTATTAAATACATTGGTGGGTTGTTGTTTTGATGCCTTGATGCTCACTACAACTCCTGTTCAAAAAGTTAAGTCATAGTTCCCCCCTGTGTGTTATTCTCCTGCCCCTGGGCTGTAAGGAATACAGTTTTTCTCCGGTGTGATCGCAGCACATATAAACATTAATAGCTCTGACAGTCAATACAGGGTAGGAGCTCCAGTGGTTAAGCTGGAAGAACCTTTTTAATAGCACTATTAATAGCACACTAAGCCAGAAAAAAAATCTAAATAGATAACACAGTCTCTAAGAGCTTACACTTTTACACACATTCTGTGTGTGATAACAGAATGTAAGCTTATAGTTGAAGTGGTACAGCGTAAAATTATCCTTCCTTGGAGGGGCCACACAGCAGCCCTGTTGTGGAGGCACCGCTGCAGGTGGCTGCTGTGAGAAAGGTGAGGGTTAACTTCACCATTAACTCAGAAATCTTTTTTCTCTAAATTGTATTTCATGCTTCCTTTCAGATATTCCTTGGAAACTCTGAATATAAATGTTTGCTTTCAGAGGAAACATAGGCAGAAGAAAAAAAAAAAACAAGCCGGCACTCCTTAAAGGCCGTAGGGGCTTGCCACTTGAGACGACTCACATTTTCCCCCAAGCCCAGCAGGCTCTGCTCCATCTAGACCTTGACAAGCCCAGGGAGCTCGCCCACACTGACAGCATTTCCTTGGGGAATATTTCATACGCTTGCAAAATAAACAGCCACCTCCTCACAGCAACACGAGGCACGCACGCATGCCTCCACACAAACCAGGCACATGAGAGACCTTGTGCGTACAAAACCCCCAGCATCCAGAGGCGTTTTGGCAAAAGCCTTCAGTTAAAAGCTCGGCCTTGATGAGCTCTTTAATGAAAGGTTCATCTTTGAGACACCCAGTGTAAAAATTTTCAGGGAGAAACTTTCTCCATTTTTTTTTCTCCCTGTTAATAAAGGGAGAAAACATTGACAACCTTCGAAATGAAAAAGGATTTTTTTCAATAAAAGGATTTTAAAAAAAAAAAGTCCCCACACAGGACACCTGCCGGTACGCCCCCTCCCTCAGCGAGGGCTGGCGCCCAAGCCCCCCTCAGCCGCCACGTTCCCGCCCTCCTCCGCCAGCGCCTCAGGCAGCACCGCCTCGCCGCCATTCGCCACCCGAACCCCCGCCCCGCCCACCGCGCATCCCGATTGGCTGACGGGCGCCATGAGGCAGGACCACCAGGCTCATGTCCCCCCGCGGCCGCGCTGCGCATGCGCGCTGTTGGTGCAGTGGGGGCCATGGCGACGGTGGTGGAGCTCAAACAAGGTGGGGGCGGGACTGGTACGCCGTGGGGGCCCTGAGGGCTTTAGCTGGGGGGTGTGGCGTGTTTGGGGACTTTGGTTTTGTCTGTAACGATCCCCGTGTTGTTAGGAGCGGTATAGCCACGGGTGTATGGGTATCTTGTGTTAATTTCCTTGTGAGCGTGCTGAAACTGTGGTGGTGGTGGTGTGGGGTTGAGTCTCCTGGGACGCGCCTGGCTTTATGTTCGCTGGTTTCTTGTGGTGACAGCCCTAAAGGAGGCGTTGGAAAAAAGAGGTGTCCTCGGGCAAATAAAAGCTAACATCAGAGCTGAAGTCTTTCACGCGCTGGATGACCAAAGCGAGCCCCGGCCGCCGCTGTCCCGTGAAAATCTCCTCATCAACGAGCTCGTCCGGGAGTACCTGGAGTACAACAAGTACAAGTACACGGCGTCTGTGCTCACCGCAGGTAGTGGGGCTGGGCTTCGGCTTTGTCACCGCTGTGGTGGGTTGTCACTGTGATTTACTGAGTAATTGCATTACGAAGTTAACGAGTGGGAACGAAATGCTCCATCTCTTTTTCCTCTGGAAATAAGTAAGCCATGAACGTATTCTCCACCACCTTATTCGCAGCAGTAAGCCAAATCATCCCTTTAGTTTTCAAGAAAACATGTTCTTTGCTGATTATCCTTGAGATAAATAGTATTTACATTGACAAAACTGTTGATGCAAGAGCAAGAAAGTTTGCTAGCAACCTGCAAAACCAAAATAGCTTGCTTTTGTATTGGAGAAAATGGCTAACTATTTTTAAAGCGTGTATCACAATTTTCTCATTGGCATTTGGATGAAATTAAAAAAAAAATGAAATCCTGCAAATGAAAAAAAAATCTTTGAAGAATAATCTAAAGTAATGTATTAAAGTAGTTAATAGTCTGGATTACAGCAGTTCCTGCGTTTAAACTGTCAGAAATGTGATTAGATGTCCTTACATTTAATCGTCATTGTCCTTACAATCTAATCCTTACATACAAAAAAAGATATGAAGAAGGACCCTATTTTTGAACAACTGCAGTTAATTGTTACTGGCTGTACTAAAATACTAATAATTGAGAGCTACAACATTTAAATGGTAGCTATAAATTAGGTGGTACAGCATATAGTTACGTTTATACCTATTGCTAATTTGTATTTGAAACTTGAAGTTTTGTAATTGTGCTTAGATGTAGTAATCACATTTGCTATATAAGAATTTAATGTTTTCATACTATTAAAATTACAGGCGCAAAGGTTCATCTCAATGAGAAGAGGGAGTGGAGACAGTATGTGTTAATGGATGGAATCAGTTTGACAACAGTACTTCTTTAGAGGAAGTTGTTTGCCTGATTAATTCATCTTTATACTGTAAACTTTAATATTTTTGTGATCTACCTTTAGAGTGAGGATAAAAACTGTAATATGCCATTTTAAATTATATTAGTACAAAACAGTAATACTTGTGTTCCCTGAAATTACTGTATAGGGTTAGAGAGAAATAGTCTAAAACTGAGGTGAGTGGTCTGATTCTTTTGAAGTCTCATGAGTAGCATTGAAAAGTTAATTGGTGACGCTTTTTTTTTTTTTTACCAGTCTTAAGAATTGTGGGGAAATTTCTTTTCCAGAAGCTGGCCAGCCTGAAGTGCCCTTGGATAGACAGTTTCTTGTCAAAGAGCTGAACATCCTTGAAGATACAAATGCAAAATCAGTGTAAGGATTGATTTTGGAATGCACAGTATATTCTGTTCTGCGTATATTTCCCCTTAGTGTTTGTGTAAATCACATATAAACATTCTTACCAACTGAAATGTGACTATATCACGTGCCTGCTCTAATATGCTGGATTCAAACTCACAGTTTCAAACATGGGGCCATTTTCAAACATACTCCAAACTACAATTAAATTCTATGAACGCTATAGAATGCATTCTACAGCTAGTGTACTTGCATACCAAAAGACAAGTCTCTTAGCCCTATAGTCTTTCCTTTAGTCAGAAGCAGAAAACATGTTCTTTGCATATCAGCAAGTTGATTTGTAGAGCAAGAGAAAGATAGCATACGCTGAGATTAGATATAAAGTCACAGTGTTCTGATACAACTACATTCATGAGCTAGGGTGTTAAGCAGGTATAAACATCTCCAATGGGTCTCCTTAGTTTGGTCTCAAAAGAATCTGCCTCAGGCTTTTAGTAAAAATCAAATCTGGGGTATGCGGTGGTATTGTGGGCTCCAGTGCAATCCTCTGTATTGCATCAGTGAGAACGTGGCTCTGTGTTCATGTGCTAAGCATGCTCTGGTTTGTCCTATAGGAGCGAGCTGGAGTTTAGTTGAGAGTGTCTCTTACTGCAAGCTTTTTGGGAGAGTGGTGGTCCTCAGAGGGAGCTTAGGTCTGTGCTTATTTATATAATTACACCTGGCATAATGTATTTAAATAATTAAAGACATCTGAACATACGTTAAGAGTGAACATTAAGGTCTAAGAACTTAGGAGGAAAGGGTGGTTTTATTAGTGCTCAGTATTTCATTGGCTGCTTTTACTTTTCTGTCTTGAGCAGACCTCTCTTGTATGGAATTATATGTCATTTCTTACGTGGTGGTAAAGAAGAAAGTACCCAGAGTATCCTTCTGAAAGGGTCTTTACTGAGTTATCCAAGGCAGAACCTTGGTAAACCACCTACTGAGAGAAATCAAAAAGGTAGGTGTGGGAATGCAGTCATTTTTGCAGAAGTTTGGTTTGCGACTAGATTTTCTATGAGACACATGTGCCTATAACTACATAATCATGCAGATGGACACAGGGTACTTTTGAACTGAGACCTTTTTTATTAAAAAAAAAAAAATTCTTCAGTAGAACAGTGTTTACACCTCAAAATACCATTGAACTCTGTGACCTGACCATAAGCGTTGCTCGTATATTTGTTTAAGAAAAGTCATACTATATCCAGTTCGTTGATTTCTAAAACTAGCTCTGTGTGTTTCTTTGAATAAGCATCCAACTTAAACAAGCTTTTAGGCCTGCTTATCTTCTGCTGGTAAGCTAATTGGACAGCTTGTACACCATAGAAATCTGATTGCCCTCAGAAATGCTTGACTGGCCTTCAAATGTGTCAGTAGTTGAACTTTCATTCTAATATGGAAAGATATGTTATTTAAAAAGGCATTTTTAAAAATTGGAGACAGCAAAACTTGTATAAATTTTCAGCAGTGCAAAGTACTGTGAAGCTCCTGTTACCTTGCAGTAGCTGTAGCTATTTGTTAGTTGCTAGAGGGAAGGGGAAAACCCTAATTATTTAGCTTTATTCTGTTAAGTCTTTTGGACTTCTAAAGACTGAAAACTCATTTAAATTGAACAGTTGTGCTTATTAGTAAATAGTGGAATATCTGTTACACCATTTATGCTTTTAGAAACAGAGATTTACTGCTGCAGTTGCTGGTAAAGTCCAGAACATACTGATAACCCAATTCTCAGTATCACAAAACTCATCTACCAAATTTTTTCCCCATTTTCCTAAAAGTTAAACTGGCCAAATTGTACTTCTTAATGCTGCTGCAAATCTGGAAAGGGTAAGGGAGAGATAGTCTTATCACATTGGGAATTTAATACAGGAATTTAACCCAAATTCTCAGTAAAATATATTAAATACTGTGCATATCTCTTTGTTTCTCATCTATTCTAATTTCATTTCTATAGAGCATTCTTAATTCTTTAGCTGTCAATTCTGCATATGGGCACGCATGTTTTCTACAGATGTAATTCACTTTGACTTCACTTCTCAACAGTAGAACACTGCTAGATTTTTTCCCTTTCTGGTCTGCTCTTTGCTGGTTTAGTATTAATACTGCCTAAGCTATAGAACGAAAGGGATTGGTAGTTCATTTTTTTCCTTAAAAGAATCTGCTTGGCATATTACTTCACTTTCTACTCAGTGGGAATTTGGGCCATTGAGTACTATCATGTTACTAGTAATAGTATTATCAGCTATTGCTTTTGTAAAAAAAAAAAAAAAAAAAAACTGAGGTCGGGGTTATTATTAAAACATCTAAGAAGCGTGAGAAAAGTACTGAATAAGCACCTTTTCTTAATTCATGGATACAATATTGTTACCCTTCTGCCAGAAGGGGGGGCTGAAGAAGTAAAATTTCATTATCAAAACTGCTATAACTGATCTTGTTGTTAGAAAATTCTTATTCCTATCAGATTTGTTTATTTTTTTTGTAATAAATTCAGTACTATAGACAAGTCTTAGACAAGACTTTTTTGAATAAAATTTTGTGCCTCAGTTTCAAACTTGAACTTACGTATGGTCATCTTCCCCTGTTGACTCCAACACAATTCCACAAAGGGATAAATTGCTTAGAGTTGGTTACAAGACAGGATTAATCATAAGGCATGACAACATGTTGTCTTTGAACTAAACAAACATATAAAAGTAGACTTGTAATATTTTTAACCTTTAAGTTACTATAGTCTGAAGTTACTTTCTGCATGTGTTTGTGTTTATGGAATGTTAGTGGAGACACGAAGGCTGAACTGGGTTTAAAATACCCCCCGAAGTGTATTTAAAATACTAACTACCTAGCTGTTTTAACTAGGGTGCATACTAAGGTATTCAAGTCCATTCATCTACACGACGTTCACAATCTCATATCTAACATCTATCTTGCTTTTCATGTTAGAAATTGTCGTGCTTATGTTGCTGAATGACTATTCCAATAAACTGGTACAAAGGCTGGGGGATCCCGATACAGATTGTGCAATTTCATGTTTCTGTTAATTGATTTATTAAAGCTGATTTGAAGCTGTCTACAGTCTAATCTTTTGTCATGCAAAGCTCTTATCTCATACAGTTGTATGGAAAAAATGTATTTATAAAGCTGCCTGAGCTTCCTATGATGATATTCTATATCAAAGTTCATGATGTAGAAAGTAACACGTATCTTTGGTTCTCCAGATGTGTGAAAACATTTTTGTCTGTTTCATTTTTAGATAGAATTCCAGAACCAGGAAGGACGGCCGGCACCAGCATTGAAGAGCCCCTTGTTTTACAAAGTATAAAAAGATGATATCTTTCATATATTCATTTCTCATGTAAAGCTCTTTGAGAGTTAATTTATGAAATTCTTCTTTAAATTTCTTCATTATTTCCAGTGGGACCATTTCATTTTGTTAGAGCTACCCATGAGACATAAAGATGGGGTCTTACTTGCTGCCAATGAAAAAATGTTAGCAAAGGCCTTTTTCGTCCAGTGCTAATAGAAGGAAAACTGTATCTGAAGTCAGATTAATCGAGCCTGTGTCTAGAATTGGGCCTAAAAATACTCATTTTATAAAAATAAAGACTTACTGGATAATTTATAATTTCTGCACTTCTATTATTTTATGTCTTCACATGTCTTTCCTGGTTTCTGATTTTTTTTCTTAGTTTTATTGTGTTTGGTATTTTGAAAGAATTCAAAATAAATATTTTAATGATTCTTCATCATTAAGAAGCAGAAGAAGCTGCTACTTTACGATAAGCATGGGAAAATGAATTTGAAAATAAAAGTGCTTTGGAGGAATAGTTGTTTTTATTTCTCTGGAAAGGGGGACTATATTTATCTTCATGCCAGCAAACAAACGAGGGTAAGCCTTTTCCAGCTGGAGTTGCTATAAATTGTATGGTGTAACACTAAATATACGGGAGGGAGAGGAACTTTGTTTTTTTCCCCAAATGACATGAAAGTCAAAGTCAGGCAAAGTTAAAAATAAAAATAAAGTTGATAATAGATTACTGATTCACATAACTTTTTTAGCTGAGGTATTTATATATTTTGAGATAGCAGACGCAGACCTTGTACAAGTACATCAAAAATACCAGGTTATCTATTTTCCTTTTTTTTAGATAAAATTTATACATCTTAATTTTTCAGTGGTACTAAGAGGAGTTTTGTGTAAATAAAATTTTAGGGTTGAGTTCCCAAAAATCCTTAAATTGTTAAATAAATGGTACAGTAAGTGGGGAAAAAGGAAGAGAACATACAGTTTGCAAATGTTAGTGAAAGGACCCTGAGTTTTACAGACTCTACAAAGTTTTGCCTTAGTTATCATTTGGACCAATTAGCATTATAGGTGTTTTTTTGTTTTTGTTTTTTTTTTGTTTTTTTTTGTTTTTTTTTTTATAAGCAGCCAAGGCACTACTTTAATGTGAAAGTGCAGAGAACCATTATGGCTTTAAAGGAAGCTGCATTTATCCATTTCAAGCCGTAGGAGAGAGCTCATCACCTTTGACTGGCAATGCTGCCAGCTCCCTGTTTGCTTATTTATAAGTATCTCAGGACTGTTTCCAATAGGAGAGGACTTGTGTTGCAAATTTATCTTAATCAAATCCATCTTTAAGTCTTGTCGCTTTGCATCAATTATTATTGACTACTGGGTCAAGCAAGCAAATTTATTTCTGTATGCCCTCAATGTTTGCTGTGTTAACACCACTATCACATCAACTACTTAGCTGAAGAGCCGTCTCTGTAAAAGCCCAACCATCATGGGAATCTGCCTCAATACAGAGGCTCTTTCCTGACAAGCTAGTGCAAATTACCATTCTATCTCTTCATTTCTGTCTAAAAATAAAGTAGAAAAATGGTCTTTAAGCTGTTATTTACAAATCACCTTGATTTTGGAATGAGCTGAAAGTGCCTCTGAGAAGTTCCAAAAATGAACCTTTACAGAATGCTGGTATGATTGATCTGGCCACAGAAATCCCTGATTTTTTAACTTTGGTTTTCCAGAGGATAAATGTTTGTCCATAACCTATTTTTATGTTTCTCCATAACCTAGTGAGTCAAATTATTATCCATGTTTGGAATGTGAATTGTCTTTTCAAGGGCAAGGAAAATGCCCTACTGGAAAACACAGAAGCAACCTTCTATGCTATGCAAATCTTCCCGTGTAACCAAAGCCATTGCGTCTGCTTTCTGTCTTCCTACCATAGATCATACAAAAGCTGCTCAGGTGTCATGGAGCTCCTTGGGAAAAGGACTTGTAACAGCTGATATTAAAAATAGGAGAGGACAAAGGGAAGCTTGGTACTTGACCTTCCTCAAGAACACAGCTCAGCATGCTCATGGTCTCCACAGTCATGAAAGCAGAGGTTGTTACAAGGGTGTGCTTCGTTAAGCTTTGAGGTAAAGGTCTGTATTTGGTGTATTTGAAATCAGAGCAGAAATTTGTTTAAGATAGAAAGAAATCTCAGAACTGTTTTCTTTGGGAAGTACAGCTTCTGTCCGCTGTTCAAGATTCTGTGCTAGTATGGGAGCAGGAGTTGTTGTGTCTGCTCTCTTGTGCGACATGCGTTTCACCTAATTCTCTGATACCCTCACAGTACAAATTTGGAGTTTTGGAACGATCTCTTGTTCTAAAGTAAGGTCATTGTATGAGCAAATTAAATTAAAGTGTATTTCCCATGGTATTTATTTGTACAATGAAGCTTTGAAACATGCCTGAAAATATACTAGTCTAATCATGTTATTAATGGTCTAGTATTTATCCTGACAGTATATAAAATATGAGAGCATCTTTCAAGATGTGGACATGTAGTGAGTCCTATGAATGACAGACTGCCTTTACTTGCTCGAGTAAGAAGAGGAAGTGCAAATCCTGTACATTATGGATGCACTTGCAAAAAATCATTCCTTAAAAGTTTAGACCAGGTCAGCCAGTATTTAGATGAAAGTAATTCAAAATCCTTGAGGAGCGGGTTCAGATTTTAGATGAAACTTCCATCTAGGTGAGCACATACAAAAAATATTTTCTCAAATAATTTAAGTTCTGTATAGCTTAATTACAGTCTGTAATGTCGTGCATTAACTGCCTTTATTCTTTCTACTGATAACCAGAACATGAGAAAAAGATGTAAGGATTTAGAAGTTCCGCATTTTTAATGAGTTAGAACACTGTGAGCGTTCTTTTTTGGAGTTAGAACACTGTAAGACTGTTAGGCAGGGGAATTATGTTAGGAGAGGCTGTTCTTCGTCTGTGTGTGATATCAAAAGTGAAGGTGGCAAGGAGTCAGGGGAGTTTGTTGTGGATATCAGATCTGGAAAGTACTTTGGAAGAACTTGACCCACAAGTTTAAATACAAAAAAACAAAAAACAAAAAACTTTAAAACCAAATTTTTGCTCTCCCCTAAAATCAGAGGAAACTCTGTGTATATGCTCGACAGCATCAGTGCTGTTGCAGAGGTATTAGTTTCTGTCATGCATGGGGGAATTATTTTTCTAGGTTTTATCAACACGCCCCATGGAGTCAGTTACACTTTCCTTCCTGAGTGCCCTTCAAATCAAGCTGAATCTTGGTGTCAGTTGATCAGTTTTCCGGAGGAGTGATTAACATTTGGTGATTATGTTTAGGAAGAGAAAACCAAAAATATTTGTTCACGCTCTGAGAGACACCCTTTCAGTAGCAGCTGGTGTCAACTGATCTAGAATCAACCTCTCTGCCTCACGTACTTCACTTAACCTGGATCGAGCATCAAGCACAAAGCTTAACGTTAAGCAGTTTCTTACTATTCTGCCTCATCAGACTACTCCTGTGGTTAATTGTTCTAGTTTGATGCAGACTGTCCCTCCTATTGCAAAAGTACATCTTAACATACTGCTATTATACTTCCTAGTTCTAATTATGTCAGCTTAGAGAAATATGGTTGATAAACTTTGGTAAAATCATTTTTAAACAAAAATGCTTACCTGACACGTTATTTAAGAAACTAACACATCATCACACGGGCTTTTCTTTTTTTCCCTCCGTTGTTTTCAGTTTACACAGTGTTGAGGTAGCTGAAAAACTCATTTCTTTCCTTCCTGAGTCCTCTTTTTTTCTGAGTACAATGTTTACTGGGAGAATTCAGCATGGAGATATTTAAGGGCAGGCTTTATTTTTTCTAGAAAAGCAATTAAAATAAATAAATTAGGAGGAGGGGTTAAGTAAAGCTTATTTTGCTGTCCCAAAAGCATCATCCACTGGGACTCCACAGCTTTCATTCTGATGCAACTTTGGTTTAAAAACTACTGCAGCACTTGGGAAACTCCAACCAGGCTATTTCATTAGTATATTCTTACGCTGACTTTTAAGTGAAGGATGGAGGCCAGGCTAGGCTTATCAATTCCTACCCCACATGGCTTGAAAGTGCAACTGTTTCAGTCCCAGCAGTAATGTTTTTTTAGTTTGCAGCTCAGTTTAATGTCACATCATATATCATCCTCCACCACTGCCTCTGCTAAACATACTACTCAGGCAGCAAGCCTGCGTGTGCACATGCAGTGGTTTGCAAACCAGCAGGAATAATTTCCACTCCTTTTTAAGCTACTATTAAAATGCATCTGGTTTTGTGAAACAGCTGTGTGGGTTTAGAAGGAGCTTCTTAGGATAACTTTGACGAATGCTGAAATGATCATACTTTTCAGGGGATCCCCTCGCGTTTCAGTATTTTCTATTCATTATACTCCTATTTAAAAGCTAAGCTTGCAACACAAAAACTGCAAATAGAATAGGGTCAACTCTGCAGTGAGGAGCTTTCTGCTAACAAGGGTGAGTTTCTTGGATTGACGTCCTGGGTATCATTTCCCCTGGCTTCCTTCCAACACAGTCACATGTGCATCAGTCTGATACGACCCTGCTGCCTTTCCAAACCTGTAAGGGCTTTGCCAGGCTGTGGGGCAGCCCCACGTCTCATGAGGCAGTGGACACTGCCACTCCACTTGAGCACAACTTGCTGGAAACATGCAACTGGGTTAGCAAATTGAGTCTTCTCCGGCTGAGGCTTCTCATGATGTCCACAGCTGGTACTTCTGCAACGTGGTGGGGAAGGAGCACCGATGCACTTCCCCTCTCTCCTGTTTGACCAGATTTGTTCACCACTGGCCAGCACTAGAAGCAGGGTTTGTTGGTCTGTCACACCTGCAAGCACTGGTACTTCCACAAGCGACACCCGAGGTTTTCAGCTCAGCCTCCCCTTGGAGGTATTTTCCTAGGATGCCAAGACCAATATGATTCTCATCCATCTTCCTCAGGAGGGCTTATTTTTCAGAGAAGACCGGATTGTTGATGTCAAGAGAAATTATTTCACCCAGGACTGTGCTCTGATCCTTTGGGTATACACCATATTTAGCCTGGTGCTGAGAGGGGGTTGTTTCGGTATTTTGTGTTTGGCACGTTGATGGGAATTCCTAGAGGATCCTAGCTTTCCCTTTTTGGGATGTCTCCATCCACAGGTCTCACTGCACAAGGCTGTTGGCTACTTGCTGCGGGAGGAGGGGGGACAGCTGGCGACTGAAGGTTTCGGGGGTGTGAGAGAGGTTTGACAAGGACCAGATCCCTCCCTAGCCCTGGCAGGTCTGGCTCCACGCACCCTGTCCTCCTCTCCCCCCCGGCACGCAGCGCCTGCTGCCTGCTCTTTCCACTGCATCCCAGCGACTGCTCCCCCTCAGCTATTTATCACTTCTCTTCTTCCTTTTATGGACAGAGGGAGGTATTTCTTATATATGAAAAAGTATTTACAGTGCTTTCTCGGGAACTGAGCTGAGCACAGGATGGCAAGAGAAACTTTGGCAAATGTGCTGGGGAGCTGGGAAACATCCCTCTTACTCCCCAGGGGCAAAGGAGGCTGACACCAGCCCCAAGCTCTGAATGTCACACAAACACCCAGAGACCCTGCTGTGTTAGGAATAACCCCCCTCTGCCAAGCAGCTCCTCAACTCGGGAACACATCCTAGCTCCAAGAAAAGGCACTGACGGTGGGTGGGAAACCTCCTGTGTCCCATGGGACTGGGATCTGCCCTTTGCGCCTGGTGGGGGGCCACAAGGGGCAAGGATGCTGCCGAGGCAGGAAGGAGTTAAATTGTCTGTTTGGCCTAAGAGTTGCACCCCCAGAAACAAGCAAAAGCTCCAAACTTGAGGGTTTGGGCTACCCCCTGATGCTTTCCTTAAAGCCAGGGATGCCAGACCCAGCTTGGCTGAAGGGCAGCTGGGGACAGGGGAAGCAGCCCAGGGTTAGGCCCTGCTGGGAATGAGCTCCTTGGCTGAGGCTGGGTTTTTTAACCCAGGTACTGGGAGGATTTTCCAGCAGGACGTGGTTTACAGGGCCCCTCCCCACTGACAAGATTCTCCTCCTCTATATAGGGAGGTTGAGAAGGCGGCGAGGACTTGGACTGTCCCGGCTGGTGGCTGTACAGGTTCCTGACTCTCCAGTTCCCTCCCTGCCTTAATCAGACGCCTGTGAGTACCTGGGGGGCCAGCACATCTCTGCTGGGAATGGGGCTGGGGGCTCACTGTGCTGGGATGGAGTAGGGCAGCGACCTGAGTATGGTGCTACTTTGCAAAGACTTTCAGTGAATGAACCTGCAGAGAGCATATGAATTAGAAATAGATCTACCAGACACGCTCAAGTGGTTTATCCTGTATATTACTAATGGGGTTCTGTTCAAAATGTGCAAGAGGCAGCACATGTTGATGATCTAGCTTGGTCCTTAGTCACTTCTGAATTGAGCCTTGAAGGTGCTGGCTGAGGAGCAGTGGTCGTGCTCTGAGCCAGCAGCAAGGCAGCCTGCAAGGTGCCACACACTGTCGGGCAGCAGCAGGTACGTGCTGCAAGGACGCATCATAGGGACATTCGGTATGGAAGAAACCTGCTAGCCTGAGCAGCTGACCTTCTTTAAGTATTTCTGCTTTTACAGTGCACTTCCTAAGCTGCTTAATGAAAGTAAACCAAATAATATAATTAGCCTTCCAGTTTTCTGTTCTTTAAACAGGAAAAATGCTTAAAAACTAGGAGAAGAAATGGAAACATTTTTACAAAAATACCTATTACATTTGTGCATTTTTAATACGCTGGAAATAATTTTTAAGTGAACTAATCTGATAATTCACTGAACTAGACTAATTTAAGTGACTTCAAATGCAACTTATGCCTTTTTTAAAGGGAAGATAAAGCAAACTTCTAACTTGAACAAAATATTGTGAGTAAATTAAGACGACAGTAGATGGCAGTATAGAAAACAGCTTCAGTGTCATCCCAGAAGTTCACTGGCTACTCTCACATACATATTTATATATGTGTATGCACACACAAACATGTGGATATATATGTGAGAGGTGTACATATATGCTTATAATTAAGAAAAAATTTGAGATATTTTAAATACAAGGCAAATCAGAAGTTTCATCATTATTATATAACATATACATCTCAATGAAATCTTTTCTGAAATACACTTGTTTAAAAGCAAGCCCACCTTCTCTTTCTCTCAAGGTCTTGCCCTGGCAGGCAGCTTGCAAGAAGATGCTGTGCCCGGTCCCACTTTCCAAACCCCCAAAGCTCTCAGTTCCCATAAACCACTAACAGAGGCTAACAGGATGAAACCCCGGAGGGCAAAGCACTTAACTAAGTAGTCCCTTCAATTACTGCATGATACTCCTCTGGCTGCATTCGCTTAGATGTAAACAATGATTTTTATTATCTCATTTGCAATTGACACACTAGTCCCTAAAAGGTATTTGTTTTGAATTTGTTATCATTACATTTTTGCGGAACAGCTAGTATTGAGGAGAACATGGCCATATATGGAAGCATGCATAGATGTACGCAGGGGATCCAGGCTCTTTATAACTCACTGAGAATTAATAGTTGCAAATCTCTTGGCTTTTCTTTCAAGTATGTTAATTTTAGAAGAAGCAAAGAGCAAAAGGTAGCTTTCCAACTTGTGCGTAGTCCAGCTAAAATATAGATTATTTATGAATTCTAATGAGCATGCAGAATCTGATTTACTTCATAGAATGACATTTGAGGGTATTCAAAATAGCTAGTATTTTCCAGAGGAAGGAATCTATCCCCACAGAATGCAGTTCAAGTCTCTTTTTTTTTCCTTTATTTTTTCTTTCAGTTTATAACAGATAATAATGTGGACTGATTTCTCTGGACCTATCAAGTGTCTTATCATAGTTCTTATTGACTTGCATTAACAGAGATGAGCACACCTGATAGGAGGCCAAGTCACATGCAGACAATTTGATTAAAGTGCACAGAGAATGTATTAAAAACCAGCCCTGTGAAATTACTGAAAATGTTCTCTCTTAAAATACAGACTTTCCCTCTTCCCTGGTTGAACAACATTAATAAAATAGTACTGACAATAACTTCATGTTCAGGTCAAATTGTCTGTGATGACAGAAAGAATTTGAGGGGTGGTCCCAGTGGCCAGCAAGAAGAAGCAAAGGGCCAGAAGGGATTGTTAACAGTGCTCATGACAAAGCTAACTGTGCTGGGGAGCCAGGTCCCAAATGAAGGTCAAAAGATCAGGATTCATGCCTAGAATTTATTTAGTTATTTATTCCCTTTCCCCAAAATAATTCCTGAAAATAATTCACATGCTTGGTTATATGTTCCTCTGTTCTAATAACTCTTCCCTGCACAGCTGTGATAAGCTTTTATACTGACATTCACAACCTGCAGAGGAAGGGAGAAGTGTCCTTTATATTCTCGTTAGGACAAAAGCATTCCCTTTGAGCTCTGACCCAGGAGGCAATTCTGCTTGGCCATTAACCTTTTAATTAAAGTGCACTTCCTGGAGATATTTATACTTCATCCTTGGAATAATATACTCAGGAAAAACTAATTGTAAAGACGGCATTCAACTTCTGTTACTGACATTATAGGGGAAAGGACAGTGAAAATCAGCAGGATATATCTGCCGCAGGGCAGTAGAAAGTGGAATAGAAAATAACCTATGGAAGTATGCATGGCCCTGCATATGTGCACATTTGGAATTTAGACAAGTATAGCAAATGCATCCAGTACTTGGTGTAATTTGTCATATTTCTGAGGCAAGAAACTTCATGTCAGTATCATTTTTGCCATTGCTTTTCCTCCTCCCTTCTTCAGGACAGCTCAGCTTTGAGTACAGAACAGGCTTTGCTCTTACTCAGATGATTTGGGCTAAGATTTACCTGAAATAATGGATGAGAACCTCTAATCACAGGTTTCCACTGGTATTAGTCTCCATTTCTCTTAGCCAGCCCTATGGATGAAACCCAGGGTCTGGCTAAGGGCTCAGTTTTGCCATCTCAGGGAATGTTCCCAATGGGCAGTCATGAGTCTTTCCCCTTGGACCATGTCTCCAGCATCAGCCATGTGCTGGAGTGCAGTACAGCCTAGATCAGAGATGGTCCTGCAGGTTTACTTCTGATTTTGATTAAGAAACTTCAGCAGCTCGTTAGTTAAATGCCCAGCACCTCTCTAGGACAAATCCAGTCAAGTCTTTGGGGCCCATTTTCTACCCCTTCTATCTAGAAACCCTTTATAACTGAATTTCCTGTTACTACAGCTGTACTCAGCTACTACTCAAATGTCATCCTCAGATTCCAGGTATCATTCATGAAAACTTTTTAGAAAAATCCATGTTTTCTCCTAATCATGTTTCAGAGGAGTTACGTGGCTCAGACTAGATATTCCTAGTTTCTTGTAGAGGGTCTGTTCTTGCCATGTTTAAACTAGTATCCACAGGATCGTATTGTACTATGAACAGTCAAGTATAGTGCTTAGATCTAGGAATAAAAACTCTTTTCCAAGCTTCGCAGTTTGTTCCACCTCTTAGGCCTTATAACCTCACCTCATTTTCAAAAAGACCAAATTTAACCACAAGAGCGTGCAAAAATTTCTACTCACAGGAAGAAGTAGAACCTAATAGAATACAGCCAGACTAGCTCTCAGTATCATTCTGGGACCTGCAGAGGATGTTTGTAAAGCTTTGTTTTGGCTATAGGATGTAACAAGAAAAGGAACTCTCTCTCGGTCCCTGGGCAACAAAACAGCAAAGAACTGTTGGGTTGTCCCACTGGTGACGTGCTCTGTAGCAGGTTTCATCTTCAGTTGGGTTTTTAAGGTAAGCGTTCAGAATGATTTCCACCACCATCATTTTTGGGCAGCCTCAAAGTAGCAAGATGAGACTCCGTGAAACCCAGCTCTGCAGTTCAGTCTAGTTTTTGGTGGCAGCAATACCAAATTCCAATCAATTTGGATGCAATGCCACTTGGCACTTAGCCAAAGGCAGCAGGATCCAGCCTTTCAGCATGACTACGTAGCTCTCTCTTCTGGCCCTATGGCAACCCAAAATCCTCCCACCCCTCTGTAGCAGTTCCTTACGTGCTGCTGGGGCATGGGGTGGAGAACGTGCCTTGCCCACTGCTACCGCAGCAGGAGCAGAGAGGCTGTGGCAGGCTCCTGCTGCTCCCTGAAGCCTGCTCTTGGAGCTGCAGCTCTGTCCAGCCGGCTTCACCCTGCAGCCGCCAGCTGGAAAGCTCAGCTGAAGAGAATACCATCTCCATTATTGGAACTGTGCGGCTCTACCAGCCCTCTTGGCAAGGAGGGAACATTTTCTGCCTTAATCCACACAGAGGTCAAATAGTTTCCTCTTGGAGCTCTCTTCCAAGAATCTCCTGGGAGCCTGCAAAGGGCCACATCTTGCAGAGCTCCCTCACTGGGACTTGACAGCAGAGAATGCCGTGCATGGGCAAGTGGTGAAGCACAGAACCAAGCTGTTAGGATCTGCCTCCCATTTACCCACCTCACCACCTACATCGTGTGCCCATCGATGACCTGAGTAAAATCTCCTCTTAGAGTTTTTCAGACTAGGTGGCTCTAGAGCAATCATATGTAAAGGAAAGATGGATTTTGTTACATGAGAGCATTGTCAAGGGAGTTTAAAGAGTCAGGGCTTCTGATTTCCACAGGGATATCAGCTAACCCTTTCATGTGCCTCTAAAATCCTAGTTTTGTTTTTAAGCTTTAGGTCACCTTCTGCATGATCCATGCTTCTCTCTCAGACCCCTCACACAGCCTGGCCTTGCAAAAAATATTAATCTGTGGAAAGGCTCTGGAGACAAATACTTGGAAATCACTCTCCAATACTCCCAGAGTACAGGGTGTCCATTTGGCCACATACCACAGAGCTGGGTCTTTACAAATATCATTCTGCTTATGGGTTGATTGCAGACATCTTTAGCATTCAGTTCTCCAAAGTCCCTCAAGATTTGTGTTTGTCTGAATACTGTAAATATTAAATTCACTCTCAATAAGGAAATGAAAAAGCCTCTGTCTCCTGGTGATGTTTTTCTCAGCCATACTCTTCCGCGCTCTCCGCAGCTGCCCTCTGCTCTGCTGCACAGCAGGTTTCCTGACTAGCACCATGCTTTTCCTGTCCTGTAGCAAACCACAAGACCTCTGTTTACCCCTTTTCTCATTGAGGGCTGTGTGTCCCACATGTAGGAACACTCCAGTGTTATCAGCCTACCTGCTGCAGCTGCATCCTGACTTGTAATGGCCAGTGCAGGAAAGAAGCTGCCTCCTCCCTCCCAACACAGCACAGCAGCCAAAACCCTCCCGTTACTCTCACCTGCAGAGCAGATACATCCAGCAGCTTTATCCAAGTCCAAATATCTAGTAACTTGTTTTATTTCTTTTCCCTGTCTGTCACGTGGTGGACATTATTTCTTCATAAATGATCAGCTCTCATTGTCTGAGCCACAGAAAGAAAATAATTCTAAATTACTTCTCCTTCAACAGCACTACTGATAGCAGTGGTTGGTTTTATTTTGGTTGGGTTTTGTGTCCTCTGAGTTTGCTTTCAAACATTAAGTTTTTTCCTTCTGATTTTCTCTTAATCTTTTTCTTCTCCAAATGAAATGATATTAGAGAGATTGGAAATAGTCCTTCACAGGAAAAGTTCATTTCTGTTCTTTCTGGAACACAGCCTGGGAACTATTCTTCCACTAATTATTTCTTTATACTAGTATTTCGGTACACACCCAACAGTATTTGGGCAATGATAAATTTTGAATATATCTGAATTCAATTAACTTAGTGAATATATATAAATTCAACTAGCTTAGTGATGGGCAAGAGATGAGGCTGCAGGGAACTGTTCAGATGGTAGCCTTGGTGCAATCCTGACAGTCCAATTGCATAGATGCTAATTATGCCTTACTTTTCTCTCTGATCTTCAGTACGATATAAGCAAAATGAAGGTAATAAGCTCAGGTGTCCTCATTTGTTTTAGTTCTCTGAAGGTTTTGATTTAGATGATTTCAGTCATGGTAACATAAGAGTGGGACTCAGGTATCTAAGCACAGATTCTCTAAGGTATCTAAACTGGCACCCTAAAATATCTGCATGAAAATGTAGGATATGACACAGGACCTACAGGGCTTTGGATCTACCACATGGCACAGATTTGACAAATATCAGATTGCCTGGACCACCTCCATATTTACCTCCCTTTTAAAGCAGAATATTTTGCTTCCTCAACAGGTGACTACTGAGTCAAAATGGCTCAAAAACCTCTCAGCGATGATGAGAAATTCCTCTTTGTGGACAAAAACTTCATTAATAACCCACTTGCCCAGGCTGACTGGTCAGCGAAGAGACTGGTTTGGGTTCCATCAGAGAAACATGGATTTGAAGCAGCAAGTATCAAGGAAGAGAAAGGGGATGAGGTGACAGTTGAACTGACGGAAAATGGAAAGAAAGTGACACTGAGCAAAGATGACATCCAGAAGATGAACCCGCCAAAGTTCTCCAAAGTGGAAGACATGGCAGAGCTGACCTGCCTCAATGAAGCTTCAGTGCTGCACAATCTAAGGGAGAGATACTTCTCAGGTTTAATTTATGTAAGTAGAGACAAATGCACACATTTCTTATTGCATGCTACCATGTCCTGTCACGAACAAAGTGGACCCCAGCTGCTGTCAGGGATACAGTCCTGGTGTAACACAGCCATGCAAGTACACCTGCCTCAGCAACAGGACCTCAAACCAAAAATGTATCTAGTTGACTTTATTCTCCATTACTATTCTGCCTCTTTAATAATTGCTTCTTTATTCAACTAAATTAAAACGTGTGAAGGTTTCTTCCCCAAAGCTTGCTAATTCTGAAATGATGATGTCATTTGGAGAGTACCCACTAATAGTTAACCACCACCTCAGTCCTCATGCTCTGAAGGTCAGTAGGGGCTTTTCAATGACTTGAATGGAAACTTGAGAAGGTTCCAGTTCATATGCTCCAGCAGTAACTTAAAAAGAGAACATACAGAAAAGCCATGCCATGTAGTCTTTTCTCAGGCAAAACTCCCACTGAAAGACAGCTGAGAAGTTCTGGTTTGGTGAGTTCTTGAGTAAAACCTTATGTTTGAATAAACAAGTGATCCCACCAGAATCCAATTGGGTACTCCTATCCTTCAGTGCAATACTGAATGAAAGACACAGCTACTACAACATTGATTTTTTTTTCTCCCTGTTGGTCAACTCACAGATCAGACAAGCCTGGGCAAATTGCAATCTCCTCTCGTTAATGTGATGTAGGGCCAAGATTCTTCTGTCTTCCAATCCACACGAGTGTGTTAACACCAGCATATTTTGCCATTAACAACCCTGTAGCGTAGCTGTGCCAATAGTTACAAACTGCACAGTAAGAAACCCCAGGAAGTTTCCACAGAACTTAGCAGTTACCTTTGATTTTACATGGATAATCCCTGTGCTACATTGTAGAGAAGTCATCAATAGTTTCAATCTATGGAAATTTTACTTGCATGACAGACCACTGGTGAATGAAAGAAAGCACAGAGCTTAAGTAACGTGGTTTTGGAGGCAGGAGTAGAGCTCGCTTTAACATGAGGAATGCTAAATTGGAAGGTAGGAAATGAAGCAGAAAATAAGACAGTTATATATAGTACAACAACGAAACCCTTTGTAATGCACAACTTAAAAGAGCTAAAGCTCAAGATCTTTCCTGCAGGAATGTACTAAAACGCACATCATCAAGATGCCTGAAAGAAGCTAGACTTTCCACACTTTCAGATCTGAGTTTATTGGATTCTATGTTTGCAGGTGAACAGAGGGAGCTATGTATTATTATTATATTAGAGCACAAAGCATTAATTACTGAAATGGAATTTGTCCAGAATTGCTTTGTGCTGTTCCAAGATTTAAAAAGAATTACTAGTTGTTTAGAGTGATAAAAGGTGGGGGGTGGTGTTTGTTTGTATTAAATAACACTGACTAGATATTTCAGGACTTGCAGTCAGTTTACTTTGTAGGGTTTTGTGGAGCTTCCACTTTTTGCATGAAGAGGGAGATAATTTAATTGCACCATCCACTGCTTTAAAATTTGTTTTCATTGAGTCCAAACTTGACGTGTACCTGAAATTAGCCTCTGTCTCAAGAGACCACATTTTAAGATGGTGGAAAATGAACAGTTATAAAGAAATTACTTTTACTCATATTACAAGTTCTTAGTATTTTCAGGAAACCTAAAACTGCTTTAAAAATGTCCAGCCTTACACAGTACTGCCCTGCTAAACACTGTCATATGTCATACCTTTTGAGGTTAAAAAAAAAAAAAGCCCTAAAAACAAACAGAATTTTTGGCTCTGTTCTCATCCATTTGCAAAACTAACTGTAAACCACCATCTCCTCCCTTTGCCAAGCACTGCCAACATTGCCTCCCTTGGAGTCCCACACATACAAGGAAAACATGACCTTAATATTCTTGCCTTCAGAGCATCACTGATGCAAGCAAGGATTCCCCATTACACTACAGGAAAAAAAGCCAACCTAGAAGGAAAAATAAATAAATAAATTACATACTCTTGCATTTAAATTAAACATTACTAAATAGAAAAGATTGAGTACAGTAATTCAGAGTGACCATAGACTGGAAGAACACCCTGGCCTTTTTCTTCATCGGAGTTACTTGAAGAAAGGCAAACTCCTGTTTCACATTGTTTAAAACAAACAGAATCTGTCTTGTCCGTGCAGAAATTAGACTAAAAATGATGGTATAAACATAAATAAAATAGCATCTTAGCTTCAATGGATTTGCAAGCAGAATCAAGTTTCTTGTACCTGCATTCACAGGCACTATTCATTCAGTCTTTGCTCAACAGTGCAGAATGGTTTCTTGTCTACAGAAAATTATATATGCATGGTGGAGCCAGTGGCGGGATTCTTCTGCCTAAATTTAGACATTTACAACATAGACGCGTGTATTTGCATCAATCTCTCTTACATACCAATCAGTGGTGGCTGTCCAAGAGACAGCAGTCATGTGCAGACAGTATCCCTAAAATACTTCAGACCAGGTCCTGCCTTCAGATCCCCCAGGAGGGACACGATGGCAGGCCCCCCTCCCAGGAGGGACCATAACCCAGGAGAATAATCCAAAGCACAGAAACTTCAAATTCACCACTTTAAAGCCCATGCTTAGCCAACTGGTTTCTTTGCCTTCAAAATACTGCATATATTAATCTGTTTTCCCCAAATCTTTGCAAAGTAGAGACCTAGAATTATGAGTGGTGAAACCACAAAGTCTTGGTTAACTTCCCTCAGGTGAGAGAAGGTATCACTCACAGGCCAGTCAGAAATGGGGATTCCTGAACTTTGTCAGCTCAGGCTATTTCCCTTTAGTAACCTGCTTCTTGTGCCTCCAAATTAGCTCTTACAAGTGCAAATAGATAGCTATATAGGGGCATTTGGACTCTGCATGATGAAAGTCAGGAAAATGTCTATAAATCTCAGGGAAGTGAGGCCTAATTAATTTTCTGAATCAGAAATTTACTCTCATATTATTTTACTTACTTGGGAATTATTAGCTGAGGATATACAGTAACTCTATTTCTACTGAAAAAAAAGGCATTATTGTCCTTCCATTTAGGGCCTTGAGGTTATTCTGGTATAAAGATTATAGCCCTTTTCAACTGTGTCATCCCTGCAGCAATAAAGTTCATTTCAATACAATTAGCACAGAGTTTCATCCTAAGCTCTGGTGTCAATGAAAAGCCAGCACAGTAATGATTTACCTTCCATAGCAAAGTTTTTAGCTTGGGGATATCAAGAGCTGAAGAAGATCCTGAACTCCGTTTTCTAGTTATCTCACTTGAGCACATGGAAACACAATCACAACCTGTAAAAAGTAGGAGAGGCCCTCATCAACAGCCAAAGCACGCCAGACGTTCTCCTGCCCAGCACGGAGCACCCAACCTGCTCCTCACTGCTAGGAGCTGATGGATGCTCTCGCCCTGTTTGCTGAATACCATATAAAGTGCTCAGGCTGTGCCGAGACTGTGTTGTGCCATTTCCTAATATGGTCAGGAAAGGGAAATCCCTGTGCCCAGATCCGAGCCTCCGAGATGGCATTTTACAGTCCTGCGCTGCCCTGGTTCCTAATGGGGGAGCCTAGGTGGCTTGAGCCATCCTTGGACACAGCCCCAAGGTTAGGGCAAGGCAGCAGCTGAGCACCACAAACCACTCACTCACGCAGCGGGGGAATACCAACACCTTATGTCTAAGTTATAAAGAACACAATTTCATTATTTCTTTTTTTTTTTCCCCCAGATTGGCATGGTTTTAAAATTAACAGCTGGCTTAAAGGCTGCAGCTATAATCTCACTTTTTATTATTATTATTAATAATTTTTGTGTTTATTTATTAAACCCTTGAAAATTACTTACTTTTGGTAACCATTTGTGATGTGGGTCATCATCTACTATCAGGTGCTATTACTTCTGTTCTCAGTTCGATAGCTGGAGCTTCCTGAAATAAAGGAAAATTTTAAAAAATTAACAAAACCTGGATGAACAGTTATCAACTGCTAGCCACTGTTCTTGCTTGTTTACATACATATTTTTATATGAATACCTTCAGTAAACCTTAAATATAAAACAATTTTCCTTGAATCTCTTACAGAAATAGTTACATAGCGAAGGCATAGGACATTTCTAATAAAACATCTATTTGGAAATTGAGTAATTTTTTTCAAGGACTCACTTCAATTATTACTGCTACATGGTAGTCACATCATCTTTTTAAAAATGACTTTGCAACATCAAACCAAGTTTCTTATTTAAGATTTACAAAATTTGACACCTGCCTGAGTAAAGAATGAATTCCAGTATTCAAATACACATACGAAGAAATATTATGAACCACTAGAGTAATGTCATCACAAATAAGGGTGATTCACTATGTACTGAAAATAGCTAAAGTAAAAAGAAACCGGCAACATCAAATCGATGCATGGTGTTTCTACAGGCAGCTAAATTCACATGCTTTCTGACTGTTTGCTTATTAGAAATAAATATTTGTGCACTTGGAAACTGCATCCATACATGTACATCCAAAAATTACAGCCTCATTTGTCAAGCTAAGTGATATACAAAAGAAAGTGTTATTTGCTAAAATGCTGTTATAGTTCAATGCAACTGATGCCTGTGTTTCGCGAGATAGAGACAGTACGTGATATTGATTCCCGTTTTTATTTGAATTTTCTTGCAGACTTATTCAGGTCTCTTCTGTGTTGTGATAAATCCATACAAACAGCTGCCCATTTATTCAGAGAAGATTATTGACATGTACAAGGGAAAGAAGAGGCACGAAATGCCACCCCACATCTATGCTATTGCGGACACAGCCTACAGGAGCATGCTGCAAGGTAGGCGAGTTTAATGCTGCTGTTCTTAGAAATCTCTGCACCATAATGTGGGAGAAAACAACTGAGAGCTCCACATGTGCTCCTGCAAGAAGCACAGTCAGAAAAGGTCTGATCCAGAGGGAGACACGGCCTTTCGAGAAGTTTCGGAGGAATTCTTTGGCAGGAACGGCAGTCCACAAACACTGTGACTCAAAAAGGAAAAACAATCCTTTTACCCATCTGTGTCGAGGCATGTGGGAAGGTTTCAAAGTTGAGCAAATAGTTTTGGCAAATACGGGCATGGAAAACGCTCCCTTTCCACCAGTGGAGACTATTCCAAAGTTAGCTGCTAACGCTGCTGCATCTGTCGGCATTGCTTCTCTCTCTCCTAGCAAGCAAATTCAAATAACATTTCGGGGCTACTTTCATTAACTGCCTAATGCTTTGGAGTCCTGAGTTTTGATGTGCTCTGTTTCCTAACAGAGCAGGAAAGGAGACTGCAAAGTGTACAAATGAAACCTTAGAAATTCACAGGGAATTTCCGCAGTCACTACTGACAGACCAAGGGGATGTTGTTCTAGTGAAAGATTGCTTAGGGACAAAAAAGCTACAGAGGTGAACATAGAGGCTGCAGCACCTACAGGCTGCAGGGACATGACTGGTTGCCATCCTGCTGCAACCTTGGGTGCTCCAGAGAACCAGGAGGATGCAGAATGCTTTGAGATTTAAATGCCCTCATTAGGGGCCTGATCCTGCAGGTGACTATGGCTCAGCCCCAAAGGTTAGGGCTGCCTGATTTGGAGCTTAAGGCTTTTAGGTTTATGAGTTTCAAGTCTGACTGGGGAAAAACAATAAACATCTTCTTTTCTCCCCCCAGCAGTCTTGAGTACTTATATGTACTAACAGTAATGCTAACAAAATAATCCAGATAACAAAAACCTTAAAATTCCTGAAGATCATTTACTTAAATTTAAGTTGAGCAGCTAATAGTAACTTTGGTTCCTAACTTCAGGATCTTACTTTTTCAGACATACAAGTGCTTGAATTAATTCAACTCTAAACGCAGAGAACTACATATCTGCCTTACAATAGCAACTCTTTTCTTCCTATTGCTTATGTGACATTTCTTTTCTGGAACTATGTCAGCTTATTTTATGAAGGCATCCCTGAAGGCAGAATTACGGTGCAGCAAATGAGGATCAATAACATAGCAATACCAGACACAGTGAAAACAGACTTCCTTCCTTCCTTAATGTAACAGCAGTTATTCATGAAGACAGGCACATAAAATATTTAGGGCTAAGTGGGCAGGTGCAAGCTTTTAGAATAACATGATGCAGTAAGTCTAATTTCTGGTGGAGCCACAGCTAAAAGAAACTTACTTGGTATAAGCAGATCCCTGTAAGCTACAGTCACATATTTGTCTTCTAGGTCATCTCTCAAGCTCAGTGCTCTGCATACAGCACTGCAAAGGGCTCTGAACAGCCCCTGAAGCCAGAACAGTCTACTTTTCCCCAAATCCTTTAAGCAGCAAGCCTCATGTGGAAGCTCTGCAAGAAGCTTAGCAGTATTCTCCCATTCAGCAGTGCAGAACTCTGCTGTTTGTCCCCTAAAAATGTGACGGGGGGAAAAAACACCTAGGAAGGACCTCAAACTACCTGCAGAAAAGAACATAATACTATACCTATGCTAAAAAATAAGAATTGTTTCACCATAGAAGTATGCACAATTTTTCTGCTTAAGATGAAAACAGTATCAGTTCTCTGCCTGATCCCAGCAGCATAAGGACCTCTTTCACTCTTTTTCTCTCCTGTTCTTCCTAACATGCCCTGCTGAAGCCACCTGAGCTTTGTTGCCCTTCACTGTGGCCATTAACTGCACCTAGAACAGCAGGGATTCAGCTGTGCCTGTCAGGCTGGGTGCTGGGAGGAGGAGGCAGCACAACTGTATGCTTTTCCTTCATTCTCTTCACTTTTTTGGTGCTTGGAATAATGTCCTGACCCTACCGACTCCTGGGGAAGCTTCACGCCTCAGGATTTGTGTCCCTTTTGCAAGGAAAACTTCCTGGCAGCAAAGAAGAGGGGGAGAACAAATAGGAAGGAAGGGAATAAAAAAGGAGGAGGGAACAGATCATAAGCTGAACATTTAAGAGGGAGCTCTTCTGCTGTCTCCCATCCCAACCAGGCACAGCTGGCACGGCAGCCGGGGAGCCTTCCCACAACAGCTTGCATCACAAGCCCAGGACACCTACGCTTTTCTTGCTTATTTACTTGCACATGCCACTTTGGAGTCTCTCCATCTCTGAGGAGGGCCCCAGCTGCTTTTAAAGCTGTGCTTTTGTTTGGAAAAACAGACTCATATTTTGTGCATAAAACTAAACCAAACCTCAAAATAACTCTAGTTATTCAGCCAAATTGTATTCACACTGGAGTGGTGAAAGTAGTCATCAATGTAATTGTGTGTGTGTGTGCACGCAATACATATAGGCACAGAATGCTTTGTAGGTCTTTGTTAGCATGTTTACAAATGGAGTATAAACAGAAATTCTTACTCATAAACATGGATCGGGGCACTGAATGTTTTCCTTGTGAAATTTCAGTATTGCTCCTTATCTGGGAAACTTGCATAGTTTCTTCTTGCCAAAGTAAAATATATCTTAGGTTCATGAGACTGAAGAATTACATGCTAGTACTGCTTGACCAGGGCTGCTTGGCCAAGAGCAGTCAGCTTGTTCAGATGCCCGAAGGAACCTCTGTATCTCAGTGAACCAAGCCATAGCGTCTGTAGATTTTCCTGTTGCAGGTTCATCAGCTGGGAATTAAAACCCTTCATATTCTCAGCCTCTCTATTGGCACAAATATCCAGCAAAAGGCACGAGCAGGGCACTCTGTGCCCCTCCTCTGCTTTTGAGACTTACTTGGTTAATGTATTCCTTAGGGATGATGCTTAAGTCCTATCAAAGTTGTTCTGGTAGTAACACTTAGTCATGGTTAACAGAAATCAGATAATTGGACTTTCTTCCAAATATGCGGAAAAGCTGACTTCTCACAGGACGTGGGAATTAATGGAGATGTTGGCTGGACAGAGATAAAATGCCCACATGCACCAGGTTGTTATGAGGACTGGTGATCTTTTCCAAATCACAGCCATGCTCTGCCATGCTCAAACTGGGGTGCTGAATGTCTTGTTGAATCTGCAGTTTACCACATGTCACTAATGCAGTACAATTATGGCCCAGGCACAGTCATTCTTTCATGCTCATTTCCATACAGAACAAGAATTTTTCTTTCATCTAAAAATCCAGGAGAATATAATATTCCAAGAGAACATTTTATGTGTGTATCTGGCCCCAGGAGCTACCTCACTGAACTAACCGCCTTTACAGACCAGCTAGCTGACTACTACTACACTTAGAGACTGTGATCATAAAAAAACACCCTATGCTTCTGTACTCACCTCTCTCTCCTGTGTTACGGAGGCAGTAGCTTTCCAGGAGCGCAGCTGCTATGCAACCCCCTTATTCCAACACTGTCAGCATTATTCTTCACTCAGTCATCACACAGAACTGTTCCAGGTTACAATCACCCCTTGCTTTTTGCTGGGACAGTTTTAAAGTGCACGCCAGCCTTGCTGCTGCATCATGCCTTCATGTAAGAGAGAGCAGCGCAGGGCAGGGAAGAGGAGCCAGAGGTGGGTGGATGGATGGCTTCCTGCACCACTGCCAGCTTCCAGTGGTGGCTGAGCTCAGACACTGGTCCAGTAAGAATGAGTAATTCTGCTGCCTTCTGCCATCTCCGCTACAGGTGGCAAACAGCAAATGAGCAGTAAACAGCACAAATGCAAAAGGTCAGGTTATGTAGCAGTAATAATAGATATAAAATGTTAACGTGGAAGATTAGATTTTTATTAAGTGCTCTAGCAATAAATGATATAGAGAAGACATACTGAGGCTTCCTGCAACTCTGAGAAACTTATCTATTTTCTGCAAAGCCATTTTTATGCAACGACTTTGTAAGCAAGCTTGAGTTAAAGATGGAAAAACAAACAACCTGGTAGTTACTGGGAGGTATGGGAGGGGAGCACAGTTCCCAAGGTCCTAGAAAAGGAGGCTGCTGTGAAAAGCCAGCTGTTTACTGTGTCCTTAGCAGGACTGTACAGAAATGTCCCCTTTAGGCAGTGTGGTTATTAACAAATGTAAAGAAGCAGTAAGCGAGTGTTGGAGCATGGCTTCAGTCTGTTTTTCCCTTTTATGGTAAAGCTGCCAACTTGCTGCTTCATTGTGATAAACCATCTGATTTTGTTTGTGATTAAGCAGAACTAGCTGGTCTATTGAGAACAGAGGGGCATATGATTCTTACAAGCAGACTGGAGGTGTTTGCTGAAAAAGTGAAGCAGATTCCAGAAAAAAAAAAGAAAAAAAAAAAGTCAGTTGCAGGGTTAGGAAAGCTAGTGGCTTTTAGACTGTGAAGTAGGTCTGTATGTTGTTAGAGCTGAGGAGAAAACACAGAAATATCCAAAATGTCTAATATGGACATAGAGGGGGTATAGAAATACAGGATAGGATAGTCTTCCAGGTAGTATCAATCTTTCAAAAAAGGAATTAACCAAAGAGATTTTGGAAGATAGCAAACATATTTTGATACTTCGTAAACCCCTGAAATTATACTTAAGTAGCTTTATTTTGTGAGTCATTTTCTTCTGATAAATTGACCCACATAAAGTTGCAGACTCCTAAAACAGGGTACAATCCTTCCTACATAGAATAAAATATTCCAGAACAGAAATAGAAGCAATCAATCTGGAGAGTCCTGGAAAGTAAATGAGGCAGGTATTTGCAGATCATGGCATAACAAATTAGGATTAGGTTTCCTGATACGTTCCATCCTTACTGTTGCAATTTGTTAAAACTTCTGAAGGTAATATAGCATTTTCAGGCATTCTCATTCCATGAATGTGCATAGGTCAGTTTATTGGTGTGAGGTTTCGCAGGACAGGATGCACAGCTCAGCAACATAGGGCTTAAAACTTCAGAACTTCATATGGCTGCCAAGTATACAGGACATTTGAAGGGGCTAAGTCCAGTGACCAAGAAAGGAGCTTTTTCTCACTGCTCCCTCACAGAGTTCTGCAAGAATGCCATGGGGCAGCTCACCTACAGGGAATGATCAAATTGCACAGGTATGATCCCAGAAGCCATTTGGGATTACAAGAGAAAGCTGAAAACGAAGTTTTCCTTTTCCCTCTAAGAATCCCAGTAGCCCTCAGGTTGCATATTAGTGTCACACAGTGCCGCTTCACCAGAGGCACCCTTTCCTTCTTGGGGAGCTAGTAGACCTTGCCTCTGGCAGCACACCAAAGACTCACCCTTCTCTCCTTTTCCTCCTTATTCTGCTTTGTTTCCAGTACCTGCACAAGGGGCTGGGCTGTCTGAGTTTGAAGAAATTCAGTACCTCCTGCTTGGCTTGTATGGTCTGTTCACTGGCCCAGAGGGCACTTGGTGTAACTCCTGACCTTCCCATTCCTTTTTTCTTACATTTTAGCCAAGCTGCCCATATACATGCACTTGTGCAAACTCCTGTGGTGGGCCAGTTTATGAGACACCTTCAAGAGGGGTCTGTCACTTACTGGGGAGGAAAAGAGGGGCAGCAATGGGCAGCAAAGAGAAGTGAGAAAACACTTGGCTTGGAGGAAACTGATTTTTTCAAATGTTCCCTGAGCTCAGAATTTCCACTGGCAACTCTGTATCAAGGAGTCAATTTTGTTTTCTTTATGGTATTTATGAGTTTGTGATGTAATATCAATATATGCCCATGGTTTCTATTTACACAACAGTGTATTTTTAGCAAAATCTTACTGTGTTCTCACTTTTTTTAACCTAAGAGAAAGCCTAGCTCAGTATCTTGCAGCAAAAAGTAAACATGGCTCACAGTTCCTCTTCTCCAAAATGTGTACGTGGAAGAGTCCTGCAATGTTAATTGCTGACAAATACCTCCAACAGCAATGTAATGATTCATTTTACACCAATTTACTGACTAAAGTGGTAAAGTGGTGCCATTTGCTGTGGAAGTGATCAATAAAGCAGTCAATGTTATAGCATCTGCTCAAATGTTACTGGAGAACTGGGACTAAATACAGTTGTTTAATATCAATCCACACCAGAGCAGAAACCACTACTGATTTTCCTAGGCTGGCTGTGGTCCAGGCAGCAATTACAACTTGTAAGCTTAATAGGTTGAATTTATCTCCATTATCTTTACACAGTACAGAAAGCTTGTTTATCTCATGGCATTTATTACATACAGGGTCAGCGATAAGGGCAAGCAACCAGATAGGTAGCCCTGCAAGTCATCCAACACGCTGAATAAAATGAGGAAGGGTTTTGGGTCTTAACCTTTGCCCAGAGGCTTCCCTGGTCAAATGTGTGCTCTCCATCTGGTAAATATTACAGTCTGTACATGGCAGATTGAGGCAGCCACACTCAAAGAAGGGCCAACTTCCACGCAAGGGCAGGTTGCTCAGAGCCTTGATCAAGTCTACCTGTAGCTGTGTCCAAGGGTGGAGTTACCACACCTCTCTCGGCAACCTGTGCCAGAGTTTGACCATTCCCATGGTGAAAAAAAAAAAAAAGAGTTCTGTTTCAGAAGTGATCACAGTAAATGTGCTAGACACACATCTTTCCACAGAGGCAAATTGTAAAGCCTCCCTTTATCACAGACTTTTCAGTAGAGCTTTGGGAAATACTTTAGTGTTATGGAGCACATTATGAAACTTCAGTGTGTTTTCACTGTCTATTACAGCCTAAGCTTAACCTGATATCAGCCTTTTGGTAGAAAATTCTGTGTAAAAGTTCTGTAGGTAAAGAGAAACTTAGACTCCAAATGCATGAACAGGGAGGTACATGGCAAGATTATGGAGCTTTGATGTAATCCTAAAATGTGCTGCAGCATTGCGGCATATTGGACTCTGCTGCACAGAAACCTCTTAAATGCCTTACACAGTAGAAGTGGAGACTTTGGCTCACCTTTTTATAATTTTTCATCCAGTATGTGTTTGATAATCCTGTTCATGGTAAAATATGAAGAATACTTATGTTCTTGCTGATATGCTTTTGTAAAATACGTGAAGTATCTTGTTTTGTCTCAGTCTTTGGAGGATACCTTACAGAAATTATCGGTCCTCTTGATAAAAAGTTATCTCTAAATATGAAATAAAATATATTGAGTACATCATTCAGTTATTTGGACTGATCTGCTTTCAAAATCTAAAGCTTTCCATAGCCAGCTTCAAACATTTTAGTTTTTGATGCCTTATCTATCCAGACTTTGTCTGAAGTGGGCTGCTAGCCATACTTCATAAGCATAGTAAAAACTTGAGTTTCAGGCTTGAAATTATCAATTATAATCTTCTTATAGAGAGCCTGATCCTCTTGCTGTCCTCATTATAGTTCATCTCTAATGGAATTTGCAAAAAATATTTTTGAACTATTAACCTTTTGTTCTTTTTTTTTTTTGTCCAAAATATTTCCATTAGAGATGCTTATTTAAATATGAAGGCAAATTATGTAAGATCTGAACCCTGTATTTTTGACTAATCATGAATTGCCAGAGTTTGGAAGGTCTAGACTGCTCAATGTAAGTCCTTATAAATATAACAGCTTCTGTCAGGACTTAGCCATTTTCCCTAATGGATTTTTTTCTTTATTCACAGATCGAGAAGACCAGTCTATCCTGTGCACGTAAGTAAACTCATCCATTTTAGTATATCTCAGTATTATTATGTCTTTCCATATTCAAAATCAATTCCGATTTTGATGGAACTATATATTCTCACCTTCAATGAGCCTGAACTCCAGTCCAAGATTTACCTGTTGATGAAAAAAGAAGCAGGTATCAATGTCATAGGAAGTTTTTAACGCACAAACTTATTGCTTTACACTGACTTTCTTAATTCAGAGATTTAGAGCTTACAACAACCAGCCGGAGACCGTAGTTGTAAAACTGTGTCTAGGGAGAACAGGAGATCTTTAAGAGTTCCCTAAAGGAAACAGAAAACTGAGGAACACGGAGCATCCTGGGTATCTACTGAGCAGCTTTTCATCTGTAAGTGTTGGTAGCTTACCAACATATCCTAAATCAGTTGTTGTTATAAAAAATGTGACCCTTAAGTTCATGTTGTTTTGTACTGTTTGCATGTAGTGCAGCCAGAACAACCAACACCAGGCACCTCCCTGCTGGCACAGCCCGCCTGTGTGCAAGGCCATGGCGTGCTGGCTAAAGTGCACATTGTATGGATCGAACCTTTCTGTAGTCTTGATGTAGTCGCTTTAGGCAATAGTGAAATAGCAACTAAGCCAGCCCTGTTCTGAAAGCCCTTATTTTTCTGAGTCCTGAGTTGCTGAAGGCCTCCTCTTTGAGTTTTGGCCTGCCAGTGCTCAGGCGGTGCCACATTGTGACCATGGGTCAGGCAGAGATTTTAATATAATAACACTTGCTGTGCACAACTTACTGCTCCTCAAAATCCTTTCCTAGGTTTATCATTCCTAGCCACTTCTGCAAAACACTCAGGCTCCTTAATTGGATGGGGATCTTCTATCTGTCCTGCAATTTTGACCATGTCTGCATTTCTCTATGGCTAGTCAGTTGGGTTTATTACTTGAATGCCATCGAGAATGCTTTTGGCTTAATTTTGTGTTTGTTGTATTAGGCATCTTCCAGTTCTGCCAATCAAGGGTAGGATCTGATTCATGTGAAATCAAATTCTTGTTTGTAGAAGATGGCATGCATATTGTTTATAGCAGGATCATGCTGTGATGCTGTAGTCTGTCCTATATTGCAAATACACATCACAATCCCAAACCGAATTGGTTTTGGAAGGTCATCCATAAAAATGTGGCTACTGACTGACTGAATATTTATACTACAGTTTTTAAAAAGTAGTGCTAGTGATCACCAGCCATACAGGTATTTGTGAGTGCCACTGATGACTTGAACAAATTAATCATTTAAGAAGTACAAATCACGTACTGTACACAGTACCTTAAAGGCTAGCATAGCTCTGACCTCTCTTGTGACCAGATTTCATTACATGACAGTGTATCAGTCAAGAATCTGTCCAAAAATACATGAAAACCAATACCAAATCTAAAATTGACGCAAAGATGAAATAAAAATTCACATCACACTTTTTCCCAGGATGAAACATGTCATGGTAATGAAGACTAATTTGCAATATGCATTTCCTCCTTCTATTCCTGTACTTTAGTTTATTTTTCCATTAGTAACTCTTCAGATCTTCTTTTAACCTTGGAATATTAGGATTTTTAAGAAACTAACTTTCTTCGGCAAACCTATGATTTTTTGTTAATGAAAATCCTTTAAGGATTCTAATTCTGACAGCTACCATATGTATTGAATATAAGAATACCTTTTTTTTTCCACCTAGAAGCTGGAAACATTATGTGTTTCACCCCACTAAGGCATAAAATAGAGAGAGTGAAATGTCTTTCCCACTTTGAAAACAGCCACATTTGGAGTAACTGCTGTATATTGGATGGGCATCGTGACCCATGGCTTGAAATATTGCTCTCGCTGGTCTTTTAAATCAAGATTAGTCAAGCTAAAATCATTGTACACAGCTTTAACGACTACTTGTTTATCATCCTTTTTGGCCTTATTTGGCTGTACAGAAACAAGAAAGTTCACTTGGCTTTCAGCTAGGCAGTGTTCAAGCACAAACAATTCACATTATTTTATAATTGCTAAAAACTCTAAGAAATTATCTTTTTCCCTAAAAAATAAAACAACAACTGAAGATCTCATGGCACTGATCAGCTGGGATCTTTTCTTTAAACAGCTGTAGACTCAAGCTTTCCAAAGCCTGCTACCTAAATTGTTAAAAATGTAGATATAAGGATTATTACATCATTATCATAACTTAACATAACATAACATAGCGTATGCTTCTGCACTAAGGGTATGAAATCTCATTATTCCATATGTCTGGAAATCCAGGTAGTTAATACTTGTCCATCTTCGTGTTTCAGTCCCCATGCTGCTTTGGGCAGCCTCCCCTCCTCTGCCTGCCTCTTGGGATTCCCTGAAATACCCCGCTGTAGTGTCTCCTCTTTGACATCTGAGTTGGCCGTGAAGTATTCTGAACTCACTCTTGCAAAGACCATGCTGAGGGCCTGGGTGCTGTGGACCAGAACATTAGGTGTTGCTGAAGGGAGAAAACAAATAGGAATAACTATCCAGTCACTTGGGGACCTGAGCAGCCTCGGTGCATCAGCAACTAAGCAATGGCCAGTGAAGAGGCTTGTGACTTTTCAAGTTTCTTCCAACTTAAGGCACCAGCTCTCAAAGGAGACTTCTGGCCTTTATGTTTTGATTTCTAAAGATACAAATGGATGCTGATGGAATTTTTAGAAGTTTTTTTTTTTTACTCAAAATTCCACAGGTACTTATTCGCATAGCTAAGCACATAAATGCTTTAAAGATCTGCTCTTACACCTGTCTGATCTTGGAGTTACAATATTTTAACTACTTCCTGAAAAGAGAGGGTAGAATATTGTTTTCTGGAAACCAGATGTGGCTAAAAGTGTCAGGCACGAGCCTTAATTAAGCAAAAATTGGCCTTGAATGAAGGAGGAAAAAAATCTGATCAAAACTCTAAGCATAGGGGAAATGTGAAGCCTAAGAAAACAAATGTTTGTTAAACACTCGATTTGTACATGTAATCAAATAGTTTTTCATTAGCTTTTACTTTTTTTATATATGCTCACTTTATTTGATTAGCCTCTATCAAAACATATGGTAGCAGGGTACTGATTCCACTTAATTTGGCATAGCAACAGACAAAATTCTGAGTAAGGCAGTGACCATCCTGCCATTTCCCCCTTCCTCCCTCTTTCTGGGCAAACTGTCCAGAGCCTCACCGGGCCCTGTGACCCCCACCTGCTTTCTCCCCTGGCACGTGTCAAGAAGCAGAGACACCCAGGACATCCTCCAGATTGCAAAGTTCTGTAAGGCAAAGCCTCCTCCACAAGAGAGCTAAACTCTTCTTTCCCAGCCCACTAAATCTCAAAGGCTGGAGCTGGCACACATTGCTGCCTGGCTCTTCTCCCACATGGTTATCTTGTGTAGCTTTAGACCCGAGGTGGAGCTTGGTGCCAAAACAGCTTGGCCTCCTTTGGGAATTTTTTTATAAGCAAACTAGGAGGATCAGTGGGTTGGCTTCTGAGCAAGGTCTCTGGGGGGATTCAGATGGTCTAGGACAAAGATTTTCATTATCTTTGCACATCTCATACTGCAGCCTGCCAAGCCCTAATGTGATTTGGAGCACCTCATTGACTGCTCTATGCACAGAGGCTTCCCGCAGTGCCAGGGTAGCTAGATTAAGGGATGTGTGAATGGTCAATTTTGTGGTTCATTGCTTGATGAAACAAATGCTGAAAATAAATCCTTCTGTAACTTTTTAGATGTTTCCAAAAGCGGAATTAAACTAAGTCGTATATCATAATATTAATATAGAAAGCTCTCAAGTTTTCAATAAAAAATCCACTTCTGAAAATATTTTTTTCCCTGTTATGCCCAAACATTCAGTAGTCCTAGCTACACACTGGGCTCACCCCACAACAGTGGGGCCAGCTTCCCACTCTCAACTTGTACTAATTTGGAAACCTATTTGAACTACGACAATTTTCATGTAAGGTGAAGGCAATGGAGTCATGGAGGATTTAGTAGCTTGTATAGCACAAAAAACTGTTATAGATGAGCACTATATGGGGGGCTATGTGCTTTAAATCCTTTACAGTGTTCCAAAAACAAATCCTGGCAAGAAACAAAGGGGAAATAAATTTAAGCTATGCCACACAATTGGAGTTTGGTTTTTTTTTATCAGAGCAAGCCTGTAAGCCTAGTGAACTTTTTTACTCTGGGAAAGGAAGGTAGTTTCTTGGGAGGAAAATATGTATGGGAAGCAGATTAAATACTGCTATTGAACTGATCACAACTGAGCAACAGGAACTGCTTTTGCTGTTATTTTTTGTTTGTTTGTTTGTTAGATTGCATTGCCCACCTGAGCTGGTTGCAAAGAACTGCTCTGGCAATAAATGTGCTGCCTCTGTATGGCAGGCAACAAGAATGACTTGAGATATTTCAGTTAAACAAATGATCGGTCTGCTTCCAAAAGATGATGATTAGGACAGTGGTTAACAGAGTTTGCATGATGAAATTCCCATTTGGAACATGATTTGGGATACAAGACTGAGGAAAACAGGCACTCAGAAGATGCCTCCTGGGAGGAACCCCACTGGTTATGGTTCATGCCGAAATCACTGCTTGCAAGAGGCTTGCAAGAAAAAGGCCGGTCTTTAACAATTGAATCACTGAGAATGAAGACAGCATGCCAATTTTTAAACAGGTGGGATTCTGCATGTCATTTCACAATAAAAGTTGCTTCTGCCATCCCAGAAATGATGGTACTGCAAGAAAGATGCAGAGAAAAAAATAGCATGACCAATTCTGCTGCAGCTCAATAGTTATAGGAAGAGTTTCATTCACCTATGAAGGGAGCTGAGAGTCACATGCTCTCCTCCTCCTGGGTCTTTTCCCTTGTAAGTGTAAGCTTCTTGATGTGTAAAGGCATTGAACCCGATTTAGCTATTCCTCCTCATTACTTAGTTTTCAAACACATGGTATTTTATCACTGAGATGAAGTCTAGACCTTGTCATACAGCTCTGATGCATCCTTCAGAGTAATGTTGTTTAATTAATACTTGCTTATCAGACCTGCGTGTTGCCAAGGACATTTAAAAATGATCTGATGTGCTGAAAAATTAGAAGTGTTCATCAGCTATGGACATGATTCTTCATTACTTAATGACCTTAGAGATTTTTTTCTTCCTTGCAGCTGTTGAGATCCTGTCTGTTTTCCATTTTGTTTTGAAGCATTTCCATTTCATGTTGAAGAATTTTTTATTGTCCACTTCAAAAGGAAGTTAAAGCCTCAAAGAGTAGCTGCAGAAAATAGGAAAACCCTCAGCTCATGCAGGAGCAAAGAGTTAAGGAAAGCAAGCACAGAACAAAACGTTAAGCAACTTCAGCATTGCAGTATGGTAGGATAATTACAAGTGAAATGATGCCTTATATGGTAATACTCACAGGGATTCAGGGAAAGCCAAATGATGGGCACTGTTGCCCTGGGAGAAAGGAAATGCAATTCATGTAGTGATGAACTACAAATAACCTTTAATAAAATAGAATAGTTCAAAGTCTAGGGTTTGTTTGAAGAAAGTTTTTACTTTTATTCCAAAGTATCAAAGTTGCAAGGTAAATTTATTTGAAAACTTAGTATGCCTATGTCTTCAAATTGGTGTGCTTAGTTTGGAATAGTTCCCAGGACACTTAATTTTTATCAGTAAAACATGGAAATGTTTTAGCACTGAAGTCCAGGCAGGGTTGAATCCAACCTCTAAACTGCACAAATTACCCCAGGTCTGATGATAAGGAACATACTCGTCTCAATTAGTTCTGGTTAAAACTCTAAAAGTCAGAAGAAGCACTTATCATGTGTACCTTGGGCAGGAATTGTTTCTGGTTTTCTAAGGTTTACATCAATGTCATCCCATCTTTAAAGTTCTGCCTAGCACTTACTCATATTTTTAACATCCATTTTTCACTGGTCCCTTGGTAGGGAAAATTAACTCCTCTACTTCCTAATTAGGAAAAGAAGCAGAACTGCAATGGATCCGGCTAAATAGTTTCAGCTTCAAAAGAGTTGACAAATATCCATAGGGCTTTTATATGTATTGTTCATTTTATTTTTAAATCCACTTAGATTCAAACCCAAAGAGAGAGATGTCCAACTTACATGTAGACTGTTGCCCTCCTCACAGCACTAGCTTGATAGAGTTGAAAGAACTAACTTACTACATCCACACCCACAGTAATGCACTTTCTGACTGCTGAGACAGGACAGGATAAAAACATCTTAGTCCATATAATCATCAGAGCCAAAGATATCTAGAAGAAGTGAGACAATGAAATGTGACAGAGAGGGACAAGTAGGCTGGAAATGGTTTTAATTCCGAGAAAAGACTGTAAATTTGGTCCTTGTATTTATACTTAGAAAACCAGCATTTTACTTTAAGAGAGGGCTTAAGAGTTGTAAATAAACTTAACTCCGGAAATCCTCTGGGAGGTAGAAAGTTAATACCACCTTCCTGCTTCCCAAGAGACACTGCACAGAGCACAGCCAGGATGACGCTTCTGCTGGTCAGAAATGTCCCCACATTAAGTCCCCTGCTACCTGGTTAGCTGGGACAACTCTGGCAGTGCCAGCTCCGGTCTTACAGAGGTCAAGGAAAGTCTGAAGATCATGGAGATCAGATAAGGCAGTATCATTCCCTTATTCTACAGCATTGATATAATCGGTCAGTTTGCTTTAATACCAGTGTTTCAGATGAGAAAACTGTTCAATTACTGTTGATGTTTTTTCTTACTCTTGTACCACATTATAGTTAATGTTGCATTTTTTTGGGTCTTAAAATATGAGCAGATTCCCTGCCAGCCCCAGTTCTCATAAATGTTTAGACACTGCCAAAGCAAGATGAAGCGCTGTACAAAAGTGCTTTAGAATTGCCTTACATGGCCCAATGTCCAATCAAAATACTAATGGGACAGAGATACAGCTCTGATACCGTGTTCTTTGCATGCTGAAGTCAAGTGGGTTTGGAGAGACCATGTTCAGGGATAAATACTGAGCCAGGCAGTTTCTAGTCTTGTCTTTATACAACAAACTCATCAAATGGCAGGAGTCCACCAGTTACCTTCTTTTGTTTTATTTTCTTTTTCCTCAGAGGTGAATCTGGTGCTGGCAAGACAGAAAATACCAAAAAGGTCATTCAGTACCTGGCTGTTGTTGCTTCATCACATAAGGGCAAAAAGGACACCAGCATCACTGTAAGTGAGCTTTTCTGTATTCAACTCTCCTTTGTGCCTGTTAGGACTGTACTGAGCTGATTGCTAACAGCAAGTCAATGTCTGTGGCTTGCCAAGTAGTCGACATATTAAGAGTACACAATTATGTCACAGCTGTATGTTTATGGAAAAAAACACTTTTGTTTGACACCCTGTTAGGCATCAAATCAGAATGTACTTTCCTAGAAGAGAAATATTCATAGCTTTCTATATGCATAGTACTTATTTATATCCTAACATGAAGGCCTTGAAGTCTGCAAGGGCTTGGGTCCTTATTTTACCCTTGGCTTCTGGCAAATAAGAACTTTAGGAAAACCTTTAACTAAAACATCGTCCATCTGCATTACAAAAACATATATCAACTTTTAGACTTCTGAAGAGTTGATTGGCTTTGTTAGCACGCAATTTTTTTATGAACTAGCCAAAAGTTTCAATATAAAAACTATCGTTTCTATTTATGGTGTTGATACAGAACAATTTTGAAAGGCACATTTTCTATAAAGTACTTTGTTGCTTCAAAATTTGCAATAATCTTGCTTTAGTGATTAAAGTTCAACATTTTGCTCTGAACCATAAGAGCTTATGCCTACCCAGTTCCCTGAAATCGTTGGTGTGGCTGAGGCTCTCACCTTCTTTGCTGTTTTCATTGATGCAACTTGAGGTCCTAAGTCATTTCAACCATTTCCAGCCTTTTTTATGTTACTCAAAAACTTCTGGGGAAAAAAAAAAAGGTAGCAATTAACTTTTATGACAAAACAGGCTTAATTCAGGAAGACATTTCAGTGCATCCCAAATGCAAGACTGGGTCCAAAATAAGGAATTAATAGGGTAGTGAAAAACAAAGTAAAAATCTTGTGACCACACCTGTGCTGGGACTTGCCTATCCTGTATGCCTGAGGATAGAAGACTCCAGAGCACAGAGCCTGGCCTCTTCCACCATGAGTAATTGTTGTTTACATACAGCGTATTCTGCTTCAGGGCAAGGGAGGGAGTAGATGTCCCTTAGGGCAGTATTTTCTAGAAATCTGTGATTCAAGTTGGTGGAAACAGTCCAAGACCAAGGGCATAGTTTTCCTTTGTTGAATGTTTATGCAAAAAAAAAAACGGATTTCATCCTGCCGAGTCCTTCTCAGTGGCTGGGGGAAATGAACTTGTGGTTTCAGGGCCATTCCTAATGGGTATGTAACTGTAGTTGCTGCTGACTCCCCTGGGGAACTACATGAGTCTCAGGATCAAACTGGCTCTGAGAGAGACCTGAAGGCAAATATCCACCAGATGGGGGCTGAGAGAAAGTCTAAATTGTTCTATAACATGTTGACAAATAGTAATTCAGTGACTGGGACTACTGACATTGCAATTTCAGTCATTAAAAAAATAATGAATAGCAAAATGCCTCCATTGCACCAGAAAAGAACTGGGGATTTACCCTAAAAATATCTGTCCTTGTCTGGTCCTGGGAGACTGACCTGGGACTGGATCCAAATCCCATCCCTTTGCTTCACGTTTTTTTTTTCTTCAGTTAAAATACTCTATACATGCTACTTGTATTTGTACTCTTGGTATGTCTGCAATAGATTTTTGTTTGTTTGTTTTTCTGGTTTATTTGCATGGAAATTGTGTATTGGTTATTTTAATACAGGAAAAACAATAAAAATGTCTGTGTAATGGAAATGATACTGACACTTGTTTTATACCACATTATTCAATACAGCAAGGTCCATCTTTTTCTTACGTGAGTAACTTAGACTGTTTGATGTGTGTTTAAGGCACTGAGTGTAGATCTGCATGCTATTGTTGCACCTCAAAAATTTAAGAGAGATTTTGTTGAAATATGTTGTATGATATGATGAAAAGCAACAATAGCACCAAATGCTCTCACAAATCAACCCTAACTGTGTCAGGCTCCATGGTAAAGAATGAGGTCTGACACAGGCAGGGTCATCTCTCAAATATCACTCTCTCCTATACGTGTGTGTTCAAATTGCCGTAGTTTGAATGAAATTTCCCACGATCCTGAAAGAGCCACTCAGCCTGAAATTGAGCAATGTGATTTCTGAATGAAAATACCTAAATGCTTTCCATGCTTCAGGTTGAACTTTCTAGGACTGTTGTGAAATAATTCCTAAACTTCACCATGTTTGATTGATTTGTTTGGCTGCATGCTTTCCATTTGATATTGCTTACAATGACATTTTCATGTAACTGTAAAGAATTGTTCACATCTGCAAAAGTTAGCATGCTCCTAGCTTGCTGCTATGATGTATAACTGAGCAATTCCCACTGCAGTGTGTAACTGCAGGTGTGTTATGGCAGTTTCTCACAGGCCCTTGGGGGCCCTCCTATGTTGTGGTGTGACATCCAGCATATCAGTGCGTTAGGAAAACAGGCAGGTTTGCTGGCTTCTTTTTGTTTGTATGCCAGGCATATGGATTTTTTTTTGTATTACCCCTTTTTCCCCCTCATTCTGACTGCTGTTTCTCAAATTTTGACTACAACAAAGTTTTGCCCCTTAGGTAATTTATTACTTCATTTGACAAGCTCTCTGTAAAAATAAAAAAATAAAACTTAATTGATGGCCCAGGCAACTCTGTGTAGTTCCGCGGACTTGCTTTACGCCTTAGCTCTTAAAAGAACTATGCTTGGGAGGGTGCTCATTCTCCCATCTTGTGACCATGCAGACAAGCTTAGCCATTTGTTAACAAACTGTTCCATTATTTTCTTTTTTTTTTACTATATTTTTGAGGTAGTCTCATCATTCCCACGTAAGTTATAAGACATTCAGAAATGGCATTTAGAAGGTTACCAGTTTTGCACACTGATTGGGAAAGAGCTGTTGTTTTCCAAATTATTGCCTCTATATTCAACCTAAATGTTGATTTTTTTTCTCATTAGAATGATTTAAATGATATCATATTATCTATCAAGGACTTTTTCTGTATGTTATTTAGCTTGAGTTATTTAAAATGAGGTAATCTTACTGCAGAGTAGTACTCAAACAGGATGACAAGAAGCAAATGTGAAAGCGAGTAACTTCATAGTCCAGAGCTGAATGAAAAGTTAAAAAAAAAAAGTCTTCATAAGCAAAGTATTTTTTCAGCTTCACTGGTTTGTTTAGAAATAGGAGTATTAAATGCATGCTCGTTTCATTGCATGATTTGTTTCATTAGCAATTACCAAGCACAATTAACAACATAATACAAGTTTTGTGTGTTTGCATGAGAATTCATTATCCTAGTTTGAAATAAATCAGTGCATTTCCATATTTAACCTAAATAGCCTTGCATGAATCATTATTAATAGACTTGGTGAAATCTGCTTTGTAGCTTTGTGCCGCATTACATTAAAATGATTCTCGGCAAGTTATTCTAATTACATTGTCATTTGCTAGCAAAGGATCTCAATAAACTAACTTGAAGAAGATATGCTAGAGGTTCCTTTAAGAATATCCCTTTAAAAATGACATTGAACTGAAAAAAATATATATATATTTGACATTGAATGACCCTTTTTTTAAAGAAAGGCCTGTCATGATGCTAAACAGATTAATAGACTTTGATCTGTCAGAGGCAACAGGGCTGGAAATGGGTCATGTATACAGGACAGCAATCAACTGCACAAATATATAAACACAAAGATTAACAGAGAATGAAAACAAATCCACATGAAGTGGAGTATTCAGCAAAAATTTCGAGACTTAAATTATCTTTCTCAACATTTTTCTCCAGTGTACATGTGCTGTTTTTAAATAAGTAATTATGAAGTTCAGGGTTAACTGAGTCTGAATGAATTTTAGGGTGAGCTGGAAAAACAGCTTCTACAGGCAAACCCTATTCTTGAAGCTTTTGGAAATGCCAAAACCGTGAAGAATGACAACTCCTCCAGATTCGTAAGTAGGAGAAATCCAGTTGGGTCTACATTGTGGGGAGCTACAGCATCTTTTAAAACAGAATGGACAAACAGTGGCCTTCTTGTCATCAATGTTTCTGTCTAAAGAGCTTCTCCAAACTAATCCCTAAGAAACATTGTTTAGAATTCCTCTCTGAAATAGGAATTTGGCCTTATACAAGACTAAAAATCAAGCTCGGACTTGACAGCGCCATCGTACTTTCACAATTTAATGGTCTATGAGTGGGCCATGCAGAGTCAACTCCTGCTCCAGGATATATCCTCCTCCAGAAATCTGCAAATGAAACCTGTACTTTGTTTTCCTTTGCACCACTGTTGAGCATGCATCTTCTTGGAAGGTGTGACTGTTATGGAAAAAGAGCAGTTAATATGTTAAATGAAAGACTACAAGAGAAAACGAGAAAGCAGTCATGCAGATTGAAGTTGGACTAATAGTAGCTGGGGACTGTCACTCTTTGATGCCCCTTTTTGCTGGGAGTGTTGGCAGATGCTTCTTTTCCCTTCGGGCCTTCTGCTCCTACTGCTGCTGATTCCCTGCAGAGTCTGGGGATCCCTCAGCGGAGGGAGTCAGGCAGACCTAATCCTATTCCTTAATTGACCTTATGGAAATCAAAGTATAAAATAGACGCTGGCATAGACAGCTTCCATAGCCTGTTCCACTACGGAGAATTTCGTTCCCTCTAAGTACGTGGATGAAATGTGGGAGCAAATCAGTGAGCAGTGAGAATGTCTGAGAAGGTCACTTCATTTCAGTCTTTTCCATAGGTTGTCCTGGCAGGTGGGAATCGAGCATGTTATTCTTAAGAAGATAGTATATATGTACCACTAAGCAGGCTAAATGCTACTGCTGTAAAATCCAACATACCTGAAAGAACAGCCCAACCTATGTCTTCTTTTCCTTCACAGGGCAAATTCATCCGCATCAACTTTGATGTGACAGGCTACATTGTCGGAGCAAACATAGAGACTTGTATCCTTTTCCATGAGCTGCACTGGAAGCTAACTAGGGTTAGCAGAAGGAAGAAAGATAAACAAGCTCTATTGCATGTCTAAGAAAGGCAAATATCACCGAGGCTGGTATAAACAAAGATGGAGGGAAGTGGCTCCATTTATGCTGATACTAGCTTCTCAGTTTGTCTTACTCTCATGTTTACATTTTCAGGTCTGTTTTCTCAGCTATAGGAAAGTATGCTATTCCCCATATACAGCTTCAGAAAATGGAGGCAACATACCTGCATAAAGCAACATGAGGGGACTTAAGATTAGATTCCCAGTAACACAACGGGGCAAGAAGATTGATTTGTGGTTGAGGTTGTATGTGATCTTGAGAGCTATGCAGTCATTTTGTTTCACATCAGTGTGATCCTAATTGGGTCTCTCTGGTTCCCTGTCATCTGGGCTTCCAGCTGTATAAAAAGATTTGAAACTTTCCTGTTTCTCAGTAATGCTGTCACACTTCGAAAAAACACCGAATGTTTGGCATTATCACTACAGCATACCCAGGACCTTCTGGACCATTTCCCAGTTCTCAAGTTTAAGTTTAGCACTCTGGCAAAGGAAAGGTTATGTATGTTGTGCTGGGATAGATGGATTCTAAGAAAAAGCATTGAGAATAACCTGCTAGGGGAGAATTCCGTATGATACCTGGTAAAACAGCTTTACAGTCTATGTCTGGAGGACTGAAGGATCATCTTAATAAAAGTAATATACCTTTATCTTCCATCCCTCTAAGGACTTGATAATAATAAAGACAAAAGAGACAGAAAAAGCCAAAGAACCTTTTTATGCCCTACAGTTCCTCTCCCTTTGTCAAGCTGAGGGACATTTTACCCTGCATCTGCCTCAATCTTTACATATTTTGTTAAATCACCATGGTCATAAATTACTTTTCTGGGAACTCACACTACTGAAGTGAAACAAATATAATGCTGGTGCTGATGCCCCAGATAGCATCAAGCACTTGATATTTTCAGATAACTTGTCTTCTTTGGGTACTAAATACTGTTCTGCTGTTTCAAATGATGCACTCAGAGCAGTGTTCTATATGTCAATATCTTTGGTGATTTTATTTTTTCAGGACCATAGTAAGAACATTTCAGATAAATTCAACTTAGCCTGACTTTGCTTGCCAAGTACTGTTGCCTCCTTCCTTGGTTATGTTTATGAGATAGCGTGTTTTAATGAACAAATGGGTATGTAGCTAGACTGCTCAGTGCTGCATTGATCATCTTTGCATAGAGGAGCTGCTTGCTGCAAAAAATGAGGATAAAGAATATTGCAGTTATAAGGAAGGAACCTCTCTCTTAGGTGTAACAGCAAACAGTTTATCTTTCTGCTCTTATTTTGACAAGTGATCTTCAGAAAAAAAAGGGGGGTTAATTTTTCTGGTCTTAACTGAAGTTTTATCTATAGCAATATAGCATTTAAAGAATGAATCACTGATTGATGTCAAAATACTTATGCTATTGTCAACTTCATTTTTAATATTTTAGATAGTCATAAAAATGGACAATAAATAAAGTTTACTTTCATTGCTTTGATACCTACAACAATGGCTCCAAGAGCTTTTTTCTAGCAGCCCCACCTTACGGTGATTCATATTTGTACTTCATTCTAAAAGTGATATGAATGATACTATCAACACCATTTTTATATGTTTAACTTCAGAATGCATTTATGACAATTGTAGTGCTTACTATCACGATCATCAGCATTTACTATACAACAAGAGGTGGGAAATTGATCTACTCCTTGTGGTGAGAATTATACCAATATTAGTGCCACAGAATTAGACTCAAAATCTCGTTAGACAAGCTAATGGCAAATATTTCAGCAATGCTATTGATGGTTCTGAGGCTGATGACACAATTAAGGAAGGACTGGAATATGTTACTGATTTTTTTTAACATACTTGACAAACAGATTTGCTTGAAAAATCCCGTGCTATTCGTCAGGCTAAAGATGAGCGAACATTTCATATCTTTTACTATTTGATTGCTGGAGCTTCTGAACAAATGAGAAGTAAGTTACTTGATAACAATTCTTCCATCTCATTAAACAGCCTAAAAAAATGGCTTACTTAAGTAATCTATCTTAATTTCTTTAATTGAACGTCATTCAATATTTTTGGTAAACAAACAGCCATAGAAATAATTTTCTCAAGTGAACTGTAAAAAAGCTTCAGTTGGTGTATATCTGTTTGAGTCAGGTGGTTTGCAGTTTATAAGACGTTTCAACTTACAGGAAATGCAAACTCATTGAAAGCCAATCTTGAATGTTATCAAGATGAACAGGGAAGAGCTGTTCATTAATTTTTTACACAAAAGAAATTGGGGTTCCCAGTAAAATTATTGGCTAGCAGTTTTACAATCGATTAAGAGAACATCTTTCTCTCAGCGTATGATTTTAAAAAAGGGGATTCAATATAACATGTTGGAACATCATGGTTTAAATACAGCATCTTTCCCTCCACTACTGGTTGCCAAATTATGTATAAAGCAATGGATAATTTTGTATTTTCTCTGGTACTTATGCTCCTTACCTAAGAATCTGTTGCTGGCCACAGTACAGGCTGAAAAATCTTTTGGTTTGACCCCCTGTGATTGTTACCTGTTTCCATTCTTATTATTAGCTGGTATGAATCCCCAGGTCTAGAAGACAAAGTGAGGTGTAATTCTGACTAGGTTACACACAGAATTAAATGAAAAAATTATGGGAAGAATGGCTCTGATTTTTTGCATGGGGTGCAAAATTCCACTGAGGGACAGAGACATTCCCTCGTTACTAATGAAAATTTGAAACTTAAGGCAATCAAACTTGCTAAATGATGCGTTATTTTGAAAATATTTGTCCACCATAAAATCCTAAAATTTTCCTTTGGTGAAAACATAATTTTTTTTTTTTGTTGTTCTTTGGGGGAACCCATGAACGAACAGTATTAAGCTGACATACTTAACTCACACTTTTCTTCTTTGTCTTTTAGATGATCTGTTGCTGGAAGGCTTCAACAATTATACCTTTCTCTCTAATGGTCACGTGCCTATTCCTGCTCAACAAGATGATGAAATGTTCCAGGAGACCTTGGAAGCCATGACAATTATGGGCTTTACTGAGGAGGAACAGACAGGTGAGAACTGTTAGCAAGACTGCATTGAAGGTATACATCTGCAAGTGACACGATATACAGATGCAAATGCACAGCAGTTAATTTTGTGTAGAGTAACCTCCTTGCAAAATAGGCATGTGAAGTAAGGTTTGTGATCTTGCACGAAACACGAAGTGGAGGATTCTAAATCTACTTATGTTGTTCAACCTCTTTGCCTCTTATTTCCCCTGAGTAAAACTAGTACCAATCAACTGTTAACCTAACTACTGTTTCTAGGAAGTCTGCTGTGAATTAAAGCCCCTGGATTTTCCTCTTTCTCTCCTTTACAGGAAGTATTAGATGAATTAAACCATAGACGTCTCATGGAAAGGAAAACATTCTCAAGCATGGATCTGTTTCTTCCTCACATTAAGCTTTAGATTGGAACTCAGTTCTGTGTGATCAGGAGTTTGTAAACCTTTGTTTAAACAGGGTGATGCTTTGAGAAGTCTTGTGAGTGTGAGGAGATATTCACAAGGAGACCTTGCAAGGAGATCTAATTATGATCTCACTGCTTTTAGGTTGTTGTTAGAAAAGATCTCTTAAAAAATATCACAACAGTGCCCTACCTTTTCCCATTATTGCAGTAGGTACTGTTAGGAGCCAAAGAAACCAATACTGAAAACTCTTTGCATACTGCCTCCTTCAAACATTTAAACTGGCAGCACTTGCTGTGAGCAAAGTAAAAAAAATATTGAAGTTACCATCTACATTGGAAAATAAGAGTATACATCATCAAAGAGTAGTTATCTCTGTGATACACAGAGCAACTGGTGATGTGCAGGGCAGCTATATGTAGTAATTTAGCAGAGAATTAAAATAATTATCACAATATTTTGCTTTCCACTTGAATGAAGAATCACAAGTCTTTTTCTTATTCTTTTAAGTCTTATAAATTCAGCAGACCTACTTGTAGAAGGAACATGACATGCACTCTTGACTCATTTGAACTGAGCACAGTTGTCAGCATGCAGAACCACTAAAAGACATAGTGTTTTCAAAGGTAATTTGTGCTTACGAAAGGACAGATTTTAGGCATCTCACTAACAGAACTCTATACATACTCAGAACAGAATACTGAATTCAAGCCAGCTCTAACAATGCTAATGACTGTTTAATGGCATTTTTTCAGAACTTTTCAATGAGTTAAATGAAAAAGTTACAAAATATTACAATTTAATTTTGAAATATGTGGATCAGGCTCAAATAGCTCATATTCACTGTTTGGGAGAAAAGGGACATAAAAACAGACAGCATGAACAAACAACTAAACTACCTTGACAATGTGGGCTTACCAGAGACATCAAATAGTGTAGCATTTACCCCTCACAGTTACTAGGAGTGTGCAGGATTTTGTCTCATGCCCATCAGCCTGAATGACCCATGGTTGCAGTTGCCATGCCCCAAGTGACACCTGGTGGCAGAAACATCGTCACCCCATCACTTGAGCCTTGGACCAGCTGCCGTAGCAGGAGCTGATCTCCATAACCTCTCAGCCCTGCAAGAGTGACTAAGGGTACCGAGAAAAAAATGTCTTGCCTTTCAGGACAGCCGTGATAATCCCACTCCTGGTAAATTCAGATGATAGTACTGATGAAGACTGGTTCATTCTCCAGCCAGGGCATATGCAGTGGCATTGTCAGCAGCATTCTCCATGATATCAAAAGGAGTTGTATTACTGACTGAACCCCTTTCATTTCATGCTTTAAAATGTAAGCCCATTAGGGCAGTATTATTCTCCTGTGTAAATCTATCAAATGAATAAATTGATTAGATTAATATGATCTCACCTATAACATAGATTAATATGGTCTCATCTATAACATAGCAGTAGATTTTACTACCTGAGGTAAGGCAGCATCACAGTTATATACGTTTTAGTAAGCAAACATTAATCAATTAGTTTTCTGTATTCTGGCAGTAATTCTGCAAAAACTTGTATGCATTTAGTTTTAGTTGCATGAGTGAAAAGCCACATGTTCCTGCATAACTTGAGCTTCAGAAGTGCTACACATTTTTGAAGCTGTTGGTAATTCACAGATATGTTTGATTTTAAAGACAGAGATACAGATTCTCCAGTGATCAAGCGGGAAAGATGTTACGGGCCACTTTAAGTGGAAGATGAATTCCTGAGACCTGGGGATCTGCCTGGTGAACCAGCACAGCTTAACTTGGAGGTGCTGGTGTTCCCAGATTGGCCTGTTTACTCCACTGCATGAATTATCTGAGTGGCTCCTCAATCAGCACTCAAACTCTTGAAGTTTAGAGCAGTCTTTTAAAGCGAACCTAGATCTTTCCACAGAGGTATAGACTACCACAGGAAATACAATGAACTTTCATTATTGCAGAGAATAGAGTTTTCAAAATGCGTCATTCCATTCCTCATTTATTTTATCTGCTTATCTTACAGCTATATTGAGAGTTGTTTCGTCTGTCCTACAGCTGGGTAATATTGTCTTCAAGAAGGAGAGAAACACTGATCAAGCTTCTATGCCTGACAATACTGGTATGATTTGTCATTTTAAAAATTGAGTTAACATTAAAAAAATAAATAAAATAGCAGCTGAGTAAGCACTCTATCATTATTTTTAATTTAATTGTAATTGCCTATATGCTTCACAGGTCTTAAAAGATATATTATGCTTGCAATCCATTCAATTATCACTAACTTTTCTGGTAACCCTGAATCCATAAATTGATGAACAGTGAATTTCTTGCTTGCATCATGGATAATACTTTTACTCTTGTGTGTACAACAGAGGAGGTTTTAAGGAAGATAAATAGCTTTGTATTCTTGTTGGACTGCTTGTATTCACACTTACTGACCTACTAAGAGAAAATTCAATCTGAAATATAGTATCACTCTTTTATTCTAGCTGCGCAAAAAGTGTGTCACCTGATGGGAATTAATGTGACAGATTTCACAAGATCTATTCTAACCCCAAGGATCAAAGTAGGACGAGATGTTGTTCAGAAAGCTCAGACCAAAGAACAGGTATCTACTTGCAGTCTGCTCAGCAATCCTGAAGATATTTTTCCTGTCTTCTTTTCTTTCTTACTTCTTGTCTAAAGGGAAATGTCTGCTTCTTGTCTCCCTATTCATTATTCTTACTTAAATTAGCTGTTAATTGCATTTCTTCTTTCACTTACACTTTGCTCTTCTTTTTTCAGGCTGATTTTGCCATAGAGGCTTTGGCCAAGGCAAAATTCGAACGTCTTTTCCGTTGGATTCTAACACGTGTAAACAAAGCTCTTGATAAAACAAAAAGACAAGGTGCTTCTTTCTTGGGCATTCTTGATATTGCTGGATTTGAGATTTTTGAGGTATGTGTTGTGAGATACAAGTTGGTTCAACTCCTTATCATCACGCTGTGGTTTGAAATGCAAGATGACAAAAACCTAAATTCAGAGCCACAAAAACAATATGTTTCTTTCAAGCTGGCTAGCTGCCCATGGCCAAGACAATCCACAGGATTACTCCACCTGGAAAGGCTTGGGGCTGGCAGCATTATCCTGTTGGGTGGCTGTGGGACCCTCTGTTTAGAACCAAGGTCTGGTCTTCGTGGTTTATTAAACAGGTCCCAGTACTGAGACTTGTGAACTTACTGTAAATTTTTGAGACCTTAAATTAGAAAAATATGGATCCTTTATTTTAATTTCAGTAATCTTTAAAAAGAAATAGAAGGTAGAAAATTTCATCTTGTCATGTAAGTTCCCTCTTGCAGGTGTCTTTCTAACACTAGGAATTCAATTATTTTGTCTTCACAGATCAATTCCTTTGAGCAGCTGTGCATCAATTATACTAATGAAAAACTTCAGCAGCTTTTCAACCACACTATGTTTATATTGGAGCAAGAGGAATATCAGCGTGAGGGCATCGAATGGAATTTCATTGACTTTGGCCTTGACCTGCAACCTTGCATTGAGCTAATTGAAAGACCGGTAAGATATCTCTATAGATGGGACACTACGTAGGTTTCATCAGGATCTATTATGTATCAGTACAATATGACAGCCATTTAAGATATTTCAGATTCTTGATGCCTGGGAGGATTAGTTACAAAGTAAAAAGAAGGTGGTGTTCTTTCTTTGTCTCTGGCTGTGATGATACTGATTTGGTGTTGCTCACATTGCAGACCAACCCTCCAGGTGTCCTGGCTCTGCTGGATGAAGAGTGCTGGTTCCCCAAAGCTACTGACACGTCCTTTGTGGAAAAACTCATTCAAGAGCAAGGCAACCATGCCAAATTCCAGAAGTCCAAGCAACTCAAGGATAAAACCGAGTTCTGTATAATGCACTATGCAGGAAAGGTACTGGAGAGATTGAGCTATTTTGAATTATGGAACTTTGATACAGTGATGCTCAAACAGTAAAAAGAAGAAACAGTCCAGTTCCCCTGTTGATAAGGCAGAGCTTTAATAATATAATGTATGCATTAAGAGCTTTAATTACAAAACATGTGGAATAAGATTTGCAAAACATTTGTGTTTATGCTAAGATCACATGAAAACAAAAATAACCAGTACTGAGGTTTTTGAAAATCCAATTACTTGGGATTCCTTTCTAGCAAGCAGATTTTTAAAGGCAGGGCAGGTCCCCTGCCATAGATATGTCTGCAAAAAAAGCCCTTTAGATGCAAGTACATGCAAGAATAAATATTCAACTCAGCTCTCAACTATAAGCATGCTTTTCACATTTTATTATTTTGTGTCAGTCATTTTATTATTTTGTGTTCTTGGTCACTCCAGATTTCTGTATCAAAACAAGATTTTTGACCTGGCATTGTTTCCTGCAGGTTACCTACAATGCAACTGCCTGGCTAACAAAGAACATGGATCCACTAAATGACAACGTGACTTCTCTGCTAAACCAGTCTTCAGACAAATTTGTGGCAGACCTTTGGAAAGATGGTATGAATTGCAACTCAAATCAGTAATGTGGTTTAAAGGGAGAAAATTCTACCAGAACTATTTTGACAGCTATCCCTTACAAGCAGGAAACAAGTTTGAAACTAAGAATAGAACAGATTGAACTAAGAAGCAAGAATAGCCTTTTCTAAAGAAATACTTATGGAAAACATCATTAGATAGATTTAAGCACAACTAAAATAATTTCCTTACTTAATATTATTCAGCAACATACTAAAAAACATTCGTTATGCTGTTATCATGTTGCTGAATATATCATGCCAGACAGCTGATTTAATACAGGTTATTGCTGTTTATTATTAATGACTGTGAGCAGTCCTTACCTTACACAGTCCTCTCCACAAAGTCCCACAGCAGTTCTCTTCAGCAATGTATAATCTCAGATTCCACCAGAAGAATATCTGTATGCATACAAAACATTTCTTTTTTAAAAAATTTCTGTGGATCTGTAAGACATATATACTACACTATACATATGTAATATCTACAAATAAGTGTGCATGCAAACTCCAGGAAAGTGGTGGATAGTTTACTATCAAGCTAGGCTCACTGATGTTTTTTTTCTGGTTGGTAGGACACAAACCTACCAATGGGGATATTTTGCAGGACTGTCCTTTGTAGAGCAAACGTAAAACAAAACACAAAATCTGTGTATTCCATTTTTCCATTCTGTCACTAGTTTACAAAGCTCCTCATTTCAAGTTTGACAGAAGTGGACCATTTACCTAGAAGGATCTTCCAGTGCTTTTGTTAGCATGCTTCTATTGCATTAAAAATATTTTGGTCCTCTTTTGCAAGTTGCACTTTAGCAATGGCAGTGACAGTTGTAATGCATGGTGAGGACAGTTTATATAAGCAACCCCATTCACACTTTCTTTTATATTGCAGTGGACCGTATAGTTGGGCTGGACCAGATGGCCAAGATGACTGAAAGTTCACTGCCTAGTGCTTCAAAAACCAAGAAAGGCATGTTCCGTACTGTGGGCCAACTCTATAAGGAGCAGCTGACCAAACTGATGACCACCTTAAGGAATACCAATCCCAACTTTGTCCGCTGTATCATTCCAAATCATGAAAAAAGGGTAAATTTCAAATGCTCAGTTTTCAGAACCCTGGCACATTATGCATGCTGAGGTGCTCACTGTGTCAGCACATTGCAGAAATGAATGATATCTTCAAACGTAGACGTTTGAAGTAACATCTTTGTAAATTTCTACTGTACTAAGAATACTTCCTGTTCCCTTTTCAGGCTGGCAAACTTGATGCCCATTTAGTGCTGGAGCAGTTGCGCTGTAATGGTGTCTTGGAAGGTATTCGTATCTGCCGGCAGGGATTCCCCAACAGAATTGTCTTCCAGGAGTTCCGTCAGCGGTAGGAATCCCTTGTTCGGTCCTAACTCAGTGTTTAAAAGTGCTGTAATACACGTTTGTCTGTACAAAATAATCTGATGTTTTTCCACCTCCTTAACATCTGTGTCTTTTGGCAGATACGAAATTCTTGCTGCAAATGCTATTCCTAAAGGATTCATGGACGGGAAGCAGGCTTGCATACTGATGGTGAGGAAAGCATCTTTGATCCTATTGATAATCAGGCCTATACCTCTTATATAAAAGCTGCTGCGAATTAATAGAAATAAGAAGTAATTTTAAATACTCAGCACCGGAATTTACAAATATCCCTGTTTTCCTCCAGATCAAAGCACTGGAACTTGATCCAAACTTGTACAGAATTGGGCAGAGTAAGATCTTCTTCAGAACTGGCGTTCTGGCTCACCTGGAAGAAGAGAGAGACCTGAAGATCACAGATGTCATTATTGCCTTCCAGGCTCAGTGCCGAGGCTACCTGGCAAGAAAGTAAGAATATATACTAACAAAAAGAATATCTTTGGCAGTGGGGTATCTACCGTAGCCTTTTGTTCTCTGTATAAAAAATTGAAGATACTAAGATATTTTATTATTACCTATTAGTTGTATTACATTAGAATTCAACTTGTGTCCAACGCTGACCTAAAAGGACTCACTTCCTGCCCAGAAGAGGCTTACTAGTATAATTACAGGGGAGCAGTTATATTGTGAGGCTTCTTAAACCTTCTGTACAGTAAGCTCTCTGAAGCAATGACCCATTTTTTAAACACGTTTGTACTAACAGGACAAGGTACATCCTGAACCATGCCTGGAGTCACACACACTATTACAGTACAAATAGCAGCACCACTGGCATTTCTAAAACATAAAATAATTTCTTACACAGTATGGGAATGAAACACTGGAGTCATCTAGCACGATCTCAGTTAATGTACATCACTAAACTATTAGCAGCAATGCTCTTTTCCCTGCATACTACCACGGGTTTCAAATTGATGAGCAAACAAATTTAAACATAATAGGTTTCAATAATGATAATCAATGTCTGTTGAGTGCCCATGTACTCTGAATATATCCAGAATTATACCATTACTTTCTGTTTCATTCCTACCTACTGAATGCAAACAGCCAAAAAAAAGAAGACTAAATAAAACACTGGAAGTCTAAACAGAGGTGTTACCTTTTCTCAAGAAAGCACAGGCACTGTTTAAGTGACAAAAGAATTATCGCAGAATCCTCAAATCAGTAGACCCTCATGCTAGAGTTTCTTTATTTAATGTTTGTATCTTACAAACACTTTGCCTTCTCAGACTGAACCAATTTGCTTTCTGTTTTTAATCACAGAGCCTTTGCCAAGAGGCAGCAACAGCTGACTGCAATGAAGGTTATCCAAAGAAACTGTGCTGCTTATCTGAAGCTGAGGAACTGGCAATGGTGGAGACTGTTCACTAAAGTAAGTGACTACTATCTGTGAATCTCTCCCTCAGCTTTCCAAAAGAAATAGACTGCACAAGACACCAACTCGTGTCATGTGAGGCACTTTTCCTGCTCCAGTTCATCACAGCTGACTGCAAGAGCTTCATTAGCTTTTATATAATGCCATTAACATTAAAGTTAGTTTTAGCTTGGGATGAAAACAAACTAATTAAGCAGAGATTCATATAAGATTATGTATGTGTTCTTTTTTTAATTGCCAAAAAGGAAATATTTTCACATAGGTGGATAATGAGAAGAGAGCATAAAACAGAATCTCACGAATATGCAGTTATTCATCTAGGGATAGAGTAGCTTAGGAACTCCCTAATTGGGATATTAAACACCTTCTTGCTAGGCAGTCAAGCAAATTAAGTCTATTTTCCTACTGAAGAGGCTTTTTTCGTGTTGTTTTGTTTTGTTTTTCCAAACATGGCCTTCAGTTTGGATTCAGAAAATTGTTCCTACCTGCATTGATAGCAACAGTCACTAACACACACGGGTGTGCACGTGTGCCTTTCTGTGCAGCAGTTATAGTCCCTGGGCATTCTCAACACATGAAACCTAGCTTGGAATCCTTCAAGAAGTGACACTATTCAAGGTAGAGGTGCTCACAAGGCTCTGAGAATTAACACAAAGCCAGTTAATAACACTGCAGGGGCTTGCTGCTTTAAAGATGTTTACACTGAGTTTGGTTAGAAAGTATTTGCCCGCTACTTGCGGAACAACAGATAGTGCTGCCTTCAGTACCCGTCAGCCTGGCACCATTAAGTGCATTTAGTAACATAAGCACTGGTAGGAAACATTCTTTAAAAAACCTTATTATTTCCAGGTGAAACCGCTGCTACAAGTCACCCGCCAAGAGGAAGAAATGCAGGCCAAGGATGAAGAACTGCAAAGAACTAAGGAAAGACAACAGAAAGCAGAGGCTGAATTGAAGGAGCTAGAACAGAAACACACCCAGGTGATTTACAGCTCTGAATCTCTCTGAAATGCTAGCCACTCTCACCATTTCTAGAAGCTGTTACAGTAAAGGTCTCTTCTTCCTTTGGAGTCACAATTGTATTCATGGCAATCAGTGGTCCAGAAGAAAAGCTCAGTGCAGACAAACTCCCAGTTCCTTCAGTGGAGGCCTAGTGCCTGCACAAAAACTGTGTGGTGCAGCTGCCTACCTGTATACTAGGACTATCTAGTAAAAAGACACAGGGGCAATTTGCAATCTAAAATTTACCTGCCTATCCATTTTATCTGTTTAGCTTTGTGAAGAGAAGAACCTCCTTCAGGAACAGCTTCAGGCAGAAACTGAACTGTATGCTGAAGCTGAAGAGATGAGAGTCCGTTTAGCTGCTAAGAAACAAGAGCTGGAAGAGATTCTGCATGAGATGGAGGCCAGAATTGAGGAAGAGGAGGAGCGCAGCCAACAGTTGCAAGCAGAGAAGAAAAAGATGCAGCAACAAATGCTGGTAAGAAGGTGTAAGCAACAACTAGAGACAATAACATGTATCTCACAGAGAAGAACAGGACATAGGCCCTGAGGTTTGCTGATGAAAGAGCTTGCTGTGCAGCCCTCGATAGTATGTGCTTACTCTACTGAAGTAAGAACAATCAATATTTGTTCTTTCCTCCAGAATTCTTTATACATCTTCTTTCCATACCCCAATTCTAAATTTTCTCTAAAGAATTAACAAATCTTTTCTTCAAAATCACTAAGCATTACAGATAATCTATTTCTTAGTAAAACCAAAGTCTAGAACATACCCCACATAGACCGACAAGCATTACGCATTTCCTGTTATCTAAGTGGCATTTTGTTTCCAGAATTCATTATTTCTTTTTCCCTACAAAGGACCTGGAAGAACAACTTGAAGAAGAAGAAGCTGCAAGACAGAAACTGCAGCTTGAAAAAGTAACAGCAGATGGCAAGATAAAGAAAATGGAAGATGATATTCTCATAATGGAAGATCAGAATAACAAGCTAACAAAGGTAAGTGTTGTGGGTCCATTTCTTACTTTGTGCAAGATGAGAGAAAATCTCTTCAGCTAGAAGAACAAAAGGAATGCTTTAGGAAAACTACAGAGTTTCATGGGTGTAAATATTTACCAGATGATCAGTACAGCCTGTAGTCAACAAATTTCTGATGATTTTCCTGTGCTTATTTAAATAATTCAAAATTACATAAAAATACCAGTTTTGAGGTCCACTGTGGTGACAGTATCTTCAAGCAAAATCACCACAGCAGCCAAGCACAATCAGTAGAACACATTTTCTTGGCCTCAAGAGGAGTAAATAAGCCTCTTGCTTTTCAACCAATTTCAACCAAACTTCATGATTAGAACGAGAAGTAAACATGTATTCCAGTACTTCTGGAGAGGCGATACTCCTCTCAACTAGGCCCTATACTTACCAGCCACTAGAGTGAGTATAAGATTCTAATAACAGCAGATTAGAGAGGATGGAAACTTTAGGTACCGCTTTTCAGCCCCTCTATAATCGACAAATAGGAACATATCACTACAATCTCAGGAAAAACAGCATTGCAAGACAGTATCTTGGACATTTTTTATTTGGTGTAGGGATGCTTCATAATCACCAATGGAAGACACTTCTGTTAACAAAATTATTTGATTCTTCTTAAGGAAAGAAAACTTCTTGAGGAAAGAGTAAGCGATCTAACAACGAATCTTGCAGAAGAGGAAGAAAAAGCCAAAAATCTTACAAAGCTGAAAAACAAACATGAATCTATGATTTCAGAACTGGAAGGTAATATGAACAAAAGTGTTTTAAATCTGACGATTTTTGTCATGGCTCATATCAAACAAACAAACAGAATCTGAAGCAAACTAAAAATTGTGCGTGGTGTTTTCCAACTTTTGTATGCTGAAGCCATTTTGGGAATGAGAATCACCAAAACCCCAGGGAGCATAAACCATAGATACTTATTTTTTTATAAACAGAAGAGTAGAGGACAGGACGAAAAAAATAGCACTTCTGGAGAAAGAGAAATAAATTTAATTTTTTTTTGAATGACTGGAAATAAATGATGACAGCTAGGTATTGCATGGTGCTTCAGAAACACAGTGACTTGTAGTTAAATATATTGCCTCACTGATGGCCAAAAGAGTTGTCTGAATTTAAGATTAGGTTAAGGATTCCTTGTACTAACCAGTCCCATGAACAAAATCCTTACTTTTTCAGTGCGACTGAAGAAAGAAGAGAAGAGCAGACAAGAACTGGAGAAAACAAAGAGGAAGTTGGAAGGGGAGTCAAGTGATCTACATGAACAAATTGCAGAGCTCCAGGCACAAATTGCTGAGCTGAAGGCACAACTAGCCAGGAAAGAGGAAGAGCTGCAGGCTGCTCTAGCCAGGTATTCACTCTTGAATCTGCACACAGGTTGAAAATATCAGGCTGTAACACGTCCCTTCCCTCCCTAGACACCCAGATGCTGCAGCTCTGAATCTCATCTCAGTACATTCTGTCTGCATGCTTTCCCAACTTCCAAATTTTTTTCAACTAAAAAAAATTTGACACTTTGCTCATAAACAACCTAACCTTATGTCCAGATAGCAATGAGAACTCCTCTTCCCAAAGACCTTGGCAGTGCTGCCAAGTAAAGAATGAAAAGTAACAACATAGTTTATAGGCAAAAGGCAAAAATTTAAGTCTAACTTCGATCCATTCTAGTCTGTGGATTTTCTGTATAAATTTAAGAGGGAGAACACTCAACCAAAACTTCCACTGAATCAGTTGATTCAGCATCTCCAGTTATGTCCTGATAAAACATAGCTGTCAGACCCCATTTGCATCAGTTCCCACTCTTTCTCTTGTAGTTTCTTGCACAGTTTTCAGGTAGGTTCATATAAATATAAAGCAGGACTTTCAAAACTCACTGTCATGACTTACTGCTCACAATTACATTGTTAAATACCACTCTAGAACGCCAGAACACCAAATACACAGTATAAATATACGGTATCACATGCTATCTTAAATACAAGTAGGTATAACTTTATGTAGACAAACCATGCTTCCTCGTGAATTGATAATGGTAAAACTAAACATTTCCAGTTTGTTAAAATTGCACCCTAGAGATAAACCTTTAATCTCTGTATACCAATTTCCTGAAAGTGAAATGATATTTTTAATACAGAAAATGAAATATGTTCTTTTCAGGCTTGAGGATGAAACTAGTCAGAAGAACAATGCCCTCAAGAAGATCCGTGAATTGGAATCTCACATCTCTGATCTCCAGGAAGACTTGGAGTCTGAGAAAGCTGCAAGAAACAAAGCAGAAAAACAGAAGAGAGACCTAGGTGAAGAGCTGGAGGCTCTTAAGACAGAGCTTGAAGATACTTTGGATACCACAGCCACCCAGCAAGAACTCAGGTAGGGAGACTTTGTACGTGGGCCAAATAAAAGCTGTCACTAAGCTCAGTACAACACTGTCTGGTGTTCCATACGGCCCTGTGGTGGGTTAGCCCAGATGACGTAATTGTAAATGGCACATTTGGAAGACAGCAGTCAGTGGAAAAATTAGTTTCTCACAGTGATGGTGTCCAAGATCTAGACCATCTAATTCAGGTTATCTAGATTGTTTTTTTTTTTTTTTTCTGGAGCCAGGTATCTCATTTTCTGTCTTAGGCATTGAAATAATTCAGTCTTGTACTTAATTACATAAAAATCTAAACCTTTTCTTTTTCCCCTGATGTTTCATGCTTCAGGGACCACAGTTCTTTGGACCATAATTCTTTTAACTGATCTCAATGCCACTTCCTATGATCCTGTCTGTTATATCCTGTGATAGCCACCTCATGGCATTTCTGTAAATTCATTTTTGCATTATCTCTCAACATGAATTATAACTAGACTGACTTTCAGTTTGCTTTCACTCTGCCTTGCCATGACTTAGTACTGCAACTCCCATGGCTTTCATTGTGTTGGAGCCTTCCAGCTCCTAAAGATCCAAAAACCATACACAAGAATTGAATGCGAGTTTTGTTAGCTGCAGTACCTTCTACAACTGTGCAGGACTTTCAGTCATTTTTCCAGTGACTGAAACACTCTTATCTGCTGCTGCTCCATTTACGGGTGTTACCTTGCAGAGCAAAACGTGAACAGGAGGTCACAGTACTGAAGAGAGCTCTGGAGGAGGAGACTCGAACTCATGAAGCCCAAGTCCAGGAGATGAGGCAAAAACACACTCAAGCTGTAGAAGAGCTAACAGAGCAGCTGGAACAATTTAAAAGGGTAAGCAGAAGTTCATCTTATTGAAAACTATCCACTAAATATGACTTCATTTTATAGAAATTCTTTCTTCACTTCATGCTTTTAGGCTAAAGCAAACTTGGATAAGACCAAACAGACACTGGAGAAAGAAAATTCTGAGCTGGCTAATGAAGTCAGGAGCCTGAGTCAGGCCAAACAAGATGTGGAGCACAAAAAGAAGAAGCTGGAAGTACAACTGCAAGAGTTACAGTCCAAGTACACTGACGGAGAGCGTGTTCGGACAGAACTCAATGAAAGAGTTCATAAACTACAGGTAAGGGGGAGTCTGACCTTTCACTGTGACACCTTGGACTTGAGTAGACCAGTTAGGCCGAGTTCTTTTAGAGTACATCTGGAGGAATCCTGGCCCTATTGACTTCAGCTGGAATGCTCCTTGTCATCTGTAGGGCTCCTACCTCAGTCATCACGCTGTTGAACAATTAAAACACTGTTTCATGGAAGTGACAGCTCTTAGTCTCGTGGTCTCCCTGTACACATCTGTAATGCCACCACTGTTTCAGTGACAGCACTGCATGTTTTTAAAAGATTCTTTCTGTTCATTTGTTGTAGGGTGGTGGGGAACACCAGTAGGAATGTGGCTTCTGGAAATGGATTAAACAACTATTAACCTCATAAGATGTACTCAGAAAAATGACAGCGAAAGGAGAAGGCTTACTTATTTATGATTTAATTTCTAATAAGGAATTAACTAAAGATAACTTAAGATGACTCTCTGGTAGATTTGCAGTGCCTAGCAATACTGATCAAGCATGTTGTTACAACTTTTTTCAGAGAAGCAGTAAGCTTTTCTTGTTTATTTTAAGTTAATGGATAATGAAGAAAATATAAGCATCAGCTTCTCTCAAACTTGAGAAGAGAAAGTAAAATACAGGAAACTCCCCATTCATCTTAGCAAGTCACTGGAAAGTAAATGAAAAATGGGAGTTGTATTTTCAGCATCTGTGTCATTCACCTAAACAACAATATTTCCCACAACTGAATTCCTGAAAATACTGCCTGTTGTTGTAGTATATACGATATATTAGTATTGCCTTATGATTAGGAACAGGCTATGATATTTGGTGGTAATACGATACTAAGGTAAACTCTAGACAAAAACAGCATTACAACTTGGGGTCTTAATACACAGGTCACAAAGATGACGTTCAGACATTGCAGATTTTGTATGTAGGATTTAGTTCTATGGGACTTAAATCCCATATACTGTCCAGAAAAATTGTGGCAAAGTTTATGGCTGTCCTATGAATTCCAGTTGAGCTAGAAACACCTTTAGTGCTTGAGGTGACCTAAGAAGCATAAAAGCAGATTCAGAACCCATTCAAACGTTAAGTGTTCAATCTAGAGCAAACTGAAGTTAAAGGAATATGTTGAAGTTGTGCAAAATAACTGAGCGTTGTCACTTTGGTTTCTCATAGATTGAGGTTGAAAATGTTACCGGTTTGCTCAATGAAGCAGAAAGCAAGACAATCAAATTGACCAAAGATGTTGCAACCTTAGGATCTCAGCTACAAGACACACAGGTAAACCTATATCCAGTAACAGCTCACCTACAGTAATTATAAATATACTATAAATGACCTAAACTAATGACCAACTTGTTGGTTGATGCGGTAACTATAGGAGCTGCTTCAGGAAGAAACACGGCAGAAGCTAAATGTGTCTACCAAGCTTCGTCAGTTGGAAGATGAAAGGAACAGCTTGCAGGAGCAGTTGGATGAAGAAGTAGAAGCAAAACAAAATCTGGAGAGACATATTTCAACACTTACGATACAGGTATCAGTGCTATAGCTAAATCACTAGCTCCCTCACTGAGTTTTGTAATTCCACAGGTTTCAGGTTTGTAGAACTATCCTGATAAAGCATATGGACCTTCAGTGAAATAGTGCTGATAGCCCAGATGGCATCAGTGAGGCTCTACAATGGAGCCAGCACTCTTCCTCTAGGTATATATGCAACACAGGTCCCAGGAGAGTCTTGCACACTAGGCCTGTATGTGCATACTAGGCCTGTAGTCTGCCTCATTTTATAAAGGATGGGTAATGGGTAACTGTAACTAGCCTCACATGGGTCAAATTACAGATTTCTTGATCTTGGTTGTCTCTTAGTCACCTGTTCTGCCAAGCTTTTTTGTCACTTGCTATAAAGATTTGTTCTCTAAATTCAAATTTCAGCTCTCCGACTCTAAGAAGAAGCTACAGGAATTTTCCGCCACAGTAGAAACTATGGAAGAAGGTAAAAAGAAACTTCAGCGAGAAATTGAAAGTCTCACGCAACAGTTTGAGGAAAAGGCTGCTTCTTATGACAAACTGGAAAAAACCAAGAACAGACTCCAGCAGGAGCTGGATGACCTGGTGGTGGACTTAGATAACCAACGTCAGCTGGTCTCCAACCTCGAGAAGAAGCAGAAGAAGTTTGATCAGGTATGGATTTAAAATTCTCCCTTGCTATGTTATCACCTAACTTTTCTAGGACTCAGAGGGCATAGAGAAAGATCAAAAATCTTTTGACCCTGATCTGAAAGATCAGGGTCAAAAAATAAAGTAGGATTGAACTAAACATACCATATAGTGGTTAATTAGTATTTATATACATTAATCAAAATACAGGTTTCTCTCTGTCATTAACAACTGATAAGACAGTTGCAATAGAAAATACATCCTACTGATGAATTCCTTTTTATAGATGCTGGCTGAAGAGAAAAACATCTCTTCAAAATATGCAGATGAAAGGGACAGAGCAGAAGCTGAAGCAAGAGAAAAGGAAACAAAGGCTCTGTCATTGGCGCGGGCACTTGAAGAGGCTTTGGAAGCCAAAGAAGAACTGGAGAGAACAAACAAAATGTTGAAAGCTGAAATGGAAGATCTTGTTAGCTCCAAAGATGATGTCGGCAAGAATGTAAGTTTTGGGCTCAGAATGATATCCACGGTAACTTACAACAGCAGCTAACAAACAGATGGTTGTTTTCTGTGCAGGGAGTTCTCTGTAGCAAACAAATCCTTTCAATAAGATCAGGTATTTCATGCAGAATTCAAAGTTTATTCTATTTGCACCCAAACCTTCAAGAGACTCGTCAAAGTACCTGTAAGCTACTTTTATTCTTAATACAGCTTCAAGTTTGAAGATTCTTATTGATTTCTAAGACTGGAAAAGGGGATTCTAAATCATTTATTTATTAAGCAACTTTAAAGCTGTAAACTCTGCAATCTCATTTTATAATTATATTTGAGTTTGCCACTAGCCTAACATGTACTTGTACAGCTGCAGCAAATTTCCACTGATACATTGCCAATCATTTCTTTTACTACAGTATCACTTTTGTATGTATGTTTGTATATATATTTTGTACAGTATGACAATATCACTTTTAATACCGGCTAAACTCAGTGATGATACTTGACTGATTAAAAATGAAAGTTTGAGTTTCAGGGTCTCCCAGTTTAATTAAGACAAATTTTCAAGTGTACAGAAAATGCTGGTTTACTACTTACACTGCAACTTATTCATTGTCCGTAGCTGATGTTTTCAAATGGCCTATAATGCAAATAAGCTGTGTTTAAGTGGAATTATTTTTATTTCTTATAACAAATCTATTAATTTCTCATTGCTTGAAAGGTCCACGAATTGGAGAAGTCTAAACGGACCCTTGAACAGCAAGTAGAAGAGATGAAGACACAATTAGAAGAGCTAGAGGATGAGTTACAGGCTGCTGAAGATGCCAAACTCAGGTTGGAAGTTAACATGCAAGCCATGAAAAGCCAGTTTGAAAGAGATCTACAGGCCAGAGATGAGCAGAATGAGGAGAAGAGAAGACAACTCCTTAAACAGGTATCATTCTTTGTTATTGCATTTGTAAATATCTCAACAAAACAGTTGAAAGTCCCCAGCCTTGTGCCATTACTAAAGCACTTTACTGTAATAATAAGGAAACATTGTGTTTCCTCGTGCTTGGCAAATAAAAAATATATGTTGGCTATTGCACTAAAAAAGCACAAAATTGCATAACAGTATTACATTTTTCCTGTTTCAGTAGCAGGTGCACAGTTTCCAGCAGAAAACAGATGTAGCAATTCAACACTACAATCCATATAGTATAAAACATATGAATTATTTCTAGCACAGTAAGGAGAATTTTCCCTGTGTTCTCAGTGCAAGTGAAAAAAGACACCAACTAATATATCTATTTGCCTTCCCACGGTACGCTGAATGGATACAAAAGCACTGGAAATGAACACAGACAGGACAGAGCCTATTATGTAGATATATACTAGTAGATATATAGATACATAGACTGTAGATATATACTAGTATGCATAGTAGTGTTGTGACAGCAAGGACAAATACTGTAGTTGTCAGATTTCCACAAGTACAGAACCTACATTGCTGACTCCTTTGAAGAGCCTTCAATTTTTGAACAAAATGTAAATATTTTAACGGCTAGTGATACCACAATTAACAGTGCTATAGAGGACTGTATAGATTACCCAGAATTATACAGAGTGTTTAAAAGTTCTCGAGGACTTCTAATCTTATCTTCTTTAATGATCAGCTCCATGAACATGAAACGGAACTGGAAGATGAGCGGAAGCAACGTGCCCTGGCAGCTGCAGCCAAAAAGAAGTTGGAGATTGATGTCAAAGATCTAGAAAGCCAAGCTGATTCTGCTAACAAAGCACGGGAAGAAGCCATCAAACAACTTCGCAAACTACAAGTATGTACAACCCACAAATACAGTCTTTTTTTCTGCTGCTGTCTTTTGTACTGACACAGTATGATACGGTGTTAAGCTGAGGCAGGGGAAGTTTAGGCTGGACATCAGGAAGAGGTTCTTCACCGAGAGGGTGGTTGCACACTGGAACAGGCTCCCCAGTGTAGTCACTGCACCAGGCCTGTCTGAATTTAAGAAGCGATTGGACTGTGCACTTAGTCACATGGTCTAAACTTTTGGGTAGACCTGTGCAGTGCCAGGAGTTGGACTTTATGATCCTTATGGGTCCCTTCCAACTCGGGATATTCTATGAATATGAAAGTTTGGTGACATCTGTGAACATGATACTTGTTACAGGTGATAGGTTAGAGAGGGACTTTTAACTAACCTACCAGAACCAAGTATCTGTACTGTAATGTTCAATATGAATGATAAAAGAAAACTTTACAAGGCAAACCATGAAAACCTTAAATGTCATCATTGCAGAGAGCTTCCGACATTCTCCGCCCAACACCCATCTGCTATTAACTTACTCATTTGAAGAAAAATATAGATTCCAATGTAGAGAAAGGGCCACAGGATAAAGACTAACATAAGACTTCAATCGTGGTTCTGAGTCCGTCAAAATCACAAAAGAATCTTCAGAAATCATGCCATTTCTGAATTAGTATCTTCATATTTATACTGTACGTCTCCATATCTACTGTTCTGTAATATGCTGACAACTAAACAATGAAAGCGATGTATTTGCAAAGATTAAGATCACACACGTACTCAAATATTCAGGGGAAATGAGGACAATAGGCATTACAAAAGTCACAGTGTGCAAGCAGAAGCATCACTCTTCTTGGAATAGCATTTCAGACCCTTCCAACATGTGCTAGCTGATCTCTCCAGAAAATATCATTTAATCAGGCATTATGACTACGTAAATGTGTGTCTTCTATTCTGTCCAAATTTCTTTCTACTGAAATTGTAATAAAGCCAGACAAAAATAAATTTGTTGTTCTTTTCAAAAAGGCTCAGATGAAGGACTACCAACGAGAGCTGGATGATGCACGGGCTGCCAGAGAAGAAATATTTGCTACAGCCAGAGAAAATGAGAAGAAAGCAAAGAGCCTGGAAGCAGAACTCATCCAGCTTCAAGAGGTAAAGTAGAAAACTTCTAAAGCAATATAAAGCAGAGTACACAGGATGTTCAGTAGCAAAATAGAACCGCAGTGAAACAATATATGGGCTATAATAGCTAGAGATGGAAAGCTATAAGCAGAACTTGTTACAAGTTACATGTGTTCCATGCACTCCAATAAAGTTGTAAAATATGCATCTGAGCATAACCAGATTAAACTGAAAAAAACACCTTGGAAGAAAGCACAGTTCACCAGATCTAAAGGAAAATTATCTGTATGATCCAACACAAATTGTTTTCAATATCTATAAATTCCTGAATGAATTAATTATTCCTGTATATATTAAATGGAAATCTTTTAGTCTAAAATGAATAGAAAGCAGGCTGACAGTCTGAGGAAAGTGTATTTTGTCATACTTCGCTAGGATTTATGATATAAAAATTTATTCCATTAACTGGACAGCCCAGCATACACTAGTTTCAGAAAGTTCATGGTTGTCTAACTGAACATTTGCTCATTACTTTATTATGCTTCCTTTTCCTTTACTCCTAGGACCTGGCTGCTGCAGAGAGAGCTCGCAAACAAGCAGATCTGGAGAAAGAAGAGATGGCAGAGGAACTTGCAAGTGCTTCTTCTGGAAGGTAGGAATAGACTGGATGCCTCACAAAGCTATAAACATGCTGCTGAACATTGCCCGACTACCAGGTTGGCCTGTCCCAAAAGCCATCCAGGCTTGACAACACAACATGCATGTCTGACCAGTTTCATGATCTGTTTTTCTTTTCCTTGTGAATTATAGGCAGTTCCTAATAGTTTCAGGCATGTTCAACTCATCAGAGCCATAACAACACACTTCTTAAATTTAACTTACAGGACAAGCCTTCAGGATGAGAAACGGCGCCTAGAGGCAAGAATTGCCCAACTGGAGGAAGAGCTAGAAGAGGAGCACAGCAACATAGAGGCAATGGGTGATCGCATGAGGAAAGCAGTACAGCAGGTAGAGTTCATTTCAGCATGTGTGTTCCTGTTTGCATTCCAGCGAAAGCTATTTGTGGTTCTGAGTAAATATTTGGAGAACTGCCACCATGAATCACCACCTGTCATTTCCCTGAAAGTACGCAACATTTTTGACAGCATCCATTTTCACCCTTTCAGGCAGAACAGCTGAACAATGAGCTGGCAACAGAGCGTTCAACTGCACAGAAGAATGAAAATGCCAGGCAGCAACTGGAGAGGCAGAACAAAGAGCTAAAGAGTAAACTGCAAGAGATGGAGGGAGCTGTGAAGTCCAAATTCAAAAGCACAATTGCTGCTCTGGAGGCCAAAATTGCTTCTCTTGAAGAGCAGTTGGAACAGGAAGCCAGGTATGTGGAATTCCAGATGGTACAGCTATCCATTTATTGTTTCAGTTAATCAGTCAAATTAAACAAAAGCATATAGGATTTATATCATTGGGCTCTCAGTGCCATTAATATTTGGTAAAGTCTCTCACCCACTTAACATTTCTTAGAGACATGGCCATTAATTGGAGTTATTCCAGATTCTGAGTAAGAACCATTTCATTGCTGAGAAGTTCTACTGGTATCGAAGGCAAGGATCTGTTCCCCTGCCTTGCTGTATGCCCCTGCCAGATTCTCTGTTATATACTGTGCCATTTGTAGGACTATTTCTTGAGGAAATCAACTCATGCTTGAGCACATCTCCATATCCCTGGAACACCTTAGCATGTAGCGAAGACGCATATTTGATTTGAACAGAAGAACACAACCTTTAAGTTTTGCTTAGAATTCATCTATGAAATTCCGTAAGGCATTTAACACACTGTTCCTTGGTGCCACATTCCCGAGGCAGGTGAGAACTACAGAACTTCTACATCATCAAATGTTGCGTTGTCATTCGCAGAGAGAAGCAGACTGCAGCCAAGACGTTGCGCCAGAAGGACAAGAAGCTCAAGGATGCACTGCTGCAGGTGGAGGACGAGAGAAAGCAAGCAGAGCAGTACAAAGATCAGGTATCAGAAAGTGTCATAAGGGTCTTAGCCTGGGGCACAGGGATTTTCAGGTTTTACCCTAAGAAAAGAATATTCCACGTTCCACCTTGAAGAATATTCTGTGCTGGGGAAGCTATACAGCACTTTGCTAAATGACTTGACAATCTGATTGCTCTTTCATGCTGAGACAAGTGCCAAAGCACTAGTCCTTGCCCATCAACCAGCTGCAACAGTCTGACTACACGCAGTGATACATAGGACTCTGCACAACATCCCTTTTGGTACACAAATGGAGACCATGATCGAATTTTGTCCCACACTGAAAAGTTTAACTTCACATAAAACTCACCAACATGAAAACCAGAAATGCAGAGGTAGGACTGTGCAGTAAAAGAAACAAGTAGTTTGCAAATACAGTCTATTAGCAAAATTAACTCCCACAAAGTAAAGTTATTTTTACATTTTTAGATTTTAAGCTTTCACCTTTGATTCAGGTCAGGTCATGTTTCTGTAAAACTGAATTCAGGTCATTATTTCTGTAAAATATGGAATTAAAATGAGGAATCTAAAGCTATCAGATCTCTTTTGACTTAAAGAATTATTCTAAATTTTTCACGTAGGCTGAGAAGGGCAACCTACGACTCAAGCAACTGAAAAGGCAGCTGGAGGAGGCTGAGGAAGAGTCTCAGCGTATCAACGCAAACCGCAGGAAGCTGCAGAGAGAGCTGGATGAAGCTACTGAGAGTAATGAAGCCCTGGGCCGGGAGGTTGCAGCACTGAAGAGCAAGCTAAGGTAGAGTGCCTTTGTTTGGAATAGCTGTTCCTATACAGTTACAATCTTGAAATTTAGAACTAAATTAGAGAAGTAGAAAAAATATCTACTTGAGTAACAAACAGACAGTGATTATGCTGCAAAATTACTCCTTGTATTAGCTTGGCAGATGCAACGAAAGGCCAAAATCAGAAGGTGAAACGCATTTTGTAGACTGCAGCAGTCTCAGGATTTCAGCTGTGAGATGAACAACTGTGATAACATGGCACAGACTTACCTCTTTTTCTAATTTAAACTCCTGTTGGCTTAAATAGGAATAGAATTAGGCTTGGTTGCTTTTGAAGACATCCTTATTGCTGTATATATTTATTCCTACAGTTACAAGTACAGTTAGAAATGCTCGTGCTTTTCACTCTCATACCTGCACAACTCACACACAATGACTGTAATCAGTCTTGCACAACTCCATGGGCAGCAAAAGGCAAAGCACATTATGTGACTCTTATCCAAAAGTCTCTGGACTTCACCTTTCCTTATTCATTGTCATCAGACCAAGGAAAGATCAAAATGTCCCTCTGTATTTTCTTATTAAAACTAACTGGGAAAAAGATAAAGCTGTGATCAGCCCGCTACATACCTGAGTTTTCCTGCACTTGTTGGGTCTGAAAGCTCCAAGTCACTGAAATACAGGATGACTTAAATTATAGGAAGTTGCTGAATCTGCATCATCATGCTGTGAAATTTTGTTTTCTACCTAAAACCAAAGGTATTTCAGATGAAACTAAAGCACCTGCCTAGATGTGTTCTTGAAGCTGTTGTTCAGGTTTGCCAGTAACACGCATGAACCTTCAGATGTGAATACTTAGTTCAAAGTGAAGAATTAGGGATGTGGTGGCCTTTTCCATTAGCACCATCTTGGGTGGTGCATGCTCCTGGCTGCTTAACAAAGGAGTGGCTGCATCCAGTCCCTTTTACACAGAAAATCATATTTACATAGAATAGCACAGTTGATCTTTGTTTGATCCGAATGTAATGTCATTGGCTGTAATGTACTTTGTTTAATTATTTAAAAGTAATCTACCTACCTCTGATCATGACCATGTGCTTAGTATAACTGCCCGGGACTCTTTATCTCTGTTTCAGAGGGACACAGGAACCTTCGCATGACTAAGCAGGTACCATGCCTTCAACTTTGCAGCTAGCTTGTGTTGCACAAATTTCCATTTTCTTTGGCCCAAGTAAAAATTATGTGAGGTTTCTGCAAACTGTGAAGGCTTGGATATCTTGGCATTAATAATTTTTTTTCAAAAGAGACAAATATTACAATAAGCTAGCTACCATCAGCTGTTCATCAGTGATACATCTTTCTTACAAGTAGGTTATGTACTGTTGTAGACTTACCAATGTTGCATTCTCACCTCTTACAAACTCTACCAACAGAGTACTTAATAAAGTACTCTGACATTTTCTGCATGAAAATTGTCTTTTTTGCACCTATTTACAGCCCCAAAAAAAGAAAATCTGCAAATCAAATACACCGTTAATTAGTAAAAATGATTAAAAGCACTAATGAATATGAACCATCACAGCATGTTAAGTGTTTCACAGTATTTCTTATGCATATTGTAATGTTGATTCTAAGGTAAGACCCTATCTAATTCACACGAGATTTGCAAAGGTCTTATTTGCATGTGATTTATTACACGTTGGTGGCATCCAATCACAGAGAGAAGACGAAATTGTGCCATTCGTTATGTAGCATTCTGTGCCTGTGTTGCTTACAAATAGCTATTACTAAGGCTTTTAGAGCTGTTTTGCAGCCATTACTTGCTTGTCTACTGTATGTTGCTTGTCTACTATTACTGAAATGTAAAGCACAGACATCAAAATTCATATGAACACTGTAACATAGCACAGCATTATGTTATACTTTATCACGTTCTCTAGAGATAGGAGTAACACCCGCTGTTGCAAAAATTGAAGAGCTACTGCCTTGTAATATTTGTATATCTCTTATTTTATACATGCTGGATTTCGCTGTGAATACACAAATATTTAAAGAAGATGTCTTGTCCTTGCATGTGCCTTTTAGTCAGGCTGATCTTCCCAATCAGGCTGTTATTCAAGCACCACTCCATTAGCACTTTTCAAAGGTAGATGAAATAGATGCTAAGCAAAACACTAATGCTTAGGGCTTGCCTCAGCTGTACACATTACTCTAAAGGCATTGATGCAAATGACCACAAGAACATTATCAAAGCCATGAACCTGTTTTAGATTAACAGATTTAAACAAAAAGTATCTATAAACAAGTCCAATACCAGTTTGAAGGGTGTTCACTTTTCTGTAGCCAAAATTTACTACAAGAAGTGGGTAGACTTCCTGTTACTCTCTACCAGTCCCATGTTCTTTTATAGCACTTCAGTGAACTATCACAGCATAGAAATGTCATTTGACAAATGATTCATAATTAAGTTCAGATAGCAAGAGTCCAAGAAGGGTAGAGAGCTCTTCCTCGTGAAGACTGAGACCTTCATTGACAAGAACTAACACATTTACTGACCGAACTAAAATGTAGTGACAAATACTTGGCATCATAAAGTATTCTGCTGTTTTACTCTGTCAGCCATGACAGAGTAGAAATTAATTACCCTTGTGTTCAATACATGCCATTGGCACCAGAACTAGATCTAAGAGCAGAACTTAAATGAAGCGTTATTTTCAGCTAGTTGCTTGTTCACATCACAATTAGTCTACCTTAAATGGTAGAATAGACTAAACACATACACACCAAAAAAAAAAAAAAAAAAAGCAACAGACTCCATGTCTCAAGGAGTTCCACCTTGGAAATACAGGTTTGTACCTCTGAAATAACTTAGTCCAGACAATGCTCTTACCTACTTCCCTAGGGTGAAACAGTGAATTTTGGGCTTGAATAGCTGCTTCAGAAAGGACGACAGTGGCTTAGTCTTTTGCAAGGACAAGACAAGCCTTTAAATATTTCTGCATGATTGCTGTACCCAAAAGCGCAGAGTTGGATGTATTTTAACTCCAAATTAGTAATTTTGGCCAAACATTCAGTGATCATGAAAATATTTTTCGCTTATGTCTGTGGTCTCAAGCCTTTACAAAGGTTTGCTTAATGAGGAGCAAGTGAGAGGCCATGTTACAAAACTCCACTGTTTTGTAACACAATAGCAATGGAGGCCAAGAAGAGACAAACTTATCTTCTGGCTCACTTGCTCACACCTCCCAGAAAATTAACCTTGAGGACCAAAGTGTTCCTAGCTTGGGCTGTGTCTACGAAATATATGGGGAGGGGAGGGAAGGGAAAGGAAGAGGGGGTAGGAGGAGAAAAAGCATTTTCTTCAAGCTCTTCTGTAAGACACTCTGCTGAGTGTCAGCATGTGAGTTAAGACAGTTTGAAAACACACTGATGGCTTCCTCTCCCCATTGTGGAAAAGGTTGGAGTTACTCCCAGCCTAGGATGCCACACATGTCACAGCACCTGTGGTGCTCTAAGCAACACAGCCTTTGCAGAGAGGGACTGTGGGCTCAAAAATGCCTCGTCATCCACAGCACTCCAGTCCCTGGCTTTCAGCACCTGTTGAGTTTATTCAGACTGCAGGTCAGAAATTCGGTATGAACTTTCTGTGTCTCCTTGATCTTCTAAAAGCATTAACAATGCTCCCATGCTGATGCGGGGACAAGCAACCTACTTTCCAATCCCTCCTAAGCACAATCAGTTGCAGTCCCTACAAGGGAAAACAGTAAAATGAAAGGAAGAGTAGGAGATCTGTGGCAGATGAGACAATTTAGAGTGGAGCTTTAAGCACAAGAACAGGAATCTCACCACAGTTCAAAGGAACTGGGAGTCTCAACCTGTCCATAAACTAGCCTTAGATGGTACAGAACAGAAAGCTTTATTAGGTGCCCACAGCTCTTGGCTGTTTTGCATTTAAAAACTCAGGCCCACAGGTACTGTTACAAAACTCCACACTTATTTGTGAGAATTGCAGATGACCTAACATCTAATTTTATTTTTTATTTTCTTACTACAGGAGGGGAAATGAGCCAACATCTTTTGCCCCACCCCGCAGATCTGGAGGCAGAAGAGTAATTGAGAATGCAACAGATGGAGGTGAAGAAGAAATTGATGGAAGAGATGGAGATTTCAATGGAAAAGCCAGTGAATAAACACGCTTAAAAATTGCACTGCAGTAAGGGGAAGGAGGATGATATTTAGCACTGTTTAAGTCTACTCTTAGTGTCAAGGTCACACACACCCACTCCTCTGATGACGATAAAAAGCACAACTGCCTTGTCTCTAATGTATAGATTGATGTTAAAAGTACTCCAAAACTTTTACCATGAAGTGTGTTTGAAAAGTTTTGTTTTAAATTCAGAGTATTTCACCAAGAATCTTCCAGAAAGAAAGTTCCAATAGCTCAGACAATTTAAGTCCCAGTGAACTGAAGTTTACAAAGGATTTCTAAGACTGTTGCAGGGGAAAAAAAGGCATTGGTCAGTTAATCTTTTCTTAAACTTTCATTTTGTCTTAAGTATTCAATATAACTTTTTTTTCCTGGTTACTACACCCCTGACGCACCATTCACAAGGTGAAAGTGCCTTTTTAATCACTTACTGAAAAATAAAATATCATTTGTTCAAATTAAGTCAACTGTTACAGTTTTATATGCACCGTGGATGTGCTTACACACTAATAAAAGTCTATAAAAAACACTCCAATATTCTTGTGTGCTGGTGTCACTTGGGTGCAACACAACATGCTGGAAGGAAATGGGAGACACAATAGAACATCTTTACAACTCATATACCTTTTAGGAAAGGTCAGCTATAGTCACCAGAATGAAAAACTGATAATCTAAGTAATTACTTTCGAAGGAATAAAAGAATATGTACAGTCAGCTGAATGAAAAATGACATGAAGCACTTGGGAAAGGTTTGGCTACCATATGGAGACACGGTGCTAAGAAACCCTAGGATGGATCTAAGGACAGACAGGACCTTCAAGAGACTTGCACCCTTCTGGCACAGCAGCTAGAAAGCAGACGGCCCTAAATACTTATGTTTAGGCAGCTGCACCGACACTTAAAGTCTGTATGCATGGGGACAGTTCCAGCCAAAACCTCTAAAGCAGGCTGGAAACAATTAGACACAGCAGCCCCCACTGAATGCAGTGATCCAAGCCAAGCTACTCTGTATAAAGGGATCAGCACGCAGTTACTTTTATTTTTGAAGCACTCCAACAGGACTGCAGCCCACTTCTGGGAACTACCAGGACCTACCACAGATCCATGCAGCTCTAATACTTCCAGATAGCAGCTGGCTTTGTGGTCATAGTGGGACAGTAGAGAACCATGAACAGCAAAGCTAGGTGTAGAATTGCTCTGAACTGAGAACAGAGAGCTTCCTCCATGTCTTAGGTTGTACTGCAGGTGAACCTTAAGCAGTATGACTACAGGGAGAGAAGATTATCTAAAAGTATCTATCTTAACTACTAATGTGATCACCTTCCAAAACTGAATTTTGTACCAGAAGGCACAGAGACCATGAACTCAGGAACTTCAGACCAGGCACCATTTAGCCAGCAGAAGTAGATCCCATAGAGTTCTCCTTGCTCATAAAAGAGTAAAGTCACTATTTAGAGTGACTAAAATGACAAACTGGTGATGGGCAGTTAGTAGCTGTCAGCTGAGAGCTTTTCATTGCATGGTCAGGCAAGCAGCCCAGCTCTGTAAGTATGTCCAATACCCAGCTCTTACACTGGTGAGCCTACACATGTGCAAACAAGGAGACCAAGGAAGTCAGAATTCAAACAGAACAGCCTTAAGCACCCATACTCAGATCAGAGCTGGGTAATTGAACATTGTGACCTTCTAAAAGGATTTCTTCTGAAAAATTCACATGAATAACAGTAAGTGTTGGCCCAATGGTTAGAGTACTGCCGTAGCACTTCAGAAACTTGGGCTCTAGTCCCTATTCCACAAAGTTTGTGACAAAATATGAAGCCTAAGAGCGTTTATTTAGTAACACTACAGAGAGAATCCAGCTGCAACTGTAGCCAAATACACTGGTTTTAACTGGATACACTATGCTTTGGATTTGTAATGAAAACAGTATTGACAAAACACTTATGTTTTAGCTGTTAATGAATGGTGCTTACAGCCAGTCAAGGCCTCTTGTTTTCCATGTTGCCCTGTCATCAAGCTGGCTTAGGGTGGACAAAAGGCTGGGGGGAGAAGACACAGCCAGGGCGCACCTCAACTGACCAAATGGATATTCTATAACATACTTCACATCACAGCCAGCAATAAAAGCTGGGGGGAAAGAAGAGCAATGTGGCATGGGGAGCAGGGGCATGCGTTCAGAGTTGTGTGTCTTCCCAAGTAATTGTCAAGCATGATGAAGATTTGCTTTCCTGGAAATGGCTGAACATATGCCTGCCACGGGGAAGCACTGAATGAATTCCTTATTTTACTTTGCTTGCACACACAGCTTTTCCTTTACCTATTAAACTGTCTTTATTTCAACCCATGAAACCACCTATCCAATTTTCTTCCCCCGACCCCCGCTGGGCAGGGGAAGGAAGCATGTGACTATGTGGTGCTTAGCTAGCTGCCAGGGTTAACCCCCAATACCAAACTAGTTTCACTCCCAGCAGATGCACCATTACAGAGGTGACCGTTCTGCACTAAATTATTCTGACAATTCCCAACAGCATAGCCCCCCCATCTGATTACAGTTGTAGTCGCATAAAAAATGTACCCCCCTGTCTGATTACAGTTGTAGTCACATAAAAAAATGTATCTGTATAACATACTACCTTAAAATATCTGTAGTCACTAACTTCAAATTCGTGGCCCTAGCACAACCCTGACTTTGTCTCTACCTTACTTCAGTGCTGACTTTCAACTTGAATGCAAGCCAACCTGCTCACCAAGCAGGCCAATTCTGGCAAGATCATACAGAAAATGCAACTTGTCTTGAGTGATCCCTCCAGGCTACATAGTCCAGTGTGCCAGAGTCCATGTGACAGCAGAACTAACAAAGTAGCCCACATGCTTCAGCTCTTCATGGGTAAGGAAAGTGTAAACTCCCTGTATGAGAGGACAAAAATCATGTTAAAATGGATTAAAACCAGAGTTCAAAGTTTTTAGAGCACAATGCCAACTCTAGGCATTGCGTAAATCCCAAAGGCATCGTTAATTATGGCAACATTTATATTCCTTAGGGTAGGAAACCATGAGAACAAGGAAAACGTAGGAAAAATCTTTGCATATGATTCAGCAAACAACGTCTCTTCAGGCTCCATTGGTAAGAAACAGCTGAGAAGATGGTAGCCAGCATTCCTGCAAGAGCTACAATGACAACTCACAAAAAAATCAAAATGAATACCTAACATTCAAAATAAGCTTTATTCTGCTTCCCAGTTAAGCCAACTTTGTAGATGGCTTGAATAATTTGAATGATCTGTAGTTATTTCCTAATCCAGAGAAACAGATGTATCAGTTGTTTTCACATCATTAAAAGAAACAACACAATTTATGCATTTTGTCATGTAAGCTCCCCCCAATAATACAGAAGTATTTAGCCATAATTATTTTGCAATTACAAGCTTCTGTAATGTATATTAATACTGTGAATGTACATTAATACTGTGAATGAACCTGTTGCATTTTAAAAAATGCAGTGTTATTCTATAGGGAAATAAGTCAAATTTCAAGAATAATTCAGTATTCTGACATACTTGGATGTTTCGAGTTAAAAACATTGCTAAATTAGTAATAGCTGAAGGCATATATTCTCATCAAAAAACAAAAATAAAATAAATTCACAAAAACCCAAGGCACATTAATAAAGGCAGGTTTGCAAAGTAGTAAACCCCAGCTAGTAAGATGTTAGAACGAAGAACTTAATCAGGTCTCTTGCTTCCTACAACAGCTAGGTTTTATGAGCCCCATATGGTAAAACAATATCTATAGGCTAAAAGTCCCCTACCTTACGGATAGTTCTGGGATCTCCCAATTATTCTAAGCATTAGGCATTCCTCACCTTTAACCACTACCTGTTCTTAGTGGCAAATAACTGCTTACAAAACCTTACCATTCTAGAGGCAGGGTTTTGTGTAGCATGATTCTGACCAGCAAACATCCCATGAACAACTGAGCAGCTTCCCCACAGAAATACACCTGTCTCTACCTAAAACCACTCCCCTAACTCAGTTGACTGCAGCACACAGCACCCATGATAAAAACTTGACAGTCAGAATTCAATACCAAAAGCCAAAGCCTGAGGAGCTGCATAGGGAATATTGCCTGTTGGAGACAAAAGGACAATAGCTTTGACTGACTGTGTTAAAGAAACAACTTTCAAGGAGTTACTTACAGCAGCTGATATAGGAAGCAATTTAAAGTCCTGTGCTGCTAGGCAGCATTGCTTCATCACACTGCCCACAGAACTCAGCAAAGAAGCCAGATGGGTAAGGCCACGAGAGGCCCTTGCCAATTGCAGCTTCTTATTCAGTCCTCACCTACCCTTATGCTGCTAACTGATTGCTCACTGATATCTCTTTAAAACTAAAGTTTCATATATTTTTTTCCCTTTTCCAAAACCACGCAGCCTTTTCATAGCAGCATCTTGACAACACTTTGTGAAGGATGGCTTATTGGTCCTGGAATATTTGAAGGCCGTGTCCCAAACTCCAGACGTTTCACTAACCTGCAAATACAAAACACAAGTTCGTACATTTCTTGCTCAGTTTTACTAATTTTATCAGAATAACTGGTTGCTACAAGAGTACACCACTCAGCCTGAAAAGCCAGCAGATTAAAAACCACTTTGCACACTTAGTGAGCCCGTTACTTAACCAGGCTGAGTTTCCACTGTAAAACAAGGTTCTATTTCCCTCTGAGTAGTGAGAAGCTATCTTTTACAGGTGTTGGAATTTCAGTTCTAGCATTACAGCAGTAGAGGTATAGTCAGCACTTATGTAATCATGCAAACATATGGCCCTTGAGGCTTTCTCGTAGGAGCTTTAATGAGGTTTCTCTAGCAATAGCAAGTACAATATGGAACACTCCTTCCACCTGACAACTTTGGACACTGGGTAGCAGGACGAACCAGTACTCCCAGAGCAAGGGTCCAGTTGAATAGCTGCATCTGGAACTGTATTATAACCACTTGGTTTACAGGGAATCTAAAGAATATTAAGTGCAAGACTGGCAGGGCCTAAGCAGGCAACCTGCATGAAGAAAAATCAGCAAGGATACTGCATTTAAAACAAAAAGGCAACCAGTTCAAGCACCTGGAAAAATTTACAAGTTGCCTCAGGTAACTACTTTTGTCAGCTGCTCCCTGGAAACACATCTTAGCAAGCATAAAGCATTCTGATTGGGGTGATTCATTATTTGTTCCCCATCCCCCCCCCGCCGTTCTTCCATAAATGAGAATCTCAACTTTGACAAGGGAAGTCCCCACATGCCACAACATTCCTGAGGCATCACCATACAAGAACATAAAACAAACGAAATTGAGACAATAAGCAGGAGCTCCCTCTGTTGTACTTTCCTCACAGTTAAACACTGGATTTATAATAAGTCTATTAAATTTGCTTGGAATTTGTTTTTCAAAACTTGATCACAGCTAGTTTTCAGATTTCAACAGCTATTGATTACAAATTTTAAACTGATCTGAAACGTTCAATCAATCTTAAATAAACAAGTTTCCTACCTTTTGAAAACAAAACTGGCTCCACCAAACCAAAGGTTCAATAAGAAATAGAACAGTACCTGTCACAGAGTTCTCACTAAGACACAACATTGGAGAGCAGCACTAACCCTGTATCGCACAGAGGCTGGTGAGGACTCAGGCGCGTTTCAAGGACATCTCTGTTCATGTACATGGACACTGTGGTTCTGTTTGGAGACTGGTCATACACAAAGTTTCGGCAAGAGGCAAGTTTGGACTCCAAAGCCTGATGCAAACACAGGTAATGTGTCAGATATCTTTCAGAACATTGTGTTGTTTTTTTTTTTGTTTGTTTAAGTTTGCTTTAAAAATGAGTTGTCTAGTAGAAAAAAAAGATGAATTTTTACCCCAAAACCATGAGTTCTGAATTTTTGAGGTAAAGCCAGTCATCTCAAACATCCCAGGAAAACTGAATCTGTTTCTGTATGGGAGGTTTAGGACTATAAACGATTATAAAAGAACCCCTGCTGGGTTATTTTTCAACTCTATCATTTCTGCAGCTCAGCCCATCAAAAGGCATATAAATGCTTGCGCTAACACAGCACTAGGGCACAAGAGAAAAGACAAAAGGAAGTCATGGCATAACTTTCCCAGCATCAGCACTACCTGACATGTCGAACTACAGCTCAACATAGCATTAGGCCCTGCTCAAAACACTACTCGAGCCTTAATGAAAACTTTACTGGAAGCCCTCTGGACAGCAGGCACCAGCCTGCTTTCTTCTCTGCCCTTCATGGGAGTAGATGATCTCTTCATTTACTCATGTCAGCCTGTTCTTTCTGAACATATTCTTTCAGAAATTTGGAGAGGAAGAAAGGTCAGGACTCCACATGGGGGCAAGATCTCAGGAAAAACAGAGATGGGCCCTATCTTTGTATGGGGTTACTTAGAAATATACAGAGTCCAGACCAACTTCAAGGCCTTGCTTAGCTAACCCGGCAGCTGAAATAGTCTTTCCAGTCTCTTCTGGGCACTGCAGATACTTACTGCTGGCTGCAGTTTCCAACAACTCTGTCCTTCCAAGGACATTTGCTAACAAGTAATCACTCACCCCTACTTTCCGTAGCAAGTCTCCCACGATGTTAAGTGCAGATATTCTGGCAGCAGGTGTGAGAGGGGTTGCACTGTAACTGTCCTCAAAACCTGCAGAGCAGGATGAAGAATGATACATTACCCAGTATTAAAAAAAAAAGTTTTGACATAGTCATACAGAGCAAATGAAACATCAATATCTTCCTTTTACTTTTTTGTATCTGACCTCCAGATCCTTCGTGTGCATTAGAAATACAACGCACTGCCTCCCTGAGACAGCTCCAGTTACACAGGCCTAAGCTGAAGTCTCCACATACATCATGGCTTAGATTTCTAGAGACCTGTTGTACATCTTTATTGCTGCCATAGGACCAGGGGGATGCGTTCTCAGAGAGAACCATAATCTCATTTCACTAAAAACTTTTGAATCCTTTTTTATACAAGTGCAATTTCTCTCACACAAAACAGTTTCAGGTTAAGAGTACCAAAAGCTACAAACTTGATTAACACTCAGAGCTGTAATATCAAGACACCAGCACATGACCCTGCAACTCCTTGCATTTATGCACAAACACAATTACATCAATTTCTCACTTCTTAAGTAAACAGAATATGGAAGCTAATGTTGGAGGATTAGCATATTAATATAATCAGCACTCATAAAAAATAAGTAACTGATTCCATTGATCATTTAGTACAGCCAGCTAGGATGACTTGCCAGTGTGCTACTGTTCCAGAGTAGGAAGAAAACCTGTCTCAAAGAAAACCTACGCTCATAGAGAAGCCAGTTCAAGTAACAGGAGCGTAGCATTAAAGATCATGATGAAGTTTTTAAAATCCTTCTCCTAAATTAGCCCAGTGTCTCTGGAACAGTTGTGAACAAATAGCAGTCTCAACAGCTCGTCTTGTCCCTTATGGTTATCACTGGGCAATTCACATCAAATGGAGATGAATAACCTACGAATATACCCCTAGAATTGGGGTCAGTGAATGCTGAGATCACAGTAACTAGATTTAGGTGGATTTCACTGGAACACTCAACTGTAATTCTGTTTTCTCATTCCTCCTGCAGCCAGAACCTATGGTGAAAACACGGGTATCACATGGTATTTCTGTACCGGTTCCATCACGCACCTCTCCTAAATGTCACAGGGGTGGACATGTTGATGCCAGGTGCCCGGTGCACCGAGGGAGTTGAAGGCACAGATAAGGACGCTTGAACTGCAGTGTCTGTTCTTTCTGTTTCCAGTGTAGTTCGCATTGGTGTTTTGGGTTTCTCCTGTTTCTGCTGCACTGCAAGCTCTTGTCGTAGATCTATGACGGAAGCAACACAAAGTCTTTGGAATTCATATTCGCCAAGATAAAAAGCAGATGAGAGCTGTACTTCACTTTCACCAGGGGAACAAAATCCTTTATCCTTGTAATGATTACTCCAGGCACATACTCAAACTCTGGATGAACACTAAGGCTTATCTAGCATTACAGCTCAAGTTGGTTTTGTTGTGTTAGTTCAAGTTGCTATTTGGCTTTAAGTTTATACCATTTCACAAGGCTTCCCCTGAGGCAGGGAATTAACATGCATCCAAACATCACAGACCAGTACATGAAGGCTCATCAAGACTGAGGCTCTGCAACTTGGAATATCCTGGCTACATCCCAGCTCCCTACCGGGAGGAGATCCAGGTACTCCTACCTAATGCACTGTTTTCCCTCCCACTTGGGTTTCCACATCAAGGAATCCTGAGCTGAGGCTGAGTGGAAACCACACCATTATCTAACCCAGGGACAGAGTACTCCTGTCTGACAGCCTGACTATAGCTTACAGAAACCACCCAAGGGCACAGAATCGGAGCAGAGCTGGAAGTGTTTTTTCTAGCTCCATAGCTGCATGGTCTCTCTCATCTTCTTACCCAGTCACACTGACAAATCAAGAAGCTAGTTCATGGGACTATTCAAAGGTAACTGGAAGCCAGCCAGAGCCCTCCTGTTTTACAGTCCCTTTAGTGTTTCGTTAACTCCACTTTTCACAGGCCAGGGAACAACAGACACCACTGGTTACTAAAGCTGACCTTCACAGATTACAGGAAGTTAAACAGCACATTGCATCAGAGACCCATCACCACAGACTAGGAGAAGGCTGAGAACGTTAAAACAGACTCTAGCTCCTGTAAGCTACTCTGGAACAAGGTCAACAGGAGAGGAGTAGACAGTCTTGAAGCTTCACCATTTCATATTGCAGATTTAGAAGATGCAAATGTAAAAGCCAAACTCTAAGATACATGAAGAGACTGAACAGGTATGAGTCAGGAGGGGAGAAAAGCAGAGGTACGAGTAAACCGCTGTCTAACCTCTAGCTTCATCTTTCAGGCGTTGCACAGACTCCAAAAGGTTTTCCTTCTCATCCAGCTCGCTTTCCAGAAAAGCATTTCTTTCGATAGCCTGGTTTAAACGCTGTTCAAAATCTTCCAGAGACATTATAGTGGCTCTGAAAGAAAGTACACGTGTCAGACCCTTCAAGCACATACAGGAACTCCCTCTCCCAGAAGGAAAGGGAGAATCTTTTGGGTTAGGGCTGTTTTTATTTGTTTTAATTTTAGCTTGTAAGATATGAAATAGTATAGTTGGGGGATTGGACAGGGAAAAAAAATCTTATTTCCCATCTGTCACAAGCATCTTCATCACAGCCATCACCAAGTTCAGAATGGCAGTGCTAACAAGCACAACATAAATTACTCATGGCCACCATACTCACAGGACAGAACTGAGGTGGAAGAAGAAAACACAGAAGACTGCTCACCTTTTTGCTCTTTCCAAGTCGTCATTCGCTTGCTCGAGTTCTCGAATGTACTTCTGAAGTTGATCTTTAATAGCTTTTGTTTGTGCCAGGTCATCTTCCAGTGCAGAGATTTGCCTGTACCCTTCTGAATGCTGTATTTCAATCTTTTCCTAAAGAAGGAAAAAAAAAATCAAACAGCGCATCAGAGACTTGGCATTGTCTTAAAGCCTTTAAAGATAGACATAAATCCTGTGAAGTTTTCTGAGAAACGTCAGCTTACATACAGTAAAATGCCAACAAAGCCAATTGCTTACATACTTCTGGGCTGCCAGCAGACAAGAGCTCTTCCTGTAACTCCTTATCATGTGACTGTGCTGGAGAGCAAGCAGCTTCCGACCTCCACAGCCCAGAGCTGTTCCCTGCTCTCCCAGACAGTTCTCCCACGTGCTCCCCACCTGTCCTCCATTCACAAAGTTGCAAGAAACACATACTCCTACACATAGACAGCTTTTACCCCTTTTTCTGAGAAAAGGGCTTAAAACAGCAACTGTTTTGTTCACATGTGCAATGCTCTGCTCAGAACCAAGACAAGCCAGCATGCCTGGGTCCTGCCCATTGCAGGTGGGTGGCTCAACAGGCAACAGCACAGAGCTCTTGAGCTCCCCTACCACACAGCAGCCTGCAGCCTGGAAGTAAGAAGGCAGTAGCTGGAAAGACATGTCTTAGCCTCGCTGTTTTAAGGTGCAGGTGACAACCACAATGCAGAGGCCCAAGAGACAGCATCCCCTTCAACAACAGCACCCAGTAATGCCACAGAGAGGAAGGATCTACAGGACTTGCCAGGCAAGTGCACTGGCTAGTGAGATTGTCTGCAAAAAGACTGTAAGCGTGCCATTGCCTCTACGATCTGCTTCGGTGGAATGGGAAGAATACCGATGACAACCTGGAGCCAAGTGGATCTGTGCGCAACTCTGAACAAGACAGTAATTTCTGAGCCCCCAAGAGCTTTATCAACGCACAAATGAAGATGCTAAAGAAGATGAAAGAAGTCACTTATTTTCAAGTCTAAGCAAGAGTCAAGCAGAACTTATGACCCTAAACGACAATGAAAAAAAGTGTTAGTACATTTATCTACTGCTATGGAACCAGCAGGGTTCTCCACTGCCTCCGTGATTTTATTAGCCCAAAGCAGGTTCAGAGCTCTTGTTTATAAAGATTACAGGTGCAGTTATGCAACACTTCAGACATGACCCTAAAACAAACTGTCCTTTACAGCAGGTACACAAGGGTACATTTAGAAGAGGCACCAGTGGGGAGGAAGACAGCAGGAGAGATGTATGCTGGCAAAGCTATCGCCTCCATATGTGGTAAACATCATATGACAGCAAAAGCTTCACAGCCGCCATTTACTACAACACTTCACACTCCACCACCTTGCTATCAGATCACTTTGACATGCCAGAGAGTTTTTTTCTGTGAAGCTCCAAGATCACTGTGTAAGTAGCATTCCTGAAGTGCTTCTGTCTAGAATTTAACACACTTGAAGTCACTGAAAACAAATTCACATGGGGGAAATTTGAAAACCGTGGCAAGTAGCCTAGCACAGCTGATTATGTAAAGAGCTGTTTTAGCGCATGTAATGCACAGACGAGGAGGAAGGGAAGAGATACCTATTCTGAATTAATAAATTCCTGTTTGATTACAGTGTGGTGAAACATTGCCATAATTCCTGATCTCTGAAGCATACATGCATGCTGACTTCAAGAGCCTCCAAGCTCTAAGAGGCAGAGTACTTTCAGCTAGCTTTTCAAGGCTCTCTAAACAAGTCCTCCAAAACATTATTTCCATTTATTTTCAGGTAACATGAACTCTGGCTTCTGAGGGGATAGCAAGCACACTCATTAGGCTGGTAAACTCAAAGCATCAAGTTGTGTGGGCCTTACAAAGTTCACTCCCGTTAGGCTGGATGCAGATACCAAGCCTTGATGGGCCCAGTTAACACCACTATTCAATAGCTTCACAAGTTTAATGCTTTGCTCTTGAATTGATTCAAATAAAAGACTAGGATTGCAAGGTTTGAGTCTTTGTTTTCAGCCAATTGTAATAAACTATCAGCTGATCTGGCCATCAATGGAGCCTCTGTTCCTTCAGTGCAAGCTGTTACTGCAGTCTTCAAGGCTGCATGAATAGCCAATTGTTAAAGGGTTTGTTTCAAACAGAATGTTTATCTACCAAGTATCTAACAGAATAAGTTATCTACTGTGAAGATTAATTAGTTTTCCAAGATAGGTCTACTCACTGCTTTTTGAAGTTTTATGTCAGTTCCTGCTATTTTCATTCTTAACTGCCTCAGCTCATTCTTTGCCCCCTTCTCTCAGCTCTTACAGAGAAAGACAACAGTCCACGATCTTCTTAGTCAAATGCACTGCTGTTGCTTATTGAACTGCTATGGCTTCTCCCCAAACTCATCAGCTTCCGTGAGTTTGTGTGGCTACACGGGACAGAGCAGACCAACACTCCATACTACAAGCAGAGCATATAATACTGCTAAGGTGCTAATAAACAATAACAAAGATCAGTGTAAAAGAACAAATGCAATGAAATACAGCACGGAATTTTTGCTGTCCAAAAGAGAGGGGAAAAAAAATCACTAAGTTGAGGCTGGGAGACACTTATCTGGAGCTAAAGAATATTTACTTAAGACACTAATTTAGACAACAGCTGAGACAAAAAGCTCTATACACCCAGATTAATTACTTACTCAAATATCTTCACTCCCATTAGCTCATTATTGCATACAATTGAGAAGTGTAATTAAATTAATTTTTGCTTCCACAGATACTGACCTAGACCTAAAAAGAGTGTAACATTTCCTGGGTGACTATACCATCTTTAAGTAAAATGCTAACAAGACTGAGCTTCAAAAATGCACACCAACTTCAATGACAATTTTTCTTCAAGTTTAGTTTAGAAGTATTTCCTAAACTTGTCAGCGAGGACAGGGGACTAGCAGCATCTTTGAAGAGATGTATCCGCCTCATTTCAGTCTCCTACTCTAGGTAACTAACTGTTTCTTACCTTTCTCTGGCAGGAGGTTCCATCTCAAGTAAGTTAGTATCCCTTATGTTTTATAATTATGGAAATCAATGCTTGCCAACTATTTCACCCACACACACCCCAGACTAACCAAGTATAAGGAGGATAAGCTGTGTCCCCATCCTGCCCCTGATTACAGACAGAATCGGTAACAAAAATCAAGAGCGAAACTTTCATTCCTCTCAGTTCTGCGTTACTTACTAGCTGCTGCTTCCAAGTTTATCTGGAACACCAGATAACTACACACAACTACGTAAAAAGGGTTTAAAACAGCTAAGTTTTATGTAATGGAACACCACAGATGTAATGTTTGTGTTTTCATTCTTCTGCAGTATCATTTGTTTGCACAACGCTGACAGCATTACTCTTCACTCCACCGTAAACGGTTTTCTCCTGTCTCAAATCTATCCTGGAAACATAGTCACAACCTGCAAACAGGGACTCAGGAACATCACTGAGGTATCCAGTACTCTCAAAGCAGATAATAGATTGATATTTCTTCATTTTTCAAGACATTTTTTGCAGTTTGCTGTTCAATCACTTTATAATGCTAAAGACCTCTGCCCACAAGGCAAGCTGAATCAGCATACACCTGTCTCATTCACCTTCACGCCTCAGACACGTGTCTACTAAAAGCATCACCCACTCTTACCTTAACTGACTCCAGCTCCATTCGCAGGCGATTGTTTTCTGACAGAAGGTCTCTGTTTCTGGACTCTGTTTGCTGCAGCTGAGTCTCCAGTTCAGCTTCATACTCTCGACTCCCTTCTTGGAATTCACGCAGCTCCTCCTGTGTGTTCTCAGCACTAGAAGTCAATTCCAGCAGCAGAACTCATCACAACGAATCAAAACAAGCTCTTGTACACTTAAGGATGAAAAGATACTGCCACCTAACACAGAAGGCTCTATGTCCCTCTCCAACACACACTCAACAGGAAAACCCATCCATCTGCAAACGTCCCTCCCCAAACTTGGAAAGCCACCCCATAGCAAACCGGTAAATAGACAGACAAACAGGAAAAAAAAATTCCATCTGTCTTTACACTAGCAGTGACCAGGACAAATGTAGTCTCTTTAGGATGTCCATTGCCCACTCCATCTTCATATTTAACCTATTATTCAGTCTAATTTCTTATTTGGAAATTGGAACTATGCCATTTTTGATCAGCAGTAAAAGGGGAGAAAAAGTATAAGAAGGAAAAGAAAGCCTGTTCTTATATTCAAGAAAATTCTGTTGAAATAATTCTACAACAAGCTAAGTAAGCAGCACTGAAAGGTCTGGACATCTGGTCTAAGAAAGGATCCACCAATACCCACATCAAAAAGGCTGAATTATTCCACCCTCTACTGCGTTTACAGCAACACAGTGAGCTAAAGGAATGAGGAAAGCATGCCCGCTCTCAGACAAGGATCTTCTCCCATCTGCATGCTGCCAAACTAGTTTTGATCCACATATAAAAGGTGAACAGCAGAATCCTTCTGCAATGGCCTGGACCATCCCAACAAGGTCCTGCAGTGACTTACATTCATCTGCGCTGCCCACAGACCGCAGCCAGAGACTGTGCAGCACACACGTTCCCGTTCAAACCAGATCAGGGGACAAAAGCAGCGGTCCCACAGCAGCACAAATTCACTACTCAAATAAGCACAAAGCACTCTGGGCTGGTGTAGCTCACGCAGAAGCACGTGCCACTACTTTGCTCTTGCTGCCACTCGAGACAGCTGAGCTACTTTGAGTTCACCTCCCTGTGTGGGGTTATTTCTATCTTTGCATGCAGTGCTTGTGCACCATATCAAACAACTCTGAGGAACGAAACCGTTGTCTTACCACTGCTTGTATTTCATAGCCAGCTCTTTCCAGTATCTGGTTTCCTCTTCTACTGAGCTGAAGTGATGGCCTTCTGAGTCTTCCATGGTGAGTGAGCCCTCAAAGTTACAACTCCTGTTTCATTTTTTGCCCTGGAAAATTAAAGGATCAAGCATAAGAGCTAATGCAGTGAGCTAACTCCGCACACTGCTCCCCTCAGGAACTCGGCGCATGCCTGAAGACAGAACTGAAGATGAGTCTTGACAGTGGTCTGTTGGATGTAAAAAAAAAAAAAAAAGTGAAAATCTCTACTGAATAATGAAGTTCTTTTCCCCAGTTCTCCCGAGGTTGCTGCATGCCACAATCCCAACAGCAAGCATCTTCCCCACCCTCTGACTACACAGCACAGAACAACAAACCTCAAACTTGAGCTACAGCTGTGCAGATGCACACAGAACACAGGAGAGAGAGACAACACCTCAGACACCTTCAGCTCCAAAGACAGTACAATTAAGTTTGAGTTCAACAACCCTAAAGACACCCCAAAATTAAAGAGAGACTTCAAAGAGACACAGAGAAAGTACTCATGGTTGAGGTTTCCTGTGGTAACACTCCCAGAAGCGCCTAAGCTTCTTATGGACATAACCACTGGATACAAGAAAGCTTTTCCCTAAATCAAGATAGGCAAAACTACCCCCTTTTAAACCTGAAATATCAGAACCCAGATACAGCTGAGAGTCACAATGTATCTGCGTATCTTGGAGAGCTATGGGAGAAGGGAACTCCAGAAAACCCCAGGGAAGAGGCGTAAGAGCTCCACAGAGGCTCTAGTGAGAAAGCACGTGGTTGGACTAAGTGTGCAGACAAATTGCAGCAACCCAGCCAGCAATCCACACCGCCCAGCAGTCCCTGTGCCACCATAAACCCAGACACACATCCCAAACAGGAATGGCACATGAGAAAGTCACATGGAAATCAAGAACCTTAAGTTGGCGACTCCAGCTTGAAGACTTAAGCAGATGCTGCAATTAAACAAATGTCCTCTGAGCTGCATGATGCACTCTAATAGGCAGGTCGCTAGCAAATGTCACTTTATAGGAGTTAGTCTTGACACTGGAAAAACATCAGACCCAAAGCTCTGGATAACCTGCCATGTGCAGCCCTGGGTGAGGCAAGGATTCCACACAGCCATTATCAAGTTAATAAAACCCCTCAATAGAGCAAAGGCAGTAAATAAAGGTGGATTCAAACGGCCCATGGCAACAGTGTTGTCAAAACTTCTTGGGAATTCTTGGGGCTGAGGAAACACAGCCCTTCTGCCAAGTCTTAGCTCTACATGTATTACGCAGAACACTTTTGAGGTAATTCTGATAGCATCAAGGGGGAACGGGGGAAACAGCCAAATACTTCAGAAACCCTTTAGATATCAATCCTCTTGTCTGCTCTTATTTACGACGCTCAGCAAGTGCTGGAGCAGACCTGAGCAGTAAAATGTACATCCACTCCACATCTACAGAACTAAAAAAAAGTTATAATCATAAATCATCACACTCTGCTGGGCAAAACCACCTGGTTTAACCAGGTTTAACAACCAAACTTTAGTTCTTACCTCTACTATAGAGGACAGTAGCAAATACTCAAAGAAGTCTATGGATCTAAAATCCAGTTCCTATAAATCCAAGCAGTGCTGGAAAGCACAAGTCATTTTCACAGCTCAGATGATTTTCAGAAGGCTATTGAGCAAAAAACAAGTGTCTGTCACAGCTAAGTGGACTGTGCCCAAACACCTTGATGCACAGTATCAGTACCACACTCGTGGAATTTACGTTGTTGTTTAGAATGGGAGTTAGAAGGTGAGAGAAAGTTACTAATTCTAGTTTTTTAATTCTGTTTCTTGACACAGAACATCAATTAGACAAAGCTAAAATCTCTTCTTTCTAAGAAAGAAAACCTTCCAGCACAAATTCTCAAGGCTACTGCTATTTGTGCTACTTGTAAATGTTTTTAGAAGTATGCCATGGGGGTGGGGATGAGTAAGGAGTGATTTTCTAAATAGTACCCTTGCCTTTTAAAAAGAAAAGCGAGACGAAGCACAATTAACATTCTTTACCTAGGACAGTTCACTACACATCTACTCCATTTTTAAGTGAACTGAAAGTGCCTTTGAAGTTAATGAGCGTGTCTTATGTTCAAGGCACTGCAGAAACTCACCAACCCTTGCAGAACACTTGCTAAGAAGAAAATTGTGTTTTTCACAGGGACAGGACAGAGATTCAGACAAAGAAGCAATGCAGGTGCAAGAAGAAACCCAGAAGAACCAGCAACCACTACTGTGGTCAAACCACTGCCTAGAAGAGCACACCAGAGATCCTTCTGAGTCATTAATTCTCACCACTCATACAACAGGAAATTTCTGCATTTCTTTAAAAACAGAGACACCATCTAGGATACGCCTGACTTTGTTACACAAACCAAGATATACTTTAGAAGTCTCCAAAGAGGATTTCTTCTGACCAGTGCAAGCATACTAATAAATACCATACCTGTGTTCAGACAGTCAACAGAAAGAAATCCAACAAAATGAAGAAGTGCAAGATGGGTACCTGAAAGCTTTCAGACAGTCCCTGGGAACCAAAAGCTCTGCAACCAACAGACAGCTCCTGTTGGCCTGAAAGGCTTGGATATGCTTATATCTGGCCCTCACTTGTCTTTTTACGCTGCATCTTAGAAGAACTAAAAGAATGTGCTACTTCACATTTTATAAGATTGCACGGGTCACAGACAAAAGGACTTCCATTGAGTCATAAATTTTATAAAAGGTCCACAGAACCTTGATAACTTTCAGAGAAACATAAAGACGCTGCCCACAACATCTGCTAACTGCGTCTGTACAATCAAGAGATTAGGGACCCACTCAGGATGTCACCCATTAAGAACACACTGCTTCATGGTTATCATTACTAAAGAGTACTTGGTGTTTAAAGTTGACTGCTGAACTGTGAATGCCTGGAAGACTGGGGGACCTGTATTTATTCCAGAGACAACCTAGCATAGCAGAGATCCTTTCACTACCATCCCATGCCACAGGCACATAGTTTTTTGCCTTCAACATACAGACATATTAGAAGACATATTAGATTCCCTGTACACCTGCACTGTATTTTACCTCACAGCGATTTTCGAACTTACCAAAGATACAAGATACAAACTGAAGCTAAAAAGAAAAAGTCTAAGTTTCAGACAAACTGTTAAAGACGATTAGAAAAGAAGAAAAAAATCATAAAATCAAAACACATAAATTTTTCCAAAGTGACAGTAGAAAGAGTAGGGTTTGATTTCCCTCTGCGCACACACAACTACTTTGTCTACTTGATTTTTAACAGCTTGGAGCCAGCATGCAAAATGCCTTGGAAGTAATTAATAAAATCAGTTAGGAACTTTCCATTATTTAGGATCGCTGTGATATGGGAAGGGTGCACGTTTGTGCGAAAGAGGTTTTAGCAATATTTTGTTAAACACAGTAAACGTAGAAAAAACAAGTGAAAGTCACAGGCTACAGAATGCACGCGCTGACTGTCCCTTACTCGTTTTCACACACAAAGCCAGAAAAAACATCTGGCCAGACTTCCGGCGTACAAGCATCACAAGTGCTGGTCACAGACATTACAAAACCTCTACAGCATGCAGGAAGTGAAGTGTTCATGGGTGGGGAAGAGACTTCTGCAACGAGAAAAACACCACAGCATAATTGTTGCAGGAAATTATTTCATATAAGTGACAGCAAAACTGCAAGTTTCTTTTGGGAAAAACAAGAATTAAAAGTAATTATAAGTAACATTACTGAAGGAATTTTAGTTCAGGAATCAGAGTCCCAGTTCATCAAGATCACAAAGACCCCAACTTAGAGGCTGGTTTGGTCCTAGAATAAAGGACACAGAACAACCCCTGCATACCAAATACATGTGATACAAAGGAGCACTAACTCGGTGAATAGCACTGACCTATCTTTAGGGCTGTGGCTGGAGCCTAAGCACATCCTACCTTAACAAAAAAGAGAAAGGAGAAGATCGGAAAGAAACTAGGTAAAGGTGAAAGACTACCATTAGCGCTGCTGAATTATCCATGCCAGGGACGAAGCTCTTCTTTGCCACTTCCCCAAACTGTAAGAACAAACAAAAAAGCTCATTGCTCCCCAGAAGCAGCTTTCCCATCGCACGAAAAACTAAGTCTCCTTAAAACACTCCCGCAAGGCTCTCCTCACAGCGCACCGCCCTCCCTCTGTTGTTCGAGCAGCACAAAAGCAAACCGAGGGCAGAGCGGGCAGAGGCCCCCAGAGCCCGGCTCACCGCAGGCACGGACTTGGCGGGGGCCGTGCCCCCGCAGTCCGGCTGCGGGATTTCTGAGGGCAGTTCTAGGGCTCCCGGATACCCCAAGCGGTACGAACCGAGCCACAGAGCCCCGGGCGCCAAACGCAGCCGAGGGCAGGCAGCGCCCCACGTCAGGAGCCCCTCACCGCCGCCTCACGGAGCTCCCCCGGGCACGCCACTCGCTCCTCACCGCGGCCACTCCCGCTCCCGGGCTCCCATTGGCTGGAGGTCACGTGCACCGCAGGGCTCCGCCAATCGGCAGCGCCAGAGCGGGGCCCGCGGAGCGTTCGGGAACTTTTCGTTACTTTCAAACAGGGACGGGGCGGGGCCGTGTCCCCTCAGGGGCGGCCCCTCAGCCGGGGGTAAGGGGGGGTGGCAGCAGGCAGGTCTTTTCCTTTGAAATGCTCTAAAAAAGGGAAAGTTGTACTTTTAAAAAATATTTTATTATTATTATTCCAAAGGCTCCCCTGAAAGAGCCAGCAGTGAGGTGGTTCTGTAAACATCTAACACAAGCACAACATTTTTACACCGAACCCCTTTGTATGGCTGACTAACGAGACTGTCGCTGCAGCCAGCACGACTTTTATGACTGATGAGCAGTCAGCATGATGAGGACAAAGTGTGCTACCGAACACCAGCTGCCTGCACTCACCTGTCACCTCGCCGTGGCGTCACCATCCCAGAAAGCACCCTCACAAGCCTCACACCCGCAGTGGGAATGGGGCACTCACAAACAATGAGGCCAAGTTAAACCTCAGGGCACCCACAAATAGGGCCAAGTTAAACCTTGGTGCAGCCGATAAATGGTTTGTCATGCCCTTGATGCCCAGGGTCACTGTGAAGGGGCCTGAGGTATGCCCCAGGTGTGTTCCTACCCAACAGCATGCACAAACACTTGGTCATGAGGCGTGCCTGGTATTTGCTTCCTGTGTCAAAACAAAAGCACAAATTACCGCGTGCGCCTAGATACGCCAGCCCACATACATCTGCCCATATGTCACTGAGTATCGCTTGACACACGTGCAGCACGTTTTACAAACTGCTGGATGACAGGCACCCTCGCACTGGGACCCTAAGCCCATCTCGCTTACCTCAGAGATGCACTGCACGGCCTGGAGCAGAGCCCAAACCCACAACGACTTAATTGGGTGGGCTGCAAGCGGGTAAGCCTCTCCCAGCGACTCTGCGGAAGAAGGCTGGGACTGTAACAGAGAGTATTTGTGCTTTTCTATCAGAATATTCTTATAAGAGAAATACAGCCATAGCTATGATGACTTCAGTTGAACAGGGTGAGCAAAATAATTATACTCTCAGGACAGATATTCAGCAAAATAACTGTATTTTGAGGTCATTTGTTCAGAAGAAGTAAATAATGACAAACTATTATAAAATTATTAATAGGAAACTAAATTATGTACTTAAAAATGGGTTAATAGTAATTTGCGGTTCTGTCATTGCTCAAGAAAGTTTTAAGTGGGCAAGTTATAGAAAATAAACGACATGCCATTACAGTACCTCCCTAGTAATTTGAAAATTCATACATTGTTCACAAATTAGGGACAAATGACAGTTCACTTCAATTCTTTGAACAACTATTTCAGGATAGCATGTGTACACAGACGATATCAAAAGTGTACCTGAACATTTTTAATAGTTCTCATCTCATATGCTTGTAAAGCACAGCGAAATCTGTGACATTTCAGAGGAAGCTGTTTAGCCTCTCATCCAATCCAAAACAGTGTAACAGCAGCCAGACGGGTGCGAAAGGCTCAGAGGTGCTGCTGTACAAGTGCAATAAATATTAATAAAAATGTTTCTGTAATTACTATCCACTGCCTTATTTGCAAGAAGCATGAGAACATTTTCCTGTTTCAAAATTAGCAGAGAAGAAAAAAAAAAGATTTTCTGCATTTATTTTTATTCTGCTGATGAATAATTAATAACAGGCAGTTTTTGCAGTGCTAGATTTGTTGCTGGTTATTTTGATGAGAATGCTACACTGAGACTTCCATGAAAGCAAACTGAGCAAAAATGTACACGTTATAAGCTATGGCAACATTGCATAATATTATCTTTTGGCAATAGGCTTCTTATGGAAAAACTAGTATTTCAGAGCAGTCTGGTGTGAGCTCTGGAGCAAGGAAGTCAGAGTAGCATGCTGTTTTCTTATTTTGGCAAATGCATTTGAAAAAAATATCCTTTTTAAAAGTGATCTGACATAAAAATAATGAAATACTGTCCATATTTGTTTCAATTTTATCTCAACCTTTCAATATTGCTTTATGTTCTGTCAATTAAAACAATACAAAATTAATTATGCAAGTCATTCTCAGGATATATCCTGCTTGTCTTACAGCCAAAGACAAAGCCACCTCTCTGACCCTACAGCCTAGCAACTGAAGCTTAACAATGATGTTTAATATTTCCAAAATTTAACCCTCTTGTGCACAATTTTAACTGATAAAATTCAGTGATGTTAAATCCAACATCTATAACATAAAAATAACGGTAGACATCCATAGCTACCAAAGTAGAACACAAGCATTAAAAAGGCAACCTAAATAGTTAAACCACGACAGACTGACAGAGGATATCATGGTGATGTTGGCAGCTGTTCTGCAGCTGCTGCTTAAAAAATGTTTTTTTTATGATAAATATGAGTCTTGGTTGCTAAAAGGAAAAGGGGACTAAGGAAATCAAATGGATAATGAACATAGGAGACCATAGATCTAATTACAGCACCTTCAGCTGATAGTGTAGCTTATCGCTATATACAGTGCACAATATATACAATAAGAAGTAGCTTATTGGCTGGAACATTCATTAGTAAAAGTCAGAAGAAAGAGCTTGGCTTTGCAGCAAGAATTAAGTCATTGACCACAGAACCACGTGCTCTATGGATGGAGCAGGAGCTGACCCCCAACTGTCATTACAAACTAGTTATGTTTTTGAGGATTACTGATACTCATAACAAGATATGACAAACAGAGGTACTAGAACTCCATACACAAATTCAAATAGTTCTGTCACAGAAGAGTAAGCATTTAACACCAGTGAAACCTATTTCCATGTATTTAAAGATGTTACATAATTTTCTGCAGTCTGTAAAATTGGATTTGCATATCACTGCTTTAAAACCTTTTAGATACCCTGAAGCTGTCAAACACTCATTAATAGCACTGCCTTGCTCAGCAAAGCAAAATATAACACCACTCAAGACTTTGACACCAGCAGCATTACATCCTGAGTGAATGATGGTAGCAGGGCCAAGATGGGATTTGGATACAAGCATTGTCACTAAGACTCTTAACCCTGGTGGTGACTGCAACCCATTAGGCAAAGGTGAAGATTAAAATGATGACCTAGCCAAATACCATGATGTCACTTATGATTAAAAGATACCGGGCCATCAGAGAGAGGCCCCTACCCCACCTCGAGAGGCTCAGCTACGTGCATGCCAAGAAGCAAGGCCCAGCCTGCATGGTACGGATCTGCAGCATGACTTTATCCCGGCCTTCTGAGGGAATGCTAAGTTGTGAGGGAACTGCTACACTGTGAGACAGGGCTGTGTCTGTGGAGAGAAAAGAAAAGTAAAATTACAGATAAAGTAGGATTGTTGAGACGAGGACTGCTGGTAGCTCAAGGAGTGGCCAGCAGACTTCAGGTGTTTTATCAGGGTGTGAGGAACACACTAATGCCTATCCAGTGGCTTGTTAGCAACTTGCTGTAGTTTTTGTTAGCTAGTACTTGCTTTACATTTTAAAAACATATATATTCTGCTTGGGAAGTTTCTTTATATGCAGCTAAAGATGCCCAAAGTGACCCCAGGAAGGACAGTACAGAAGGGTCAGATACTTGGATTACAATATACAAACTGACACCTAACTGCTGTCCTCAGGGTTTGGACTATACTTTCATGAAGGGAACAAGCTCTAATCGACTAGAACTATCTGTCCTTTGCAGCCTACCATATTTTTTGTGTGTGCGTGAGAAAGTTGTAAGTGAACGCCTAAATTCGGCACAAAGTGTTAAAAAATGATAATCTCTAAGCATGCAGCTTGACTCTTGTACTTCCTCACATGCTGCCAGCAGGGCGAGGCTCTCCCGGGGCTGAGGGCCCCTCACTACAAGAAGGACATCGAGGCTCTGGAGCATGTCCAGAGAAGGTCCACGAAGCTGGTGAAGGGCCTGGAACACAAGTTCTGTGAGGAGCGGCTGAGGGAGCTGGGGGTGTTTGGTCTGGAGAAGAGGAGGCTGAGGGGAGACCTTATTGCTCTCTACAGCTACCTGAAAGGAAGGTGTGGGGAGCTAGGGTCGGCCTCTTCTCACAGTGAATCAGTGATAGGACTAGAGGGAACGGCCTCAAGTTGTGCCAGGGGAGGTTCAGGTTGGAAATGAGGAGACATTTCTTCTCAGAAAGCGCAGACAGGCACTGGGACAGGTTGCCCAGGGAGGTGGGGGAGTCACCGTCCTTGGGGGTGTTCAAGGAAAGGTTGGACACGCTGCTGAGGGACGTGGTTCAGTGGGTGACATTGGTGGCAGGGGGATGGTTGGACCACATGATCTCGCAGGTCTTTTCCAACCCTAATGACTAGGATTCTGTGAGGGGCCGCCCTTGCCCTGAGGCAGCCCCTGGGGCCCGCCCCGCCCCATTTAAAGCCCGCCCCGGCCCAGCGCGGCCCGGCGGGAGGGGAGGGGGGAGCGGTGCGTTACGACAGTGGCGCTGTGCGGCAGGGCGCTGCTTTCCGGCGCTCGGCGGCGGCGGGGAGGGGGGCGGCCAACAAAGGGGCGGGCGGGCGGCAGCGCCATGTGAGGGCCGGGGGCGGCTCAGGTGAGGCCGGGCGGGGGAAAAGGGGGCCGGGAGGAACGGCCCCGCCGCTCCCGTTCGCTGGGGGCTGCCCGTGGCGGTGGGGAGGCCTCGGCGGAACGACGCGGCCCGGTGGGGACGGGGCCGGGGCCGGGGCCGGGGCCCTGGCGGGCGGCAGCCGCCCCCGCTCCCTGTGGGGCCGCCGAACGGCGTGGGGGTGCTGAGGGGGCGGCGGCCGTTTGCCCGCGGGGCGTTCGGGCCGGGGGTGGGCACGGCAAGCTGACGTAACTCCTGGGTTTTGGGGTGGTTTTGGTTTCTTGTTGTCACTTTATTTTGTAAACAGAACGGATCTACTGAATGTCACAAGATGTTTTTGAAAGTAGCCCCCTCTAGGCTTGTGAAGTCTTTTGGCTTAGTATTTTATACAACATAACGTTGTATAAAATAACATGAAGCATAACTTACAGTTTGTGTGAATAAACACATCTACTTTATAAAAATGTCAAACTTGTTTTTCTGCTTAAAAACAATGTTAGAGGCAAATTTGGTCATAGAGGTGGCTTTAATATTATGGAATGTATTCCCCGGTTGTTGTGTTTAAGAGTAAATGCAAAGAACTGCACGAGTGTAGTTTAATCAATGCAGCACGTAGCTGGAAGGTGAGAAGGCTTCATTGCTAATCCTGATTTTTCTGGTGGAGTGTGGCTGGGCCTTGAACAAAGGATTTTAGTTCTTTGTGGTTCCATAAAGGGAAATTGATGTGATGTGCCATGGAACAGCTTGAGGATTACAAGAAGTGTTTGGAAATAATTTTAATGATTTTTAAAGCTGTTTAAATACTAAATGTTGTGTGCTTAATATAGGTGTAGGTAGTTTTGTAAACCCATGGAAAAACAATAAATATGCACTCCAATTTCTACAGCTGGGTTCAGTTACGCCTATTTTGTATTCACTGATCAGCTGTTCTTGAAAACTCACCCCAGCTCCTCTTTCTAGGAGAGTGCAATGAAGGTTTCTAGGGATGATTTCAGGTCAGCGGTAATGCCTTTCTGGGACTCCGTAGGTAATGCCATGGGCCCAAACTGCCGTCTTTTCAGACTGCCTTAGCTGTACTGCAGAGCACAAGGAGTATTTCTGTAGTAAACAGGAAGGCTGATGTAGCCAGTCAAAGCTGTGTCCCATGCATAATTAAATTTAACATAAATAATGTAGGATGAGTGATCTAGTAGTAGTGGAATTTGTAAGACCACCATGGTTTTGTCTTTTTTACCTTAAAATTATTTTAAAGCATGCTTTTTTTTCTTTAGCAGGTGGAAAGAATGAAAGGAAGGGGGGATGAAAGAATGTTGAACCATTTTGTGTGGCTGTATGATGGAAGGAAACAGGACGGGGAACCTGTGCAATAAGTCTTTTGGATGGCTTCAGCGACAAGAGAATGATGTTAAACCATGGCTGTGGAAACTTTCTAATTGCTTTTCTGCTGCCGAGAAGACTTTGCCTTGCAGTGAGAAAACGGTAGGTAATTGTTTGCTTTGCCAAAAGTCTAGCTGGTACCTGGATACAGAGCAGTATACCTAATGGCAGTGCTATTGTTGGCTGAGGGGAGAGGGAGGAGACAGCACTTACTGTGCAAAGTACAAAGTCTGCCTGGGAATTTAAGGTCTGTAGTTGTGTTCAGAGTTCTCTCATCACTACTGGTGAAAGTATGAATGCTGTTTTGCTTGCCAGGCTCTGCTCTGTACCTGTGTGTCTGGAGTAATTCAACTGATTGGTTTAGAAAGTGTGTAGGGCAGCTTTTTGAAAGCTCTCTGAAGCTATTGCTGAAGAGTAGGAAGCTACTCTCCATGCTTCCAGGTTTTCTCAATTTAGTTTGGAGATAAATTGTTTTCTGAATTGGGTATGTATTACTGTAATGGTAGATATGCGCTTAACAAAGGCCCAATTATTCCTTGTTTGTTTTGTTTAAATGTTTCAGTTCTGTAGCTATGTATGATTGTGTATAGTAAAGATGTAGAGTGTTAAGAAATAGTGAACACAGTGACATGCTTGAGCAAGCAAGCTCCAGCAGTTAATTAGCTTTCATTCATGTGTGTTTAATGTTACTTTTGGTTAAAAGATATGGAGGAAGCTGTGAGCATATACCCTGGGTTGGTCTTCTCGTGCCTAGGGAGTTAGGAGGGGAGCTGCTGTAAATTCTGGAGCTCAGTGTATATGGCAGTTTCAGATGGGTTTTTGGCTGTCTCTCTTTCTTGTATAAGACAAGGCGTCAGGTAAAGAGTAATGGTTTTGAACTTGGGTAATCAATTATTCATTGCTGTGTAGTGGGCAATGCATTAAGTTCAATTTGGAAAGTGAAGTACTGGTCTGAAGCTTTGGAACAGAGCTGTGTGCAGGTTTGCTATGCTGACCTCGGTGTTCTGGTGCTTCTCATAACCTTGCTGCTTGGTTGTCACTGCTGCTTTTCTGTCTGTACCTCTTGGTATCTTGGGGTAGGCAAAAGCGCTTATATAGTCATTGTGAGAATTTAGTCTTCTGTCTTTCTAGCTTACCTTTTTTAAATCATTTCTAATTTTCTAAGTCTTAATCTTTCAATGCATTACTTTCAAATCTTTAGTACTGTTCTGAAGTCTTTATTCAAAGCAAAAGATGTTTACTTATGTATCTCCCCACTGGATTTTTCTTATTTTATATTTCACCCATTTGGGTTTGCTCTTTTTTTTTTGCTTTGCAGTTGGAGGGAATCTCTTAGACTTAGCCTAACACTTTTCTCCTTTTCAAATTCTGTTTTTACAGACTTTAATTGGTTTGTTGCTTCTGAAACCCATTAGTACCAGTATATCTCAGGCTGGCATGTATTAAAGGAAACATGCCAGTTTTTCATGCTCAGCCAGTGAGGCAGAGATAACACTTTTCAAAATGGTATTGTCCAAATTGTATTTTTAAAAATATACATATGATAGTGTGAAATTGTTGGCTTATTAATGTTTCTGAATGTAACATAACCTTCATTTTCCAGAAAGGTTACATGGAGAACAAGAAAGCTGCTGTAGAATTGAAGGATGCTTCATCTCATAATGCTGGCTCTAAGCTGTTTCCAGCAGTACCGCTTCCTGATGTCCATCCTCTTCAGCAACAGCAGATACAGCTTTCACCTGGCCCGAAAGTAAGCTGCTGTGCTCATGGCTCTGACTCTCCTTGTACTCCACAAATGCATTGTGGTGGTGGTGGTGGTAATGTCATTCACCCTGGCACGATATTAGACTCAAAAAGCACTGGGACGATTACCTGTCAAGTAGGGTCAGGATTTGCTTTCCAGCCTGCATCTTCACTGAAGAACCCTCCAGCTAGAAGCAATTTGGCAGGCATTGCCAGCGAGTTCCCTGGCATGTGCATAGAAAACAATGTATCCTCCTGTCAACATCTGCCCTGTTGTGGAAAACTCCATTTCCAGTCCTGTCATGGTAACATGCACAAACTGCATCAGTTCCCAGCCCTTCAGAGCTGCACATCTTCGGGCTACTTTTCTTGTTCTGAATTCACAAGTGGGGCTACAGGCCACTTGGACGAGCATATTGCACAGTCGGAGCTAACATCACGTGTGTGCGCCAACCCTTTGCACCTAAACGTGGCACCTTCAGTTTGTTTAAAGGGCTCTCACTACTGCAATGACTGCTTGAATCAGGTTTGTACGCATTGTGTTTCTTGCTCGTTAAGCGTGCTATATGGTAAATGTTGAAGGAGTAAGTGTTACTTGAGCAAAACACCAGCTTCTGTTGGTTGCAGTCTGCATTTGCCTAGGTGGGGACGGGTAGTCCAAATGTAGCAGATCCCTCAGAGGCACTCTCTTCTGAGGCAGCGTTCAGCTTAACAGCAAGGCGAGACTATCAGTGTGTAGCTTACAGTGGATCTTTAATGTACTCAAACAGAATTTTGACTGGATTTTAAAGACAGTTCTCTCCTTGACAGCTCCAAATAAAAAGTTCTGTAGCAGTGATTCAAAAAAGGCTAGGTAATGTTTAATACGTGCACTTGTGTACTGATCAGTAAAGGTCCATTTGAAACTCAGGTGAAATGTCTGAAGCTACAAAGATATTCTTGTTTTGGTTTAATCTTAGTTTTATCTTCCCAACTCGTAATTTGTACTCCAGTACTAGTTTGGTACTCCTTAGAACTTGAATTTTAATAGGAAATTCAAATGAAATAATATACAGAGCTTTGCAAGATGCATTTCTTAGGCTTCCAAACATGAGTTTCCAATACAGAAATGTTTTCAGTAAACTAAGTGATGAAGTCAGTATGTTTTGAAGCATAAATATTATTTTTGGTGGGAGGGTGAGAATTCAGCCTTGTACTCTTAAATGTGCTGATTTCACATGGTAGGTGTTTTCAATATATGTCAGGACTTTTTTGAAGATGGCATATCTTCATGTGCACAGTTAAATAAGGATCCTTCTTTGCGTTTGAGAATATAGAGCTAGTATGCTAGGAAAGACTCAGATCTAGAAGAATATTTTATAGAGCAGTACAGCTGTTAATTAACTTTCTAGAGTACATTTGAACTTGCATTCATTGCAGATGAGAAATTCAGTGTTTCTAGCCTGGAATAATAGGTGTTCATATTGTATACTAAATGAACGTGTATTTTGAAAAATTGTCCCAACAGCCAAACAGAAACAGCCTAGTTGATGCTGCTAAAATCTGGCCAAATATTCCTCCTCCAAGTACACAGACAGCACCTGTTTCTATCCCAATATGTAATGGCTGTGGAACCAAAGGAACAGGAACTGAGAGGAGTTTGCTACTGGCAAGCAGCCTTGGCACATCACCACAGAAATATGGTAAACCACGTTTGTTAGAAACTTGAACTTAGTGGATGTCCTCCTTAAGTACTGTTGCATATCGAGTTCTCTTAAATTGCACTGTTCTCTGGAAACTTCTATGAAGTCCTAGAAGACTAAACAGTAAATTACACCTTATATCTGTTTTGCAACATTGTAACTTAGATTCACCTGTTTTCACTGCTTAGTTAATATACTGCATGGTTTGCTTAGTGTTTTGATTTTGGCTATTGTATTTTTACAATACTAAGAACTAGAAAAAGGAGTTCTAAGAAATTGGAATTTATTTTGTTCTGACGCATGATGTTATCTTGAGCCATGCTTTAAAAAGGATTTTCTTACTCTAGTGTCTGATCTTAATTCAGATGCAGTAGAATAACTGGTCAACATATACCCAAACAACCATGGTAGTTATCTGCTGTACTGAATTTGATGTTCTCAGCTAATTTTATTTCCTGGCTTTTTTTTGACCTGTGAGGATGGTCATTCATCAGATTTCTTTTCTGGCTGTTCTGTGGGGATAGTGTGTATAATGTTGATTCAAGACAATATAGATATGCAGAGTGCTGAAACACCACAAACTTTATTTGCAGAAACTTTATTTGCAGTTTCTAGCATGTAATAGCAAAAGTTTATCCTCTGTGTCCATTTCTGTAGGACACCTCTGTTGCATACTACCTTAATTTTTCTGTAGTCACTGACAAAGTACTAGTCATCTCAGCTGGTTTTGTTTAGATTCTTTATCTAATGCACACTGTACACTTGAACAGCTTTCATGTTTCACTTTTTTATTGATACGGCACTGAGTCTTCATTGCACATGGCACCTCAGGATGAGATACCTTTTCTAAATATGTTATATAGTTATTTGAGAGTTTAAAGTTGCAGTTGCATCTTTATTCTAACTTAACAGTGACTGAATTCATGTTTAAGATTGATTTGAGGTAAAAGGTTTCTCCTTTGAGGGGAAACTGGAAAAATGCACGATTATATAATAATGAATTTGCAGTCCCAGGCATGCTGTTCTGTAAAACATGAAACTTCTAATTTTTATCATATGTTCAAAGTTCATAGTGTGCAAAGTTGAACACTTCTGGTATTTGGGGATTAAAATGAGCTGTTACACCTGTACAGGGTCTCCAGAAGTTGCAGTAGCAGGACAAGTTCTGGAAAACTTGCCCCCCATTGGAGTCTTCTGGGACATTGAAAACTGTTCAGTTCCCACTGGCCGTTCGGCTGTAGCGGTTGTACAGAGAATTCGGGAAAAGTTTTTTAAAGGTCACAGAGAGGCAGAATTCATTTGTGTGTGTGACATAAGCAAAGAAAATAAAGAAGTTATTCAGGAGCTGAACAACTGCCAGGTATGAAAACAGCTTTAACCTAGTGTGCTTGCTTGAGGATGTGTACTCTGATACAGATTGTGACTTCTGTTTATTAAAGCTTTTATTTTGACTTTTTGTAAATGCATAGTCTTATAATTAGGTCTTATAATTAACTCGTAGGTGCTTTTTAATGCTAAACTTTCTTGGTATGCTACTTAAAACTGAAACTGCATTCTGTTATATGTAGATTACCCTTTTAGCTTAGCTCTCAGATGATTTTGATTTCTTTCAGTAATAAGCAGATGCTTCTAGTAGTATCCTTCAATAAGCGATTATGGCATTAACTTAAAACATAATGCTTTAACTTTTGTTAGTGAATATTTTGCTCACTAGTGTGTTCTTGCAAATTGGTGGTATTGTGACACCTGCAACAGCTTGTTTTTTCCATCAATACCTTTTCTTGGTATCTTTGACTTCTTTGTGTGCAGGTTCCTACACAGAATTTCCCTTCCTGCTCCTGAACTTGTAGATATGCTAGCAAATTCTTTGTTATTGGGTAGTGTTAGTCTGATGCTATAAGAAACTGTCAGCCTGTTGTTTGTAATTACCTGCTTACATGAGGTAAAATGAAGTGATGACAGTTCTTGCTATGTTTGTCACCTCTCTATTTCAAATGATGGCTTGTAGAATGTTTTCATAGTAGTGGCATATACTCTTAAAGAATGCAAAACATGGGAATCGTGATCTCTACACAGAATGCTGTCATCCCTAAGACACTGAGCAACTAGCAGTCAAGTTCGTTGCTCTCTAGAGTGGTTTGGTATTCACATACTGTACTTCATGCATGTGTGCATTGTATTGTCTGAATAGAAATTGCAAGGGAAAGCTTGTATCTGTTACTTTTGAACAACATTTAAGCTAGTATGTTTGAACAGTTCTGTAGAATCTCTTTACATTTCTATAGGTGACTGTTGCACACATCAATGCTACAGCAAAGAATGCTGCTGATGACAAACTCAGACAGAGTCTTAGGAGGTTTGCTGACACACACACAGCACCTGCCACTGTGGTTCTTGTGTCAAGTAAGTGTTTGGTCCTTCTGTGGTACAGAACTGTGTTCTTCTCTGCAGTATTACTTATGCATGTAAATACTTCTGGATTTTGCTTTCCAAGGGTTATGTTTAGAATCAGCTTTAACTGACCTGTTCAATTAAGAATTCATAATTTTGTTGGCAGCGAGAGAAAAGTAGGCACGGAAAGATGAGACCTTTTAGTTAAATCATTGCAATCTGTTGGCTTGTTAAGTGTTACTAGGTATGCTTATAAATACTGTCTGTTAGACAGCTTCAGTAGGAACCTTAATAAAATAACTTAGTGTTCCTTATGGATATCTTTCAGGAATGAGTTTTGAGACAAATGTATTGTTTTTATTCTTGTAGCAGCATACTATACAGGTAAACATGTAAGGCACTCAACTACTAAATTGTTGTGTGTTGCCTTGGGTTTCTCCCAAAAGCTGTAATCCCTGTTAAACTAAATGTTGTTACAAAAGTATACAGTAGCGGTCAAATGCCTTGCAGATTGCTCCAAGTTGCTGTTTAAAGGAAGACCCTCTCTGAGACCGAATGGTAACTACTGATTTAAATCTGTTGAAGTCTTGTTGCTGTTAGTGCTATTTCATTGGAAACTTTCAGTAATAAATAAAACCTGACAAGTGAGCTCTGGAGCGTTGCTTGTTTAATTTATGATTTCTACTTTTTCCCCATGTGTTCATTCTTTTTTACTTCAGCGGATGTAAATTTTGCTTTGGAACTCAGTGACCTGAGACATCGACATGGTTTTCGGATAATCTTGGTACATAAAAACCAAGCCTCAGAAGCACTCTTACATCATGCTCATGAACTTATTTGTTTTGAAGAATTTATTTCAGATTTGCCCCCAAGGTTACCACTGAAAATGCCGGTAAGGTTTCAAATTCTTAATTCACTGAACGTTCCCAAGTGTCAAAGCCCTCTCTCTCTAATTTTGGAGGAAAGCAGTGCTATTTTATGGTGGGACATAATGTCCACTACAAATTTGGCCATTGTCTATATTCTAGTTACTGCTGTGTATGTGTGTGCTTTCTGCATTGAAACTGAAAGAATGAAATAAAGAACCAAGTAGTTTACTAAAAAAAGTACAACAGCAAAGTCACATTCACTAAATATTTTATGAGGTAATGTATATTACATGAGTTTCTTTCACTGGCAGAAAGTAGGATAAGAACTTAGCTGTGCATTAAGACAGTTTTGTGATGCTCTCCTGGCAAAGAAGCTGGTTTTAAGCAACAGCCTACTGTGTTTTTTCTCTGGATGGTTCTCTCTGGATTTGCTGTGTTGTCTTTACACAGCACTGAGCCTTTTCTTTCTTTGGAAGAACTTCCTTAACTATGTGTTCACATGCACCTGTGTGATATAGAATTCTTGGGTTACAAACAGTGAGGCTCTTATCTGGAGAATATTGATAATGATCCATTGATCAAAGTGTGTGTAGTCTCTTCGTTCTTTAACTTATTTTGGAGATGGAAGTTTCAGAGCCAACCTTGGCATTAGTTTTCCCAGTAAATTGAACATTGTAAAGAGAAGACTTTTCTGCAGGGGGGAGCTTGTCACCAGAATCAACATAAAAATATTGTTTTGAACAGCACATAGGTGTTCTGATATAAAACTAAAATCTTATTCCCTTTAACAGGCGTGCCATACGTTGTTGTATGTTTACAATCTGCCAACAAACAGAGACAGTAAAAGTGTCAGTAATAGACTCCGGCGCTTGTCAGACAACTGTGGAGGGAAGGTGCTGAGCATTTCCGGAAGCAGTGCAATTCTCCGTTTTTTAAATCAAGACAGTGCTGAACGGGCTCGGAAGCGAATGGAAAATGAAGATGTTTTTGGCAACAGGATCATAGTGTCTTTTACTCCCAAAAACAAAGAACTTAATGAAACAAAAACCTCCAGCTTTGTTGGAACTGAGAAGGTGAAGTCTCCCAAAAAAGTTAACAAGAACACAAAGCTGTGTCTCTTCAACAAAGATGCAAGTGATCAGGCTTCTGGTACCAAAGGCATTGCTGGGAGAGGGGTACAGATTCATGGATCAATTATCAAACCCACAAATGTTAAGAGTTTGCAGGTATTGTTGTGTTCTGCATTGTTTTGTAGACTTGCTGTTAGTCATGTTCTGAAGATTGCTTGCTAGAGCTGTATTTTTAAATGGTCATCCTAGTTAATGTGTAACTGTAATGTGTAGTGTATTCATGAGTGAGTTGTATACTCATCTTCTCGGAAAGCATGTGGTGAGTTTGAAAGTGTTTTTGCTCTCTCACCACCACTTTTTACTCAGTTTGGAAATATTGTTGGTGCTTACAGAGTCTTGGATCCTAGGTCAGTTATAGCTTTTTAATTGGTGTTGAATTAGTAGATCTACGCAGTGTAGCAAAAATACTACTAAAAATCATTGACCATTTACTTCTTTCTGTCACAGAAAATCAAATATTCCTGGTTCTGTAGTGCCAATGAAAATCTAACTGAAGAAAACTTTGACTTTCTGTCATAAGAAATGTCTTTAAGGAATGCCCAGTGCTTTTTTGCTGACCTTTCTCCTGTTTTGTATAGGAGCTATGTCGGCTTGAATCAAAGACTATCAGTAGAAATACTGAAAACCAGCAAGAACATGTAAGAGAACCAATTCCGTCTCAGAATAACTCTAATGCAGTGATTCCTGTGTCTCTGGCAACAAAAAAAACTGGAACGGGAGAATCGTCTTGTAAAAGTAGTCATAAGTATGTTTAAGAACTTAGATGTTAATGTTAACTGCACTTCTTTTATATGAATTCTGCAACATAATGTGTTTTCTTTTTTGTGTTGTTCTAAATAGAAAAGAGATCTCTGCTTCCAGGAGTATTACCAATTCCCCTGTAGATAAAAAAGATAAAGATGAAACTGTATTTCAGGTCAGCTATCCCTCTGCTTTCAGTAAGTTGACAGCCTCAAGACAACTCAGTCCTTTGCTCATGTCTCAGAGTTGCTGGTCATCTCGGTAAGTGTCTGGGTCTTATTTGGGAGGTGGAGCAAGACTGGCCAGTGCTAGGCCTTTACAGTATCTGTTTTGATTCTTGATATTTTCATGTGGAGTTGCATACAGTAGACGTTACCAATTCATGGGCATGTGAAAAGTTGTGATAGTGTTGCATAATAGCTGACAGGGTGGATAGAAACATAAGATGAACTTTTATCAGAAACTTACTGTGTGGCAGTTGTTTCATGTAGACTTTGACTCATACTTCTGAAAAATCAGAGGTATTAGACATCTTACTCTTAATTTCAGTGTCTTTGTTCCTTGTAGGAATTTTTCCAAACCCTTCAAATTCTCTTAGAGGCTTAAATATCTGGCATCTGTCAACTATTAAAATAACTTGAATGAGTTTAACTTATGTGTTAGTAAGATAGTAGGGGAAGACCTGGTGTCACATACGTTAAATTGGGTGACTTAGAAAGTCATTCATATTATTCATCAGCCTTCTCAAAGGACATGCTTGTCTTGCTCTGGTGTTTTGCTTGTGTGAAACTTGTTTTGCATGCATACATATAGCAGGAAAATGCCTTCAAAGTTCTGTATTTGTGTACTTGATCTGTCTGTTTTAATGGATTTCAACATATCAGAACTGTGCAATAACTACTTTAGTTCATAAATGTTTTTTGTTTTACCCAGGAGTATGTCTCCAAACCTTTCAAATAGATCATCTCCACTCACGTTTAATGTATTAAATCATACCAGTGGTACAGAATGCCCTGATCCTTTTGCAAATGGTGCAGACATTCAGATCAGCAATATAGATTACAGATTGTCCAGAAAAGAGCTGCAGCAAACTTTACAAGAAACTTTCTCAAGACATGGCAAGGTAAAGGGTAAAATCCCTTCACTAAATCTGTCTTTTTAAATACTTCTTGTCTGTGTATTTATGGGTATGGTTGTGGTCTAGCTTTGAGTAGGAGTAGAAAGCTATCCAAATGTAACTATTACACAATACTACCTTGTAGCAAAGTTTTTCCGGGGGGGGGGGGGGGGGGACAAAACTCAGAACATCACTTGCACTAGCTTTCTAACTTGCACGTGGTCTCTGTAGATCTGGTAGTTTGAAGTTTGTTATATATCACATATTTGGAAGTGGTTCACTCTGCATGGAGGGAAGAGATGCACACTTCGGCTACATAATCTTTTTAAGCTGTAAGGCTGAATTCTTAATGTCAGATTAAAAAACAAGTAAAAACTGAGTTTGTTTTTGAATCTTAAGTGATCAAAACCAGGGAGAGTGAGAATCAGTTGTTTTTAAAAAAAGTAATTATACTGGGGGAGATCACTCTTGTAGTGATGCTATGTGATCTGTAGATAACATTCTTTTGGCATCTTCTGCATGGGAAGGAGATACCTGAGTACTGTGGCCTTGCCTTGTCCACAGCTTGTTACACTGGATCATTGTTTGCATTGTCCTGTTGGCTATGGCTCATCATACTCAGTTCTCTTTTGCCTTATGTTCTGCTGTTGGACACAGTAAGACGACTACTCTTCTGTCAGCTTGATTTGGGTTAATATTTTGTGGTAAATGCATAAGGTTGTGTGGCTCTGACTTTCAGGTAAAAAGTGTCGAGCTTAGTCCTCATACAGACTACCAGTTGAAGGCTACAGTTCAGATGGAAAATCTGCAAGAAGCAATCAGTGCTGTCAACAGTCTTCACCGATACAAAATTGGTAGTAAAAGGATCCAGGTCTCATTAGCAACAGGAGCTACTAATAAATCGCTCTCTCTCCTAAGGTAATAAATACTGTCTTAACTGCTATAGCATGTATTTAGTAGTTGAGAGATAATTTAAAATACTGAGTAAAGGAATGATAGATGATTAGACAGACTTGTACTTTGTTTTCCTGATAATTGTGTTAAATGCAACTAGGCTGACAGTTTTCAGTTCAGCATTTTTGCATTGCTTACATTAAAGTTGCCCTTAAAGAAGTTAGATCTCTGTTTAATGGTGTCCTTGTGTTGGACTTCCATCACCGCTTTTGTAATACTGATGTACTTCAATAATGTACGTTTAGCAGTTAAGATTCTACTTTGCATCTTGTATTTCTTTTCTCCAAGAAAATGCCAACAAATCCTCTCCTTAAAGAGAGGACACACAGTTCAAATGCTTTTGCTCTCTTTATCTCAGTTTCCTGTAAGGAAAGTGGTAGAAGAACTAGAGTGCTAATGCTAGTGGGAATACAGATGTTTTATTTCTTTCTTCCTTACTGAAAGAAAGCATTAGAAAAAAATCTTCATCTTGTTTCAAAGCTCCATTTGAAAATAGTGTTGGTATATAGTGTATTCATCAATTCTCTTGCTACTGCATAACTTACAACTTCATTTCATTCTTGCATTTTTGTTTATAGCAGTTCAAATTTTTTTTAATGTAATGACCAGGTAACTGGTAACTTCTAGTGCTATAGTTTTAATGTTACAACTTACAGATGCTGAAAAACTTACTACCTACAAAAGATGGAATTTCTCCAAAGATGTTACCTATGTGAGTTAGCAGGAATATATTACTACTTGCCACTCCACTGATCTGAAGCATCAACTTCCATAGTGCTGGGACAAAAGGGAGTAGTTAGTTCTGTTGTCATATTTAGAGATGCATTTCATGATCTATAAACATGTCGCAAACTGGTCCAGGGAATACATAGCTATTTCTAATACTGACAGATTAATTTTGTGCTAACATTACAAAGCTTCTCTTCTAGCTCAGAAGCAATCTCCATTCTGCAGGATGCACCTGCTTGTTGTCTGCCTGTATTCAAGTTCACAGAAATCTATGAGAAGAAGTAAGTTCTCAGTTCTTCTTGTTTAGTGCCTCTAAGAAGAATTCAGTTTTGTTTGCTTACAGTGCATTATAGAAACTAACAGGTGCTGTGCTTTGCTGTTAGATGTTGCAGTATCTCTGTCCAGAACCACTGACTGTAATATTGGCCTTTGGTTAAGGGGATATGGTTGTATTTTACTGATTTTTTTCTTCTGTTTAGGTGAACAGATTTGTGGTTGCCTTGAACAGTTTGCGTAGCATAGTTTCTCCAATATTCCTCTGTTATAAATATAAAATTAAGATTGATATTTTTTTACTTTTTAGATTTGGGCACAAGTTAATTGTATCAGACTTGTACAAACTAACAGATACTGTGGCAATCCGTGACCAAGGAGGTGGGCGGCTGGTGTGTCTTTTGCCCAGCAGTCAAGCCCGTCAGAGCCCATTGGGATCTTCACAGTCACATGATGGTTCATCAGCAAACTGTAGTCCTATAATATTTGAAGAGCTGGAATATCACGAGCCTGTTTGTAAGCAGCATTGCCTGAATAAAGACTTTATGTAAGCTGTGCATAAAATATTACAAAATATTATAAAGTATTTGAACAGCAGTTAACACTAATAAGTGGGTTAAAGTTAGGGAATGTTCACATAGCATCTTTAGTAAATTGTTCTTACTGGGTTGAAGCTTTCCTGAAGCCACATATTACATTTTTCTTCTTACTCAACAACAGCCAGGGTATGCTAGTACTGTTGTTATTAGGTGTTCACTGGTAACTGGCTGATAAGTGTTGCTGTACTGCTACCCATTTGCTACACATCTTAATCTAATGATAATAAAAGCGTGGTCTTCTAAATAATGTTTATCTTCTGAAAACTTGCTTTAGACCCCATTTTGATGAATAAAAGGTGGAAAATGCTTGTGACTATATACAGTGGCCTGGTCAGCTAGTGTCTGTATCATAATATGTTTATTATGGGTGTGTATGAGCACAGGAGTCATATGCTTAAAATGAGTGTAGAACAAGTGTATTAACTTCAACCTCTTGTTGTTACAGTGAGCATGAATTTGATCCAGATTCTTACAGAATTCCTTTTGTGATTTTGTCTCTGAAGACATTTGCTCCTCAAGTTCACAGTCTTCTACAGACCCATGAGGGCACTGTGCCTTTACTAAGGTAAAGTAGTTTAAGCGTAAAGCTTTTTAGCCTTTTAGCGTAAAGGCTGAAATCTTAAGTTTTCAGAATGTTACAACAGCCATAAAGTTGTAAACTACCTGCTGTATTAAAAATTCCACTCCTCATACATGCTTCTGTCAAATAACTGTATCAAATTACTGCTTTTACATCTTGCTGAGCATAAAAAGATGCTTTTATTTAAAATGTACATTTTATTAAGACTTCTGTAGTCTCTTAGTAAGCTATTAAAGCCTCTTGTTCAGGAACAGGCTCAAAATAATTGTTTGAGGATCATTGTTATAGCAGTATTTTAGTGTATGATAGAAATTTTTTTCTTTCTTCCAAAGTTTTCCTGATTGTTATATGTCAGAGTTCAGTGATCTTCAAGTGGTGCCAGAAGGCCAGGGTGGTGTACCTTTAGAACATCTGATCACCTGTGTTCCTGGAGTTAATATTGCCACTGCCCAAAATGGCATTAAAGTTATTAAATGGATACATAACAAACCACCACCTCCTACCACAGGTAAATATTTAATCTTTTTTCTGAACTAATATGTTTCTGTGGAAATGTTTCAAAAAAAATACCGGTAAGTGTCTTGTATAATTGGTAAACTTAATAAAGGAAAACTAACATTTTTTTCTCTTGTGCTTTAACCTTTGTCACAAATAATATGCAGTGATTAGTGGAAGAATACTACTGCAAGGTTCAATAACACCATTTATTTTTTTTGTAGATCCTTGGCTTCTGCGTTCTAAGAGCCCTGTAGGTAATCCACAGCTTATTCAGTTCAGTAGAGAAGTTATAGATCTACTTAAAAGCCAACCGTCCTGCATCATACCTGTCAGTAAATTCATCCCAACATACCATCATCACTTTGCAAAACAATGCCGTGTGTCTGACTACGGGTATTCCAAGTTAATGGAGCTGCTAGAAGCAGTACCTCATGTACTGCAAGTGAGTTATCTGGCACTGTTCCTTTTACTTTAGAGAACTGTATTTGTATCTTGAACTATCTGAATTATGAGCCTGTTGCTGGTTGGCATTATATAATAGATGCCGTGGAATTACCTTGTTGACCTCAAAAGAGATATTACAGTCCAAGGTTCAACTAAGTTACTTCCTCCTTTGGTTCAATTAAGTTACTTCCTCCTTGTCTTGAGTTGTTAGTTCTCTCTTGTTTATTTACCCCACCTTCCCAAAGTAACTTCTTTGGAAATAAACACTTTATTTAATCTATGCCTCCAGTGGCAAGTTTGAAGGATTTTTTAGCCTATCATCAGTGCTTGGGTAAATGATTTTAGGTAAAAGAAACACAGTAAACATCTGAATACCAGTAAGTTAGTCTGTGTAGCTTGTGACTTGAAGGATTGTTCTGTGAAATAACAGATTGCATGGCCTTATCTTACAAAAAAGATACTATGGTCACATTAGCTTACTGCTTTGAATGCTAGTTGTTGTAGAGGTTTAAAATAACCAATACAATCATGCGACAATTGCAGTAGTACTCCTGGAGGAAGTATTTCTTGATTGCATATGCCTTATTACTGGAAGTATATGGCTTTACAAGGCTGTCTCTGTGAACAGTTGTCTATATCCTCTATCTCTAGTGTACCTATACTAGAACTGGCTTCTAACCAACTTGTAAAAATAATTAGCTGAGGATGCTAACGATGAGTGATCAAATAATTTTCTTTCAGATTCTTGGCATGGGTTCCAAACGCTTATTAACTCTAACGCACAGAGCTCAAGTGAAACGCTTTACTCAGGACTTATTGAAGCTTCTGAAATCCCAGGCCAGCAAGCAAGTTATTGTAAGGGAATTCTTACAGGCTTATCACTGGTAAGTTAACTTCTGATGAAACAGGAAGAGCCGTGCAGGGCATGTCTATCCACCTGTGGCTTTTAAACCTAGTGCAAGGGGGGTCAGCGCTTCTCATCTTAGTACAAAACTTGTGTCAACTGTATTCCATGATCTGCAATTTCCAACTTCTAATGAAAATTAAAACTTCTGTCAGGCTGTACTGCTTTACTTTTGTACTAGGCTCATGTAAGTTTCTTGAAGCAGAAAATAGGTTATGTCTTTAGTCCTATTTGAAGCTGACTAATATATTTAAGCAGCTTGTAGCATGTTTACAATATGAACTGTTATGGGAAAAGTGTTAAGCTTTTTTTAGAGGGGAACATAAAATAGACTGAATGTCAATAAAGTTCTTAATTTTAGTTAAATTTAACAATGACATAATAATGAGGATGAATAATAACTATTTTGCTATTACCAGGAGTTATTCTGGTCAAGTACCATAATTCCGTGGTTCTTTTTAAAACATGTTTTCCTTACCATGAAGATGGAAAGTAGTACCTCACATGCTTTGAGGAAACAGAATCAAAGAATCGTCTAGGTTGGAAGAGACCTCCAAGGTCACCCAGTCCAACCTCTGACCTAACACTAACAAGTCCGCCACTAAACCATATCACTAAGCTCAACATCTAAACGTCTTTTAAAGACCTCCAGGGATGGTAACTCAACCACTTCCCTGGGCAGCCCATTCCAATGCCTAACAACCCTTTCAGTAAAGAAGTTTTTCCTAATATCCAACCTAAACCTCTCCTGGCACAGCTTTAGCCCATTCCCCATCGTCCTGTCACCAATTGTATCTTAGTGCTACATGTGGTCTACTTGTGAAAATATGATTTGGCACTACATGTGCCAATGCCTCCTTTGTGGAAATCCACACCTTTATTTCTGCTATTGGCAAAAATACATTACTGGTTGTTTATTAATCTACTAAATGTGCATCTCCCTTATAGCTGGTTAGCTTTGGCAATTCCTTGAATAAGAATGTGAAACGTTCCTGCATCTGAGAAATACTCATCATTCTGGAGGGAAAGGAGTAAGGGGAGCAAAATACCTTTTACTATTCTGCATAATATTGTGAACCTTAATATCCTGTTTTCAGGATAGGTCTGCAATAGGTCTGTACCTTCTCTCAAGTCCTTAACTTGTTTAAGAAGAGTATGCATCTTTATTGTGCAAATACAAACGGTTGAAAGCATGGCAGCATGGGGGGGGCGTGTAACATGTTTTTCAGTCTCTTACTGAAGTAATACTATTCAAGTTCAGGTTTTCTATTGTCACTTGCCACTACTAGTGAGGTGTCTAGTGGCTGGTGTGGCTTTCTTGCAGTGGCATGTGAGTCATTAGTGTAACCCTTACTTTTCTGGTTAGAATAGATAATTTGGTTTAAGAATACTTTTTCCTTTGTTTCATATGCTAACATTGATAATATGAAAATTATGCCTATCTTGTTAGAATCTGAGGCTTACCCTAATAGCATTCTATGTTAACTCAAAACTTTGACATTTGTATTATATAATCTTATAAAATATACAATTTTGTAAAACTTGCAGGTGTTTCTCCAAGGATTGGGATGTTACCGAGTACGGAGTTTGTGAACTGGCTGATATAATATCAGAAATTCCTGATACAACCATCTGTTTGTCACAGCAAGATAATGAAATGGTGATTTGTATTCCCAAAAGAGGTATGTCTGAGTACCTTTTCTTTTACTGTTGAAGAAATTGTTCTTTGAATATTTTAAAAACCAGGCTGTGTAAGACATGTAGAAGTGATGTGGGTTATATTTTGTTGATGATAGTTCTTTCTACCTCTATAACCACCTTTAACTGTAAAGTATTTATGAAGTTATAACAAATACAGGGTTTGTTACCTTAGGAATAATTTTATAATGGAACAGACAGGAAAGCAGGTGGCAAAACACAAAATCATGGTGCTACTACTGCATGTACTAAGCTTTCTGTGGTACGATTAGAGAGCAGGTTATTTCTACACAACACATACTTCAATATTTGACTATTAAAGATGGTGTGAAGTACTGATCACATGCTTATTTTGGACTATACCTGTCTTACTTTAAGACGGGTCTTCAATATTAGAAGAAAGTGGTGTAATGTGAGCAATCTAAAAATCACTATTTCCTTATGTTCTGTTGCATGTCAAAATAGTTCTGTTGGTACATAGCTATAGCTTTCTTTTTTTAACTTTAGAACGCACGCAAGAAGAAATTGAAAGAACCAAACAATTTTCTAAAGAGGTGGTAGACTTACTACGCCACCAACCCCACTTTCGAATGCCCTTCAATAAATTCATTCCATCTTACCACCACCATTTTGGTCGTCAGTGCAAACTTGCTTACTACGGTTTTACCAAACTACTTGAACTCTTTGAAGCAATACCAGATGTGTTACAAGTAAGTCCTAAAATCTGTTTGTTTAGGAAGAGTTTAAAAGTAAACCGTTTAGAACTCACTCTAAAGTTATGTTAGCTAACTGTATTTAAAACTTTGATATAGCCATGTTAGTAAACTGTCGAAGCCTTATAGCATGTTCAGGCTAGTTTAACATGTTCGAATTGGATTACATTTACAAAATTCAGTGCATCAAAATCAGAGCTAAATTTCATTTAAGTTGTGTTAACCTTGGTTAAAGAAAGCAGGCTATTTTTATTGCCTACTTTGTCACTTCAGAAACTGTTTTTTGCTTGCTATGTAAAAATCTTGTGAGGTAGCCCTGCTGTATACCTAATGATTGCTTGCAAGCACTGAATTTTAGTTGCAGATTAATTTTTTCCCTCAAACTAGGTAACTCACATTAACCAAGTGTAATTTTGGTTTTGTAGGTATTGGAATGTGGAGAAGAGAAAATACTCACGCTCACAGAGGTGGAGCAAGTCAAAGCAGTTGCTGCCCAGTTTGTTAAACTGCTGCGGTCTCAGAAAGACAACTGCCTCATGATGACTGATTTACTGACAGAGTACAGTAAAACATTTGGATATACGCTGCGTCTTCATGACTACGATGTTAGCTCAGTTCCAGCTTTAATGCAAAAACTTTGTCATGTTGTAAAGGTAATGCTCTCTGTAATTTATCCACCGAAAAGGTATGTAATGTGTTGAGGATTTCCTATCTCAAATTATTGCTGTGTGTTTAATAATGTAAAATTTTGATTTTTAACTTTTTCTAGGAAAACTCATCCACATTTAATAAATAACAAGTAAAGCATTGTATTAGAATGCTTTTTTAACAATAGCGTAGTTTTCTTCCCAGCTTCTGACTGTGTTAAAAGTAGTCATTTCCTGTTAGCTGTAGTAGGTCTCACTCTCCTGTGATGTTTTATATTGTTGATTTTTTAAATCTGATTTGAGGCTTTGACTCTGAATGGAAATGTCTAAGGATCTTGTAAGCCAGTAGAAAAGAAGGGCTACTCCTACATAGGTACGGATGTATTCTTTTAGTTTCCCCCATGCTGTTACTTCAGCAGCTGATGTTCAGGCTGGAGTTTAGTCACATCCAACTGTCTTGAAACAAAGAATGAAATTGTCTACTGCATAGACAAACTGCTACACAGGTTTTGTATTTCAAGTAAATATTTTGTTGTAATTTATGTTGTAAGCTTCATCTTTTAGGCTTTTGACTGGGGTAGTATCAGATGCTGGTATGTAACACAAGATACAGCTGTGCTGAAACCCCAGCTACACACTTTATTTATAGATCAATCTCTTCCTTGTTCCCTAACTACGTTCCAAATTCATTTTTGTAGGTTGTTGACACAGAGGCTGGCAAGCAAATTCAGCTGATAAACAGAAAATCTCTGCGGACTCTGACTGCCCAATTACTAGTCTTGTTGATGTCTTGGGATGGAACATCCTTTCTCTCAGTTGAACAGCTTAAACAACATTATGAAACAATCCATAGTACTTCTCTTAATCCATGTGAATATGGTTTTATGACCTTAACCGAGCTCTTGAAGAGTCTGCCTTATTTGGTTGAGGTATGAAAGTTCTTTTCTGGTGTTTCATACTTTGAAAGAGACATCATAACTAGATGATACATAAGCTTGCATTCTAATTCTTTTCTTTTCCTAATAGGTTTTTACCAACGGTGCCACAGAAGAATATGTGAAACTTACAAATCTGTATATGTTTGCAAAGAATGTGAGGTCCTTACTTCACACCTACCATTATCAGCAGATTTTTCTTCATGAGTTCCCACTAGCATATAGCAAATACACAGGAGAAGTGCTGCAACCTAAAGCATATGGATGCAATAATTTAGAAGAGCTCTTGGGAGCAATTCCACAGGTGTGAAGAATTGTTTTGCACAATCACATTGAGACTTCTGAATGAACTAAAGTAGTTACACAACTGAAGTTTCTGACATTTGGTTTGAATTATTTATATGATTATATTTTCTGAGGAGGCTTGTACCAGCTGTATTTTAATAGCTTCTGAGAAATTGGGGCTTTGTAATGAGAATTTTTTTCAACTGTTTTGGGCGAACTTTGCTTAAGAACCGTTCCTGGTAAGGCCACAAACTTTCTTGCTTTCCTGACATATTTATCAAGTGAGATAATTGATTTTTGTTGTCACTGTAAAGAACTACAGTATTCAAGTTCAATTCTGCTTAGGGTAGACTTCCTGGAGTAAGGAGCTGTGGCACCTTGTCAGAAGCATCACAGTGGCACTTTGCTATGCCATCTTGTCATCCACATGCATTTAAGTGCTTTAGGATAACTTTGTGACCCAGTTTATGGCTGTTCTCTTCTGAGTAGATTTATATTTGTGGAGAGTAACAAAGTGGAAATTTAGAATTTCATATTTAAACATACTTTAGTTAATATTTAGTACACTTGCTAGCCCTATGGGTTCCCTTTGTTTGGCATCAGTTTTGAGACACTGCTTTTACTTAGGCAGTGTAGTGCAAATTAACAATATGGTTCAGTTGACTTAAAAATAACTTCAGTGCAAGACTGAATGAAGGCACTAAGTAAACTGCTTTAGGCTTTGAGGCTAGCATGTACTGCTGTTTAATTCTGCATTTTTCTCTATAGGTGGTCTGGATCAAAGGACATGGCCATAAGAGAATTGTGGTACTGAAAAATGATATGAAAAGTAAGCAATTTCAATTTTGAACCAGTATCATAGTTTCCATTTTTCTTTCTTTCTAAGAGGTCACTTTAGCAAATGAACTTGCCTTTTTGTAGCTCGTTTTAGCTCACCTAGTTTTCCCCCTGCTGATCATGTGGATGATCATGGAAATCAACTTGCTGACCATAATGGACATATTATGGAGACCACAGGATCCACTTCATCAATGGAATTAAGTCTAGGAACACCTAGCAATGGTAATGCTAAGTTGATTTGTATAAGAAATTTATTACCTCTGGGGAAATAAGCAGAGTAAGCAAAGCAGCATGGGGAAAGCTGTGTGAGTTAGATTTAACTTCTGTAGAAACGTTTTCAGGTTTGAAAGCTGATTCTTTGGTCATCTCAGTGTGTAGTTAGGCATGTGTCCTTTCAACAAGGGTGTCCTCAGCTGTGTGTATAGTCACTGCAATACTTTCTCCTGGATTTTAGTGGAAACTTAAGCGTGTATTGATAAGGCTAATGAGAAAAGATGGTCAGTAGTAGCTTCTGGCAGGGCTTTCTCCTACCTTCCAATAGGGCATAGTGCTCTTTCTTGGCTTATCTTTGTGCTTATGCATTGGCAAATAATGACAGTCCTATTTGCATAGGTTTGTCTGCAAATAAAAATAACTGGGAAATGTTGAGCTTATAGTTCATGTCTTGCTGTGGTCTCCAATTCTTTTACTGCCTCTAGTTCAAAGAACTTGAGAAATGATTCTTGAGGTATTACCTAAGAAGTCTAGGCTTAGTCCATTTAGTAAGGGCATGTTACTTTATTTTGAAACTTAATTTTCACATCTAAGTGTTAGTTGGCATGTAAATAACTGATACAATGTCAGTACATCTGCAGGGGAGTTGTCTGGGAAGTGGCTCTTCTCTGTTAAAAGACTGTTCCTCATCTCTCTATTAGTTAAGTTTGGCAAATAACAGATTTTACTCTAGGGGTATACCTGCTCAGGCAAGCACCAAGTTCAACAGAGTTTTGCTTTGTCTGCTGTATTGTAATTAGTTTGATCAGATGCTTTTCATCCCAGCAAAGGAACTGAGGCTGGTATATGGCATAGCTTGTAAATCCTCAGAATCACATCTGAAGGCTTTGCATTTAACAGTGCTAAAATAATGACACCTTTGTAGCTTACAGATGCTTTGAAAAATGTTCTCTTACTTTTGTAGTTTCTAATCAAACTGAGCAAGAACTTCTTTGCCTCACCAATACGTCTCCTGTTGACCTCCTGTGTGAGCCAGTTCCTTCCTGCTTACCATCCCCGCAACTGAGACCTGATCCAGTGGTTCTTGAGTCTGCTGACCTAATTCAGTTTGAGGAACGTCCTGTACCTCTCTCTGGTAAGAGTTTGCCTGTTTTGTCTAATGTAGTGATGATGCCTCATGATCTCAAACAGAACATCAAACAAACAGTTGTTTAGAAAGTTCCATTTAAAAAGAAAAAACTGTATATTGCCCAATAGGATGTGTTGGAAATGCAGGTGGCTTCTATCAGATGTCTGAGTACTGACCATAAGTACCCTACAGTGGCTCTCAGGTGAATTTTATAGGTACCTTATCCCTCCACCATTAAAATGGCGTTTTGTCAACCTGTAGCAGTCTTTTCACCAGAGTAATTTCATTGTGCTTTTTAAGCACTGACAGGCTTAATTTATGAGAATTAAATTGAACCTTCTAAATAATATAATAGAAAAAGACCTAAAAGCAAACATCAAGTCAGCTGCAGAGGTGAATGTGACACATCTCTTGGCTTCAAATCAGACTGACAAGCTTTTAAACACTTTATTTTTTTATTACCAGAGAAGTATTATTTTTCAAGAACAGAGCATTAATAGAGTTGTCTTGCTTATTTTAGAGATGATGATTTTAACAGAAGAAGAAAAACGAAGAATTGTTACCACAGCTCAAGAAAAATTGACCTCTGGTTCTGTGGTATCTAACACCATAGAGAATACTTCAGTGCCTCCCTGTCAGTCCTCTGAAACCCAACTAAACAAGGAAGCAATGGACAGCCCAGCCAAAAAGCAACACAAAAACAAGGTGAAATTGGCAGCAAACTTTTCACTTGCACCTGTAACCAAGCTTTAACTGTTTCTTTTAGTGTGAAAGACAAATACCTATGGACTCTGCACAAAATAAAGCTATTTGCTAGCCCTTATGTATTTTAATGAAAGGCCTAGAATTAATTTGTATTTAAATGTGTTCTGTGAATATTTTGTTCCTTTTACACTGAACACAGCTATTAGCAGAGCAGAATTTTTTCTATTATTTTGAAAAAATCCAGCGTTCATTAAATTATTCTTAAATTTTACAGTTTTTCATAGATGTGTTCAGTAAAAGCAAAATATAAATTCAACTAAAATGGAACAGATTTTATTTTCCTTAAGCCTCATTGGTGGTGTAATCATACATGTAGCATATTATACTCTATAGGCTGTTGCTTACTGGTATTGTTTCAGACAGTATTAATAAAATGCATGATCTGTCTTTCAAAAGCCTGTTAAGAAGTTTTAACGTGCTGACCTGAAGTGACAAGAGTGAGGGAGTTGATTGTACTCCAGAGGAGAAACTTGTTCTCTGCCCTTTCAGATGACTTGTAGCTGCATTGTAAATTCTTTGTGTAAAGACGTCTGTAGAAGATTATGTGGATTTCTGTAAAACTCGTTTTAAATATTTTCTGTACCTTTCAGTTCCATTTAGGAGCTTTCTAGGACATTGATGTTTTAAGCTTCCCTTTTATGTTTAGTTCCAGTCTGGCGTGGATTTGGTTAAGGAAAAGACTGTCTTGGTGTTATGAGTTTGAGATAGAGACACACTCATTTTATTGTGTCTAGAAATGAAGTTAGGAAGATTCTGATATTTCTAAAATATGCATGTAATGCATAAATGACAGATAATGGAGCAGGTCTTATTAAAATATTTTGTGATGGAAGGTGTCGATGCTATTTCCACCTGTAAGGGAAGTTCTAACTACATGTGGAAATGCTAAGGTTGTTCTGCTTAACCTTGTTTTCTATTTTTAAGCATCTTTGGTAAATGGGAAGCTTATTCTTTGATGTGCTGTGTTTTAGCTGTGTCTGTTTTTATTCTAAAACTTACTCCTAGTGTTGGAAGCTTTTTTTTTCAAATTGTGGTGTCTTGTGTTGGCTTTTGAAAGGGCCAGCCTTGGAAGAGAAGTTAAGTCAGTGGATGACCTCAACTCTAGTTAGCAGAAGCGTCCAGTGTATGAGACTTTATACCCTTTCTGGGTAACCATGGCATTTACAATGGGTTGTATTTGCCAGGCAGCAAATAAGTTGCTTGTTGTACTGAAAGAACCTATACCAGAGGTTTTCCACTGGCCAACTGGATTTTTTTTAGGTGGATTCTATTGTAATATGCAAGAGATGGAACATGGGCTCTAATTTCTCAGCCAGCAACAGGAAATGCCACTGAATAATGGCTATAGACAGAATTTTACTAGTCAGATTTTGTTATGAAATCTTTTAAATTTAGACTTTACCTGTAGTAAACATATAGCCATTGTGAATGCAGAGAAACACTTGGAAGTTTTTCTGAGCATTATGGCACAGTATCTGAGTCCTTAGTAAGCCTCTACAGACATCCTGTGATTTAGAATAAGCTTTCTTGGAATGCTTTTAATAAGTTTGAGTTAAATGCAAGAACATCTGCTTTCACCTTACCTTTGATAAGTTAACACTGATCACTTAGATCTTTGTTTCAGAAGAGCATGCATTGGCGAAAAGGCAAATCGGGAGTTCTATTTTCATAAGGTGCAGCTGCAAGTCATCTAGAGTACTGAAGAAAACCAGTTTTTGATGCTTTAGAGGAAAATATGGTATTTGTCAAAGTGCATGTGGTTATACCATTTATGGAGGTCAGCATACCTTTTCTGGATTCATGTGTGATTCTGATGAAATTGCTGTTTGAAAGTAATAGAATAATACTTTTGAGAAGTTGTGTTTATAGTGTAACAAAATAGCTATTTGAATTGCAATATATTTTTTTATCCAAAGGGTTAAATGAATGATGTGACTTACAGATTTAAAAGCATTACAACCATGAAATTCTTTAATTTAACAATTAATGTACTATTTCAGATTCATGTCTGTTTAAAAAAAATGTCACTGAAGCCCTCAGTTTATGCACTATCTTTTTCTTGGAGTGGGAGGGAGAAGAAATTCTTTTCTTAGCTGTCTACTTTGTTTGGACACTTTCTTTTGTGGCTCAAGTGCTGTTTTGTGTGTTGGGACCAAACAGTTGTGTCAATAAAATTTTCAAGCAAGCATAACCCTTGTCTTTTTCTGAAGAAATGTAGGTTAAAAAAAAAAACTGTTCTAGAATCCTTAGCTTGCTGTGTCACTCACACGAAGTTGAATTATCCAGACAGAGCAGATAGCTAAATTTTGGGGCTTAATGAAGATGAAAATTCCATTAATCCATAACCTGCTACTCTGGAGAATGTGGGTTTTTTCGACTTCTGCAATTTTACTATTAACAGATGCACTCAGCAGTTTGCTTCTAAAAACAAGCCATGAAGCTGTTGTACAAAGAGCAGTAAGAATTACTAACTGCTCGAGAGAAAAATGGAGAAAAGTATAAATGGAACAGGTAGAAGTAAGGTTCTCTTGAGTTTTAATCTCACTTTCAAAAGTTAAAATATGATTAATGTCATATAAAGTCCTGCTGTGCAATAAAGCTAACCAGTCACTCTTGGGGTAAACTAGCCTTGTTTTTTAAGCTTGAAGATAGTAAATATCCAGGTGCTACGAGTCTGGCACAGAAGCTACTCTGCAACTTCACTAGAGAGCTTTGAACTTTACTTCAGAATCTTAATTAAAATACTGCAAGTAAACTGTTCTGTTATGTCATCTCAGGTTTACGTGCAAAAGTAAAGAGCTGGATGAGCTTACTCCTGATTTTTTTATTCAGTGGTCTTACTGCATTCTCTTTAATGGAACTGTCAAAGGGAGCAGGCTGCAAGAAAAAATGTCAGGGCAACCTCACGTAAATGGTTGCTTGACCCTGCAGAATACTTGGTCAGTCCAAAGCGTTTAAGTAGTTACATTAAAAACTAATTCAGCATTGCATAATTAGTGTAATAGATACCCCTTCCTAAAATGAGGGGCAGGCAATTGGTAAAAGCTTTCTAAAGCATAGGAAACAAATTGGACAGTCAGTGCTCCAACTTTACTCTTTTGGTAGTTGTGAATGCTTTTAAGTATGTGAGTGCAATGCCTCATGCTACCTGGTATGCAATTTAACTGCAAAAGGTGAGTTTGATTTTAATTGGTCTATTGTTATCCTGCTGTGGACAGTCTCATTTCTTTCATTCTCATGTTAAGTCATTTGTTTAAGTCAATTAAAGTTATGATTAAAGTAATTTTTTTCAGGATATGATTCATTTTGTCTGCCTTAATGTAACAGGATGGTGTAGTTGCATGCTAAACTGTGGTTTAACTTATATTTCTATTAAAAAAAAACAACAGCAAGACAGGCATAATGGCAGAGTTGCAAGTAGAGGGGGGTATAAGACATAGCTGACATTTCAGGTAAAATGTGGAATAATGCTGGTAGGAAGTATGACAGAACATCACGCTGTTCCTTAGGCTTTGAAGTTCCTGAGTGGAGAAGCTGACAAAAGGGTTTTCCTTTGGACAAAGCGGAACTTTTGGGTGTGAAAGAAGGAAAGCAATTTTTATGTACAACACACTGAGGTTTTGGCCACAGACAAATGGCGTTGTCTAGACAGTTCTAGGGCTTTGGTGAGGGGTGGGGGCGTGGGAACTGAGTTGCATGGCCTTGCTTTGATAGCCCTTTACAGAAAGCTGAATGAGTGAAGACTGAGTAGCATCAGTGAAACCTGCTTATACCTGCTTATCAGTCTGGGGGAATAATGCTGTGGGTTTCCTTTTAATCTTGTCCCTTCATTTTGTATTCTTCCACTTGAAATGCATTGTCTTTGTAGCTAACCTTTCTGCAATTTGAATACTTCATTCCACTTCATTCCTTTTATCTTTTTTCTAAGAGTTCAGCCTTTACTTTAAGTGACTTGTTCAAAGCTTAACCTAGATACCTGTTCAGTCTTTGTGCCCACAGGAAGATGCTGATGCCCTTTAAAGTCAATATTTTTGAAGGTAAAATGTATAATGTGGTGTCCTATAGTGGATGTGTGCTATGGAACAATTGAGATACCTAGAGATTCTTCTGATACTCTTCCACAGTTTAGCTGGTATTTGTTCAGAGGACAACATGATAAAATGTCTCGACCCTTCCAATATCTCTACCCTTCCAGTGTGCATTACTTTTAAAGTAGTGTTCTTCCCTGTATGGACTGGTTTCATGTTTAATAACATTATATAGATGGAGGAAATGTAAATAAAATCTGACATAACTATTAAAAAGCTTTGTAGCTGTGTATGCTATGGGGAGCAGATGGTGATACTGTGGTATAAATAGAGTAAATAGTGAATGCCACTTGATAATAAACTTCAAGATGAGTTGCCACTTCATTGATAAGATGCTACTTCAAGATATTTCTGAGCACTCTTTTGTAGAGTAAGAAATGCTTCTATAACAAAACACTTAAGGCCTTTTTTAGATGTTCTACTAGTCCTGCTGTATCCTTAACTCCCTTCTGTCTAGAATACTTATCTAAGGAAAAGATTGGTTTTTTTTCTTGGTTAATTGCCACTAACAATGTTGCATTTATTTTCCCCAAGCATTTGTGCAGCTTGTCTTCAAGCAATTACAAGCCTGACAGAAGCAGCCTGACAATGCTGGTTGTACTTAGAGGGAGAATTGTTTGAAGTGCAGATTGCGTCAGATTGCGTACTTGAAGATCTCCTAAATTTAAGCTCAAGCATTAGGATAGGATTCTCAATTGAGAACAGAAGGTTGTTGCCAACACACTTGGGATAAAGAGATGGTTATGCAGTGAGACCTAGCACCTTATTGGATTGCGGGTAAGTAATTTACCTGAAGAGTAAGATAAACATCTAATGTGTGAAGGAAATTCAGAAAAAAAGCAATGAAGTTACACAGGAACAAATCACATGATAGGTGTGTAACTTGGAAGCTGTGTAAGCAGGAATTTCTTATATATTTTATTTTTTAAAGTGCAGAGATGAGAATGCGAGGGTGGAATAGGACAGCTATGTGCAAATTTCCAGGATGCTCTCACCAAGTTAGTATAAAATAATCATAAATGGATTGGGAGAAAGACATAACATTTTCAGGAAGTTTTCGTAAGCTTATTACCATTATATTGAAGGATTCATATACTGCAGGACTTGGAGGAGATCCTGGACTTCGTTCAAAGCATTGGTAACGTCTCTAAAAAAGAATAGCAAGATAGCAAATATGGAAGATCCTTACTCTCATTAAGGTAGTTTGCTGCCTGAAAAGTTGAGTGAGGTGTCCTTGTACCACAACTTTCTACTCTTATGAGTTGTGTAGTACGGACAAAGTATAAAAGCAGCTGGTTTGTGCTTCTGGTCCTTATATTTTGTGTTATCAGGGACTGTTTAGTCCTTAAACAAATAATAGCAATTCTAGAGTGCTTGTCTTGCTCATTAGGACCCAGGTGTTGAAATGAGGACCCTTTGGAAATAAACTCTAATCCTTTGAGCTGGACAGTCCTCAAGCACAAGCCTTCAAAAAAACTTCCTTTAAAATATATTTGTACCAGGCAGGGTTTTGGAGTGACTCTAACCAAACCTTGTATGCTTCTTCAGGAGGCTGTAGAACTGCCTTTGCTAGCTCAAAAGCAATGCAATTTGTGAACTGTGATCTTGTACCAGAAGTAAGTTCATAGTAATTCAGTAAGAAAGAAGGTGACAAATAGGAGCTGTTACAGACACTGAGCTGATGCTTGTTCATTTCACCGAATTTCACCTTGAACTTCGGAACATGTATTAACTGCTGTATACTACCCCAACTACCCCAGTTAGTTTATGGCACATCCAGTAATGCTGTGCTGATTTCCTCCATCCTTGCTCAGTGACACCAGGGTATAGGATATGTTAAAGCCTCAGGCATTACACTATCTCAGAGCAGTGCTTTGGGAGCTGTGCACTCGTAAGTCAAGCTGTGGGTCCAAAAGTGTCAAGTCAGCCTCTTAGTTATTGGATTCAAAAGCTGTAGAAAGGGGATTTTGCCAGAACACCTATTTTGCATGATGAAATCTGCTGGTAAAATAAATATCAGTGTGGATGGAATGAGGTAATTGCCTCATGAGAACTTTAGGATTAGCTACAGTCATCTCTGCTGATTTTGAGCTTTCTTAAACTACTCTACAGTTTACCTGAAGTAGAACTTTTGGTAGAAGCCCACAGAACAACTTGATAGTCCTTAGGTTGTTTGCTGGTATTCTGAACTCAGTTTCTTCAAATTCTTCTCTAATAAAAATATATGCGTGACAAAATATTTTCTGATAACTGCTTGCTGGTGGGTTTAACTTTCAGAGTCTCTATTCATTCTCAGCTGAAACTGTGATTCTTACCCACTGTAAAAAGTCTGAAATCGCCTGCTTTTTGCGGTAGTTAAACTCTGGCTATTCATTAGCTGCCTCTGAAGCAGTCGAAGTTGTCACTTTCATTTCAGAGCCAGGAACAAGGTCTCTGGGGCTATGATTCTACATCTTGCATAGAATGAGTTCAAACTCCTTATTTTCCATCACACTGAAATCTATTACCTCAGTGTTTTAGTTCTAAGTGGCATGATTTGAGATCAAGCTGAACAGAGTATTGGGAAAACTGCTCTCCTTCACCATCTGCTTAGTTGCAAGTGAAAGGCAAGTGAAAGCATGCTCTTATGCCTGTGTAGGAGGGTGAAGTGTGACAGAGACTGAATCACACAGGAACTTATGATCACCAGCTGCAAAGATGAAGACATGCCCAAGTACCTTTTGCAGCCCTGCATTTCAGCCTGCAGTCAAATGGGACTTAATGCTGGTCTCTGGAAAAAAAAAAAGTAAAAGATTTTTGGGGGATGTATTCCTAAAAGCACTTGTTAATTCATTAAGTGTCTTGGACAACAAGACAGTAACCTGTTGTCACCAGGGTACAATCAGGCAGAGTCTGGATGATATAGTCACTTTCCTATGTGTTGCTGATTTTGAACTGTCATTTCTTGGTTGGGCTGCAGGGTTATGTTAGAGCTTTCTGTTGAGTTAAATTATTTGGGATAGAGATGGGGAGGGAAACTCATCTTCCACACAACTTGTTCAGACAATGTAAAACTGCTGCTGTTAGGCATTAGTTGCCCAAAAACTTGTTCAGTACAAACTTTGATAATACAAACTTTGCTTTCACTGCATGCTGGCCTCCTGCAGCAGGATGCTTGGCCTAATAACAGGAAAGATGCACCTGATTGCATCTCATCCTCTCATGTAGACTCTGCTCCCTGAGACTGCTCAGAGCCCTGCAGCATGAGGAATATCTGTAAAACACCACTCCAGGGAAACCAGGCAGTGCTGAATTTCCTTGCTGCTGCTAAGCCACTCTGGCTTGGCAGCATTTTTATCCAGGACCTGAAGATGGATGGTCAGCAGTGCCAGGATTTTGCTGTCAGGCTGAATCAGAATGGTCCTGATAGTAACTCAAAAAAAAAATAAAAAAAAAAAGTCTTGCTGGAATGATATTTAGGTATGTCAAGACCTTTATCTTCCCTATGCATGGCTAGGAATGGTCTTCTGCTCTGGGCTGTAGTGAGGTTTCAGTGTCATGTAGGAGAGTCACAAGATTGGCTATTGCTTTTTTTTTTTTCCCTGTGGGGTCCCACAGGAGAATTTTTTTTGCAGAGAAAAAATACTAACTTTTTAGTAGCATCATTACTCCTTTTGTAAAGTATAGCTGCACAATAACTGCATCCCACTAGTCCATACCCACTTCAATAAGGAAAAAACACATGTTTAGTGTAACACAGCAGCTTAGTTTATTTGGAAATATGTTTAACTTTGCTGAAGAGATTCAGTAGGCCTAGGGGAAGGTGCAAGAGCCATTTGCTGGTAGAATAGGTCATCAGTACAAAGAGCACTGCTTACTACCGAAAAGTGTCAAATCCACCTCAAACTTCCTTCTATCTCTGCTGCCTTGCCTTTTTTGGCTGGTTGAACAGCCCCCACTTCCTTCAGAAGAGATTTCAAGTGCCTCAGTCAACCACACTCACTCTTTGCAGACAGTAACAGACAGCTGAGAATTGGCTCCGAAATGATGGCAGATGGTCAGCGTAGCCCCCTGAACATCCTTGTCGGAGATTTTCTGCTGATTTAAAATATGAGGGGGTGCATACTGTACTGTGTTCATAGGGTCACAGAAGCTACAGACACCGTCCTTACAAACCCTGTTTCAGTCTGAATTTTCTTTTTGTTCAAAATACAGAGTTTAATTTGTTTAGTTACAGCTGTTGAAGTAAACCATTAGGGCTTTGTGTTCTGGGTGGACAATGCTGTAAGCTACTGTTGACTGCAGTTGACAATCAGACCTCAGTCTTTAAAAAAAATAAACACTTTATTGCTAAGCAGCATCACTAACTCCACTTCCAAAGGAATCACTAAGTGCACTGCAGACAAGTAAAAACAGAACTAAGGCATTTGCTAATTAAAAACAAAATAAATGCACATGAAGAAAACCTTTCAGCCAAGCTTCTGGAAATAAAGATCACTCTCATTAATACTGCTGTAGATCAAGTCCCTCTGGGGCACTGGCTAGCAATGCTACCTGCCTATGAATATTCCTTCTATATTTGCTGTGCTTCCTCTTCATTGTAACTAGAGGGGATCTCTGTAGCCTAGTCATGAGTCCTGAGTCCTAGAGAAGTTTAGCTTAATTTTTAATACAAACCTCCATTCCACTGATCTTATTTTCCTTCCCAAGGGACTGTAGGCAGCTGTGGCACACAGGAATTAGCCCAGACATCAGCACACTTAACACTATAATGTGCCTAAGTCACCTCTGCTCTTCCAACAACTGAGTAAGTCCTTCAGGCTCCTTCACTTACTGGCATTTGCAGTGTTTGGTTGTTACAGCTGACCCTCCACAGGCTTTAAGCTGGCTGCTTCACTACAAGTTGCTTTTCTTAACTTCCCTTTGCATTTTGTTAATGATACCAAACACCTGTACCTTAAAGAAAGACATCAGGAATTATCAGTATCTTATTTAGGCACCAGCAAATTCAAGAGGCTGTTGAATTCTCCCGAAGTCAGTGGGCATTCCTTTCCCTCCTGTGTATTTTCTCTTAAAGGCTAGGCAGTCCCCCCTCACAATTCTCCTAATGTATGCAGGTGCTATACAGAGTCCAGCCCATACCAGAGTAGATGTTAACAACTACAGAGCTTAATATGATGTATATCCATAAGGATGTCTAACTATATATGACTATTCAGCCTCGGATATGTTTTCTTTCTGCATCTTTGTTCAAAGTATTTCAGGTGCTTCATGTCTTAGTGGAAATCTTTGTATTTTTTTCCTTCTTGATCCTTAAACCTTAAGGAAATTGTGGTGACAAATCACTTGTCTCATGTGAGTCTGCAGTACTGAAACACGATTCTGGAAATGCAGATGTTCTTCATTAAACGAGTCCAATACTAGGGATGTGTTTATTTGTACAAGAATAGTCCGATTTACTTTATAGTGTCTATCTCCTTGAACCTTAGTAAGGTATTTTCTAAGAATATCGGTGCCTGTCCTTTTTGGGTAGCTCTGCTGATAATGCTAATCTCCTTTCCTGTAACTGTGGTTCCTTTGTATACAAGTGCACATTTCGCTTAGCTGGCTTTGCAAAATGGAAGTTCCTCTTCAAAACCTTTTTATTTTAGGAATTTTTTGCTATTTGTTTGTTACTTCTAAGCCTGAGATTGTTTTCACTTTTCACATTAGATCACGTACGTTTATTTTACTATTTATACCTATCACAATACATTTATATGGAATACTGTCACACATACCAGCTACTGACAGCTAATGTAAAGATATTAGATTCCACAAAATTTAATCTGCATAGAGACCAGAAATGCATTAAATGGTGAAACACAGGTAAGTCTGATTTCCTTTAATTTTAAACCCATTTTGTGTAGAGTGTGGTACACCTGCCACAGATACCTACTTCTCTATTTGTCTTGTGGTCAGTTTGTCTTGGGTAGCTCATGTCTTCCAGTGCTCAATAGCTTACATTTCTCATGGTCATTAGAGATGTGGTTAACAGTTGTTTTTAAGCACTATTAGTTAAATTTTGTTTGTGTCCATGTCTTTAACTCTTCTCCCAGTAACCTACCACTGGTAGGTGAACTCATAGTGCATGTAACTTTTAATAGTGAACAAAACTTGGAGTGATTACCCCTCTGACTCCATGTGAGGTGGAGATCTGTGAGATAAATATGATAGAGCTTTGGACTAATCATTCGTTTGCAGATTACTGTATCTGTGCCTGCTAGAACTTTACCAGATACTTATTTTCCTTGGTGCAAGCAATGTTAGACTTGAGTAATTCAGAAATCATATGGTATGTAAAACCTGTATCTACTTGTAGTGTCCTTATCACTGATAGTCAGTGTTTTGGAAGTGAAGTGGAACTCAACAGCAAAGTATTTAAACATCCCACTAGCTTGATAAATATTTTGTATGCAACATCAGTTATCCTAGAATTGCTTCAGCTATCAGTTGCACTACATAGAGCATTAGTATTTGTGGCTTTCATTTTGAAAAGTAGCCAAAACAGAATATTCCAGCAAATGTTTGAGTGCTGTTTGTCGGGGGGAAGTGTACAAAAAATTCTTGAAGTGATGACCTATTAAAATTGCTTTTTTTAACACATTACTTGATGAAATACATCCTCTTTCACTTTTACCACTGGGATATTTTTGTTAACTCTATTACAGATCTTTTCTGGTCACTGGACAGCCACTATATGGATTTCTTTTGTTTTTTTAGGCATGCGTGTTGAGTGATCCATGCAACAGTGAAGAACCTGCCATTGTACATTCTATGTATTACTGTTGTACCACAGTTGCTCTTGATTCAGTTTAGCAGGATGCTGTTAATCCCTTCACCCTACAGTTTCTTTCAATGAAAACACTTGAAAAGACGACAAACATGGTAGAGAGCCCAGAGCTACATGATGCTGCACTGTGTTGCTCCACAGCAATCTTTAATAATAGCCAATCCTGCCTTAGCAATGGTGGGCTTGCTTGGAGGAGGTTCTGCCTTCTTTTCTGCTGGGCTGCCTGCAGTGTTCAAAAAGAGGATACCATTAAAACCAAGAGTTGTTCAAGCTATTTCTTTGTACTTCTGGATTAAAGGACATAACCCCCTCCTCCCCCTGCCCCTTCCCTGAACCTTTTTATTTCAATTATACATATATCAGTTTGGTAGAAACCAAGCTGCTCTGTGGATTCAAACTGCTCAAGATGACTTATCCCTTCAGGGTTTAAAGAATCCAGACATTTAAGGGTAAGCTTGTTCAATTCAGGTGCCCCTCTTCACAGCCACAGGGTCAGATAACAGATCCCTCTGTAGAAAGTCACTTACTGTGTTGAAACCCACCTACTACAGAGCTGAAGAACAAGAATATTGCTAAAGCTTATTCTCTCAGACGTGGATGTCCAAATCAGGACAACAATAGAAAGGCAGATTTATATATTTAAAACAAAAAGCAATTTTGAAGTGGCCAAAGGTGATTTGAATTCAGCGTTAAGGGGTAATTGGGCACATAAATTCTAAGTGTCTGTAGCTTAGTGGCTTCTTTTGGCAGTGGTTGGCCCAGCATGGCCTTTGAAAATGCCCTTCTTTCATCCACTTCTCTGGAGTTTTTCCTGTTGCTGTTGTTTTTCTTAATATTTGGAAACTCACTGGTAGGAGACTGTGTTGCTTTGTCTAAGGGTTTTAACTTGGTCCGTAGGAATTCAGCCATCTCCTTGTCTTCCTCTTTTTCTCTGATGGGGGGAAAAAAGAATCTGTTACAGAAATAACGTTTTCTCTGCAAATAGGACAGTAAAAGATACTGATTTAACACTTCAGTGAAAAAGACTGTCAAGAGTTTTAAAGAAAAGCATCAGGCTTTACTGCACACGTGAATACATTAGTGTCAATTTATACCTGCATAGTGCACAGCTATACATTTTCAGTAGCCTACGATTAGGCTTCTGTATTGTCTGGCTGCTGATGAAGTTGTTGCAATTTGCATACTGAACTAGCAATTGAGAGCTCTGGATTACATTAGTAGCTCAGGCTTTTGTCAGCTGCTGCCTTTGGCCAGCCTCTCTGATCAAGTGCTAGACTCTGGCAAACGCTCTTCTCTCCTGTCCTTTACCTGTTTAGAATTTAAACATGTTGGAACAGATACTGTCATTTAGGATAAATGGTTTGATGGAGCCTTGAAACATTACTGTTGAAAAAAGATGGAAACTAATAGACAAAACCCTATTTCCACAGTGTTGGAATTCAGTGCAACAGCTGGAAATCAGCTGTCTAGGAAACCACAGGTTTCTCATTATGCAACTCTGAGCTAAAATATTGAGATTCTGAACTTATACGTTAGGTTAGGTAGACCTGTAGCAATTGCATTCTCATCTTTCCAGACAACGGCACAGAAAGAATAGTGATAATAAATGACTAAAGTATTCATTTTTATTTAAAAAAATAACAGATTGTATATGTCTACAAATATGCCCCTTGCAGAATTCTATTTCACATCTACTACTTGTGCCAAGAAGATTCTCTGGCAGCAGCAGAAATCCTTCCCTTTGTAATAGTAAATGCCCAGTCACCCTCTGGGAAAGAGAGACCAAATCCTTCTGCCATCATTAGATGATGACTGAGCTATTTATGGGATAAAGAGCAACAGAAGTGCAATAATCTAGTTTTATTTGTTTCTGTGGAACCAGGTAGAGGCTTGTAACTTGTCTTTAAAGGGCTAATTCTCTCCCATTAATGTAAATGTTGGCAGTCGTTCCAGCGTAGATTTAAGACTCATGAAATGTTGGGCATAAATTTGGTTGCTTTTAGTTCTTACCGTAATCTCTCTACCTCTGCATCATCTACAAGAAAATCTCTTTTTTGTACCAGTCTATGGATCTTCTGAATCAGTTCATCTTCTCTTTGTTTCTCCATCTTTGTTTTTTCTTTTTCTGGTCAAAAACAGGAGGGAAAAAAAAAAAAAAGACTTCAGATTCCAGGGAGCTGGACAGGAGAAACTGCAGATGTCTAAGAATGATCTGCTGATGGAAGTCAGTGGTTCTGCAGACCTGAGTCACCAAAATCCAAAAAATTCTGGCTGCTTAATCTTTTCTCTCTTCTACTTGTTTTCTGCTGTCTAATCAGTTTAATGGTCTGTAGATTTTCTGAGGGGTTCGTCAAGACTATTTTTTAATATTAAATTACTCTGCAAGACCTTTGCTTTTCTAACTTTTTAAAAGCATTTTGGTATTTAAAAAAGTTCAATCATTAAAATCCACAGTACAAAATCCCCTTGACTCTACAGAAAATGAGACCATGCCAAAAGAAACCATTTCTTTCTATTTTAAAACAGCTCTGGCTGTTGGCTGCAACAGTTTTTCAAGCCTGTTAAGGCAGGTGAGCTGCAAATCCTGAAGTAATAGCATCAATTAATTGTATAATGTGGAAAAATAAAGGTGTTTTTGTGCTTCAAAAGTCTGAGTAATTAATATGTCCTTGTTAATTAGACAGTCTGTAGTGACTAGGTTGTCTGTAAAGAATGATTTTTGTGACACAAAAGATGGGACTGTCACAAGCTAAAATCATCATAAATGCTAGGGATTACACAGCTGTAGTTCAAGGTTATAAAGCCACGTGTAGTTAAGACAGACATCTTCAAACCTAGTAAGCAGGGCAGAGATGAGAAAGCCAGAGGCAAATCTCAGCCCACGTTTCTTCAGTAAGTTTAAAATTTTGGTTAGTCGCGAAGACACTTTGCATTAAATCAAGGATTTTGGTTTTGAGGATTAGAACTGCATTTAGAGAACCATAAAATTAATATCAGAATTTTGAGAAGGGCAAGCTCCTACAGTCTGGTGCATCTGAGTAGCATTTGTTGTGTCTGCTGGTTGAACTTATAAGTTCAATAATTTGAAACAGCTAAATAAATCAGACATTTGAAAATGATTGTTTATTACAGATTAATTCTGGATCATGGGTTTCATACTTCCTACTGGGAATTTCTGCAGTAAATCCACTCTTTAGTAATTGAGACAAAGGCACCTTTAATGTAATATTGGAGACATTAGAATTCTGTAAGTCTCTGTCTAGAAGTCGTATTCCTTGAGAATTTCAGATTATGGTCTGCTAGTTGCAGAGTAAATGATGCATAATATATCATCAGGCTGCTTTGCTTTGTCAGAAGTATTTTCTGTGTTTTATAAACAATGCAGGAATGTGGTTATTGACTTCTACGAAGATATTAAGACTTCTGCATTTAACCTATGGAAAGAGTTCATGGTTGTGAGTAATGAATGCTGAATCTGCAGTGGGGAATACTTCAAAACACTTAGCTTTGCTTTGCCTCTTAAGCTTATGAAACATGGGATCTTCTCTGCCTGCTACTGATAGTAGGAGCTAACTTCTGCTTTTTTTATCCTCTTCCTGGATCTCCCATCCCATTCTTCAGGAAACTGACTACCAAATGATAAATGTATGCACATTAAATTGTGGCATAGTACTGTAGATGCTGCGTTCTAAAAGCCTGATCCCATGATGACTGCAATCCACTGAAACCAAAGAGTAGGGATTTGTTCATCAGCTGGAGAATTCTGCTCTGGATGTTATGAATGAACCCATTTCTGTAAAGTGTTTTTCTATGTTAGGCACGTACTACATAACCACTTAGTTCTGTGTGAATGCCAGCAATGCCTTTGTTAAGGTAAAAGTAGTCTTACTGTGTCTGCCAAAAGGTGGTGATGCTGGAACTGCGCATACTTAAATTCTTTAGTTTTGCTGAGATTTGCGAAGTGCTAAGGAGAAACTGCTGTCTGATCTCTGCTTAAGAATTGGACTAGAAAATAGTTTTGAAAAGGTTATAAAACCAAACTGATTAACCCTAGCTGTGAGACAAATGTAAACTTCTCTATTTCATGAGTGACCTGCTCTCTCCTTTCTGGGGAGAAAGGTTTTTAAAGTTGCACAACAAAATAGGGGAGGAAAAATAAGGATAACCAAAGGAGCATCAAAATCTGTCCTTAGTAGCTGGGCTTTAGCAACTTATTTGTGAAAGGTGCTAGAGCCAGATAATAACATGTAATGTAGATAGCTTACTGAGTTACTGAGTGTTTTGCAGGATCTGTTTCTAATTTTTCTTGAATGGAGTAGGGCTGTTTTGAATGATCTAAAACAGCAAAGCTCTAGTAAAGCAAAATTCCTCATTGATTTCAGCTGGAGTTTGGATTTAAGAATCGCAAACCTGCACACAACTGTCTCTGCTTAGAGCAGTGAATTTGTAGCAAATTAAAGACAAAATGCAAAGCACACCTTTTATCTCTTGCTTTTTGTGGAAGGCTTTCTTCTGAAAGGTGGCTGTAACTGCAGCTGTGACAATGAATTGGTGTATCTAGGAAAAAACAATCTCATTCACCATGATGGTTTTAAATCCTTCTCCATTCTCCCTTTTATCTCAGGTATCTCAGCATTCTGTCTTTTTTACTTGACAATCTCTCTGTGCCAGTTGGCTCCCTTGATATTCACAAGGGGGTGTAAGAGGGAGGGAATATGCACCTTGTCTGAGTGATAGTTGCAGGTTTGCTCTCAAGGGAGCAGTGGAGTATAGCATGAAAAGAAATTCAGAGAGTGGGAGATTAAAGAGGGGAAGGAAGTAAAATGGGAATAAAAAATAAGGACTGGAGGGAATATATGAAGACAGGAGACATGAAACTCAACCTTGGGGGGAGGTTTCTGATTGTGTTAGTAGCAGAGGTATGCTTCTGACACCAGCCCCACCCCTGCATCACCCAAGCAGTACTCTAAAACTGAGCTGGAAACAGCCCTTACCTTGGATTGCTACCAAACTCTGCAGCTCTTTCTTAAGATTCATAATGTCTTTGCACAGCTGGATGTCATCCATCCTGCAGAAACAGAAAAGGCATGGTCAGAGGCATGCAAACTCCATCCTGCATTGATGGAATCACAGATCTCATCTGAGTATGTGGTGCCGTCCCTTGCCTGGGACCTATGCATCAGCTTGAAATGCAGGGTTTTAACCTTGGGCTTCTGATGCTATTCATTCACCAGTCCTAACAGTTGGCAAAAGCCGTACCATTCTGTATATACTTAATAGTTGTAGAAGACAGGTATGCCATACTGCCCATACTGCAACAACAGCTTTCACTGGGAAAGAGTAATGGTGAGAATACCAGGGAGCCCAGGAAGGGTGGCAGAAGCTGATCCATTATTTGGCACGGCCAAGACAAGTTTACCTTGCACTACCAACTTCCTTTGTGACCTTACTAATGATTTAGCCTTGACACAAAATCTGGAAGCTGTCATTAATTAGGCATGTAACTATTCCAAGATCTTGTGCCTTGGGTGAATGTCTTCCATGGCTGATATAAGTATTTCAAACCTTTGGTGGGTGCAGAAAACCCATTAATGCTAAGACATAGAAGATAATTAAATAAATCTGTAACATTAGCAGAAACTGATGCACACCTTCAATTCTTATTGAAACTGCTACCTGTCCTGGGAGCTGCAGTACTCAAATATTCCCCTGTAAGTTTGCAAATTTCAGTGTTAACTTTCTGGCAAATGCATTCTAGTGCCTCTGTCATACTGACAGCCACGGCTCAGGCGTTGGCTCTGAAGGCTGCATCACAGGCTTCCATTTTGAAACCACCCCATAAAGAGCACAAAACCCAGCCTAAGTGATTAATTTTACATTCTTCAACTCAGCTGTCACCAATGCTGTCCTTGTCCATGGATCTGTTAGTCCTTGTTGCGTAATCCTGTGCCTGAATTGGTTGTTTAAGCACCCAAAGGTAACTAGTGCTGTCAGAGCCTGGGTTGTCACAGTGATGTTTCAGGATAGGAAACCCGAGAGATTAAGCATGTGTGTGAGAGTGAGCAAGAGTACAAAGGATAATGCAGTCAAATTATAGAATTAAGTGAAGAGTGGAAACGTAGGTGTTTCTGGCACAAATAAGACTTTAATCACAATCCAAGAGCTTTTATTCTCCCTGCCGCCTCTGCATGCAACGCGGGTCTCTGCAGGGAGCTGTCCCTCAGCTGCCTTGCTCATGTTACTAAAGCATGTTGATCCTTTCATTATTTGCTGTTTTGGTTAACTCCATCTTGCCTGTTCTCCTACATCCTTTGTGCTATGACAGCCATTCCTGCTATCTTTTTACTTCTTTCTTCCCCAAATGTGATAGTGAAATACCTCTCATAATATTCTTCACTGTTAACCTCTTCTCCTTGTTTAGGAACTGCTGTCCCCCCAGCGGAGGGTCTGCTCTCCTGCTGTACATCTGGCTTTCGAGGGGATGGTCAGCAGGCCGGCCTCAGGGCTCCCCCAGGCTGGCTGCTGTCTGTTCAGCACACCTGCAGGCAGAGACCTTCACACGGTGACTTTCTGACTTGGCCTCCCCATGTTATTTACGCTGATCACAAGCAAAGCTCTTTTTACTCTTGAGACCCATCATGTTAAATGGTACTAAAGTTACTTTTATCAATTAACGATCTTAAGCACCATTCCCGCAGGAAAATCGATATTCAAAATGTGCTGGGATGTGAGCAAGCTCCAAAGCTCTTTATCCATTCAACGTTCATGCAGTTTGGGTGTTATCTTAATATAAGGAGTGTTAATATGTTTGAGGAAAATCACCATGGTTAACAGAAAGAAGACAGTTTCTTGGCAGAACTGTTCACTATTGTACTACTGTATTCAAATGGTATCTAGGGGGCAGACCCTCAACTAGTGAAGAGAGCAGTGAGTTTCTACAACAGGAGATCTCCATGAGGTATGAAGAGAGGGCATTCTTTCTTCTGTGTGAGGTAGATTGGGCTTCATCCTGGGGCGATCTGAAAGATACTAACTAAAATACTTCACTTTAAATCTTCAGGAATTTAAATTATCATTGGCGGTATGTTCCAAGTGAGCAAGATCACCTATATCTGCTAATCCCTACAGCCCCTATGCTCAATATTACACTGGGGGGAAGGTACTGTGCTTTTTCCCCAGCTACAGGTGCAATTGCCCCTATTTTTTTTATTTTTTTTTTTACCTGACTGCAGAGCATATAGCTTGCACTCTCCATATCTATTCTTTACATTTCTTTTTCCTGACACCCAAACTTTGTTCCTGCTTCTAACCCCCAGGAGAGAAGTGAAGATATGGCCAAGCACTTAAAGGCTCTAACAGCTCTGTGACAATCTGAATTCCAAAATTCATGCACCAGGTGCCCACTCTAGAGTCTGCGCTCTGCAGGCCAGTGTGTTATGATGACGAGCAAAGATTAAACTGGCCATCTGTAGCAATCCCTTAGGCACATGGAACATCTTTCCTCCCATCTGTGTCAAACAGCCTTTGCTTCTCATCCAATCCACGGTGCTGACTGGGGGCAGGGGTGAAGATATGGTTAAATGAGTAAAGGAGGGCTCTGGGATATATTCATAGAAACCATGCGAAAGCTTCATCCATCTGACTTAGTGAAAGCAGGAGGTATAGTTGCTTATAACTATAAAAAAAATAAATCACCTATCTGCTAGCAATTAATACTGAACACAGGGCAACATTTGCTGTCCTCGGCAAGGGTCACCTCATTGCTCTCAAGGAAGAGAGAAAAGAAGAACTGGAAAAGAAAGCCCTTGGAAGGCCATTTAATCTAAAGCATTACAATGAACCTCCCTCTCTTTCCTCCCATGTTCTCTGGTTCTTGGATGTGAGCAGTTACAGAAAGCTTAAGAGAAGTTACTGCTTCTTCTGGGGGGAAAAAAAAGGCAAATTCCAGTGGATTTTTCATTTGAAAAATGGATAATCATCAAGACTGACAGCATATTTGTAGTACTGTCAGACCTCTTAAGGAAGTAAAAAAGATGTTTTGGGAATAAGAGAACAGGAATATGCACAGCAGAGAAAATAAAACTCCTTGTACAGGGAAGCTGGAGAAATACGGTGAGACTAATTCTGTAGCACTTTCTGTCCCATGTTCTAAGTCAAATCTGTCAGACTGTAGGAGGGAAAGCAACACAGACTATTGTCCATCTTATTTAAGAGCACTGTTATGCTCCCTGTGCACCTGCAGCACAATCTTGTTCTTCTGTGCTGGATGCAATAGGATCCCTATAGGTACAGCATGGCACAGGGTACTGAAATAATATCCTCCAGGCCTGTTTAAGCAATCTGCAAAGCTGCTCAAGACATATGCATAAAATTTGCAATATAAACACAACATCTGCTGAACTCTCAGTCCTCTGGAATAGACAACACATCCTTTCCAGTCCCTGCAAAACCATTTCTGATGTTGTAGAAAAACCATCAGTAAACCAAACAGCAGTTACAATATGTCAGTTCCCCCCAAAGCTAAGCTTTATTAGTCTGCCCAGCAATCCGAAACACATGAGTTATGAGGATGATAAAACATTTCTCTTATTAAGAGCCCAAATCCATTCCTGGAGTCATTGCAATAGTATTGGAGTAGGGCTGAATTCTCAGTGTGTTTCCATGTATTCCTGATACACCATCTGATTTTCTCCTTTTCTGATTCTTGATGGCTTACTGCAAGGAACCTTCTGTATGCTGGGCGATATCACAGAAGCACGCATTATTCTTTTTTCCTCTTGTTTTTTCTAGCTGTATTATCAAAGCCTAAAAGCAGACTCTCTGTTTGCCCAAAAAAAGATAAAATACTCATAATGAATAAACAGCGCGAGCAAAAGATTCTCTAAACATGTCACAAAATGACAGGAGAATAAGTGGGTCGGAAGAGCCTGCAATAAGCGGGCACGGTGACTCAGCCCTGATGCATGTTTCTTTGGTTCAGTTACCAGGCGCAGAGCGCTCCGAGCGCTGTCATTGCCGCAGGAGCCCCAGGTGAGGTGACAGCGTGAGTCACCTCTGCTGGGCACCATCTGGGCCAAGAGGGAGCAGGGCAAGGAAACAGAAAGAGGAGACCTCCCGTTCAGCTGCGCCCTGGCAGGTCTCAAAGGCTGGGGAAGATAACAGCAGGCAGGGAGGGATTAAAAAGAAACGTTCTGTACTGGACATGGAAGGAGCGTTTTGTTTTGTTTCAATAGAAATTATTCCAGGACAGCTAAATTATTCTCTTTTTTCCAGCTGGGGAAGAAAACCTGACTCCTGAGTATAAAACTCAGGTACCATCTACAGCCATGCCTTCTTCAAGAAGAAAAGCAAAAATGATAGTAAAAAGCAATAGGAAAACCACTGAATGCTCACCATAATGGTCAGCCAGAAAGAAAAAGAGGTGGCCAACCAGTCTGTCAAATGCTTAAAATTTGTAAGAGCTATTAATAACAGCTGCAAAATCATCAAATATATTTTCCATTGATTTTAGGAGAAGCAGAGCAGTTCAGCTTGTCTAGAGAGCTGCTACCTTTGCTGAATGACTTTTGAAGATAGAAAAAGATCTGTGCTCCCTCTGGCATGGACTGGGGAGTAGAGGGTGCGATTATGTTTTCTGTTATTGCATTAAAGTGCTTGAAGATTAAAAAAAAAAGAATGTACAGTGGATTTTGTTGATTTCTTTCCCTCTCTTTCAAGAGGGTTTGCAGGCACTTAGGTTATTTTTAGTTCTGTTTTAATGTATCCCCATCCCAGAAAGAAAATGCTTATAATTGTTAGAGTTCTTGAAGACTTTGATAGTGCACGCCCAAGAGATGGCCCAAGAATCAGCTGTCATGCCAAATCACAAGTTGACATAAGTACGTGTATCTGGAGAAGGTCTTCTTTTAGGGATGTGACGGTTATCTCCTCGGTGGTGTCACCAGTGAACGCGCTGAACACCAGCCAAGCACAGCCAGAAGCGATGGAGGAATCTGGCTGACTGAAGTAAAGAGCTGTGCAGAAATAGAAGAGATTTGCTACAGAGAGAGATGGCAAAGTGTAGTCAAGCTGCAGATTTGTTAAAGTGAGGACTGAGGTGTCAGGGAGGATGCCTACCGAGACTGCAGGTATTTAAGGCCTTCATGAAGCTGTGGGGAAACAGAAAAGGTGAAAGTATTCTGGCAATAGATGGAAACAAGAAGTTTAAGTATGTCCCTCTTCTATGTTTGACTTCATTTTGTCCCTGTCAACTTATCTTAGTTTCTTAAAGCTCCTAATTATAAAGCTGTGAAATCACAGGCGACATTTAATGAATATAGCACACGTTTTCTGAGTCATTATGGTACGTGTTTATCACCTTGTTATTTAGCTCAGCACCTGGTGCTGCTCACGCTGGAAGACACAGAGCTGGCAATTAAGATAACAGATTGCTGACCAGCCTGTTTGGCAGGTCAGGCTGCAAATCAAAATCCTATGATTAACTATTAAAGTAAGTGAGTCTATCTTTTCTAGTTAAAAACACTCTCCAATGGATAGAAGCACTGGACTGCCACGTTGTAAAGTTACGTTGTAATTCAGCTGTCTTTTCATTCAACTGAAGATGGCAGGACTTGAAAATTTGAGTCCCTGGAGGTCACATTTAAGGCATATTTCAGAGAAATTCAGAACACTGTCTAAAGAAGCTGTCAGTATTTCATTCTTACTGACATTGTTAAATTCTCTAGAGCTTGGCCACCTCCTCTGCCAGTTATGAAGTTTTACTGTCAGCTTCAATAGTAACAAGAGAAGGAGCTTTCCTGGAAATGCCGCACTGTAGAAGGAAATATTTCTCTCTGTGACAAAAATTGTCTTATCTAATTTATCTAAAAATATAAAATAGAGTTGTTGGATTTAAATCCAGAAGTATCTAAGCCCCATCACAGTAGCATACAGAAGATTGAACATTAAAAGCACAGGGCCAACTTTTATGTATGCAGTTCATTTAAACTGGTCTGGTAATTTTATTTTTTGTTATTAGGCAGTAGAAGTAGGAACCTCTAGTTTTGGCCATGTATCATTTTTAGCAGAATCAGTGATAACTTTTCTTCTTACTTTGCCTCCATATTTGACCTTTTCTTATTTTTAAAACCAGAAGAGCAACTATACTGTACCAAAGCTGAAAAGAATATAAAAGTATCTGGTATAAAATTAAACAATGGCAGCCAGTCCATCTCAGGAGTTTCCAATTCACTGCTGAATCACAGCTGATCTGTACTCTCCTATTTATAGCAGAAGACAAGTGAGAGAGACCACAGAGAGATCACACACCAAGAGTTGTATGTTATTACAGAGCATCTTCACTAAGAGGAAGATCAACTGTGCAAAAGGGTGGGCCACAATATTGTTGTGAGTACTGTATATGCATGATATGTTAAGCATACATTATCTTATAACACTGTCTATCAATGGAGATCACTCCATTCTCCAATCATACAAACCATACCACAGGTAGCTGAGAACTGAGAAGTCAAACACAGTTTGCTATGAAGTTACATTTGGAAATACAGTGTTAAATTACTGACCTAAGAATGACTAATTCAAAAGATTAAAGATGGCCAGGGCAGCTTCCTCTTCTATTAACAGCAATTGGTGACAAACACAACATCTATTCAGTGTAGAAAATGTTATTTAAAGAAAAGTTTCTATTAAATAATTGTTTTCCTAGCTGCCCAATAGAGATAGTAACGAGAATTCCTCCTTTGCATTTTTTCCTAAGATGCAAATATCTTAACTACAGGTACCAAGCCTACAATTCATTAAATACTTTGCTAATTATGTTTATCATTATACAACAATACAAAAATATATTTATTTTCTGAGCATTTTAGCATAGTATTTTCACTGCCACACAGTTGAAATTGTAATGTCATATTTTCCTCTGCAATAGCTTGCGATCAAACAGGGCAAAGGAGATGGGTCTGCAGAGAGATCAGCGTGAACAAAGGGATTTTTCTTGCCTCTCTGAGAGCTAACTTGTATTTACACTTCCATCTTAAAGTACACAATCTGGAACTTCGCAATTCTGTCCTGAAGGTGTGCTCCTGAGGCTTCCAGGCTCCCTTCTGTAGAGCTGGGGATTACAGCTGGACTTTTCAGGAGTTCCCAGTCCTACAGTGGACACGCTGACCTCCTTGGGGCTTCCAAGTCCATGGCAGTCCCCTAGAAATCCTGTCCCTAATTTCAGAAGCCTTAGGCTCTCGGTGTCTGGCAACTTCCATTACGGGCACCTGGTTGGGCCACTTCCCAGCTTAGTTTCCTTGTTACTCCCTCAAAGAGGCTGGGTATTTACAGGTGAAACACCACTGCAATGTGCTTGGGATGGGAAAGGTGAATGGAAAATAGAGTCACAGCCACGAATTAAGCCTATCTTGCAGAACAGTGTGTACCACACCAGGCTATGCCAATGGGACAGCCATATAAATGGTATCCCTAATAAAGCTGGGCTTGGTATTTTCCTTTATGGGATTAGCCCACAGCCTGACACGTATATTTATTGAAAAATACGCATCATCACACAATTGCTTCCTTCTCTCTAGGATCCCAGCGTGCACTGTATGTTCATGGAGCAAGACAGAATATGAAAAGAAAAAAAAAAAACAACAGGAAGGAATTCATAGCAAGTTATATTGCATAGCTAAGATTATAATGCTGTGAAGGACAGATTTATTACTCCTTTCCATGAAAAGAGATTTTATCAGAAAACACAGACAACAGCTACAACTCTATTCATGACAAAAAAAAATCTGGTTTTGTTGGTGGTGTTTCTTTGCACTGTAGTAACAGCTAGATACCAACATCAGAGAAAAGTACTTGGTGTTATACATAGAAGTAGTCTTAAGAGAATTCCATGCTTAACCTTAGAGGAGAGAAAACAGAAAATACACAGAACAAAGAAAAAGTAGCAGGGAAAGAATCAAAACTAGCCAAAAAAGCAAAAGGCGGAACATCTGCTTAGCAATATATAACCAGCAAGTGATTACCACTACCCACCCCTTTGACATTTGGTGCATGTTTTTACACCTCTCCCTCCTTCTCACACTCACCCCGTGTGATGCTCATTGTGTGTCACCCTTGCCACATGTGGCATTAAGCCACTGAAAATTAACAGTTGTTGCTACATTCATGAGTCACTAGAAACAAAGTATTTGGTTGAAAAATTAATTAAAATTTAAAATGAACTTCATTCATACAAAGGCAACAATCACTGCAGCCTTTTCTCACTTCAGAACGGAGATATTCTGCTTACGCAGGCTCCTTTGCACGGTAGTACTTTTCAAATTTAGCCAGTAAGGAGAGACTGTTTCATGTTCCCACTTTGTGTGAGTTTAAGATATTTACTGCACCCATTCTAAATTAAAACATGGGCTTTCTAATTTGTTTTACTGAAGGTAAACATAACCAAATGAATTAACCTCTCATTTCTGCAGTTCTTGTATAGCTTCACTTTACAGTGACTGCATAAAGCCAGGCAATCAGCAGACATACCTTCAGAGAATCACAGAATGGTTTGGGTTGGAAGGGCCCTAAAGCCCATCCAGTTCCAATCGTCCTGCCATGGGCAGGGACACCTCCTACTACATCAGGGTGCCCAGGGCCTTGTCCAACCTGGCCTTGAACACCTCCAGGGATGGGGCATCCGCAGCTTCTCTGGGCAGCCATTTCCATTGCCTCACCACCCTCTGAGTGAAGAATTTCCTCCTAACATCTAATCTAGATCTCTCCTCTTTTAGTTTAAAAACATTCCCCCTTGTCCTATCAATATTTGCCCACGTAAAAAGTCATTCTCCATCTTTTATATAAGCTCCCTTTAAGTACTGAAAGGCTGCAATGATGTCCACATGGAGCCTTCTCTACTTCAGGCTGAACATCACCAGCTCTCTGTCTTTCTTCACAGTAGAGGTGCTCAAGCCCTCTGATCAACTTCATGGCCTCCTCTGGACCTGCTCTAAGAGCTCCACATCCTTCTTGTGCTGGGGGCCCCAGGCGTGGACGCAGGGCTCCAGGTGAGGCCTCACGAGGGCAGAGCAGACGGGGACAATCCCTTCCCTGTCCTGCTGGTCACACCTCTGTTGATGCAGCCCAGGGCGCAGTTGGCCTTCTGGGCTGCAGCCACACACTGCTGGTTCATGTCGAGCTTTGCACCCCCTAGAACCCCCAAGTCCTTCTCCGCAGTACAACAAACCTTGCTGTACTTTAAAATACCAATAAGCTGTCAATAATACAAAAGACATAAAGGTAAGAATCCTATCTGACCTCTGTTGTGTGTTACTATCCTTAAAAAGAACTTTCGCTATTATTTTTTCTCCATGATGAATTTACCCTAAATTTAAAATTCCACCATTATGTCCAATAAATATAATATAGACTAACAACCATTACTTACTATCCCACCTGTACTACTACTGGCAGGTACATCAATGTCACAGCAGCAAAAGAGAGATTTCTTGGTTTTTTTTTGTGAAGTAGGAAAAGGATAAAGATTAAAAAGGCAAAGTAAGCCTAATTGGAAGAAAAAACAAACAAAAAACACCAAGGATTAATTATTTATGCTGGCCTGCTAATGAAGCCGTGGGGCTGCTATCAGGAGTTTATTACCAGGGCAATGTCAAGTTGCAGCAAACGTATCTACATAAAAGGTAATTGTTCCTGAGATTATAAGTAAGCAAACATAATAGTGCAAAATGGTCTGAAAAACAGAATGGATCTATGGAGAATTTGGATGATGTAGATGTTATGAGCACTCTGAAGATGAGGGAGTCATCTAATAGTGTGTATAGAGAGCGTACAAAGACAATGACCAATTTTAATTCTAAGTCATTGTAGAGGTAAATCTGGCTTTTTCAGTGTTAGTTTAGCACTGTAATAAACACAGAGACATTAAGCAAACATTGTGTGTATTATATTGGTAATATTTTTACCAATAAAACAAGGTTAATGAGGTAAGTAAAACTATTTTCAATAATCACCTAGAGCAAACTAACAGGGCTTACCATTTAATATCCTGTATGCTCTGTACATTAAAAAATTGCCATTCAGTATTGCTCACGTGGCAGAAATAACCACTCCCAAGATAGCTATCACAGGCAGAAGCAGCTTCTACAGTTTTAGTTCAAGGTCATCCAATATAGCTGGCTTCAAGTTTTGCTCTCCATCTGGAAGGCCAGCAGTATCAGGCACTGGCAGATTTCCCAAGGAGCATGTTTCATGATGACAGGGAATGCTATTTTATAAGAACTCAGTGCCTTTTCTGTTCACAGCCATAGGCAGTAACTGTGGATGATAAAATCTCACCTATGCTATTAATATTTTCTGGGTCAGAATATGCTAATATATTTTTAAATGCATGGATTCTGCACAACAAATGATTCTGAACTTCATTTTTTTATCTGTTCCTGTATCACATAGTAGTCTGAGGTCTTGCTGCCTGTCCATCCATCAGCTGAATGGAGCCAACACATGCATTATCTATTTTTACAATCATGTCTTTCAGCGTGGTAGATTTCCATGCTCTGCAGTGATATGAATCCTAACTGCTTCTGAAGCCACACACAAGTATCCATAGCAGTAACACATTAAATGCGCAAGGGGGATTGCACATTAAATGCGCAAGCTGCATGAGCAGCTCCCTTGGCTTCTGGGTCTGTTATCTCACCAGAAGAGAAAAGGGGAAAAAAAAAAGAAAGTAGAACAGGAGAATTTCAAAGGCAGACAGTGTGCATGTTCTGAAGTGGTATGTTTGCTTTCCTTAGCAGCAAAGACAGATTGGAAATTTACAGTTTGACCCAAAACTCGTATTACAGAGAACATTTTAGGAAATGCGCTGAGAGAAGCATGAGAAGAGAATGAGAGGGAATGCCACCTAACTATAAATGGATGATTTTATGTACATATTGTCTCCTTCATATCAATATGGGCTGAGTCCTCAGCTTTTCTGAAAATAAACCCAGAAGAGCTGGAGATAGTAAATGATGGCTTTAAGCTGTGTTTTCATCTCCTGGGCATGTTGGAGGTGGTCACAACAGTTCCCAGCATAATTCAAAGAAATTTCACAATATCAGTAGATATTGTGCATAGATATTTGTCTCAGCTAAAATATGACTGTATAATGTAAATTGGGGCATTATCTACTCGAGGAAAGCTTGCTTTTATAATCTGAAAATTTGCTCCAAATAAACTTCAGGTAATTATCCATAGCAAGAAGGTATTCAGCTGGAAATAATGTGGACATCTTGGATATGAAGAGTACATAGATATGAAGTAGCTGTCTTCAGCTGCCCTCCTTTTTTTTCAAATAATAAAACAATACCAGGGACCAAGCAAAGGACAGGCTGACAAAGGCTAGTATCTTACTTGCAGTTTGCACCAAGCTCTGAGAAACATCATGACCCATTAAGCGATTGTTTCAGCTGATTTTGCTTCCTGTATTTCTTTGTATTAATAAAAAGAAAAACACAAATAATCAGAAAGCTGGCCTCTTTTGTACACACTACCAAGATGAAATATTCCTCTGTGGTATAAAGCATGTAATCTGTTTAATTGATAGAAGAGTTCAGCTACTTCCATTGCCTTTCAAATCACAACTTTTTAGGGTTCAGGTTTCAGGCTAAGAACATAATCACTCCACCATCACACGTTGAATTTTATTGAACTTCGCTCAGCAAATTAAAACCCCACATTTTGCAATATTTTTGTCAATAAAAAGGCATCACACATTTCAGAGTTTGATAAAGGCACACTGTTTAAATGTATTTTGGTCTTCAAGTGCTTTAATTTCTATTACTGAGACTTGTCTCACATTATGTTTAGCACACTAGCAAGGTTTTTCTACTTCTATCTGGAAGGCAGACACATAAGAGTAGAAAGAAGTCTAAAAGCAGTACAAAAGAGAGAACAACCACGTGTATTGAAACTGTATTTGTGGTCTTCACTTAAAAATTGCTGCTATTTCATTTTAAGACAGGAGAAATCATCTCTTTCCACTGTTCTCAATGAGTTACGTGTGCTTTGGTAAGTTTTTCTTTAGCACAGTGATAGGCAGACCACGGAAGTATCTATATTTGTCTTTGAGAAAACAGCAAATTTTTGGTCTGACACTGCAAACTCATAAATATTGCTCTGTGGAGCTGTGGCCTTTACGTGATTTGTGGGCCTGGTACAGGTAAAACTGCAACACCTTAAGGATGTCTTCTGAATTTTAAGATAATGTTGATGGATATAAGTCTATACCTGAATTATCCACTGGTCAGGGAAGATGCAATTTCTGGAAGCTGTTAGTAGTAGTCATAGTCATCGGAGGCGGTCACTGGAAAAACAGTTTTTTGAGAGCCTTAGCTGGCAGCCCACAGCCCTCTGTGCCACACAGCCCAAGACATGGTAAAAGATGTGCAGGTAGCTTATGAGGAAGGAAAAAAAAATCCTCAGAAATACTGGAAGAGGAAGGTGGGTACCAGATGATCAGTCTGTGCACGATCAGTCTGTGCAGGCTAGGCAGCCATTTTGTGTTGTGTGGTTGAGCTCCCACCAATTGGGCAGCCATTTTGTGTTGTGTGGTTGAGCTCCCACAGACTGGGCAGCCATTTTGTCTCATAGAAAGACAGGGTGTTCGTTTGGCTTGTGAGACCCAGTAGGCAGGTAGTATTGCCTCCTGTGGCTTCACAGTGGAAGGACTCCCTCTAAACTTGAAAAATAAAAGGGTGTCTCTTATTAAAAGAATTTTTGATGCCCTTTCCGTTCTTTAACCTGAATCGTGAACCTGCAGGTAGGTGAGGTCTCTTGTGACTGATTTCAATATCATGAGAGTGACTGCTGCTGACTTGGTACCCAAATCTCTTTCTAAAGATGGAAACCTTCTTCCTGAAGAGACAAATCTTTCGGTGGCCCAGAGCAAAGATTGTAAGTAATTTTAATTTCCAGTAGAGCATAAAGTAACTTGCTTATTCAGTGCTACCATTGCAAAAAGGGGGGAAATTCATTTAAAAAAAAACTGATATTTTATCTCAATACTTGATCACAGAACTGTATATGAAATTTGTTCAAATATAATTGAAAGTTTCTTCACTTTAATTTGAGAAAACTGAAAATCTGGGTCTGTTGAATTACTGATATGTTTGATAGACATAGGCTAACAGATCAGATACTGAATAGAGCCTGCTTAGATTTATATCAGAAAAAAGACAAACATATAGTGTTATATGACTTTGGAACACTACTGAGTATCACTATTTAAGTCTGATACTATTAAATCCATCATTTATTTCTAAGCTTAATCCCACTGCCTGATTCTCCTCCTCTGATACTTTAGGTCTTGCTTTGACTTAATAATGATGATTAAGCATCTGTCTTTTATTTCTTCACCATCCCACTCTTTCTTTCACCCCTACAGAGTGACCCTTCTAAAGTTTTTAAGAGGAACCATTCAGTAAAGATTTCTAGCTACTGAAGTGTTACCAACTGTGAGTACTGTAATGTAATATTTGTGTAGTGATGGAAGAACAACATACTTAATTTTATCCTTCTTGTTGTCCTACGGGCTCCATTAGTCATTGGTGTTATTTCGATCAGTGAGGGAAGGTAATATGTACCACACAATATTAACACCAACTAAAACAAGGCCTCAGTGCCTTAACTTTCAAAGCAAGCAGTTATCTGTATGTCTTGCTAAATATTCCCTCGCTGGAGTTCACGTTGCTTTGAAGAGAAAAAGAGCTTTGAAAACTTGAGAGACATAATACATAGATCACAGCTGAGAAACTGCCTTAAAGAATATTATATTATATTGATGATCTTGCCTAGCAGCAGGAAAATTTAGCTGGTTCATGCACAGAAGACTGAGAAAATGCAAATTGACTCCAGGCCTGCTGAGCATCCACACCCTGCTAGGTTTTGTTTGTTTGTTTTTGTACTGTCTGCTATGCTAACCTGGAGCATTTCTCTTCCAAATGCCCTTATTTTATGGCTACTGCATTTGTTTGGGCAAAATGTTGACATAACTGTTAGAACATAGCAAGTCTTGTTGCAAACCTGTTTCAAACATCAGTGAAGGTGAGTTTTATTATTGCACCTTGGTCTGCTTTGTGCATCTTCTTCAAGGTAAACAGTAATTTCAGTTAGCAGCCAGAGCAAGTTCCTCGCATAGATTAAATCTCCATGGCTCTGACAGGGGAAAAGCTTGCTCTGATTTCTGTCAACAACAGGTCTGGCTTGGGTGTTCTGTTTCCTTATTCTTAAGTGTGAACATTGTTAAAATACAGTGTCTGTATAGTGAAGAAAGAACTGTGGTGGTTGCTGGTGTGTTTAAGTAAAGCTGACAGGCTGCATGTCTCCGACAGCAGAGAGCCACAGCCACCATTAGGGCTGGTGATACACTCAGAGCATAAAACCTCTAGCTTATTCCTTTTTTTTCTTCTCCTTTAAATAACAGCTACAATATACTTTTTCTTAGCTTTAGGATCTAGCTACATGTGAATGCAAAAAATAAGTAATACAGAGAGACAGTGAGAAGAATGAACCATTATTTTCTAAAAAGCAGCTAGAGATGTAATCTGTGCCTGAATGTGTAACTTATACGGAATTAGTGCATCGTATTGTTCATGCTTTTGTAAGAACTAAATAACACCCAATTTAAATGAAGAGAATTTCTATTCTGTTGCTAACAGCATGAGGGAAAAAACAGCAGGAATACAAACATACCACACATTGTCTCTGTTACTATATGTATGTCTTATTCTTTTGTTATAATAGAACAAAAGGCTAAAGTGGGCATACGAACTAAAGCGATCTGGTTCTCATTAATGCTATCTTCAATTCAATGGCCTGGGCATAGGTGTAGCAGTACTAGTTGGCAGCCACATGTTCAAAGCCAAGTGAGTTTTAAACCTTTCAGACACAGCACAGTTTCATGTAGTTGGTTTTATAGGTTATTCATTGGAGAATCTAATCCTGTCAGGAGAAACCAATTACTAAAATTCATGACTTACATACAGACTTCTGGTCTTGGTATACTGGCAATCCACTACTTCAGGAAATAACTGAAAAGCAGTAAATAGGGCCACATATAAAGTCTTCTACAGTACGTCTAGGAGTGAGAGTTTATGTAATTTGCCTAGTTAAACAGGTACAAAACTTGGATCACTGAGGTAACTGTGATTTGTGCTGTTAATCTCAGCGGGAGGTTAATGTATTCAGGTTAGTATATGTTTTTAAAAGTCAAATACAGCTGAGCCCCTGTCATTGTAAACTACTCAGAATGAAAGGCGGTAAAGAACAGCTGCTGCTACACTAGTTTGGCATCACTAGCAATGTCCTTCCCATTCACCTTTACTGTCAGGAATAAAATGTAAAAACATTTAAAAAATGAGACAAAAGTCAAGTAGATAATTTTTGGACTCCTAAAGGGTATTAAAGGAAGCATGTTCTAATTCTGGAGGTCTTTGTGTGAGAGGGACTGCTTTTTGTTTCACATATAGTGCAGCCAATATGAAGAACTTGCTTATTGTAAATGGGCTTAGAAAGATAGGAAGCATGCAGGGGGCTTTAAAAATCATGATCAGTGTAGTCTTGGGTTGCAAGCAGAGTGCCAGAGCAGACAGAGATGTATCTCACCATCTTAGTGGTGTTAACAAACTGAATTTTACTGCCTCAACGATTAATGAGCAGAGCCAGGACATTGTGCCACAGAGAATGGAGGAGTCAGGCTAGAAACCTGGGTGAACATCCCTGGAACAGTTGGTGTACTGCTGCTGAAGGAATGAGAGGGGCTGTGGCTGTGGCACAGACCTCAGTCCTTGCTGAAGGCAGTGGCAGCAGCAACCAGCTTAGCTTTCCAGGATTTATGGAATACAAAGTAGTGGAGCCATCTGTGATAGTTGCTGCCTCTGTCACCTGCCTGCTTTGCTAGTACCTAGGGCCAGCCTTAGTGGAGACTTTGATATAGCTGCTCAGAAAAGCTTTCCTCACTCAGACAGTGGACAGCTGGGGAGTCCTCCTGGGTAGCTCTAGGCAGGGTGTGTTTGGATATCTAAGGCAGGAAGAGCACTGTGCTCAGAATGAATGTCAGTTGTATTCCCTTTTCAATAACCAAGCTCCTCTGTGTTCAGTTCATTACTGAAATACCTGCCAAGCGATACAGAGTGGTGAGTTTGATGAGTGTGAGCACAGGGGAAATGAAAAGAACAGACTGGATACGAGAACAAATAGAACAAGGGAAGAACATGCAGAAGCGTGACAAGCTGGTGTCTGCCATGGCTTTCATTCACTGGGACAGTTTATTTCTATCCCAGTGTTTGTTTGATATAGAAAATGTCAAGAGAACTGCAGGGTTCAATGATGTGGCTTTTTTCAGATTAAATTTATGTACAAGCCAATTATCGAGTACTAACTTGATTACCAGGAGCAAGTGTGACAAAACTGGCTTTGTTTACTTTATTTGTAGCACTACAGCACTGTTAAAGGTCAGAGTAACTGTAACTAGTCCTTATTTCCAAAGATCTCTAAGCAGTGACTGTATATATGCTCTGTGCTGTTTGCAGGTAAGGCTTCCTACTTCTGGCAGCACAAGTAAGTCAGGGCACTGAAATTAACCTCCAGTAATAATAGTTAAAGTGCCAGTCTTATCTTTTTACCTTACAAGCAGAAGAGATGATCTCTGGAGGTCCCTTCTAACCGAAACCATTCTGTGATTCTGTAAGTTGTTTTTTTTTTTTTTTTTTTTCCTGGTAATGTAGCTTCATTATTGCCAAGAAATGGTGTTCAGCAGGTTTTTAGACCTACTGCAGTTGTTGGCCTGTCTGCAAAGGCACTAGTTTCTGATCTCCAGTACACAAAGACAGATGGGACTTCAAAATAATATACTCCCTATTAATAAGTCCTTATCGTCTAAATTCAGTGATATAGGAATATAAACCATACTGACTTCATCATCAGAATGGGATTAATATTCATTAACCTTTAGTGGAGCTCCTATGCCTGACCCTTTTGACAGTTTTGAAAATCTCTCATGGAATATTGCTATTTAATTTGATGCATCAAAATGTGTTTTGTGTTCAAAACTTAATAGCTTCCATTTAACAAATGTCAAGCCTTGGCTGCTGTTAGTTCAGAACATAGTGTCCTCTCTTGTGACATGAGCTTAGACCACTAATGAAGTGAGGAGCAAAGCCTGAATTAGCTTCAGACAAATATCATTCCCAGAACGGACTGAAGTCAGGTATAAAAATATGCTCTGTAGACACACACTTTGCTAAAGTTTCCTTTTGTAAGTAATAGATCCCTTTAATATAGTCTGCAAATCATGCTGCATAAAAAAGGTAATTTCCTTTGCAACTACAAAAATCATTTCCCAGCGGCATTTTGCAAGCATTCACCTAGCTGGAATGCTCTTTATCTTTCTTCCTTTTAAAATGTCAAGCAGATAAAAGTCTTCTAAATAGCATCCTTTCCTATTTTGATTAATTTTGCATAGTATTTTCCCAGAAGAATTGATACTTACATAAACCTGAGTTCTGATTCTCTTCTGACTAAGACTTCCCGAAGTCTCTGGATCTTTGCCATCTCTAGCTCAATTTCCTCAGGCATCATTGTTGTTTCAGCCATTGAAATTATGTCAAGTTGATCTGTGTGTGAAAGAAGAGAGAAAATGAATGAAGCTAGTCCAATTGTCTTAACAGGGCTTTTTAGGAATGTGAATTTAATCACAGAGCTATCTGGCTATGGGGTAATTAATGCAAGTAGTGGAGAATAGCTGAGTGCTCCATTGACTGCTTTCTCCATTGTTTTGCTTATTACTTTCAATGTAATCATTTTGCAGTCAAAGAATCCCTAAACCAAAGTGACATTCATTTCTAGTCAGAATCCATCACACCTCTGGGGAATCCTAACCCAGTGCATAACTTCAGCTACTCTTCCTTAATTGGTATCACTACAAGCTTTAGTATCACTACAAGTATAGCCATAGCTACAAAACTCATTCAAAGCAATTACTTGCAACTCTGAAGAGTCTTGTGTTGGCCCAAGTGCAGGCCATGTAAAAAGCTGCAGGTTTCTCATTTTTAATTCTTGTAACTCTCTATGTCATTCCACTATCTCAGTGTGAGCAACAGCCCAGACCCACTACAGAAGAGCCAAAGATGTGGATAGAAATGACACAGGGCCTAACCCTTCATAGAGCTGAGTGTTCCTACTGAGGGCACCGATTCATTTCAAACAAAATTTCATTTAAACAAGATTTTAGACACTAACATGTTGAGTGCCTTCATGTTTTGGTACCCAAATGCAGACATACCCCTGAAAGCAGGCCTGTTTCAGCCCTATTGGTTTGAAAAATAAAAAATGGAGAGGTCAAAATGTATCATCCATGACTAAGCAGAAAACAGGAGACAAAAAGCTGCTTGATTATTATGAGACAAATTCCAAAGTTTCTCATGACAGACTAAGCTGAGAAGAATTTCTGACAGAAACTTGGAGTAGGAACAGAACTACAAAGTCTCAGCAAATACACGCTCTGCATCGGCATAGTTCATAAACAGCTGTTCTCTCAAAATGGAAGCAAATTAAAGAAATTCTGGAGGATATAAGGAAAATAAATGTGGCCCTAATCTTTCTTTTTGTTTGTTTGTTTGTTTGTTTGAAGTTATCCTGCTAGTATTGTCTGCTTTTTTTTTGGCTTCAGTTCATAATGAAGAAAGTGGATAAATAAATATTAAAAAGTGACACAATCTCTCACATGAGAGAACAGCCATTTCTCCACAGTTGTTTTTAAAACTCAGATTGCAAAACTGTTGGTAAAGTAAGGCTATCTTGTGTGTCTGAACACACAACTACTGCCTGTAGAAGACGGAATTTCCTACCAGAAATCACTCTGTTTGTTGGGGCATATTTACTGGAGGTATAGCCTAGATGTCCTAAGAAGCCTTGTTCCAGTTCTGTTGTTGATGGCTAGCTCCACAGTGTAAAGCTCACGCGTCTTTTGAAATCCCAGCCACAAACTTAAGTGTTGAAATAGAAGCTTAAAAACTTGGAGCCTCTAGACGTGTTTCAGGAAGGGTGAGCCCTAGTGAAAACACCCTCAGGGACTGTGTCCAGCCCCCCTTCCCTCACACCCTCAACCACATTTGGGAATGAGGAACTATACTATAGTGAAGTCTGGAACTTAACAGCAGAGCACTTAGCGTGCTGTCCTACCACTAACAGGAGGTCACAATTATAATACAATACTTGAGATGTTTTATCAGACAGCATTTCAAAGAAACTAGGACAAAGATTCTGTAAGCGTAGTTCTGCCCCTTGTTGCTTTTCAGTGCTGTGGAGTTATTTTAACTGCCTGCAGCAAAGATAGCTTTGATGCAAATTTATTTTCCAAAAATGTTAAGCAGGAGATGGGAAGTTATTCTGATTCTACCATGAAATAAAGCCATTAATACCAGTAATTAGAAGGACAAGCCACAAGTATCACACACACACACAGATATATGCATATACATTTTAAAATTAGTTCTCAAGAGCTCAGGAAATAGGGGAAAAAAAGAAAAAAAAAAAAGGAACTAATTTATTTCCACTCTGCAACTGTAGCCGTAAGTGCCACAGTATTACCCCTTGGATCAGATCAGGTATCATAATGTGATTTCAGTAGTTCAGGAGGGGAATCATGGACAAACCTTATGCCACACATGCTTAGAGCCAAGGCAAGAATTATTGTGACAGCAGTAGTTTAGTCTGACCTCTTGCAGAACAGTCACAGATTCTCCTTCACATCCCACTCAACGTGTGTTTGAACCAGAGAAAATAGTCTTGAAAGCTATCCAAAATTATGCAATGATTTTAAAATAATCCAAAATATAAGCAAGGCACCACAGGTTTGAAAGTAGACAAAATAAATATAGAAACCATAAGATCTTAGTTCACAACCTGTCTGTGAACTTGGAGATGCAGCTAGAACAATACAGACGTAGAAGGAGTAGTGGAGTTTATCTCCATAGCAGCACATGTGCTGTGAGCATACTGTAAAAAAACTTAATTCTCATGGAGATTTCAGACTGGAAGGAGTATTAGGAAGAACTGGATTAAGGCAACTTGGAGACAAAAAAAACAGAGCAGTTGACATAGGAAGGTATTTGAAGGTAAGAATACAGAGAACTAAGTATGGGATTCTGTGGTGCTGGAAGAGACTAACAGCCAATTCTAGATGGGTATGCACGGTCTTCCAAGGAGGAAGGAATGAAGGATATTGGCCCTGCTTTATGCATGTTCACTTGTACACAATTAAGGAACAAAATCATTTTGCATCTCCAGCTTTATCTGGACCTCCCTTCCTAACACATAAAGACTAAGTAAGCTCCTTTGACAGCTGCTAATTTACTTTATATAGGTGAGTCCATAGGTCTGATAAACCCAACAATGCTGCAGTATGCCACCCACTTTGGCCCTCTCTATAGAGTACACATTTTTAAGGCAGGCTTTGAGGGGAAAATGCACAATTAGAACACAGTATTTCCTGAAAATCCTGAAACAGTAGAGCACAAGTGTGCAGACACTCTGGAAATACGAGCCTCTGAAGAGATCAGGATTCCCACCTCACACCTTCACCTGTTTGTATATGAATTTCTCTTCTAACTTAGTGGATAATTGGCCTACCTGGCAGCAGCAATTCTAATGGATAATTATTGTTCAGAAAATGATTTGTGCTCCTGTGATGAAAGCTCTTGGGAAAGAATATGTTAACGTTGTTAAGGCTTCGAGTAAAGTTCTAGCTCTGCTGACACCTTTAGTACTCTGAGACATGATTCTGAACAGCTTCACACAGAAGCCTCTTGCCTTTTCATAAAAGAAAGGAGAAACCTTTCATTTTATTTAGAGCTGGCATGCATTAGTCAACTATTTTTTCACGTATATTATTATTATAGAAATCAAAGCTCTGTTTCTGGTAATGAGACAAAATTCATAAAGCGAAAGTGGAGACAACACAGATTAGTCACAGCTAGTGACAGGACTGAACTATTCTCTGAGCTCTACAATCTCCAGGATAATTTTCAGTGACAAAGAAACAAGTACAATATTATTACTGTACACACAAAAGGATATTAACATGAAAATAATTGCTACATAGAAATGAAATTATCAAGCTACTACATATAATGAGCGGGACTGAAGAGGAAGCTACTTATGCATATTTTTGCTTCAATTTAAATGTAGACTAGTATAGTTAAACTGGGCATTAACTTAATGATCACACTGCATCCTCAGTGTGCCAGCCAGAATTGGAACATTAGCCACCTGTGATGAGAAGCAACAAAAAATAAAATGCCTATTGAGTTGGTAAGTACAAAGAAAACTTTAAAAGAAGCCTGAAGCAACAGAAGGAGAAATGGGAGAACACATTGCACTTGGTGTCAATAGTTTCAGACAAATTGGTAAGAAATGCTGTATGGAAAAACTAATCATCAGCAGAAATCCTACTGCTGTCACTTGATGCAAGCACCCTGTTGTCCACTGAACAACTCCCTGTGCTCTAGAACCATTGGTTTAATTATAATTTCAGGGTTTTGTTATCATCATCTTTGTCAAAGTCAGGGGCATGGAGAATGTGAGGTGTATCAGTAATGCAAACAGTTGTGAAACCATGCCTTAGGAACCCAAAACTATGTCACTGTTATTCTGATAGTATTGTCATATTGAACAACAATCAGAACTCTACCTGTAACAGTGCCCGATTTGCAGTAGAGGCAGTAAGAGCTGAGCAATGAGTTGCTTATGGATACACAGCAAGTCTGTGGCAGAGCCAAGGTCTGCTGGATCTCAGCGTCTCTTCAGGACATCATTTATCCTTTCCCTTGCTTGTGAGTTTGCTGCACTTGGAAGCCATCAATCACTCAGTCCTGAAGAATCATCTGAGTCATTTAGCAACAGAGGAGCTCCAGCAAAGGTAAGGGTAGTGACCCAGCTACCCTGCCACTTTTCTTCATCTTTGGCATGAAGGAACTATCTTCAAGGAGACTCTGATTAGTCAATCCATGACTTCTGAGAGCTCTTGAAAGGATTGCAGTGCAAACCAGTTGCATGGCTTCTCAAACGTAGATACCACTCAGCAACAAACCTGCTGCTCAGCCCACCCAGCTACAGTGCTTCAGTTGACAATGATTTTAAGTCATTGCTGTTCCAGACTGGATTTAAACTGAACAATTTGAGGCCTATTTCCACTCCCTTAAATTGTCCGATAATAAAATAATCTTTGTTAAAATACTGTTAATGGCTAAATTTTGTTCCAAATTTGGGTCAGCACTGCTCTTTCTCAAGAGCTGAATGAAATTCTTAAACTGATCTGTTTTCACTGAAGTATATTAAAGGCTAATAGAGCAGCTCCCAGTGCTATTTCAGGTATCAAAATCAAGACTTTCAAGACTGCTGTTAGTTGATGAGCCAAAGCAGAAGTAAGCAGGAGGCACAGGTTAGAGGCAGATGAAAAGAGAACCAGATGGTACAACTTAAAAAAAGAACACTAGGTGGAAACTGAAATAGTTCCATAATACAGAAAAATAAACTGGTATAGTACAAAATATTCCAGATAAAAAACGTTCATGTGAAAAGAATCAAATTATCAGGATTGTTCATGCAGCTTGTCACTAGCTTGTCACCTGGAGGCATGACTGAGTAGTCTTGTAGCCAGGCCTTTTACTATACCATTTACTTTTGTCTCAAGTGTATTCAGAGGCTCACATGCCATGGTGGTGGTTGTTGTTGTTGTTTTTTTTCTTTTTAATTTAACTCATCTGGGGCAGGATGCAGTGGCAAATAACTAACCCATGCAGAAAAAGCTACATCTAATTACTCATTCCTAATCTAGCCTGCTGCAGCATTCTATCACTGTGAATCCTAGCAATGATTAAATTTGGCATGTCTGTGGAATGGTGTTTTTCAATGGTTTATGCTGGAATTACCATATAAATATAGCCAATAGCTAAACACGGCACAAGCAGCTGCAATGTATTTTGTTCCTGGCTTCCCTGACAGGCAGGCATTTTAAAATGGGGAGACTGTGGAAAGGGTGAAGGTGGTATAGGACAGTTCCAGCGTGGAAGTGACCTAACTGTCACGGCTCTGAGAACATCCCACCACTCTGGGTTCAGAGCTGGTTTGGTTTGGACATGGGGCAGGCATCTGACCTTGAGAGGCCTCAGCAAAGGTTCCCCATCCTTTCCCCCTCCTTTTGCTCAGCAGCAGATTTCAAGCTGAGACTCTGCCCACTCCCTCCCTCTGAGACCTGGACTTGACTTCCAACTTGGAGCTGCCTTGTAACTGGGGGTTTTGTCTGGAGATCTGGACTGAGCTGGCCCTGGGCATTGTCACCAGACCTGCTCTGTCCCCTTGCTCAGACACCACTGGAGCGCGCCCTTGCCAGTGAGGATGCTGCCCCTGCCTGCCTTGTTGTGACTCTCAGCACAGGGCTCGTTTGGGCTTATAGGGCTGCCAGCCTTTGTTGGTACCCAGTGCTGATCCTCCCCCTACAGGTAGAAATGGAAATAGTCCTCATGACTGCAGCAACCCTTGGAAAAAGGCTCATTTCGTCAGGGTATCCCTTTCTTTTGATGATTGCTGGAAACATTCCAAAGGAATCTGCATATGTAAATATAGAATATAGCAACCTGTACCAGATCACTGCACATCTGTTTCAAACAGCAGCGTGCAGCCATATTGACTGCTTCGATGTGCATTACATAAACTCTGTGCTTCACATTTTCTCCTTCTGTGAACAGTGTTAAGAAAAGTTCTGTACTGTCTTGAGTCCCAATGCCTCTGAGATTAAGGCCCCCCTACACACATCCCAGGAGTCAGTCCTCTTCCTGCAGAGTACGGAATACAGACCAGTTCAGTGGGTTAGCCTAGGAAATGCTGCAGGCTTCTCCCTCAGGGCAGTCTCTTCCCTCTACTTGTCAGCTGGCCCTCCTGTTTCAGCTCTTGCACTGAAGACAGACTGGTGATGACATCCAATTTAGTAAACGTTGGAATCACGCTGCTGGTTGTATCAGGCCTCAATAACCAGCTAATAGGCTACACCAAGGCAATGGGAGTGCACATACCTGATGAGTTTTAACACTGGGAAATAGTAATCTCTAAAGATGGCAGTAGTGTGCGGAGACTCTTACTGGAAGAGCAAAAATGTAATGTTCTACTGCCCTTATATGTGCTAAAGTTCTCAGAATCACTTTGCCTCCATCAATAGCACAGAATACTGGAGATGACAGAGTTGAATTTTGCTTCTAGCAGAAAGCTGAAGTCTTTTTCTTTCTCATTGTGGCTGTTACAGATTTGGAATCCATTTTAACAACAATGGCAACACCATTATTCATTTTGGAATCAGTGATACATAGGCGCCATGAAATGCACTTTGAGCTTACACAGTCTGAGCAGATATCCTTCTTAGGTGGCTGGACGTGCTTTGTTCTTGCAAGTAATGGTGGCCAGAAACGTTCTGACAAAACTGAGTCTGCCAGTGAAGTGGAGTTCAGAGTATTCGGGGGATATATTTTGGATTCAGTAAGTTTACTATCAATTCAAAGGGAATTAACTATCTGTGCAAAGAGCCTGTTTTTCTGTCAGAGAATGGGGAATCAGAGCAGCCTTGCAGTTCTGGAGTTGCTGAATTCTCTGCACAGAGCCAGAAAGCCCTGGAAGCAGAAGATGCAACTGCAGTCCTGCTCTCAGGTGCACAGGAGGTAATCCTGGAGCCCTGAAATACTGGCTTGGACCAAGCATGAAAGCTTCCAACATCTTTGCCAGACAGCAGGGCACCTGGAAATCCCAAGGCTGTTTTTTCTCATGCTTCATGTCTCAGGGCAGACTTCTGGGCTGGTTGATTGGCCTTACAGCCTGGCTTCACAACAGGCAGCTGTGAAATCTGGCAGCCCTAAGGAACCCCTTTGGCAGGAAGGTGCCAGAGAGGCATACTGAAAGGTGATTAAATGCCAGGATGTCAGGGAATGTCACAGTCACCAAATATCCCTTTTTCTGAACAGTCATTTGGGGAAGGAGAAAAAGAAAATGGGTGATATTCATGGGGATCAGTGGTGCATCTATGTTTCCAGTAAACCTGATGTCAGAGTACTGGCCAACTCAGCTCTCCAGTGCTCTGCTTCAAGATCATTTATGTTCTGAGATAAAGAACTAGACCTGAGCAGTCCCTTCATGTCTGTAGTCCATTCAGCAATTCCACAACCAAGAGACAACAAATTCCTGTCTGTAGAGAGACCCTGCTACAACCTGCAGAGAAGCACGACACCTCTCTGAGATGATGCAAATGAATTATCTCACATTTAAACTTGCCATTTGTGGGAGGAAAGGAAAACTTGCTTTTATAGTAATGCTTAGACTCAGTGGGAAAAGCACTGTTGCAGCATCAGCTGCAGTAAAAATATTTTTATTTTGCAACCAGAGAGAATAAAAAATACTTCTTATAATCCCTTAGGATAGTAGCTGCTTTTGCACCGATTTCTTCTGGAAATAGCTATTTTTTATAATTAAAATGACAATATGTGATTGTAGGACATACTAGCAGCATTAATAAAGACTAGGAAAGGCACAAGCAGCCTAAAAAGATGTATTTACTGTATGCCCAATATGGGCACTTTGGAAGGTTTGTTTCAATTTTTTTCTGAATTAAATATCACAACCGTTGGAAGAAGTCATGGGTTGATAATGTGATTATTTCTTTTGCTCTATTCATCTCTCCTCTCATTCAATATTTGACCACCTCTCAGTCTTATTTAATATTCAACACTGAATATCAAAGATAATCTGTTGTCATAATATATGACTATCTCCTGTTTTCTAATAATAGGCTACCATGACTTATAATGAGAATGTGCAGTTTTATGCAAAGCTTGAATATGTTGTAATTTATATGTATTTTCTGCCATCTTTGAATACTCTGATCAGCATTCACTAAGCATATGTAAATAACTTCAAAATGATAAACAAAACAAAACCATAGTTTTCTTCTATGCAGAAATATGAGCAGTAAGCCCTACACCATATACGCTCTGTAGGGAAAAAACAGCTGGGTCAAGGGGACAGGAAAGCATGAATTTGCCTTGCGGAGATGATCAGCCCTGCAGGTCCCTTCTCCTAATCCAACACTCACTAAAGTCAACAAGAGTCTTTCACTTCAGCTTTTTTTTTTTCCCTTCCTTTTGCATGTGTCATATTTAAATTGCCTTTCTAGGCATGCAACTATTTTGCCTTTGAAGAAGAGTAAGCATGAAAAAGTGCTGGAAGTTCAGGCTCAGCTTTTCAGAAATCTGTAGAAATCCGTTGGTATTTTGTGCCTAAAACTAACAACCTGATTAATTTTGTAGAACTGGGATGTGATGTGCTAGCTTTTGGTGAAAGCAGAGGGAAGAAAGAATGCCAGAAAAAAAAGCAAAATCCCAGGACAGAACTGACATTCACCATTTTGTTGAATTCAACAGAATTTGAGCAAGTCTTTAAATTACCATGTGGTGACCAAAAAACAAACCAACTAATGGTAGAAAACACCAGAGATCATGCTGTTTGCCATATTAATTCCTTCCAAGGCATATTAAATTCATCAGATGTGACTGGAAATGGATCTGTTCAAACAGTCATCTGTGATCTGAGTGCAACAGCACAACTATAATATTGGGATTTATTTTGTCCGGGCCATTAATTTTTTTTTTTTTAAATCATTGCAGTTAGATCTACAGTCTAGACATACTACAACCTGACTTTCCACTTTTAAAGTCTCATTCTCTATCATATGACCCAATTTTAAAATTAGATAAGCAGAGAATATAAAAAGCACTGTGTGATTGCCCACTGCACTTCCAGAATCACTGCCCTCTGTTCCATATCAAAGAGCCTCTTGTTATCAGAAGATTCTCTTTGAGTAGCATATCCTGTACTTTCTTGTTCTTATCTTCAAGCTTTGACCTTTTATTTTTCATTATTTACCTTTGCAAAAAGCATGTCGGCAGCGGTCTATTCTTTCCTATTTCAGGCTTTTGTGCACTGTGGTCTCACTGAGACTTCTCTTGAAATGTGAACTCCAGATTCACAATGTTGAATATTAACTCCTTCCTCTAACTCTCAAAGTCCTTTTGGTTTCTATGGTATCATACTTGGAAATACTGCACACAGTGACTCCTTTCATGTCTGATGTGTAAGAAAGTGCCTGTACCTGCCCAGTGCCCAAGTGAGATTCTTTGTTGCTCTGCATCTTTTATGCTGTATTTCTACATTACAGCATATTATTCTAGATTGCAGTAGTGTTGCAGTGAAGAAAGGCTGTTTTAAAAACTGAACCTGAAATAAATTCTGCTTTGTGTTTTCTAATTCAACATATTTCCAAACAGAAGTAGACATTCAGGCAGTAAAAGTGATGGTTAATTAAGGATGGTCTACAGTACTTTACTAACTCTAAGTTTTATAGTCAAATGATGGTCCCAACTTTCTACTTTAGGGACCATTTTCTGACCATGTTTCCTATTTAAAGATACCAGCACAAGCCCGTAACGGTAAATCTATAAAGATCTTGCCTCTAAAAAAAAACATCAATTAAATTGTCTTGTTTGTTATCCTGAGAAATTTACAAGCAGTAATTATTTTTGGCTTCGTCTTTTGTCAATTTATGACAGTTCCAATTTCCTAAGTGGGTTCCTAATTATACAACCCTTTAATCTTACACTTCCCCCAGGAAAAAGCTCTCTCTAGTCTAAGAAACTACTCTATCCATAGAAGACATCAATTTGGTTGTAAAGATATCTGGAGAAAACAGCTCCTCTCTCAGTAGTTGTTCATCCTTTGACAGTGAAGATCCTGTGAATCTGTACCAGTCTTGAGGGCTTGTAAGAAATTTGATGTGATGCTCAGGACTTAATGTGATATTCAGGCCTACCCTTAATGTAACTTAAAATCTATACTGCCATCCTGTATTTGGATGATAAATTCTATTTGTTCTATCTTGTACTTAAGCTTTCGGTTTTCAGCATTCTCCTGACTTCTGATGCTGTCAAAGTTGTGGAACTCGTCTGCTTGTGATGATGGAGGTTTTGGTGGCCAAGAAGAGAGGATCAGGGCAGCGGAAAGGATTACTTATGTTAAATGATAATGGCTGCTGTAAGCCATTATGTAAAGAATACATTTAGAACGAAAACTAGTAAGTATCCAAAGCAATGACACACTGAAGCGGTCTTTGAAGTAGGATACTGGATGAATGGAACCAAAGGTATTTTAAAATAAGATCAGAGCATTTGGGTCTTTTAAGGGTCTGCCCTCCCTTCATGGGAACAAAGCAAACAGCAGAACTCCTGCGAATAAACTCAGGTATTGCGTGATTGTCTGCAGTTGCAGGAGGGTGGACTCAGGAAGCAGAAAAAAATAATTTGACCATTATCTGGGGCTTTACTCTTTCAGTATTCAGGTAGAATTTAACTTGTTGAGGTCCAGTGTTTCTGCAGTCAGACACTGTCCACACAGACTCCAGACTCTTTCTCCATTTAAGAAGTTGTAAGTATGCATCCTGTCAAATCAAACTATCGCGTTGAGACACCACCATCTCTGCTTTCATGTTCTTCGACCTGGATCTAAGGGTGTTTGCTTATGCAAGGAACTGATTCAGTATGATAGGACAGTTTGCTACCTAATAATCTGTAACTAGAATGATTTCTTTCTAGTTGTAAATCTGTATATCATCTGGTGCTATTTTATAGTGTTATGATTACTATTTACATGTAATTTTTTTCTATCACTGAGACTTCTACTAGCTTTCTGTATTTTTATATCATGTCTTTAATCTGTGACTCACAATGCCCTGGACAGTCCCCTAAACAGACAATTTTAGGGGGAGAGAGAGGACTTTTCCTCAGTAGCACACCCTCTGGCAGCAGCTTAAAAGCTGATACAAAACATATTTACAGATCAGAAAACAATTTCAGCATCTACCACAATAAATGCCTAAGGAATCCAAAATTAATAATGACTTGTTTCTTTGAAAATGTACGATAAATCTAACTTCCTATGAAAGTCTTCCCATAAACAAAGAAATAAAAGCCCCAGGCCTGATTTGATAGCGTCTTACTGTTAAGACAGAAATAAAGAATTGTTTAACATGATTGAAGTTTGCAGGGAGTGCTTCTGATATAAAGAAATTCAGAGTATGCAGAATTATGTCCACTACCATAAATTACCATAATGAGACTCACAGATTGGGACTTGAAAACCTGTAGGGGCTTTGACATTGCAATTACAGGGCTCAACCATGCTACTTTGAAGCTGATTCCAAGACTGTCTAGGCAATTTGCATGCCTCAGCCAATTGCCATTACAGTCAATGATAACAAAGCTGCACACATCTCTTCAGCCTCTTAGAGGGCAGATGCATATAAATTAGGAAAACAGAATCATGAAAACAGCAAAGGGAGTTTGGAATTAATGTCTTTTTATAAAATCCTTTTTAAACTCAAGTCCCATTGAATTAAGAAACCCCAGAGACATTTTTCGTGAATTCACATGTGATTCTGCACTCAGCTGAAATTGAATCCTCTGTTTTAATATAAATTGCATTTCTGAGTTGAGACAGTTCTCAAGATCCAGATTCTAAATGTGGCAGGTCTCATTTTTTCCCCTTATGGTGACTGGGATAAGGTCATTACAGATGACCTGCATGCCTTCACATGGAAGCTGGTCTGCAAGTGACTGCTCAATCCTGCTTAATATCATCGCAGTACAGTTCCTACCACACATCAGACTTAAAAATCTAGCACCACAGAGTGTCTTTGCTAGTGCCTCAGATATACTGTCAGAGAGGAAACAGGACTTGCTCAGAGACAGAATGTTTTCAGAGCAGTTATAGCACACTGGAGGGGCATCTGCAGTATCAGTGTGACCATTTCAGACTGGTTTCCAACATCCACAGGATGTGAACTGAGCTACAAACTCTCTTCAAGACTACTGCAGTCCATTCGTGAAACAGCCTGTGGTGTATCATCTGGCCATTCTTGTTGTGTGTAAAGAAGGATCAAGTGCTTTTGAGTGGGATTTGAAGAAGAGCTGTCCATATAATGAGGTCTGCAGAGAATTATGACAGACTTAACAGAGTACTGTAATTGAATTGTGCAAGAATGTTTTCCAGACTTCCTACTGTTGTTTCCAATTCTAAAAGAACTCTAGTTTGGGGATCAGTGCTGCAGTCCTTGTTGCCAGATGCTCTGCCAACAGGATTTTTCACGTTTGGCTAGTGGCTTCAGATGAGGTGTGAAAGGCATTTCCCCCAGACCACATTACACGTCAGTTTGAAACTAAGCAACCTAATTTGTTTTGCTATAACTGAAGTAAGTGGCATTTTTCCTCCTCTTTCTATGCTGTACCACAGAGTATTTCAGATCAGTGAAATACTCTATTGACCCAACCTGACAGAAGGGTGCCTTCAATATCCCAGCAAGCTTCTAATGTTCTGTTCCGGTTTCTCTCTCCTCTCTCCCCATACCCACGGATAAATAAATCTGCAGATGAGGCAAATTAGCTGATGTTGCATGAAGCTGTCTCAGCACTTAACTGCTGCTTGCAGAACCCCCCAGCAATTTAGCTCAGGAAGGGCAGGATGCTTTGGTGCAGGGGCTGGTTTTCCCTGACTTGGGAAGAGGAGCACCAGCCAAGGGGCTCTGTGTCCAGCTGTGCTCTCTGCTTCCTCCTGGCTCAGGAGGAGGTGCAGAGGAAATTCCTGTACTTCTTTCCATTTCAATTTGCACTTGACAAATCTTTTCCAGCACTCAAGAAGAGTGACAAAGTAATGGCCATGCCTATTCCCCACTTGCCTGTTTTGGGGAAGATAGAGGCCCCTGACTTGCTGTGCATAAGCAGCTTAGAGCCAAGATTTGAGCAGTTTCGGTATGGAAAGGGAGTTGCTGACTTTCTTGAACAGTTGTTTCTTCTCACAACCACAGCTACCTTATGTATCACAGCCTCGGAAAAGATTTTCTTAATTATATATCCAACCTACGAGTATGTCCCATTTAAGATACTGCCTGGAGAAATTCTCAGTACCAAGGGTAATAGGTGACCTCGCTCCCTCACAAAAGAAAATGAAAGATTTCTCCTTGCTTTGCAAAAATGATGACTGTGTGTGTTAGAAATACTCAGTGCAAAGTCAGGGATCTCTTATATAGGAAGACAGCTTTATTATGAGGGAGGTCTTAGAAAAACAATTAGCTTTTTCAGTTGCATCCAGATCTCAGTACATCTCCAGATTACAAAGCCTGAGGTCTAGATCTTTGACATATGCCGGACATGCACATCTCTGGGAATCTGCCACCACAAAAATGGCAAACCAGACTCTTCCTATGTTTCTTAAGGGTAGAAATTCCCTACATGAATTAAACATAATCTCAGGAAGAGTTGTAAACAGATCTGTCACTCAGTAAAATATTGGGATGCCACCAGGATGAAGTCTGTCGTTTTTTAAAAATGAATTAAGCTGAATTGCTTCCTTCACTTTTTTCCTTTCCCCCTCGGGTAATCTTTCCCATTCAATTATTTGGCTTTACAATCAGATTTTCCTATTCCATTAGGTGTTTATATCTCCCCTGTTTTTGTATGAAAACTTCTCACAACCAGCAGAAAACAAAAAAAGATCTCTATTGAGAAAGTGTTATCAGATAGATAAAAGACAGTCACTGTAACCTGTTTCAGCCTACTGTCCATCTGTGTTGCTATTAGCAGATTAATAATGGATCTTACAGAAGTGTGGTTTAAGAAAAACATACAGCATTAAATAATGAATTTACCTCTTGTTCTCATTTTTAAATTGCTTACATAATCATTTTTCATAGAAATTTATTGGTAAAGTAAGGATATCTTTCTTTAAACCATTTCCTCGGAAATCACTGTACAAAGTTGATCACCTCCTGGATTAAGTAGGGCTTTGTGGTGAGTGCCATTTTTACTGATCTTCCCAATCGATTATATCTTGACCTAATTTGTGTTGGTGCGGAGCAAGGTATAAACTAATACTGGAGCATTGCTGTAAACATTTCACGCTATTTTATTTGAATCTGGTTTCAGCTCATTTGCAATATGGATTTGTTTAGAAAGATACACAGCTCACAGTGACTGTCTCCCATGCTGCCTGGTTCTTTCGCCCACCAGCAAACACCAGCCGATGCCTGATTTTGCCCACAGAAATGTCATTGCTCTCCAGTCTCCTTGAAACTGTCCCTACTGTTTGTAGAGGAGTACCCAGAAACTGAGGAGAACTCTGATCATCTGTTCTAGTAGATCTAAAATGGCTTTTAGCTGGGACATTTTTCCTTCCTACAGAATAAGGAGGCCTGGGGAAATTATCGAGGGGATATTCTGTGAGGAGCTCTGTTTCCTGCTTCTTGTCTGTGGCCTCCTTATATAAACACACAGAACAGGGGAAAAACATGACTGGACATCTGAAAGACATCTCTTCTGCCTTGTGCAGAGTGAACAAAAACATGCTACGATGACAATGTTCTTTGTGTAGAGACCTGTATATGTGGAGGACTTAGAGGAGACAGATTTTTCTTGCTTACAACAGAAGGGTGAAACAGCTTTCCAGAGGGAAACAATTACCTTAGATTTACTCTGTTGTGAGCTAGACACAATTTTTAAAAAATGAAATTAACTGCTGTGATTTTCTTCACTGTAAGAAATTATCACCAAGGTATTTTATATCCAGACTATTCTACATAAAAGGTAAACACAATAGAATTTGTTATCAGTTACTGAGAAAATAACTTACATTAGCAGTTATGAGATCAGTGTAACAAAACAAACTAGGAAGACGCTTGAAAAATTGCTTTGCCTGGCTTCCTGTTGGAAGAGCTCTCATACATTCCCTTCACGTTTGATAGGGAATTAACCTCAAGTTTATGCACCATTGCATTATGCTTCTGCTGCAGAGACTCAACTTGGACTATACAAGCTCAGAGTGCTTTATATTCACTGAGTGTAGCCTGTCCAGCCCTCAAATTGCTGTAGTTTTGCCTATACAAACCCTAGGGTACTCAGAACCCTGGAGTCTGGTAGTCACTGTGAAATAAAATCTTCTAGGAATGTGTACAAACAATATTTTGTAAGTCAGGGTGTGACTTCTCTGGGTGTAAGCTTCCTGCCTAACTTAATGTATTATTAGGAGTTGGACTTGATGATCCTTTGGGTCCATTCCAACTTGGGATATTCCATGATTCTAGGGTAGGAATGCTGTATTTTGAGTTATAGGGTTTTTTGTTGTTGATGTTTTCTTCTTTTTTTTTCCTTTGAAAGATACTTAGATTAGGCAAAGGGAGACAAAGTAAAGAGAGAAGGAATTAAGGAGAACAGATGAATAAAGCCCAGTCATTCACCGTAGCACACACCGTGTCTGTGTATCAAGGGCAAGACTTAAATGTAGTGGGAAATTGAAGCCAGTACAAGAGCTCTGGCACTCACCTTGATCAGAACCCCATGGTAGTATATGGAAATAATTCCATATAACATAGCCAAGCTTTGAAACAGGTCTTAATATTCCCCTCCTCCCCAGTTATAGTCCTGTATCACTATTACATCTCTGTTCTTCAATCACTTTAGGAATACAAAAAAAAAAAAAGACCATGCTAGTCACTGCCTCCAGATGCCTCCGTGCTTCTCCTCCCACCACAACCACCAGTCAGTCCCTTTGTCCTCTCCCTAGTGGCCTCCAGTGCCTCAGAGATGCAGAAATAAAAAAGTCCAGAAATCAAACTGCATTAGTTACCTGTTTCTAAAGGCCAGATTTGTGAGAACAAGGAACTATCTTTTTAGCATTTCTCCGATTATCTTAAAGGCAGTGCATTACTTAAAGCTCCTGGTAGCTGTTCTTTAGCGCAGGGTACTTCCTGCAGGGTAGGGGCATGCTGACTGCTTAAAATAGCATTTTCCTTCTCAAAATAAATCTGTGAGATGAAAACTCACTTTACATTCAAATAAATCATGATACTGATGATATGGTTCTCATTGCTTTTTGCATATTCCTTTCCCCTTTTCCCATCATGTTATGAATTGAAAATACTGCCTTGTGCACTTCACAAAGCGATGTGTCCCTCAGAGAATGGGAAGAATATTCAGCTGTATGCAGCCTGGTGGGAAAGTTTGCAAAGTGTATACGATCTGACAGCTGTTTCTGTGAGAAAACTGATTGAAAATGAGACACAAAAAAATGAGGGAAAATTGCCTTTGAAGGTCTGAACTGAAAGCCCTCATTGTCAGTTTTTTTCAGTGGCACTGGGTTAGACCTTCATCTGCAAGGAGCTATTTTAGTCTGGCTCAGGAAGAGAGCCAGGAGTCAGGAAAGCTCAGGAAGAGGTTTCCGTGTCCAACCCTGCCACAGCCCTGCGTGAGATTCGGCTCTATCAGAGGTCTGTAAATAGCAACCGCTACAGTTAGTTACTGGGGTAGGTACCTTCCCTGGTGCAGAGCTCCCACTGAAAACAAGGCACATTCTCATCTGGGATAACGTGTGTTCAGGAGCAGGACTGTATTTAAGGCACATTCCAAGGAAACCAATTCATGCTCTACTCTTATGTAACGGAGAATTAAAAGGGAACGTTAAGAAACAAAAAATTACTCCTTCATTTACTACTGTCATTTTTGTCAGTGGTCAAAGGAAACAGCTCTGGCTTTCCATTTTATTCCTCGCTGGATTCATTTTCTGATCCTGTAATCCTAACACAAAGCTTCAGTGTTTTGATGCTGTTGTAGTGCCAGCTTCAGCTTATGTTCAGGTTTTTTTAAAGCTTATTTAGTTTCATATTTTAAAAAATACTTATTTATCTACATTATTTTTTTTATTTCAGAAAAAAAGAAAAATCACCAAAATGTTCAATTTTAAGTCTTGCAAAACCTCTTTAGGAATATATGGCTTTATGCAAGATATCGTATAAGCGTTAATTGATAAACAGCTGCATGTATTGCGAGTGAATTTGGAGTAAAATGGTCACTGACATTTCTAAATTTCACATCTTTACAATATTCTCCTTTGAAATTATCTGATTACGTACCAGAAAGTGTGTTTCTCTCTTTCTCTGTGATGTGATTCTCTAATAACACAGTTGTCTAACAGTGCTCTAAACATCTGCCCAGCAGCTGGTAGATAATTTCAGGCACCCCTAAAACCATTTGATAAATATTATAAACATCTGAGTCTAATCCAGTAAAGGCCAAAGTGATACTGGTATGGAGAATTGCTTTAGACACTAAATAAATTGCTTCACATAACAGATTCCCACTGCAGCAAGTAATTAAATATTAAGAAGATGCTCCTCAGAAGCCCAGAGAGGAGTTTCATGTTTCGTAGGAGAAAAGGCTGGTAATTTCTCAGGGGGCTGGATGTTGCTATTGCAAAGCCCCCTAGCATACAATGTGCACAGTCCAGCAGCAAAGCAGAAGGTCAGGCTGAGGAGAATCATACCAGGGCCTTGCTCTCCAACGTACAGGGCAGAGTGCTTCCAGGGAACCAGGTAAAAGCCGGGCCCTTCCTTAAAGGTGGAGCTGCCAGAGCCCGTGGAGCCAGCAGATCCCAAACCGGCTGGTTCTTCCTCAGCGCATGCTCCCGTAGAACAGCACAGGCCACGTCTCTTCACCTCACACAAAACAATGATGACAGTTGGCACACAAATCTCTTTTGCGTTTGCCTTTCATCTACAGAAGTGGAGTCATTCTCTAGCCACCTCTGTTTTCACCAAGTTAACTGCTTTGGCATCCTTCATTTTGATTCAGTTTTCTTTAAATACACTAATACATTCTTCCTCACAGCTCACACTGGGCTGACGTGAGGCTGTGCTGACTGCCTCCCTGGAGGTCTCTGAGGTGAGGAACCAAAGGCCATGCAGCAGTCTTTGTCTCTGCCACCGACACAAACGGACAGCTGGCTGTCACCTTCTCTTTGTGTAAGAAATCACTGCTAGAAATGTTATAACTGCAACACATTTCAACACCTTACCGAAAGACAGAGGCAAATGAATCTTGATTTTCCTGGCTGTGTCCTTTGCTATAACATTCCACATACTTTGTGCTACAGATAAGTAGCAGCCTGAAGGAAAATGTCTCTGCCTTGTTTCTTGGAGTCTGCCAAACTGCAATAATTTCAGTCCCCTCCCAGACACAATGCCCAGAGGAAGCACTCATGGTAGATGAGAGAAGGCAGAAACTACAGTTTGAATGAGGGGAGAGAGGGCACAAATGCGTAACTGAATTAATTTCTTTGGGTTCCTCTTCTGTGAAACACCATAGTTTGAGGGCCAGCCGCTCACTGTAGGGGCTCCAATCTATTAGCTAATCACTCACTGCTCAGAGACAAGATCGAAACGGCATTGCCCCTGCCGAGGCTCTGCGGGACTTGCTCAGCCAGAGGTGAGGGCTGGGCAGCCCAACTCAGAGCAACTGGACACAAGTCCCCAGGGGAATCCTTGTGGAACTGATGCAGCCCCCAAACTCCCCCTCAGAGCTTTCTAAAAGAGAATCAAGGTGAACAGGACTCCAGGAGACAAACGCACAGAGCCCAGTTTTTCTTTCACTGAAATCACTGAGGAAATTTCCATTGATGTCAATGAAGTCATGACTGCATTTTGTTTGTATTTAAGAAAATGTCAGTCAAACTTCTCTGTCATTTTGCAGGGAGGTGAAGTCACTGTCTTGCTCATTTGGCTTCAGTAACATTATTCTAAAATTTACTTTGGCTTCGTTTACTGAAAAGACTTATGTGGTAGAACGAGCTGTTGATGCTTCTTCTGGTTTTGGAGTTGTTTTCTTCAAAAAATTAACAAAACCATTAAATCACTTTATAATGAGAATCTTTTGTGCCGGTTTTATCAGTATATAAAAACCAAATGTGCCTGTAGAAAAACTCTTAAATGCCTAATCAGTAAAGGTTTGGTTAGGGGGGAAGGTTCAGGGCAGCAAAAAGATCCTTAAACCGCTGCTGTTCTTACAGTAACAAATTACCTCTTACATTTTGGTAGTGTTTGCAATCATTAGACTTTAGCAATGAGCCACCTGTCTCATTGAAAATCATTCATCCTCATTTAATGATGAATTCTCTTGAGATTATTTTCTCAAACATTTTGCCCTTTATGAGCTGACAAAATGTTGATAATTAATGTTTCAATGCTGATCCTGAAGGGCAACTAATAATCATCCAACAGTGCTCCTGGTGATTTCATATAGTTTGCCCTCCAAGCATGCATTTTTCATCTTCAGATTGTGAATGCATTTATACTATATCATTTATGTAGTTAGATAGCAGAACGTGTTTCATGGAAACGAATTGGCATTATTTACTAGTTGAGTCTCTGGGACTATTTTACTAAGGAAGGCTTCTATGAAAAAGGAATGTATTCAGCTACAGAGGAGAAGCACTTTGGGATTCAGGATTGCTGAGTTCCCACCTTTACAATGCTCAGTAGCTACAGGAAAACTCCAAGAATTTCATGCACGATACACAGTACCTTGCAGTGCATGCCCAATCCCAAATGCAAATTTTAATCCTATTTTATAAAGCACCCTTGAGACACACACACACATTCTAAAAAGTGGTTACTCTGATGAAAACATGCTATGCAACTAAGGGATCAATTACAGAACATAGTCAGAAAAATTACAGAGACTGAATCCATAATCCCACAGGCTACCAGCAGCAGGGATGATGTGTACGGTTCAAAGTGTCCTACTTTCCAGGTCTAATGCCTTTTCTCTGTAAAATATCTTTAAAGGAAATATAAAAAATCATGAGCAACAGTCCCAAATATGGCACTTGAGCCTCATCATTTCCAGAAATTATTGATTGGCACCGGTTTGGATATAAACACTGCATTACACACTTAAGTGTTCATTTCCTACTTGGTACACACAGTTGGGCACAGAGACTTTGGGAGTCATTAACCTTCTGATTTATGAGCATCGCAGCAGAGAGAAATGCCTTTGCTGATGTGCAACTAGATGGTACAGCGGTAAGATCCTGACTACTTCGCATTAGCAACCAACATCTTTTCTTTTGCTGGGTTGCCCCTAATAGCATCCAGAATTAGCCACATTTCTGCTGCAACTAACCTCTTTAACTTCAGTCAGATTGGAGTAGCTGTTTGTATTTTGTAGGTCAGGCTGGACTTTGTAGGATACAAAGGTATCATCAGGATACAATTATGTTCAGAACCATGGAACAAGTTAGGGAGTAAATTTGCTTTTTGTTGAGAAGCCTTGGAAATGCATAGCCCATAGCTAGGTAGAAAAGCAAAGGAAGCACAAAACTCATGAGATGTGATAGGGAGACTATCACCAGATAGGGAAGTGTATCTCCAAGGGGATCTGCTCTGGAAACCAACATGAAGTAGCACATGGAAGCAGCTGCTCTGAGTCACAGTTCATCCCGTTACTAACCAATATTTCATCAGTAATGCACCCAGAGGTACTGAAATACACAGTTTGTGTGATGTGTGGGGCGTCACAAGAGAAGGTCCAGAGGTACGTATTTGAATACTTAACTGCTAGATGGTAGAAGCAGCTGCAACTGATACAGGTTTGGATTTAACTGGGGGAGTGGGTAGTAAACTTTAGCCCCTTTGTCCCTCATGCTAACACTTGTGAATGCCCAGCATTGTTCTGCAGTTTCTGACTTCACAGCCCAGAGCACCACTGCATCTTTCTAACCACATTTCTCAGGGCCTTCTCCGTGTAATGGGACAATGCAAGTCACCCTTCACTCTCATGAAGCAGGACAGAAAGAAGAATGAGGACATCCAGTTGTCACCCCACCAAGTATCAAGACTGCAGCCACCTTTGTTAAGAATCCAAACAAATTTGCTTTTCTACAGTCACGTGGGACAAATACAGCATGAAGATGCAGGACTGCATTTGAAGTCTCACAAGAACCAACACACTATCCAATCTGTCCATAATAGATATACAGAGCTATTAAATCTCCAAATGCCATCAAGCTGACACAAAAATTCAAGAACAAATTGACATTTGCCAGCTTTCTGACAAATACCTACAGGCATATGATTAATACAAATCCATCCTAATTACTCTTCGGTGATCAGAATGACAGGTAGATGTCATGGGACACTATCTGTGCATACTTTGCTGTGCAAGACAAATGTATTTCTCTGTTGTCACTTGATTGATTATTTTTAATGTTGCAACAGACATTCTTCAAATGATTATAAAGTGTTAAGAAGCAACATTGAAACATCATGAGCTAGATCCTGTCCTAGGACCTAGTCATTCTGTTCTGATAAGAAAATCAGGCCTTAACGATGACACAAGCAGTTCCCAGTAGATAAAGCAAGTGCCCAAACCCAGGACATTCACAAATGCCTTTTCTTCATCCTTTCCTCACTAAAGAGAAAAGACCTGGCTACAGGACTACTGTCTGTGCTACTGCAGTCTTCAGTGCTGGTCTGTAATGGGGCCCCCTTCCCCCTAATCACCACTTCATACTCAAAAACAATTGAAAAGGTGGATCTTTGCAATAGGGGTGGCAGCTCATAGCCAGTTACCATTCAAATGTTATTCAAAAATAATTTCATGGTGTACTAAATTGCATCAAAAATAATCTTTTGCAGTTTTCTGGCATTTCTGCTTCTTTATAGTGACTGAAGCTGAGACGTTCACCTTGCATTTTGAATTTATTTCTACACCTCATACTAACTGAAAGAGGAAGAAAAGCTAAGCAGAAATGCAATGTTCAAAAGGCTGGTGGAAAAACTGCTTCATTTCTTTGTGGCTATTTCCCTGGCACGGCATGCAGTTATTTAATCAGGGCATTTACGAGTCCCTGCCAACGGCAAGACAGATGATTCTAAACGAAGCTGTGCACTTGATAATAAGGACTGACCAAAATGCTTGAGTGCTCTGCTTCACAGCAGACTCCCTGAGACTATATTGTAAAGATCGTTTACTGAGAAGGCTCAGCCACGTTATCACGGTCATTCAGTTTATGAGCCTGACTGTATTGAACATGTATGCACTAGAAAACATATGAGTTGCTCAGTACATGGTAAGCAGTATGTAAAGAAGGCGGCTGCAGTGTCTTGTTAAAGAACAAACTTCGAACAACCTACTTTGTATTTTGCATGCAAACCCACTGGAGATCCCTCTTGGGATGTAAGGGCATCAGATCTTCAGTTATGGTAGAACAGAAGAAGCACTGATAATCTGGCTGAAAGAGACTGCTGTACAATAGAAATGTGCATGATATTACGCTTCACAGCTATGAAGTAACTCATCTATGTTAAAACCAATAACCAGCAATGCTTTCTGCGCCACCGTTAGAGATGTTAACACAGAGCTCCCTCTCCATTTAACCGATGAAGTAGAAACTAACAACTACCGAAACTTGACGTACTCAAGATGTGCATTTCCTTGTGATACGACAACACTTGCATGCAAAGGCACCAACCAGGAAACAGCATTGTATTATACAGACTGTCGTACAGGTAGCTAACAAGTTCTGCCTCCAAAGAGATCCTGATTTAAGACAACACAAATCGTCAGAGTAAAGAGGGCAAACGTGTATGCACTAATGGACTCCTGCTTTCATTAATAATACTACTTAGCATTTCATATTTAGACTGATACGCAAATACCAAAGGCTAATTGATGACATTACTGAAAAGGGGATGATGTTTTTTCAGCTTCTTTCCAGACCTTCCGGAGATTACTGTCGTGGTGCCATGCAATTTAGGACCTATGCTGTAAGGAAGCAATAAAGCAAATAGTAAGATCTCTTTATTTTTAATCAATGCAGACGTTTGACCAGAAGTCAGTTTTAGTATTAAAATAGGAAAGACACATGAGATCATGTAAAACAGCTACCATAAAAAGGATTTCTACAGTATTTTAAGAAGGTTGAAGCCTACAAACAAACAAAGCAATTACTCCTGTAGCAAACTCTAAATATAATAATTTTCTACTTTTCAAAGAGCAGACAGCCTCTAGATTACTTCTTATTCTACATCTACATTGTTATACATGTATAGAAATACTCTCAGTAAACCGAATGTAGTGTGTAGAAGGGCAGCTCAGCAGCAGAGCCAGGATGCGGACACCTGGACACTTGGTTCCAGTCCTGCCAACAGCCCACTCTGGTACCAAGTCAAGCTGTGATTTGGGTGGAAGCTCAATGCTGAGCACACATTTTTGAGCAGATCAGTTCTCCCCCTCAGCCTCCACACTCCCCTCTGCCAAACATATGATCTTTTGTCCAAAGCTTGCAAGATGTAACCTTCCTGTCACCTCCAGGTACCAGTTATTATTACAAGCACTGCACTGCACTCAATTTGTGAGCTGACTCTGCAATAAAACCAGACCTATTTATGAGAATAAGACAAGCACAAGTCTGTATCATGTCAGAGGACCTCCAAAACTGTTGCACGCAGCTGAGTCAACCAGCTCAGGCAACAGCGATTTCAGTCTTCGATTCCATTTTAGCAAGTGGGGAGTTATTCAGTGCTGAACGTATGCCAGGCACTGCAACAAAACCAACACTGCAACTGAAGCACTGGAGTGGGAAAGTTACACCTCTTATCAGCATATGGCAGACAGCAACATATTCTTGAAAAACCAAAGCCAAAGGTAAAATATGATTCCAGAACAGAGACTGACAAACACAGCAGTAGCTGAAAAGCCTGAACATAGCAGCAGTGCTGGCAAAAAATTGCTACTGGGATGCTGCAAAGCTCCAGGATGTTAAAAGGCATCCAGGTGAGTCTTCATGATGCACATCAGATAGATCGTGAAGCAAGAATATCAGCAAGCCCAGTATCAGCAAAGATTATGATACCACAGCACACGCACAGAAAGCTTTTCTTCCTGTGACCTAATGAAACACTTGCTGTAACTTAGAAAATATTTTTCCTTATAGTAGTACAGAGCTTTTTGTGACCATTGTTAGCAAGATTTCTTGCCTCAGTGGTTACCTTGCCAATTAGAGGGGTTTACAGGGTTGTAAATAAGATAGTTCTGCCAATAGGAGAATAACCCCCGTGCCTCAGAGAAGACAAGGTCCTGTGGCTAACTCGGATTGACAACTGTTTATCTTTCCACCAGCACTTTGGACAGGCTATGTCACTTGTTTTCTGGAAAATTACAATTTCAGCAAAGCTGCTCCACCAAAGAGCATGAGTTGAGCTCCTAAATACATCGCGACGTATCGCTGTACCCTCTGCCGGAGATAACGAGGGCGAATAACGCAGTTGTCATCCGTGCCTTTCAAAGGTGGTGTATTACAGACTACCCATTTATGAAAAGCCACATACTAAACCCCACCTAGCAAGCAGCGAGGGAGACCTAACGTCCCGGCCACCCTTCCCTCTCGCCAGGGGACACCTGAGCTCCCACTGCCACAGCACCACGGCCCCGGCCGGGGGCAGCCCCCCGCACCCCGCCGCCTTCCCCTGCTCACGGAGCCCGGGGGTGCACTCGGAGCCGGGCAGGACCTCCCGCAGCGCCCCCGGGCAGGCCCCACTCACTTCTCCCCAGCGCCTCCGCCTTCCACTCCGTCTCCTCCAGCGCCCCGTAGCGCCTCACGGCTCTCTCGGCCTCCGCGCCGGCCGAGATGGCCCTCCGCAGCTCCACGGCCCTCTGCAGCTCCATGGCCCCAGCCGCTCCGCCGCCCTCCCGAGCCCCACCACCCCCCGGAGCCCCCCGCAGCCGCGGGGCCGGGCGGCGATGCGATCCTCCCGAGCCCTCCGATCCTTCCAAGCCCTCCCCGGGGGCCGGCGGGGGCAGGCAGCGGCGCCGCGCACATGCTCAGTGCGGGGCTGGGCCGGGGGAGGCGGGCGGGCAAAGGTAGAGGCATCCCCTGCATCCTCACCGCCTGCATCCTCACCCCCCGCACCCTCACCCCCTGCATCCTCACCCCTCGCCTTGCCCCGCGGACCTGCCCCCAGAGGCATGCCCCTCATCCCAGCCTCACCCAAGCAAAAGCCCCAGGACAGCAGCCCAACAAGCGATGAGGTTTGGTGTTTCTCATAAACACGCAGCTTTGCTGCTTATGCAGCCTCCTGCGATTAGAAGAGAAGGAAAGGACTATGCAGGAAGCACTAGTGCAGTGATAATTGTTGTTGTTATTAGTTCTTTTATTGTAGGGGAGATCTTATGGATCAAATCCCTCAACAGCATTTTACAGTTACAGAGTACTTTTCCTGGTGAAATCCCATTGCATTTTATTGTGTGTGGTATCGTTATGTCTGATGTAGAGATGATGAAGCAGGAGTTGAGACAAGTTGCCCAGTGCCCCCCAGTAAATCAGGGTTTGTAGCACTCTGCACCTGGTTTATGAGCAACGGGGTACTGGTAATGCTGAATACGTACTGGGTGCATGAAAGTTTGTCTGTCACATACCTTTGCCTACAAACTTTGCCTTGCCCTTCAACCATCAGTGCAACAAAAGCACTACTGCTGTACTCAGTGATGTACTTACTAGTTGGATTGATGCATGTTGTTGCTATACTCATGAACAATTGTGTTTAGGGGTCGTACTTTACATGTTAGAAGAGAGAAAACTTCCACATCAGTTTTGAAACTGTAACAATGAAATTTAATTTTATTTTTTCTCCTGAGAGCTGCTAACAAATTGCTACCAAATTAAAATGAGCTAGACAATATTTTGGAAGATGTGCAGGGCACAGCGATTTCTCCTTGTCAGCTGTGCTCTGCAGGGATTTGCCATGGGTTGTGCACCAGACCTGCTTGGAGGGCTCTTGTTGACTGTGCAGTGCTCCATCCGCGATGGTTTTGGCCTTTGGAGATGAAGCCCAAACAAAGCTGTGAGTCAAGCAGGAAAGCTGGTGGCACCACTCTGCACAGCTGATTTTGGGTGACAGTGCAGCTGTCTGCTGGGGTGGGCTGGACTGACTCAGTAGTAGAAGTGAGGAACACAAGTGTGGGAGGAAGACAAGAGCCCATCTGGGATCTGGATGAGATTTGGACTAAGGGAAACAGGCTGATTAGGGAGAAAGGGCCAATTTTTTGGTGGATCTGAGAACTGTTTAGCTTAAATTCATCCCTTCAAGGTTTTAAATTATTATAATCCAAGTGCTTTGTTTAGGAGATGGAGGAATGATCCTAGAAATAATCAAGTATTTAAAGCTCTGAATTTGATAGCATGGGAGAAAAACTCCCACTAATTAGTAAATGGGATGCACTGAGTTTAATTATGTAAAACAAAGAATGCATAACGTGATTTATTATAACTAGAAAGTTTTCACCTGCCCCATTTGAAAAACTCACAAAATTCAGTAACAGCCCAGTCTTTCAGGCTGTTACACTTCTGAGCAGGCATGTGGAAGCAGTCCACATGGGTCCATTTGCCCAAAAATTTTGGAAAGTCTGGGGCCTAAATGCACAACAATTATTTTGCTAATGTTCTAAAGTCAGCATTTTTGCTATTGCAACTTTGGAGCATTTTCAATGCTGCATTCACAAGTGGAATTAAATTTCTCCCCTGCTGATGATGCCTTTCAGTTCACTCAGCAGTAAGCATGCATTTCTCTACTTGGAAAGGCTGGTTTTCTTCTGCTGAAAGACTGCTAAGAAAGAAAACATAAAAACTGAGATCTCTTCTCGCTACTCAGTGGATAATGTCTGGCAGAAAAACAGAGGCCCACTTTGCTCTTGCGGTCGTTTCCCCTAACTGCTTTCATTCCCTTCCCATTTCTCATCTGAGTCCTGCCATCAGGAGCTGTAGCTGGTCAGCAGCAGCTGGCAAAGCCACGCTCCTATCTAGTGCTTTTTTGGCCTCCCCTGTACATCACTGATGCCCCACAGAGACACAACACTATATATAACAGGCACACTTTACTAAGGCAAAATTCGTAACAGTGGTACGACCTGTCAGGTGGGGGAAAATGCTTTCTTTGCTTTCCTGGAGCTTTTCAAGCACCTAAGATTGCTCAGCCTGAAGTTCTCAGAGTTCTCCTGCCTTTATGGGCACACCTTGTAAACCCAATGGGTTCTCAAGAGCTGCTTTGAGAGTCTGGGGCTACAGCAAAAGCAGAAGTCAGGGGTGTTGTTCTTTGTCAGATGGGACAGTCATTCTAACACAGAAATAACAGAAGTGTTACATTTCTGCCCAGGGTTTTCATTTATTTATCATTATAATAAAAAGCTGCAGCTCAGCTGATGAAACAAAATGAAATTAAGTGGATTATGTATATTTATTCCATTTTCGTAGGCATAAATACCCAGATCCGTAATTACCATGACAGAACAGGCACTGTGCCCATGTGATTTGGTTGCTTGCATAGAGCAGGTTGTGGGACTCCTATATGAATCTGTCCTATAACATTTTTTTTAAACACCAAGACTTGTTTAAGAAAATCTCTGTGTTGGAGGAGTTACCAAAATTCCTTGGTATCTGATGTCATGGTTAATCTTGTTTCCCTGTGAAAATACCTCCTCTTCAATCTTCATCCCTCAGCTCTTAGGATTCTCTGTAGTTCCACATCCTTAGCATTTTCCCAGTTATTCCTGGTACCCTGCGCAGCCCCTGACCCCACATCCCACAGGCTGTTCCAGCAACGTGTAGGAGCCCTGGGGGGCTGTCAGCCTGCACACATTCACACTACCGTGCTACAGCCTCTCTGCCACCTCCAGATCTCGCTTGCCAGGCATATGCATGGCACAAAAATGTCCTGGCACAGGTGAAAGGCTGTGAGCATTACAGGAAAATGCTTACCTGTTGGAAAACCTGATAATCAAACAGATTTAGGAAGGCATGCACGTAACTTCCTGATGCTTCCTCCCTTGCATGATCCTATGCAGCAGACAGGCTGTGGGATTAAGACAAAGAGGGCCACAACTGTGCTAAAGAACCTATACAAGTCCCTAGCACAGTAGGGTTGTTGTAGGGCACCTTCCCCGTAAAAGCAAGAATGAGTATTATCTGCTTGAAATTCAGCCAAATCAGGGCTCTTTCAAGGACCCAACTGTGTCCTATGGCACACAACTGTGGCTATGTCATGAGATGTACTGTGTTGTAGTGCGCTGTCCTGGGAGCTGTAGTGGTAAATCTGTACTTTACATAACACCTTTTCCCAAATCATTACGGCCAGTCTACATAGACAGCATTACAGAGTGGGGAAAAAGGGTTTAATGTGTGAGTGTCCCCAGCCTGTGTCACAACACAGTGTGAGCTCGTCTGAGTCAGTGGGACCCTGTTGTATCACAGACTCCAGTTATCACAGGGCGACAATCAGGTCTGTGTCATTCTTAGTCTATGTCTCAGACATTTGTATTACCAGTCTCCCCAAGAGATCTGTATTAGGCCAAAGTAGACCTCATTTGCTTTTCAAAGAGTTATAATTAAATACCATCCTAATTGAAAAGAGAGAGGAATGGGATAGCTGAAAATCACAGCAGTGTCCTTGATACAGAAGATACTTTCTTACTGTAGTTTCCACCTTCTGTTTCATGGTAACGTGAAGGACTTCTTGGAAGCCCTGGCCCTGCCGTTCTGTACTTGAAAAAGGATCTGCTGCAGCACAGCCTTGGCTGAATGAGGGCCTGGTCTCAAAAGCCAGTGCAAGTTCTTATTATGTCATTCCCTTTTTTCTGAATCCTAGCTCGTGTTTAGTTAGCGCCGTTTGTATGCTTATTTATTTATTTGGAATTACTGCCTTTCCATACATGAACCATTCCTTTAAAAATATTTTTTAGGCTAAAGTAACTTCATAAATACTTTACCATAGCTGCAGCTAAGTAACTAGGATTCTGATCTTTTTCCATAGCTATCCTACATCTGTCAGGATAGAAAGGTGTACCTATCGCCTAAAAGTGCTGTGTATTGCAGACAAGCAAGGCATTCTAATGAGCTTGTTAAAAGGCAACCAAGGTGTTTTGAATTAATTTTGTGAGTCTGGGGCAAGATGGTGATCCAAATATTTGTTTGTAAGTATTTCTACCTAAATACCTATTAAATGTCGTGCTTTTTAATTAATGTTTCCCTGTGAAATATTGCATGAATATGGTACTCTTTTTTGTGTGTCTCTGTTTTATCAAACATGCACACAGAAAAAATGGACTATATATTTAACTTCTTACTACCTCTCCATAGCTGAATTTCTAGTAGAGCTACAGAAGCAAAGGACAAGCAATTAATGCAAATTTTAGGGAACAGTGTGGCACTAATTCTGTGTTAGATGTGACAGGCTTCACAATGTCTGGGTCAATCTAAATGAAAGTACTTTGTGTCCTAGACACCGTTTTGTTTAGGAAAAAAATGCTGTCTTTTAAAACCTCTGTATATTGATGCTTATGATTTGACTTGTGTGCAGTAAACGTTGGCTGGTAGCACTGGAGCTACAGCATCTGACTGCCTATCTTTTATGCAGATTTGGAGATCTATCCTGTAAAGCGGAGTCTGACCAAGCAAGTATTTAGATTACCCTGAGTAGTACGTACTTGCTTTTCTATCTGAAAACAAACTAACGCTTAAAAAGCAGTCCATAAACTCATAGCACATGTTAAATGTCTGCAAAGCCCTCTCAGTTCTGTCTTTATGCTGCCAGGATCCACAGTGATGTGCGGAAGAATGGGAGCTTACGCTCAGCCTGTTACTGCTCAGGATCAGTACCTGGTATCACAAGCTTGAGGCTGCACTGAATATCAAGACAGACCTTGCAGGATTGAGCTCCCAAAACACAGTCCAGGTTGGTTACCTCCTGTTAAATATTTGGTTTAAGATATATTTCAGGTGAGGCTGTGGTAAGTTTTTACGTCTGTTTGACAATTGTATTTGTACATGTGCAGAGCCTATTTGCAAAAGTTCCTGGGAGGTGAATAATGGAGACTATTAAAGCTGCCACAGAGCTTTCCACTTCTATAGATTTATCTCAGCTATTTTCGGTATACAAGGTGAGAAAACACAGCACAAATTCAGGAGATGCACTGGCAGATGAGACAGGGCAAATATTTCTGGCAGAGAAAATGGATGCAATCTGCACAGACCAATGGCTGTAGTTGCAACCATAACACAGATTTCAGAAACTTACTTCTCTAAACTCTTTTCCTTCACATTTTATTTTTGTCTTAATGGATTCTTTCTACATTCACCCTCCTTTTAAGGTACAAATTTTACAGCAAAAGCTGTTACAGCATCTGTCAGATGTTACTAATACCATGGGTGGTGAAGTCTTCCATGTAACAGTCTTATTTTTGGCGTTTGGAGTCAGTCCATATGACTGGACTGACTGTTGTGCAGGTGAGTCATTACTGTGCAGGTGGCTTTTGTATCTGTGATGAGTGGCCATAGCTACATAGAAAAACAGATGTTTGACCAGCAAATTTAGACGGCGAGATAAATTGGTGTGGGACATTTTAGGAGACTTGCAAACACTGTGGAATTCAGTAATACTGAAGTGGGTTTGTGGGCATGGCCATTTTAAAGTAGTAACTATACTGTGTAAAATTTGCAAACACAGCAACATGCTCCCCCAAACACAGCTCTTGTAGGGTCTGAACCTCTCCTCATTTCACTTAGTCCAAAGTTTAAAGGTGACTTTCTGTAAGCTGCTGTTTTACATACACAAATCTGGATCTTAAACAGAGCTCAGAACTGCTTGCAAGCTGCAGTGCAGAGACTGTGTCAGTGCCTCACTGATTCATGTTCCCATGAAGTGTATGTGCTGCACTACACTTGTGTCATAACAGGCATGTCCATTTCTTCTGTGGAGCATTTTGCTACCACCTTCACTGGAACTGGAAGCTCAGCCCTGAATTCTGAAAGGGTTTCCTTGTGGCTTGAATTTCTCTGCAAACATGGCCTTCAGTGATGGAGGACCTGTATTGCATTGATATTTCAATTTCTGCTCTAAAACAGTAAGCAAAACACCACATAGGTAATTGCCATATCCTTTTGTGCAGTTTCTAGGAGCACATAATAATTCAGTACTGTATGATGGCCACTCTGAGCTAAGCGTAGAACTAACGTAAAACCCTTCAGTGTCATTGGTGTATCATGGAAAATCAGGTGCAGCTAACAATCTTGGTACATTTTGGATGTAAAATATGTGATGCATGAGATGGGAGTAGCTGAACACCCTTAGTGATTAGATAAAGGTGGTATTTAGCTCAGAGAGGTATGAGCAATGGTAAGGTAAGGATACCACAGGCAGCCGGGTTTACAGAGGTGGATGTTTCAAGGTCGGCATAGAGCAAGAGGAAGTAAAAGACTAGAGATGGAGAACTCCAGTTCCTAAGCTTGTATTTTCTTTTCTAAATCTTGCTGCAATGAGAGGAAGGCTGCTTTCCTGACAAATGAAAGCAGTAATAGTGTGGGGGTTTATTCCTGTGTATACAAACCCTAAGCATGCATCTTACTTATAGTAAGATACGTATATACTGATTCCAGGCAAGAATGTTGTACCTTATTTTACCCGGCTGCCAAATTATACCCTATAAAAGGAGACACAACTCAGAACAAAGCGACACTTCCTCCACAGATAAAGGATCTCATGTGGCACAGAACTCTGTGTGCATGGTTTGTGAGTCCATATGGGCCAGGCACTGAATTTATCACAGCCATCTGAGTGCTTATGCATTTCATTTCTGTTCTAACTGGATGAAGTAGAGTAACAGAACTGGGAACTGCATATCCTCTCTCCATATATCGCTGGTGACTGAACTACCTACTAGGTAGGCTATATATTCATACTCCCTCTTGGTTTTTCTTTGATTTAATCTGTTGTAGTGTAAAATGGAGAGGAGTGACTGCATCAAAATCCTGTATTTAAGGTCTTCTTCTCCTGGCAGAGGGGAGTATTTGCATGGGTGTCCCACATCACACTGGCTTACAAAGAACATGAATGTAAACAAACTCCAACTTGCTGTCCTTTTCCCCTTCTTTTTTTACAGCACCACTTCCCAACTGTCTTTCCCTGAACTCGCAGGGGAAATGATGCATTTTACCATCCTCTTTGGATGTCTGTTTTTCTATCTGGATACATGGTGCAAGTATTTTGGGCACTGCCACATTAAATTAATAAACTAAATTAACTAATAAATTAATAATAAAGAAAACAGTAAGGCGGTGTTTGTTAGGGCAAATGCTGTTGAAGAGTGTATGCAATGACCATACAGATATGCAATCTGCATTCTTTGTTCTTGTTTATAATGGATTACAGTAACTTTGATCGTAGTGGAATGGCAATTGAATGTGAATACACAATGCAACTTTGAAATTAAGGGAGAGCACAGTCTTTGGGTGCTTGAGATTTTATAGATGGGAATTCTGTTCCGAATTTGTTCAAAAGTGGCAGATGACTTGAAGCATATAAATAACCTTTAAGTGAGGTGAATAATCCCTGCTTTCCTTTCACCCTGCTTGTGTTAACGTCTGTGACATCAAATTGAGCTTTTTACTGCATGTGGTCCATGAAGATCCCATGGAACTTTGCACAAGACCTGGCTTTTGTACACACACTAGTTAAAGACAGACAGAGCCAAAGAACAACATTCAAAGTTTATTAAACCTTTTCAAAAACACAGACATTTTTCAGTCAACTTGAAATTCATTATTTTAGACAGATTCAAGTATTTCTTGCACATCTCAGTGTACTGGCACTAGTAGTAGCAGAAAGCACTAGCATCACAACAGAGAACCAGATGGCAAAAGCTGTACAGATTTCAGAGTTTGTGCTATACAGAGAAGTTACCTATCAGATATGGTACCAAACTACAGGCCATTTCACCTTCACTACAGTATAAAACTAGTTATTTTATGCTGTGTTACCGGATGGTTGTTTCTGGTGTGAAGAAGACAGAAGCCTTCTGGAGAATTTCACATACCAGTAAGCACAGGAGGTTCATTTGCATGAAAGATTTGCAACAGAAAAATACATTTTCAAATTTTGATTTTGTCAAATTCAGATTTTAAGTCTCCACAGATATCCAGAATAACACGAAGCTAGAACTGCACCTGATCTAAATTTGTCTTCTCAACGCATTTGCTCTTAGAGAGAATCCATGAAATGGAAATGTCATCTGAATGCATGGCTAGTAGCTGTTGGCAGCATGTTCCCTCTTTCCTGAGCACCTATGTGACGTCTAATTCTATTCCTATCTTTCTAGTTACTGAAATCTGCATGTTCAGCTGGCATTAAGAGCAGTATAATCCCTTCAAATAGTCATAAAACCTAACTCTCTTATGACAGTTTTTGAAAGGGTGGTGGAACAAAAAGAGGACAACTCTCACACAGCTCATTTTATTTATTTTTTTAAAGAAATAACTTGTGTTTGATTCTCCTAGTAATTCAGTAATGTATGTGTCAAATGGAGTTGCACTAGATGACCTGGTCTGGACCTCCAGAAGTCCCTTCTAACTTCAACCATTCTGTGAAATTAATATTCTAAGTCAAAATTTTATCAAGAAATAATAAAGTCTTTAATAACTAGTGGGGTAGATCCTCCAACAGACTGAATTGACAGAGGTGGGAAATCTTTAGGAGGTGCATCAATTTATGCACACTGAGAAATTGTGACCCCCCCCCCCACACACACACTTCATTTTATTGTATTATGTGTCTGGAATGTTTATTAGTACAATCAGTGCTGCTATTTACAAAAATATAAAAATATATGTGAAATGAGATTTGGGTTACTTAACCATCAAGATCAAGTAGTTTATCAAGAAAAACAGAGAAAGTGAAAGAGAAATATGCACAATCTTAAGTTTACTAAAATATAAGAGCTGCAGGCTCTTATTACATGAAAGAACCATGCTTCACATAACAAAAATATGGAAGAAAACCCTGAAGCCCACAGTCAGATAAATTTGAAGACAAAGAGGATTTAGCTCAAATTCCCAAGAAAAAGCTGGCATCACAAAAGCCTAGAGCAATAAAGCACAGCTTATGTAAGCTTTGAAGCCATTTAAAATAAAAGATGGATGTTCCCATTCATTAAATGCTCTTGCTAAAGAAAAGCATCAGCATTACAAAGATCATGAGAAGAGTTTTAAATTCTTGGTTCGCCTAGGGATTAAGCTTTACTCACTATACCCATGCAGAAATACTTCTGTGCACCACAGAGTTGCAGCTTAATATGGCATACTGCTACAGCATGCAGCAGAACACCACCATATCCCTACTTCACTCTCCTTGTAATGTCATTATTTTCCAGTTCCATTCTCCAAATGAATTCTATTAATCCTTAACACTTAAGGCACAAGCAAAAATAAAAAGTACCTGTAAAAATAAAGTCAAATACTTTATTATCATACATCATCTGAAAATTTTAAGTCTCATTGACAGAACAGACTAAAATACTCTTCTGTTCCTAAAAATATATTAACAGCAAAACACTACTGGAATTGCTTCTTTATCTCAAGGACTTTAGATATATACACACAATAACAATTTAACAGCTGTAGCAGCCTGAAATACCTATTCATTCATATTTCCTTTTTTAAGTAGACCGATAAAATGCAGTTAGTTCTTCTGTGGATTTCTATTGCTACCGGGATGTCCTACTTCAGGACTGCCCAATATACACTGTGGGATCTGTGCAACAACACCCACTGAACTACTCCCATACAGACATGTAAGACAGCCATTAAGAAGAGGAATTAATTCCACCACATACAAACATGTACAATGAAATTATCTACATAGGAGCCAGTCACCTTGGACTGTTAGCGATGGCAAGAAACAGACACAGTGCATAATTCATCCTACCCTAAAACAGATATCCAAAACTACCTGTTTTTCCCCCACTAACTATAAGTAGAGCTTAAAGTATTTAGCCAAGTTGCAGATGTCCACGCTACAGATGTCTAAAGTCAATTAAAATTAATTACTTAAGGCAGGTGCAGGTTCCCTCTTCCAGGTCTGCCTGTGCAAGGTGATGATGGAATTGCACTGACTTCTCTGTCAAGAAGGAAGCTACCTCTTTCACCTGTCTGTCACCAAAACGGACTGTAGAAAAAGCACCCCCCCCCTCCCCCCCAATACACTGTAGTTCTGTAGTCAAGGCCACACAGGTACGTTGCACCACTCTTGACTAATGGGTTCTGCTAAACTTGATTTTACCTGGAATAGATTGGGCAGTGCTTGCGTGATCCCTTTCCGTGTTCGCCCTAAGTAGCACTGGGCTCCTGCAGTGACAAACCATTGTAACCAATATATTAAGTAGTACAGCTGCTGGCTAAAGGAGTGTTCCTTTATAACCTAAGCAGGCATTGGTTTACTGTTTAGGTAAGACTGAGGAACTTAGACATTCCTCAAAGTGGTTATTATCATCACAACAAAGAGGGTTAAGTCTTGTCCTTACAATCATCATCAAGATAGGTTTAATCAGATACTGTTTCAAGCTTAAAATTTAAGGCCTAAAATGTCGTTCTAATAAACTAAGGACTCCCTTATTATCCCTACCTGCATCCAGACCTGGTCCTCAGTTGACAGAATAAGTCTGTAACTGATTTTCACCATTTCCTAGTTTCCTATGTATAGTTACTATATGACAGTGTTTCCTATGAACAGAATCATAGAATCATAGAATATCCTGAGTTGAAGAGACCCACAAGGATCACTGAGTCCAACTTCTGAGTCTGCACCGGGCCACCCAAAAATCAGACCATGTGGCTGAGAGCGTTGTCCAAACTCAATTGTTCTCCCAGGTAAGACAAAAGGAACACGAATATATTTCTACAAATAGAGTCTTTTTTTTCTCTGAATAAAATAGAGTTGTTGCCACTGTTTAGGTAAGAAATCTATTAAATTTTGTTCTGCAAAAGCAATCTTGCACTGATAACAATTGTCAAATACAACAGTTGAGGATTTAACATTCTATTCCCCTTTTTCTAGAGACTACAAGTTGCTTGAAAATTAAATTACAGTTAATATTTCTCCCCAGTGAGACAGTCTGACATGATGTGCAAATGCTTATGCTGCCCTGTAAGTCAGCTGTTCCCAGAAGAGATGGGCTGGCAGCATGAAAATAATTCAGTGCCAATAAACAATTGGCCTATTTTATAAAAAATAAACAGGCAAAAAGACAAACTGTTCCACTGCTTATACTAACCAAAAAATGTTGAGATGATTATTCTAAACACAGCAATGAAACTGCAGCTCAGTTTACTGACTTTCATAAGCTCACTTTAGATGTAGAATGGGTTCAGAACTGAAGTTCTTATTTCTGTGATGGTTCTTCATCTGCATTGACCTTCTCTCTTTGGAGCCACATAAATGCTGACTTTACTGTGCCATCTCCACTCTCTTGGGAAAAACAAATGAAGGCAGCCCAGACAAAGCCACAAAGCCCAGTGTAAGCTGTGCGCAGGTAAACGGGGACAAAAACGAAGTTTGACAGCTGTGTTGGAAGGAGAGAGAGCTCAGTTAGTGCTCCAGTCATTGTTAGGTCTTGTACTTACATGCCCCAAAACTCCACTGACTTCTCATTAGGTTAGATATCCTCTAAATGCATAGCATCAGGTTTTACAGAAAGAAAGGCTCACTGAGTTGCCCCAAAACTCACCTGCACAAAAGGCCAGTACATCAGTCCTGTCTGAAATGAAAACGAATCATGTTATTCTTGTAGACTTCAACCACAAAGATTAAGTTTTTCCTACCACTTTTAGCAAAGACTAAAATATATTTTAATAAAATTAATAGAAGATGGTGAAATATAAATTAAGCTGGTTAACTTTGAGGTTGCAATATTAAACTACTAATCATCTTTATGAGCTGCCATGCAAGGAATTTCTTCAAGAGATTATTCTGACTCATTTTAAATACAAAACTCTAATTACAGTGAAATCTTCAAAGTCACCTGACACCAAATACATAAGCACATTTACCAGATGGGTGAACAATTGTTTAAATATGTGAACATTTGTTTCAGCCATGAATGAAAAATACCACTGAACACTATTTATTTCACACGTTCAATGCTCCCTCTAGTTACTCATACACGTAAGACTTTCTTGCAAAAATCAACAGATAATTTACTCATAGAACATAAGGTCAATAGAAACCTTATGTTTTGATAGGATAGAGTGGGCACTGTTTTTAGAGTCATCTTCTCCAGCAGTAAAAATAATCCTTTTCTATCCTACCTACATCCTATCATTGTAAAGAAAAATGCACATGGCACATCACAGTTTCTCCTTCTATTATACTTTTATTTTAATCTATCTTTCTTCCCGTGCCTGAGAAATCTTTAAAATTCTTGAGTTGCTCAGCTCTGAGATAGCACAATTTTTTTTCCTTGGTATAGAGAAATGCTAACCAAAACCAGCTATTTATATCCAAGCCTTCCTAGAACAAGGGATTGCATTTCTGAAAGTGAGAAGACTGTCAGTGAAAAGTACAGGCTCAAAATGATTCCTAAAAAAGATGTCTCTATAACTAATGTTTTTAACAGGTGTTCACGTACGTGTTGTCAATAGTATTGCTAACTAAATGGAGTACTAACTGGAGCGTGCGTACTTCTTAAGAGGAAAGGTAGTGCAATCTTAGCGTATAACATTCGGTGTTGTACTGTAGGGCTCTCACTCAAACAGAGCCGGGTGCAAGTGTTTTATATATATATAAATATTGTGCATTTTTGGAATGGCATTATTTCATTCATCTGGCAGTCCTGCCTGCCCCAAATTACCTGGACTTCAGATGACTGCTGGTACTTAAAGTTTCCTACACATAATCAAATAACGAAGTAAGAGGGAGGCTGTTAGAAGAAGACATAATATTTAAAATATTTTATACAATAATGTTATTTTTTCTGTGTAGCTGGGTGATAAGTTAATCACTTGCCTTACCTTATAGGTATTCCAAAATTTCTTTTTACAGTCTGAAAAGATGTCCTCTTTCCTCTGAAGGATGCTCATACCTGGTGGTAAAATACTTAAGACAATCAGAAAAAAAAATAATAAAATGTTCACTTTTTTTTCAATAATATCCCAAGCTGTTCTCAAAATACATTTTGAAAGAAAAGTTGATAAATATTACAAAGAAAAAATACCATTCCTACTACCTAAAATGGCTACATCGTATATCCTCATCTATTGACTTGGCTCTCCAGGTTATGTGGCTTTCAGTTATATGGTCTCTGCCCACGTAACTCTGCAGTGGCAGTAAAAGCAGATACAAAACAAATACATCTTACACCCAGGAGACAGACAGAATGAAGCACCGTGCATATTGTTGAATTGCCAGAGGTGGCCCAGGTCCTCAACAGGGTTTAGGTGCCCCAGCCCACTGAAGTCAGTGGAAAAGGGCACCTTTTTTTTTTAAAAAAAAAATTATTTGGGCCATAATCAGCCTGCTATTGTTATCTTCATAAATATCTATCTCATATGCAAATCCTAGAATAGACAAGTAGAACAATTTCAAAACCTACTTGTTTAAATTTCCACAGGCAGCATTTCAAAATTGTAAATAAATTCTAGTTGGTCCAAGCTCCTCTCGATTCTAGGCAAACACAACCTTGCAGCGGGCTCCCATCATTAAACCCAAGACAAGAGAAAAGCAGCATGATTTGAAATTATGGATTAGACCATACAAACTGGAGATAAAACGCAAAATAGTCAAAATAATGAACCGTTTAAACTATTCCCTGTGATGGGAACCCTCACGTGTCAAACTAGGTGTCTTTCTAAAAGCCGTAGAAAGCTGTAGCAGCCCTTTAAAGATCACCCACCGTGACTGGAAGATGCGACCTACATTAAGTGAAGGTGATGGGTGTTGAAGGAAAGGTTGGACGTGGTGCTTAGGGACATGGTTTAGCGGGTGACATTGGTAGTAGGGTGATGGTTGGACCAGATTTTCCAACCCTGATGATTCTATGAACTTCTATGACAACATGCTTGTAACAAATCGATCTAAAATCCAAAGCTACACATTTGCACATAGCAGAGACCTGAAGTAACTTAGCCCACCGCAGGTATCGTTCTAGATACATGCATGCAACGAGGTTATCAGTATCTCTCAGCTGACACATTATAGGCTCCTACTGCCGCCTAATTTAGGTATTTTTACCCTCCCTTCCTTCTTGGGTCCTTCACATCCTCCTGGTCCTTGGGCAAGTCTCTGCTTGCGTTCTGACATGGGCAGAAAGTAAAAATGTCATGTTTGACTTCTTCCTTGGCTTCCTTTCTCTTCAGTCATAAACTGAGTAAATTCCTGGCAGGGTCATAAAACGCAGACCTCCTGATACCATGCAGATAGTCTCTTCAGAGTCTAAAGTTTCTTCTTATTTCTTGGCTTTCAAGGTTATCCCTTATCACTCAGGGCAGCGCGCTGTGCTTCTACACACCCGTGAGGCGGAGGAGGGCACAGCCTGCTGAGCTGTCCCGCTTCCCTCACAGCCACGCTTGGCTGCCTTTTGGAAACGGGACGGCCGGGGGCGCACCCGAGCCGCGGCACTCACCCGTGTAGAAGGCACCAACGGCGACCGGGGCGGCGAGCAGCTGGTCGCACAGCACCTTGCCCAGCACGGCGGCCGGGCGGCGGCCGGGCAGCGCCCTCTCCAGCGCCCGCAGCCACACGTAGTTGAGGTTGCCGTGGAAGGTGAGGGCCAGCAGCGCCACCCGCCGCGTCTGCGCCCAGTCCGGGGGCTGCCCGCGGCCCCGCCGCTGCGCCGCGTCCCCGGCCGCGGTGAGCCCGGCGTAGAGCAGCACGCTGCCCGCCCACCCCGCCGCCATCGCGGCCGGGCCGCCCTCACAGCCCCCGCCCTCCGCAGCGCGGAGCCGCCGCCGTGCCCTCGGTGAGCGCTGCCGGCCCCGCCCGCCGCTGCCTCGTCAGCGCTGCCAGCGTGGAGCCGCCCGGGCCCGGCGGAAGCGGCGAGCCGCGGGGCGTCCCCGGCCATGGACTCCTCTTTGGAGAAGGTCTGCGGGGGGACGGGAGGGCCCTGAGGGGTGAGGGGGCTGCCGGGGTGAGGGGGCCGCGGACCGGCGCCGAGCGCGCAGGGCCCCGGGGCTCCCGGGCCGCCCCGCCGGGCCTGAGGCACGGGGTCGGCGCCTGGCTGAGGTGTGAGCACCGCTCCTCCTGCAGAGCCTGGTTTCTGGGGGTTCCTGGGGGCTCCCTGACGGTTCCTGGGGGCTCCCTGACGGTTCCTGGGGGCTCCCTGACGGTTCCTGGGGGCTCCCTGACGGTTTCGTTTCCTGGGCTGCAGCAGGGCAGTGGGGAGATAGCGCTGTTTGCTCTTTTCTGTTCAGTGCCCTGTACAAAGCAAATAGCAATTGTGTAATGATGTCAGTCACTGAGAAACTTGATTTTGCTGTTGTCACTGAGAATCAGTATCTGGAGGAGTTTTCTGGGACCTGTCACACTTTGGGCTCTCATTGCACCTGTGGTGTTTCGGGAGACCTGTCCTGAAAGCAAGGAGAGGCCGGCTGCACGGATGTGGCTTATCACCATTATTCGTATATGGCTTATCTCCGTTGTTGTATGCCTTTCAGGACAGTATGCATTTGCAGCAGCGTACACTCTGTGTGCTGTAGAGATGTTACTGCTTCCTTCCACTTTGCATCATTTCCTGTACTCAGCATGTTCATTTTTTTGTAGTCTTTGGAATCAGCTAGATAAGTGTGAATGGGATGTGCTGCAGTAAAATGGATGAGAAGGAAATTCAGAAGGACTCTCTAACGTGGTTAGTAAGTAGACAGCAAAACAGCTGTATTAGAATCCAAATGAAGAATGCAATGTTAAGGAGTATTTGGTCGGCTTTAAATGCTTCAGTTCTTTACTAGCACTAACAGAAGTCATGGTGACTGCTCGTTCTTCTGAAAAGTTTTAATAAGTAAAACCTAACTGACTACTAGTTTGGAATATGGTCTTTACTGTGCTTGAATCCAGCAGACTTTAAAGAAGGCGCACTGATACAGGGCAACTTACTGCCCTATAGTGCTGACAGACTGCTTAAAAACTGTGTGCAACTAGGTCATCACAAGCAAAGAAAACACCCTGCAAGAATTAATGCTTAAATTTTGTAATGGAGTGGAAGTCTGTGTTTTGGTTATTTGAATTCTTGATGTCAGTAGTAGTCTGTCATGGCGAGGGCCCTATGAAAACTTGTGTATCTCATTTTCCACATACAGAAATAGATGTGTGTAAAGAGTTAGCATTTGTTTTACTTCCTCTCTTATTTTTTCATCATGGCTCTTTTCGCCTTGGATGATAAAAGCTGTAGCACTCTGTGTCATGTCATAACCCAATTATTGTCTTCCATGCACTTAGTGCCCTCTTGAAGTAGCCATTAGCTAAGATAGCTGTGAATCAGTAAAATCCGCACTTTATTTGGTCTTATGTGTGATATAAAAGAAGTGTTCTTCATGAATCAAATTGAAATTCATCCAAGCTGGGATATTTTTATCCTCCGAGAATGTGCATCCCCTTACCTTGTGCTTATTAAGCAGTATCATAATGCATCTGAGTGTCTTTTATTTGTACCATGTCTCCTTTTTATGTTTTTATACATACAGCTTATTGGGATATCAGTGATAAGTGCTTTCTAATTTGTATAAAAGTTTGTAAAAACTTTATATTTTTCATAATGAAGAAGGCCTTTTGTTGGAATCACCTAACTATAGGGTGACAGTGAATGACTACACTCATTAGTTGCATGCAAATGAAATGATTTAAGTGTGTGAGAAACTTCTTGAGAATTGAAAACATTGCATGGTAGGCTTGCGAGGAGAACTTGCAGAATCTGACATGCAGTTGTGCACACCAGCAATCTCATAGTTTAGTTTTGCAAGTGATCTTTGTTTTATCAGACATGGCTTTTTGTTTTTTAATTTATGAACACTGTGTGTCTTCAGTGGTATAATTAGGATGCTTTTTTTTTTTTCAGAAATTCAGAAATTTGGGGGTGAATTTCAGGTTTAATTTCTTCTGGAAGCCTGTGTTCAACTCGAGAAGTTTGGGCAGCAGATCTGTGATTTTTTTGCTCCATTTATGTTGTCATATATGACCACTCTTGAAGGATTTTAACATTTTAAGTTTCAAGTTAGGTGACTGTCGCTGGTAAAATAGGGCAAATTCTTTCTTTGCATCTCCTTGCTGTCTCTGCAGCGCTGTTTTCCCTAAACATGAATAAACTGTTTGGGCTTCTCTCTCAGCCTGTGACTTTTTTTTCTTTTGTTCCTGCATTAATTACCACAATATCCTGGTAACTTCAGGGAGTGCTTGTGACAGCAGATGTGTGTGCCAGTCCTGCTGCATGACAAGGAAGTGATAAAGTTTAAAAGAGCAAATGCCTGTAAGCAGAAGCCTTGTGGTAATAGTAGCCTTCTGCATTCAAGGCTAATAGTCAGGAAAGTGCTGCTTTTTTATTTGTCATCTAAGGCATTTCTTAGCCTGCAGAATAAACACAGTATTATTTTGGCTTGAAGAATTCTGATCATTGTTTGAGATTAATTTATTGTTGAGAACGTTTTTTTTTTCTTGGCTGGTAAAACTTTTTTTCTAGGCAAATATAATAACGTAAGGGGGAAATAAGGCATACTTCTGGTGAAGTACTGTGCTACGCCTGTGAGTCTCTTTGCACGCAGAATAGTTTATGCAGACTGTTTGAAATCATCCCTTTCTGGCATTAGGAGTACAGCCAGCAGAAGTGCAAAGTAAAGATTGTAAAACGCTGATATGAAACAGCATTCTCACTTTGGAATTTGTAATTGGTGTTCGGTCTTCTCACAACCAGAGATGACCCCTTATCTTTCCCCCTGTTGCCAGGTGACCCTGAGGTGTGACATGCTGCCTGTATTTTACAGTTCAAAGTGCTTAAAGAATAATAGATCACTTACATTTTGTAATTACATTTTTACACTTACATTACTTGCAAAAGTAAACACAAATTGTGCCTCTCACAACATTAACCTTACTGAATTTAATTAGCGCATCTCAAAGGCAACAACCGGTAAGAATGAGATAGGCGAGTGAATGTCAGGGTTCTGGACGAACCGGAGGGGGCAGGAGGTGTCGGGATGCTGAATGAAGGACGAAGTGGTGGCTAGTGCCTCCTTGGAGCTTGAAAGGACATGGCATGTCTTGGAAGCCACCTGGTTAAAGGATCACCTAACCGTGGTCAGTCATCCCGTGGTACCCAGGGAAGGGCTGAGGGCAGAAACTAAGGCTAATATGAGCAGTTTCAGTTTCTGCATCTGCAAGTAATGTCCCGGTTTTTGGAGTTGTTTCCTTGTTTGCATTTTTCCCTAAGTGCCTTTTCAGCAAAGGAAAAGCATATTGAAAAGAAAATCTATAGTGGATATTGATAGTGAGCCTGGATCCACTTGCTAATATTAGAGATGGGAGCTACTGCAGGTATGGGGAGGCTGACAAGTATCAGAGCTAACTGAGAGCTGGCTTGTGCTGCAGGAGACCTAATCCCCTGCTTCACTGGTTTCCTGCTGGACACAATCTAAAAGGAAGCAACCACACCACTCCCCTGTCCTTCAGTTCTGCAGGAATTGTAGGCCTAAGCAACCTCATAAATCATCTCAGGCTTAAACAGGGGAAAAAAGGTAAAAATAGTTAAAGTGTGTTTAATGCAAGTGAGCTCACAAGATAGAGAAGAATTTAGAGGCATGAACATTCCGTTGTGCTGGATGGAGGATAGAAGTGCCCACAGCTTTCCCACAAGTTCTGCTAGTACTTGGCAGAAAGAACTGCAGAGCTGAAAACAAGTTTATTGGGATAGTGCACGTGAAGGATGCAAACCCTGCAGGAGGTCAAACAAATTGGTCCAGAGGAACTCGACGATGAAGCCTGTTGGTGAAAGGAAGTGAGCTCAGGTGGAGTGTCAGTGCACCTTGCTTTAATGTTGTATTTGCGTTGTTTGTCCCGTGAAGGTTTTACTTCTCCTTCCAAGATGGGTTGTAAATATACTCGTATGGGGACTGTAGGCACTAAATGACTGGACAAGCAGCTTGTTTTGAAGGTAAATTTTTAACAGGCGTAATCAAGAAGCAAGGAAGAAGAAATCCAGCTTTGCTGGCCTAGCCACTCATAAACAAGCAAACAAATAAGTGCCCCTGAAACTTACTCTTTTTGTCAGGCCAGTAAATAGCTAGAAGTCCTACATAAACTAAAGCACTGAAACAAAATGTAAGTTTCTAAGCGCAGTGCGTTGAAGATCGACAAGCAGTGCAATGAAAGACATTCAGCCTTCTGAAAATACATTCACATGAAAGTGAATTACGCAACAAACATTTCAAAATGCTTTTGAGAGCTGAAACAGTCTGCAGTTTTGCTATGTGAAGATTCTCAGGTAGGAAGACAAAAGGCTCTTTCAGGTGCCTAAGGAGGAAGGCTCTGAATGAGTTTGATGGCCTGGCAGTGGTGACCATGCAAGCTAAGAGTAGAATTTCAGGTTGCATAGATGGGTATTTAAATTCAGGTTAACACCTTCCAAGTTCTGTCTCCCGTGTTTGCTTTTGTGGGTTGCTTTTATAGGATCTCGAAATTATGGCTCCACAGTTTGTTGGGAAGGGATGGGCAGTTTATGCAGCAGGGCCACCTCAGGTTGCTCCAGGCCAGTAACGTTTGTGGCCCACAAGTTTCTCTTATCTTCATGAGAAAGATAGGCTTTTGATGCACTTCCCTTACACATATATAAGTTCATCTTCTGCTGTTCTCCAGGTGTTATGGCTGCTGGTTTTACAGTTGTGTTTGTAGATCTTACTGTGTTGGAAAAGTCCCCATGAAAAGCCTCGTGCAGGCAGGATGCCTTTTACATCTGTGCAGCTGTTTTGCACCCCCATCTCCTCCCCCAAAACGGATGTGGACCTGTGGTCAGAAGGTAGTATTGGAGAGCTTGTCTGCTAGTCTTACTTCAAGAACATGAAAAAAACCTCTGTTACTGCTGCTTGGGGTCTATCCACACATGACCTTATTTACAGACTGAACTGAACCAACGTACTACGTGATCATGGCATGTTATTGAAGTGCGTCCAGAATTTCCCTAACTGTCTTGCTGTTGCAACTTCACCACACCTGTTTTTCTTGCTGTTTAAATTCTGCAGATAGTCTGCTCCTTCCCACCTCTGTGCCCTCACTGATTTGAGCAGAGGAGGGAGCATGTATAAAATTCAGTGTGCAGCAACAAAAGGATTCTTTTGCATCCTGTAGTTCAAATGAGAAAATGAATTGCTGTGCATCCACTTAGCGGCTGGAAAAATGCAGAAGGGGTTCATCTTCCAATTAAATCCACATCAGAACTGGAGGACTTGCTGGATGTCGTAGCATTTTACGTTTCTTGGCGTAACTTTTCGTGACTTTATCTCACGACATAAAACTGTATTTTATGTCTTTGTTCTGCTAGCTTATTGACACAAGGGTTTCATGCATGGGTAATTGCCACTGAGACTCAGTGAGTCACAAGGTAAGCATATGCAGGCTTTAACAGCTGCTGTCGTTCCAGCAGGTGAATTAATTGTGTTAGTAACAACCAAAAGCAACACAGAGGCTTTTTTGTAATGGCTCTACATCTTGTGTCAGCATCTCCAACAGATCTGTTTGAATATTTGCATGTAACTCTACGCAAAGTTCAAGCAAATAACTGCCTTAGCATTGCTAGTGTTTTATGGCAACTTGTAGCAAAGTATGTGAGATTGAGTAGTCACATCAGTAAGTTATGTCTATTATTACTCCCTTAAAAATCAGTTGTGCTCCAGGGAGTCTCTAAGACCTTTTTCTAGAGTTTCTTTGATGTGATGCTACTCTGGACACTTCGAAAATGTATGGAAATATTGCCAATGATCATATTTAGGATTTTTGCCTAGCTCTGTATGTTGTATTCTGAGTACCAAATGCTTGCAGCACAGGTATTTTTTATCTCTGCGATGAGGTTACGAACTTTGCAAGTTTGTACTGCTGTCACACAGCATATGAAGCAGTCGTGGGCCTCACCTCCACTGGATGTTATAGAAGCCAGAAGTGTAAAAAACAAACAAACAAACATCTATTGTTAGCTGCTGGGGGTTACTGTGGGAGAACTTTATGGAATACACTGTTCTTTATTCTGCCCCGAAGCATTAGTTACTGGCCAGTCCTAAAAGGACAGACTGCCGAGAGCTGTCAGCCTCGGTTTGAGCCAGTGTGACCATGCCTGGCTACTGATTCTTCCAGCCACCTACCACTTGCTATGATATGAGTTAAATCTCTAAATATTTTGGTAAAAATAGTCTTTGAACATATGGTAACTCTCATTTTTTTCCTCCTTGATCAGTCCTCCGGATGAAAGTAGTGTAAAATCCTCATATAAATTAATCCCACTTCCTTCTGCGGTTAAATTTGCTTTTGTCTGCCTCTGCGTGAGCAAACATATTGGCCTGTGTCGCACCACGCATGCGGCACAGTTACACGCTTTTCCATCAGGAAAGCATGTGCAGGCCTTGAGGCCTGCTGCTCAAATACTGTGCAGACAAGGAATTATGGCCCTGCACTATGGGTAGGGTAAGCTTAAGTGTTAAACTTGGTTAAGATTTTTTTTTTTAAAGCAACAACCACCAATTCCACACACATACAAAGAAAAAGAAAAAAAAAAAACAACAACAACAAAACCACTGAAGCAGCAGTCAAAGTGGTTAACTGCTGGAGGCTTTGGAATGAGGACGAATCTCTTGAAAAACGGTTATTACTGAATTTGCAGACACTATGCTTACAGTGCGTTTGGGAGCAGAGAAAGGGAGAAGAGAGACTGATGAAAGGGTCACCTGAGTATCTTAGAGTATTTTGCTGTCAGATCTGATGAGTGGTATCAGTGGTTTTACCTTCTACCTTCATAATGGGCTACATTTAATACTCAAGTACTGTTTAATATCAACCACTGTAGGTAAACCAAGCCCTGAGATGATACCTTTCACATCCTCTGGAAGCTTCTGGATGTCCTCCGATCCTTAAACAGATAAATATTCCTGGTCAGATCTCTTGTGTCAGTGTAGCGAGGCTTCTTGGGTTCAACTTCTTAAAGAAACTTCTTCACAGTTAAAGCAGTTCTTTAGAAAATAATACTTGCTTTTCTTTGAACTTGTTACCTGGTTCATGGGAAATAGGTTCAACTTTTTTTTTTTTTTTTTAAAGTTCTTCCACCCCCACGGGCTCTTTAACAGGGATCTGTTGCTACCTGGTCTCAGGAGTGAATTCATGATTTTTAACCTGTTTTGTGCAGCTAGAGGCTGCAACTCAGTGACCTAAAACCTGCCTTGGTCACACTAGTCAGTTTTCAGCTTCCCAAACAGCTTCTTTTTCTAGAAGGTACCTTTCTTGTAAGAAATAATAGTGTTGGGTTTATCCATTGATCGTGGTCTGTTTGTTTTGTTTTTCATGGCTTTTTCCTGTTACGGCAGAGGGGCTAGAGGATTTTTTTTAGTGAGAATCTTGGATCTATCAATAATAAAATCCACATCATAACTGTGTTCTGTTTTGGGTTACTTATTTTAGGTTAATAATATGTTTTCATTTTTGTCTATTTTGGATTCAGGTTATACAGCACATTATTTTTAAATGAGTACACATGCGTGTCTGATGCATGAATTTGTATTGAGTGTGTTGTGGGGACAATAGTAAGATAAATGTTGTTCTGGTCTTTGATAGAAGTTATCTTTTATTTTCCTGACAGATGGTTGACCCTACTCTAGCAGAAATGGGAAAGAATCTGAATGAAGCAATGAAGATGCTAGAAGACAATCAAAGGTATGTACAAAGAATAACAACCATAAAACAATACCTATTTGTGCTCAGGGTATGATTATCTATGCCATTGTCAGTAAGTGGGATAGAACTCATTTTCCTGGTAGCTGAAGGTCGTCCTGTCCTTCTGAAGCTTATACCTAAACAAACTGCTGTTTCTCAAATAATAGGATTTTTAAAATATCCACACGTGTTTTTATGCATGTTCTGTAATATTCAGAGTAAGTCCAGCAAGTCCATTTTTTTCAGGGTTGTTAGATCTTTTCCTATTGCTGTGCAAGTAACTTTTAATATGTCTGTATATGAGACTCTTCTTTAAGTTTAACATTTTCTGTTAAAGCATTAAAGAAACATTTTAGAATCTCTTTAATCCAGTCTTGGCTAAACTTTTGTTTTGGGCTCATCTGATTTATCAAACTTTTCAGTGAAATAAGTTGCGAACATATCAGCATGTATTTTTGCAAGACAGCTACATTGATGCTATAAAACACAAACTAAATACATAATTTGTTCTTGTGTCTTTAACACAGAAAAGCGGAGGAGGAAAATGAAAAGAAGTATGCACGGAAGGATATTCCTGGACCACTACAAGGCAGGTGGGCAACAACAGTTTTTGGATAATAATGTTCTATACTGTTTAGAATATGTAAAATACATGTAACACATAACACTTCTGTGTTAAGGCAAACAGGAGCATTTACCATAGTCTGGCATTGTAACAACTTCTGTGACTTTTTTCATATTCGTGCAGGGAAAAAAAAATTACTTGTCCTAGGTGACTGAAATTTTGAACTATTGGAAACAATTGGTGCATTGGTACATATCGTCATTAAGACATTATAATAAATATAGATATACCTGTGCTATAGAATCAAAATTAAAACACCAAGACAATAAATTAATAACTGAGACTGACAAGGCAGAAAACCTTTTTTTTTTTTTTTTAATAAATAAATATAAAAACTTAGAAATCCAGTTTAGCACAGCTGTCTAAAAAATGTATGGAGCTTTTGTGCATATGGCAGATAAAATCATTACATCTGAAAACTCAGACTTAAAATTTGTTGTAACCTCTGCTCTGGAAGAGGAAATTTTTTCTTCAGAAAACATTGCAAAATCTATTGAAGTCTTTTATGTACATAAATTAACCTTGTTTTGGAGTGGAGACACTGAATTAGCTTTTTCTAAGAATGAAAAGCATTTCCAAATGTCATTGTGTCCTAAATGGCCTCTTTGCTAGACAGTGGTGCTTAATTTGTTGTTTTTTTCTGATGTTTTTTTTTGTTTTCCCCTCACTGATAACCCAGTGGCCAGGACATGGTGAGCATACTTCAGTTAGTTCAGAACCTAATGCATGGTGAGGAGGAAGAGGAGTCTTCACAGGCCTACCGGTAAAGTCAATATGAATTGTTGGATGTGGCAGATACCTGATTTTGTTCTACTCTGATATTACAGAGCTTGCACTTTAAAATGCTTAAATGTATAAAGATACTGTGCAACCATGTGACTTTTTAAAGGCTACTTAATTACATTATATAGTGAACCAGAATAATGCATTAGGCTTGGCTTTCCTAAAATTATCAAGCTTTCATTGAGTTAGGGCTATTAGTAAATGGAGTTGTACAATGGAATTCTCTCTGATATGACAGCTCGTTTTGTTTTTTAATTTCTGAAAGTTGGTTCAAGTCTGAAAGTCTTACGTCTTTGAATGCCAACAAAAATATTTACTACCTCGTCCTGTGAAGTTTAAAAGAGGTTTCCGTTTTCCTGCAAAATGGAAATAATACTAACTTATCTGTCGAAGTTCAGTGATATTTGAAAAACAGTTTGGAGATGGGGAAGAAAAACAGGAAAAAAATCAACTAATGAAAGCTATGCTATAATAACGGTCTCCTGAGTTTTCTCAGCATGAGGAAGGGAAGGTATATGTTTAACGCACATTAAAGTCACAATGCAGATAAGGTGCCTAGTTCCAACTCATGCTTGCTGATCACAGTAAACCTTCAGTTATCAGTAGGATTTACCTTGAATGGCTAAAAAGAAGCTGAGGTGTTACTGTAAGCAGCTAGGCCAAGTGAATGTGCAATGTCTACACTGGTATTTTAGTATAGTAACATACAACAGCAAGAGGGAGACTGGTATACAGTATTTCCCTCTGATAAATATTTAAAATTGCATGTCAACAAATTCTACTACTGTAGTGAAAACATGCAAACCTAAATTTACTGAAACGTTCGTGACTTGTATTTAGTTGGCAATTTCTCTGTTCTGGCTTGCAGACTTCAAAATGTTGGTGAACAGGGTCACATGGCTCTACTGGGGCATAGTTTGGCTGCTTATATATCAGTGCTGGACAGGGAAAGACTGAGAAAACTTACAACAAGGATCCTTTCTGACACTACCCTCTGGCTCTGCAGGCTTTTCAGGTGAGTTGCTGTAAATAACTTAAGTACAACTGGGCAGTAGTAATTGTTTAAAAATACGTGTGATATCAACAAAATAAACTGCTATCATGAAATTACAAGTATTCTTTGAAAGATCTTTAACACATCACATTTTTTTCTTTTTTTAAAGACATTGAATGGCAGAACTTGTTAGTAATATGGTTGCCATAAAAATCTTCTTATAGTGGCTGTATGGTAGAGTTAAGGACCAAAGTGCAGTTCCAACATATAGCTGGTTGATCATTTAACTGATTTTTTTTTTTGAGATATATGTTGTGTTGCTGTGGTTTGAGGTGCTTCATATTTTTGAAAGTAGTATTCAGTTAATTTGTCCTTTGCTTTTCCTGGGTCTAGCTCACTTTTCTAGGTAGGAAGGGATTCACTGATGAGAAATTCCTTTTCTCTTCCTGAAACAACAAAAAAACATTTTATCACTCTCACAATACTGCATCTTTCAGAAAATGTTGCCAGTGCTACTGAGAAGTGTTGGCTTTTTTTTTCTTGTGTGTAGTACAAGATTAAATGGTTAATATAGCTAAATATATAAAGTTAACACAAATTTAATTGTTTGAATTATAGATCGTAAAGGATTCTTCTTACATTGTTAGGCTTACCTCCATCAGGATTATTTTATAAATTCAATGATAATGTCTATCTGTCTGACTTAAATATGTTGAAACTTTGTGTGATGATGAAATATGGGAAGTTGCACGTAACCCAGGTATTTTGCCAAATGTTTATGTATATATAGAGAGATGTGATTTTGTAATTAATGACAGAATGTGGTCCCCAAAGTTTTGTGACTCATAGGCAACAGCATTTAACAAATACCATGCTGTAAACTGCTTCATACCTCTTGACATTTTCTGTGGCTATGAGCAACACTAGAGGGATTTTCCTGTGCCCACGTTAGGTTACAGAAATGTTGCATAAAGGTGAAGTAAATGTTTACATGTGGGTCGTTTTGGAGTTCAACCCTGGAGTACTCAGCAGGATTTGTGCATCAGATAGTCTGTGACAATCTGTTTCAGTGCCTTTACATAAACTTGTGGATAAATGCTGTTCTTAAATGTCCCAAGACTACTGATTTACTTGTTGCACAAAAAATGCTAAAAGAAATATCTAGCATGCAAGTTGCTTTATAAATTGAGGTATCTGCTGTTTCTGCTGTTGCTGTTTTCTGTAGTTACGACAGTTAACAGATTGCACTCAATGCAGAACATTTGCACCTTATCTATTCTTTGTTTATTTTGCTCCTATTTCTTGACTGTAAGTTTTAATGTACTGATTTGAGTTCAATGCTTAGAAGGGTTTCAAAAACAAAAAAGGAAGGGGAGGAGCAGGAACACCCTCCCACACTCACAAGCCCCAAAGAAATGTTCTTAATAAATCAGATTGAAGGCAAAAGAGCTGTAAAATCATTAAAATATTCCCAGGGAAGAAAAATATTTCATTTACGTAACCCATCTAAAACATCTGGAAAATTGCTTTGCAGTGTACTGAATAAATTGTGGTATTACTCTCAAACCTTGTAAATTACAAATGGCATCAGTAACTTTTGGCTATTATGAAATATTTATTTGTGACTTCATAATAAAGTTTGCCCATTTCTGCCCATTTACCCTATTTCATGTATCTTATTCCAGTTTTTACTAATATAACTTAAAGGATGTCATGTTGCATTCTCTTGAAGATCAGTAGTCTAGAATTTACATATAATAAACTCAGATAAACCCATTAATGTGTTTCTCCCCTACCCCAGCTCTTACCAAGCAAGGCTTTGAACTCTGTAAAGGAAATGTTTTAGGACCCCAGAAGTTCTTTTCTTCTTACTTTGTCTCTCAGTTTAAATCAATATATATAGTGGGCTTCTCTCATTATTCATCTCAGCCTGTTTCAACAAAGCTTCCTTCTGCTGAATTTTTCCTGTTAAGATAGTTTTTTGCTCTTTCTGTGTCCTCTTAAAACACTAACCAGTGAAGGAGCTCATTTTAGTCACTAAACTAGCTGTTGGTTTGGGTTTTGGTGGTTTTTTTTTGGTCATACTTACTCAGATTTTCTTACAGGTATGAAAATGGGTCAGCTTATTATCATGAAGATGATCGCGAAGGTCTCCTAAAAATCTGTCGACTTGTTATTCACACACGTTATGAAGATTATACAGTGGAAGGATTTAATGTGCTATATACTAAGCAGCCCGTTATATACATTAGTTCTGCAGCTAGAACAGGCTTGGGCCAAGCTCTCTGCAATCAGGTAAAGTGAATCAGTTGAGGCTTCAGCTGCAAGTAGAACCTGGCTGGCTTCATATTGCCTATTAGAAATTTACATTCAAAAAATATATTCAGACTTTTCCTGCAAGACACTGCTACTTTCTACTGACAGCACTCTTGTAAATCAGTTGGAACTAGTGAGAAATTTCCTTTAAAACTAATTGTCTGCCTGGAACTTACACTTTTAATAGTTCTTCCAAATTTTTCTCACTACTCCTGTGTTGACTGAATACATGTATTGTCAGGCAAGCTGGGCAGTCTCTCTCTGCAGCTTTCCTGTTCCTTCCACACATTTGCTTGTCATTGTCAAATCAGTGTTCCTCATAAGCAGATTCTTCTCAACCTCTTCTCTACTTTGCCTTTCTATGGGCATAATAGATTTTTATACCTTATAAAATTATTTATGTTTCTGAGACTTAGGATGATTTCTATGCCTGTTAAAAGACAGCATGAAAAGGGGTATTTTGAACAAGGAAGCTTGGGCCTCAAAAAAGTTCAGTTCTGATTTTAGGAAGAGCTTAACTTTGGTGATTTTGAGATATTTTTTTTCCCTCATGGTAAAAACAATAGCAATGTGACTGTACAGCAACACATTACAGGGGAGAGGGGAAGAGAATCTTAGGTGAAACCATACTTTGATGCCAATGCAATATCTTTAAGTTAGAAATACAGAAATACTATAAAGTGTGTTGGTATTGCTTTATTAACCGCGCTTTCCAAAGTTATAAAACATTGGCAAAGGAAATGAAGTCCATACTGTGAGTAACCTCAGTAGCTGTAGCGGACTGTATATTTAAATTAAAAACACTTGACTGGGAAAAAGTAGTTTCAGGTTGCATATTTGGTCTATGTTTTGCAGCAACAATACAGTGGGAGGGAGAGAAATTTTCTGAATATTTCCAGTGAAACGACCCACATGCTAACTCCTTGTTTATTTATTTAAAAAGACGGGGTGATTGTTTCTAGATCACTTTGCGCTTTTTGTAAGCCACTGGTCAGGGTGAAAAAGACCCAAATATACTGGATTTTGACTTCTTCCTTTCAACAAATGTTATCATTTTTGAAATGAATACAATTCAGGGAGAAGTGTGGTTCCATTTCAGAAAGTTTTGTTTGGAATAGAAAACAAATTACCCCAAAAAGCAGTGCTTTAACGAAATCCAATTTTTCTTAATTATGGTCAAAACCTGTTTTGCCAAGCATTTATTTGCATGAATGTTTTGAGACCATACGATTGAGACCATATGCAGATTTTCTTGTTGCATACGTAATGTTCAGTGATATTTTTAAACTTAACATACACTAAAATAAGGGTCAAATTCTTGGGACTTCTGTTTTCTCAAGTCTTTGGAGAGGACAAGTAGAGGTACTACTAGGATTAAAAATGTAGACAGCAGAGAAATAAAATTGTTAGCACAGAAGGAACTGGTCTGGGCCAAAATGACTTAGGTAGTAAGTGGTAAAAGTTCATTGCAATAAGTTGGTGTCTTTTGCAGGCAAAATGTTGCATGTAGTTATTGATTGAACCTTTTTAATACAAAAAAAAAAATTGCTGCTAATAATTCTAATAATTGGTATTTTTGGAGCCTTTTGCTTCTGAGTACAAACAAAAGATAAGGCACTACTGTTAACTTGTCCTTATCAGGTGATCACTGAATTTAAGTGATGCTGTTTTAGCTTAGACTTTGAGAAATAGCATATATTGCAGAGCACAAATTGGAACTGAGTAACTGGACAATCAGACATTAATTCAACTTCTGTCAAATAAAAGTATAAACACAGACTGGTTTGTAACTGTAGTTCTCTTAATTTGATGAACTTTCTGTTCAGAGTGATGAGCATGATCAACTAGATTTCAATTGCCTAGTGATCTTCCAGGTTAAAGATTAAAATGTGTAAGAGACCTTCATCCAACCCCCATGTTAATTATGCAGAGTTGTCTGAAATTTACCTCTATAGCAAAGGAAGAACATGAACATAATCATGTGAATTAAGCAGTATGCTCAAAGTAGGCAGATTGCTCTCTATTCAGTAGTAAAGTGACTGAACTTCCAGAGTAATAGGGTCCGTGCAAAAAGCATATTTGCTTATAGGCTATATTCATTCAAAGGGTGGGTGCATAGATATCTCAGTAGAAATGCTGTATGCAGTTCATGTACTAACCAAACCTATTGTGTGTTTTTTTTTTTTCCCCGAGTTTCTCTTGTGCTTTCTTTTCTCTGCTAATAATTTGATTAAAAGTTTTGGCAAGAAACTTAGTTCAAAATGTAGTAGCCAGCTTTTTATTGACACGTTTACTATTTTTTACGTCACTTAATATGTGTATTTCTGTAAACGCTTGAAGTGAGTATTCTGAAGCATGTCTCAGTTGTTCAAATTCCATCATTTTTATTGCAGCTAGGGTTACCCCTCTCTTGCATGTGCCGTGTGCCTTGTAACACCATGTTTGGATCTCAACATCAAATGGTAAGTTTGTCTTCCTTAAGAATTACTTTTTTTTTTTATTTTTATTAATAAACTTTTTCCTAACAACATTATTGACATTCACTTAATGTACTTAATTTTTCAGCCTTTAAGTCTGCAATATTATAACTGTAATAATCAGACAAATTTTTCCGGAATGTCAGCACTTTTAATGGCATATAGTAGTGTGCTTTTTAGTCCAGGATTTCTAGAATATGTGTAGTAGAAGGTATGTTTATAAAGTCCACTATGTATTTGCATTGTATTTTTCACAAAGGTTTTTTTTTGACCTTTGGCTTATTTTACCTTTTTGAGAAGAAGAAACTGCAAGCCACAAAGACGTTAAGAACATCTTTCAGAACTCTAACATGCTGTTCCCTTTCACTCTTAATGCACTTTTCCAGTTCAACAGAAACAAATCTCTATTGTTTGATACACATATTTATAAATACATATCTTTTTCTTATTGATAACAGGATGTTGCTTTGTTGGACAGATTGATTAAAGATGATGTTGAGTCTGGAAAACTGCCTTTGTTGCTTGTGGCTAATGCTGGTAAGTGCTATGGACAAATAATAAAAAAGGCACACTTATTTCATGAATATATATATAAAATCCAAAATAAAAATATTTTTTCTTAAACAGCTTAGTGTTTGCATGCCAAGAAATGTCGTAACGTATCTTAATGACCAGACAATTGTTTGTCTAGAGGGGTTTTTATTTAATTGATTCAAATGTGAATTGTACTGTTACAGTTCTGCTTATGTTGGTGCATTAATGTAACTAAAGCTTTTTTTAGTGAACACAAATCTCTTGTTGAAAGTCAATTTCATGTTAACGCTTCAGAATTTTTGACGGATGTGCATCAAAAAATTGCGTTTTTCTTTTAGTTAATAGAACAAAACTGTTCGTTAACGAAGTTAAGTTTGAATGAAGGAGGTGGCTTACCTGCTTTGGACTTAAATATATACATCTGAGATGTTAATTTTGGTTTCCATTCTTTTAGCTGAAGTAATACTTTGAAAATATTAAAAACCTTTTCATCTCTTTGAGGCTGCTGAGCCCTTCAGTGCCTAGGACATCTAATTTTCTGAGTATTTTTAACATACATTGGCAAACAAAGCAAGCATCTTTAATTTATCTAGAATACCAATTGTCCATATGTCACAATGAACCAGGTATGAATATTGTGTAGCTGGCTCTTTTTACATATACTCCTTCCAACTCTTGCTAGTGACTTTTTTGACAACAGTATAAGAGGTCCTCTTTCATAGAGTCCTGGTTTGCATGCGTATCCTTTGTGATGGCTTTTTTTTTCCCCTTTTCAACAAAGGTACACCAGGTGCTGGGCACACAGATAAACTTGGGCGGCTGAAGGAACTTTGTGAGCAGTATAATATGTGGCTCCACGTAGAAGGGTATGGAACTTGAGATTTCTTTCTGTATAAACCATACTCATTAAGAAGTCTGAATAATAGCTTTACGGCTAACCAGCTAGTGGAGGATCGTAGGACGATCTTGATTTTTGCCATGTTAGGCAATTTGTGTGGCTATAATTCTATCCATCTATGAGACTCAGATTGTTTTACATCTACGGGAATAATTGGAGTGATTATTTCAGCGAGGATACTGGTTACTTTTACTCAGAATGTAATCTTATCTGTCCATGCTTTGAAGAGCTTGGAATACAAAGAAAAGAGGGCTTTATAGGACAATTCAGGGGAGACATTATATGGTGATTATTGAGAATTAGAAAGGAGGATGAAGTGTGACAACTTCAGTGAAGGTTGTCAAGAAGGCTGCCATTAGAGCAGAATGCAATGTAACTGGGAGGAAGATTAAACTAAAAGGAAAATAAATTGGAAGAACTTAGGCAATGTTATTGAAGACTCCAGTGCTCTTAGATTTTTTCTGAACCTGGAGTAGAGACTGTTTCTTTTGATGTTTCATTGTATAGTGTTATATTTGCATGCTATTTATTTCTGATACCAGATTGTTGCTGAATTATGGGTAGGAGTTCAGGGGGATGATTTCCCTTAAGTTTGGTCATGTTTTTAGATTGAAATGGATTTTTAGTTTTGGGCTTACCATCTTGGAATTCCATGTAGCGACATCTACTGCATAGTTCATCAAAAAAAAAATGCATGAACAAAAATGACCTCCCTTTGCACATCAACATGCAATATTAAACTGGAGATTAAAATGCTCTCTTTTAATACACACTTAATATGTGCTAATATCATTTATTTTTCTAGAGTGAATTTGGCAACTTTGGCTTTGGGTTATGTCTCCTCTTCTGTACTGGTATGTTTTACTATGTCTAGAAATCTTATAATGTGCTTTAGACTTTAAGGTCATGATCTAATCAAAGTACATATGGTTTATGTTCTGCTTATTGTAATAAACTTCAGGCTGCTACAAAATGTGACAGCATGACTCTTACTCTGGGTTCCTGGCTGGGTCTCCCAGCTGTACCTGCAGTGACACTCTACAGACATGAGGATCCTTCTTTGGTATGTTCAGCTTTTCAGTCATTATTATCAAGACATTGAAACTTTAATTGTGATTGTGGTATAGTGTCTTCTTTTCTAATAAGCATCATTATTAAACTTATTAGCTTAATAAGCATCATAAGCATCTAAATTATAATTTGCACAAGACCCCCTATTTAAACTGTGACGCATTCTGTAATCTGGCAAAAATGAAATAATGGAAAAATGTTAATAGAAGATTTTTGTTTGTTTGTTTTCCTCTTTAGTCCTTAGCAGCTGGGCTAACATCAAGTCAGCCTGTAGAGAAACTTCGTGCCCTGCCCCTGTGGCTCTCCTTGCAGTACTTGGGCCATGATGGGATTGTGGAAAGGATAAAGCATGCTTCACAACTAGTAAGCAGCGCTTGGTTGGTTGGTTGGTTGGTTGATCAACGTAGCCTTGGTTATGGCTTCTTTGCTTCTCTGAGTATGGGCTGGAGGCTGTTCTTGAGAATCTTCATCAGGTTTAACAGTCTGAGTCTCTAAGCAGAGAAGAACAGTAATATTAGGGGGAACAATGTTTTCAGACTGTATATTTTATTAGTTTTAATGTGAAATACTTAATTTTTGTTCTTTCTAACTGTAAAATTACATAATCTTTTTTTTCTATCACTGCTATATTGACTGTTTTGCTTGAAAACTGCTAAAAGACTTATTTTTGTACTCTTCTTGGCATTATACTGATTCAAGGAATAGTAAATTATAAAGCTTGACAAAAAGGATTTCAACACATTTCTTCAAATACAGTACCAAGTCTACTATTTTTGAATTAAGAACCTTCAGTAAAAATTAACATCCAATATAATATGTATGTTAGAAAATGCCTTGTTTATATACAAAGCATTTGCATTAAAAGTATAGCACTTTCTCAAAATTCAGAGAAGAGCAAAGGGAAGTGGAAAGCTTCTGTAAAGGTTAATGAAGAAACTATTGGCATGAAAGATCTAAAAGAGTGACAAAATAACATTAGTCATTAAGATTTTTGTGGCATTGAAGAGTGATCTTAGCTTTTATAATAGTCTATTAATAGTCTTTAACCACACAAGAATGTCTTTTCTAATGAAAATAACTTAAAAAGTTATCATAACCAGTTGCTATGGTAGCTTTGGGAAAATTAACTGTTCTGCTACACACTGTGCTTCAGTTAGTCAACAGAGTTGCGTTATCTCTGGAACTTTGTCAACAAATACACTTAAGACTTGATGAAAAACACTTTGTACTCAGTGTTTTACTAGTAATTAAAAAATAATTTGTTTTGTATTACATTTATAAACAAGAACTAAATGGATCTCCAGCACCTCATAGGGGTTTGTTAACAAATGGAGGTTATGGTGTGACTGTTTAATATTTGTCAGAATAAGTTTCAGCTTCTAAAACTGTTTTTGTCCTGTTTTTGTTTCCTTTCTGCTGTGGTCTTCTAGAGTCAAAGGTTGCTGGAAAACTTGAAAAACCTGGATTTCATTAAAACTTCGGTACGGTCTGCATTTAATACTTTGGTTGTATAGCTTAGTCTTTACCTATTTGATAAGACTAATTTTGACTCAAAGGAAATTATCTAAAAATATTTAAAACACAGTAATTATTTTAAATATGTTTGGTATCCTTTTTAGTTAAGTTCAGGTGTTCGGTGAAATTGTGTGGCTTGGTTGTGTATGGCCTCTAGATTGTACTTGTTCCATTGCTGTGAACTCTTGCATTCATTGGAGCTGACAATAACATCCAGAAATTGTCTCCAGAGCTTAACTTAATTCCCGTTTAAAAGGTCCATTTGTTCAGTAATACATTTACAAAACTGATAATACATTTATGATAGCAGTTTCCAAAAGCTTCTCAAATACATTCTGCCTGCATCTTGCCCATGAGATGGTGCTGTGAACCCTATGAAATTCTATGCAAAAATTATCCCAGTTTGAGGGTTTTACTCCAGAATTTGTTTCAGAAATTGTACCTGGTGTGTTCATTTAAAGTTCGATTTCAGTGAAATGTCCTGTTCAACAGTTTTTTTAGTGTCGTTCTGAAAGATAACTTTTTAAAATAGTTTTTCCAAGAGCTTTGGGAGTTGGAGTTACTGTAGCACTTGCCCCTTCTACCTAAATAAACCTTGCATTTTTAGGATTCTTAGGACTCGGATTGCCTCCAGAGGTTGCCCAGTCCATTTTTCCTATCTCCAAGGCAGAATCAATTATTATTATTCCTGCTGGAACTTTCTTGACATCTCCCAGTGATTCTTGGCAGATTTTGAAGAATGTTTTCTTTAATCATTAATGCCTGAAAATACGTAAAGCTAAATTGACTTCTGTCAGTACAATCTGTTTGCTAGTGAATGTGCTTAGGTTTCGTGTTTTATGGTGCTCAAAGTTCAGTTATGCATACATTAAATCAATACAGTTCTGCTTTAACTGAATAGTGACTTATTTTCCACTGTTTACAGATATGCTTACTCAGACTCCTACAGAGTTAACATCTAATACTGAGACAGTGTGAACATTGTTACTGTCATCAAAACGAAATGATCTGCTTTACTCAGCAGTCTAAAGAATTTTGTATAGTGTTAAATCTTTAAAAAGTTTGCAAATATATTTATAAAATTATTTCAATTTTTATTAAGGTTGAAGATGAACTGAGTTCACCAGTGGTGGTTTTCAAGTTCTACCAGAAGTATTTAAATAGAGGTATGTGATTTATTTAGAAACAAATGAGCAAACCACAACAAACCAACCTTCTCTATCTTCCTTTAAAAAACAAACAAACAAGAAAAAAACACTGCAAATGCTAAAATTAATTTGATTTAAGTAAATTATTATTAGGTACATTATACGTGGTGCACTTCTCTTGTGTAACATGCCTTTGAAAAGGTTGTGAATACTGGTTGTAATCTAGTGATAGAATTCATACACGTGATAGCTTTTTTTAGATAGACTGCAGTGTTCTAAATGTGCACAGCAAGTCATTTCTCCTGTCTTGACTGGAGGAAATTTGCATATGATTTTGATCATGAGAGCAGATGATGATAATCCCCCATAAGCTGCAGACTGCGTTTGAAGGTACTGTTGAGGGAAAATCTTCCATTGTTTTTGTTCAGACTTTGTTTCTTTCAAACATTTAGTGGTTAGTTGCCAGAACAATGTTTCTCTGTTTTACTGCTGTTTTCTGTTGCAGTAGTTTTAGAAATAGCAGAGCACGTGATGACCAGCTCTGTAAATCATGTCAATGGGTATGGTAGCCACACCAAACGTGGCTCAGGGCAGAACATCCCTACGTGGATGTCCTCTCACAGGAAGAGGAATTTTGTCCTTTTGATTACAACAGAGGATGTTGTTTATGCTGCTTGAATGCACACATTCTGAATGTGGGGACCATGTCCAGCTGGGTGAGGCAAATGACTGATAGAAAACTGTAGTTTTGTTGAGTGTTGATTTTAATTCTCTGTGGATTTTTTTGTGTTTTGCATGGGGGAAGGTTCTTAATCTAACTAGTGGTCACACTTATGAAGTAAACCTCTTCGTCTTGGTCCAGTGAAAAGACTTGTTGGATAGCTTTATCCATTGATGCATTTGTCTGAACAGCTTTACTAGGGAGAAGTCACCCACCTGAATTCTAAGGATGTAAAATCTTTGGCCCACTTCTGCATATTTTGTGCATATAATGGGCTTTTAAGTCCTTAGTATTATTTGCGTATAGTAAAAATTAATCATTCAATCTCAATTTAAAAATGTTGCCAAATGCATCAAATTAAATATTGCAGCCTGCTGTGACAGGATTCTGTTTCGTAAAAGCCCTGTTTTTATTATGGGGGGACTTGAACCTCAGAAAAGTGAGAAGTATTTTATGGATTGTTTTTAAAGCTAGTACATTCAACTCTTTGACTCCTAATATTTTTCATGTTCAGCATACCTTAAAAAATTCCTTGTTAGTCTGCTTGACATAGTGTAGATGTGTCACATTACCTAAGAAATGTACTTATCTTTTATCTGAACTTTAGGCTGCCTTTTGTTTAATTAAGTAAATACAAATCTCTTTCTGTGATTCTTGTATCTTTGGATTCAGATCAAACCTCACACGCTGCACAGGCCTCAACTATTCCGCACCCCATAATAAGCAATGAAGGACACATTTATGACACTTTCAATCAGTGGGTAAGAATGGATATTTTCCTCTTTAGGAGAAAAAGAAATGAGAGTTGAGTGCTTCCAGGGGTTCCTCTGTATAAAAGATTTATTAGACAAGCTTGGTAATATCTTCTGATCTGGTATCCTTTGCAAAATCTACTGGGAATTTGGGATTACAAAGGTGAACTTGATCGGAAGCACAGTTGATTTCTCACTCTTGATTATTTTGCTTGTAATTGCTACTAACATTATTACTGCATCTTAAAACATTTGGTAGTTTTTTTTTTTTCCCCTTGGGCTTGTGGGAATATGCAAAAACTTTCAGAACTCTTCTTAATTGGCTATATACTTCATTGATGATGTTTGTTTAATCACGAGAAGACAGACTTTCTTTTCCAGCTCTTAACAGAATTCTGGAAACTTGTGCTCACGGAGAGCTGAGCACATCACTCTTTTGGATTAATTGCATGGTAATCATAGCATACTTCACAATTTTGTAGAAACTTCAGACTTACAATACTTGCAGCTTATTCTGAATTTTCATGATTTAAGTATGTGTCCAACTTCTGTCTTATCACCATCAAGCTAAAGTACTGTGTTACCAGAGGCGATTTTGAGAAATACGGGGAACTGTGCTGAGCAAGTGGTTCTCCTTAGCTGTGGGAGGAGTCTGACCTGAGCTGGTGGCTGCAGGGCCAACCTCTGTGCATTTCTTTAACTGGGCCTTGTCTCTTCAGCTAGGAGAGCAGTTGGCGCAGCTGGTTCCTGCCAGTGGGGTTGATGTGGTAGAACTGGAAGATGAGGGCACGTGTGTGCGTTTCAGCCCGTTAATGACTTCTGCAGGTAACATTCACTTTACTCAGCCACTTGTAAAATTGGAATTTGCCATAAAATTGTACATCAGTCTCCTGGTGTAAAAGCAGATATACTCAAGGAAGTCTTTACTATGGTGAGGATTTTTTTTCCCAATAAATCTATATTGACTTTATCATTCCTTTGTGCCTTGGTAGCAGGTACATTAGAGGTAGCTCAGTTATTGTATGTGACATTACCTCGTTACATCTGCAGAGATAGATGTTTATTTGATTATTTTTTAAAATTCATTAGCAACAGGAGAAGCTCTTGGCTTCTGAGAGTTATAAAAGAAATATGAAGGATAAGTCATCCCCCTCTTTCCTTCTCTCAGATGCGTAACACAAGGAAAAGATGCTTGACCTTTCTTCACAGGTGTTTCAACACTAAAATGCTGCTTATGTTCAAACTACAACTAATTAACCAGAAGAATTATTTACTAAACCCCAAGGTTTTTCTGTAATTACTGTTGTATGAGGAAAAAAAATCTGCATTTTGGAAAACGTTGTAAATTTGATGTTTAAGCTAGCACCATATGCATGCTTTGTTTAGACCCAGCAGATGCATAGAGCAACTTTCAGAGGCTCAGGCGATGAATTGTGGCTCCTTTTAGCTTGTGTGGGTTGAGCAGTTTAGGCTAGCAAAGCACGTGATGCTGATGTGAGAGGATCCTAGTGTACATGGGAAGGTACACTGCAGAATAAAATTACTTGGTGATGCTGTGATTTTGATTTTTTTAAACAGTATAGAAGCAAATTCATTGTCTTTTTGGCTATGGGAAGAGAGTTCTGATGCTAGCTACAGATGCAATGAAAGGGGTATTGTCCGTATTAGTTTGTAAACTCACCTTTTTTCACTGCAAATGAAGAAAAAGGCTGGTATGTAGATCAAGATACATTGATGCTATCTTGAATTATATTTACAATTAACTTACAAAGTGGTTTCTCTACAGATTACTTGTTTAATTCAGACATCTGTGCGTATGTCCATTCACTTTCTTTGTATGCTAATACATCAGCTCTTTAGTTTTAGGGACAGAAATACAAGATGTTGATCAGTTGGTAGACTGCTTAAAGATGAAGATACCAGTATTGACAAGTACACTGCAACTGAGAGAGGAGTTTGAGCAAGAAGTGAGAAGAACAGTAGGCCTTTTGTATATTGAAGACCTCAGCTGGCCAGGATTAGGTGTTGTAAGGTACATTTTTCAGTATTTTCTTCTTTATGTTTGGATAGACAGTACAGTAGCACAAATGAATACAGGGTCTCTTTATTAGCAATTTGGATGTGTTGCTTGCTGATTAGTCTCTGTCTTTGTCCTCACTTGACATTTGAGTGTTTTTGTTTTAAATAAAACAACAATTTTTTTATTATTTAGAAAAGCTGAATTGCTGTTTAAGCAAAATTAGAGCAGTGGTCTAATATCGGAGGCAATATGCTGGTCTGTTAAACAGAAATGTAACATGCAATGTTGCTTTATTTAACTAAGCATAGCATACGTTTTTGTCTAGGATGAGATTCACTTATATACTGAATAAAACCCTTTAAATGTGTATTCTGATCATCTGATGCAGTCTACTGGGTACGATTCTGTACAATCAAAGCAGTTGAAGTATGATCAGTTTATTACCTAGAAATCTGTTGTGTTCAGTTAAGTTTGCACTGGCCAGCCTTCACCTCATGCCCAACCAAAAAGCTGATTACAAATGCCATTAAACTGGTTGGTTTAGAATGTTGCTTTAAGCTTTTGGTTTGTAAAATATAGAAATTTGTAGAAACATGCTAGATGTGCAGATCTGTGTTTTGTTGTTTTTAAATGTACTGTAAAGTGAACTGACTCTTCTGACTTGGTTTGAAGGTACAGCTATCACAGTGATGGGAAGAATGATGACAAACAAGAAAAAGAATTAGAAAAAATTAACACAGAACTTCTGAAAAAATTAAATGAACTGGAGTCGGATCTCACTTTTTCTTTGGGTAACTGCACTATTTAAAAAAAAAAACTTACATTCAAGCTACCAGTCACTTTACTGGTTGTGCTATAACCTTTCAAGAGGTCAGTCATACGTAGGTTATTATAATGGAAAATTACACTGCTGTGTATGTAGTTCCTTTAGAAACAACATCTGTAACTCTGTGTCCTCCTCATCCCTTATTTGAGTTGGTAAATGTTCAGCAGGGTGAGCTGCTTGCACTGTTTGCAGAAATACTTGTGAAAACTGACCTATGAGCACCCAGACCTGAAAGGGTTTCCTTGTCAGAGGGAATGAAAGCCGCAAGTTTCCCTTTGTAAACTGAGCCTTCTCGGGAAGTTTGGTATCTAGTGAAAAGCAGGTCTCATTAAAAAACTACTGACCAATTCACTGCTTTCTCTGGCTAGATTAAAGCTTCAGATGACTTTTGTGATAATTAGCAGCACTTCCAAGAATATACGGTGCCACATTACAGATGTAATAATACTAATTTGTTTACTTGAATCTCAGATCTTTTCTAAGTCTGCCTTCAAAGATTAAGTACCCTGGAATTGTGGAACCAAGCAATTGGTAGATGGCAAAAAGTAACAAGTTTGAAGCATATTCAACACTGATATTTATCATGTGATCCCTTGGCTGTATGAAATATCCAGTGTTCATCTTGTTTAGATGTTGTTTTCTGTTGTTTTTGAGAACCCACATACCTGAGTTTTTGTAGTCTGCGTAGTTTATACCTATGCAGATATTGTACTTAATTACTGAAGTGTGCGTGTTTGTCTTTGTGTGCGTGTATTAGAATTTCCAGATTAATAAGCAAGGGCATGGCATGTATTCTGAGAATACATTTTTTATATTTCACAAACACTCGATTCTCCCTATGTTCACAGGCCCAGAATTTGGAGGACAGAAGAACTGTGTTTATATTGGCATGGTAACTGAGGATCTGGATGTGTCGGAGTTAGTTGAAACTATTGCAGCAACAGGCAGAGAAATCGAAGAAAATTCAAGAGTATGTGTTAATAAGTTAATAAATATAAAAAGTCTCAGATAACTGCCCTAAAATGTGTGGAAAAATCAGTGGCATAATAACTTAAGTTACAAATTATCTATTAAATTACTAATGCTAATGTAAGTCCTTTTTGTAAAAGCATTTATATGACTAGAGTTCTCCCTTCCAGTTAGGATCAAGCATAGCAGTATTCCTAAATGACCTTCATCACGAATGTCTGTCCTTTCACTCCTAAAGCACTGGGCATTTAATTTCCTCAACATAAAAAAAAAACAAAACAAATGAACAAAAACCAAAACCAAGAAACAAAAAAACCCACAGAACTTAAGACATCCCACAGGCCTATTTCTGCCCATGGGAATGTTGATTTTGGCAATTAATTTTTTTCTGGTAGTATTTTCTGGAGCCTCTTTACCCATTTTTGACATGCTGTGCTGTTTTGAAGGTGAGGTTATAGAAGATCAATTGGCTGTAGTGTTCCTTCATTTTTTGATCTTTTGCAGCTGAGAGATTAGGAACTGAATTTTGGTATATGTGTTACTCTTATCCTGAAGCTTCTAGGGGAGAACAGAGTAGTGGAGGACTCTGAAAGATGCAGTCCCTGGAACCAACTACAAAAAATGTGGAACTGAAACAATCTTAAAACATTTGATTCAAAATTGATGTTCAAGCCCCTTCTGTAGTCAATTCACCTCCTCCATGTAGCCAGTACATTGGGTTATTTAGCTTGCTGTGGTGACCAATTTCTGTCTTGCCTCTCCCCTAGAGAAAAGGAGCAGATCCCACTTTTCCCTTTGTTTTTATTAACTGACAGTAACCTAAATTGTTGGCCTTCTGGAGGAAGTAGCTGTCACCAAAGGCTCGCGCAATGTTAAAATTAAATTAATTGCCCATTAAATTGTGCAAATTGGCATTTTTCTTGCACGCAACAAAACTGTGGCTTTGGTTTTTGATCTTTTGTTTTTTTTTTATCCTCCCAGAAAGCTGCTTGTGCTTTGCAACATAAAATGTCACTGATGCTGGCATAGACTGCCACAGGGGTCATAGTGGCAGTCGTACACTAAATTTGCAAGCCTTAGTTGAGCCTTATCTGGGCTGCCACATACCTGTGGCTTTAGGCTTGCTGTGAGTCTGACTTAGTTCTGGGCACTTCTGGAAACCAAACCACACTTTATAAGCTTAAAAATTCTCTGTTGGATTCAGCTTCTGAGGAACACTTCTGTGCTAAGCAGACATTTGATGAATTTGGGTCACAAGTTGATCTCGAAGCAAAAGAGAAGTAATGTACCATTCCTGCTTAAAATGATGTTCTGTCCTCTGTGCATATATATATTTTAAATCCTGTACATTCTTTAATTTACAGTAGCAATGAAATAGGGCTTGTCAAATGCAAATTTAAATTAGAAAAAGATATCTGACTACTCAATTTACATTCTCAAAGCCTGAATTAAAAAATACAATTTCAAGTCTAAATACTGTATATAATAATAAAATTTCACTTTTTATTAGCTGTTGGAAAACATGACTGAAGTCGTTAGAAAAGGGATACAGGAAGCACAACTTCAGCTTCAGAAAGCAAATGAAGAACGACTTCTGGAAGAGGTAAGACTATAAAAAAAAAAATAGCTATCTAGGTAACTTGTAATAACTCGTCACAACACAGGTAGTGTGCTCACCAGCCAGTGTTTGATTGTGTCTTTCACAGGGGCTGCTACGGCAAATACCTGTAGTAGGCTCTGTGCTGAACTGGTTTTCTCCATTCCAAGCTTCACCAAAGGGAAGAACATTTAATTTAACAGCAGGTAGGACTCAGTGCATATGCAGCCATGTTAAGCTGTGTTCTAGATGTTTCCAGTTTTATACTGAAACTGCAACACACTTTCTTGTGCTGATTTGATTGCGAATGACATAATCCACCCTCAAGATGTAAAGGAACATGCACTTCACTTCTGTAATGCTCATTAAGAAAATCTCCTAACCTCTTGTTTAGTTTGCATTTTATTCTTGCATATTGAGTCATTCTAAAAAAAAGCTGTACTGGATATTGGCATTTGTTAATGCAGGAATAATTGTTGGCCGCACACATTGCAAAAGTTTGTATCCTTGGAGTTTATTCGGAATGTCAAAATACGTAAGGTAGTGGGGTAGGGAGCTCTTGGGTGTTAGAGTATTGCTCCCATGTATGTTCTGTGATACCTGAACTTGATTTCTGTCTGAAATTCTGGTTTCAGATGTCATGGAGCTGTGTCGCAGTGATGAAGTACTAGTTTCCAGGCAATGGTGTAAGGTCTGAGAAAAGGGACAGGCTAAAACTAGCTGAGGACAAGCATGAACACGGCTTTGCAGGAGACAGTGATGAATGGAATATTACAGAATATAGGGCTATTATTTTACTCATCTATCTGTAATTCATGACTGGTGATGTGAAAAGAACTATCTATAGCTTGCGCATCATTCTTGGTGATGTACTAGCATAATACTCTCAAAAATTATAAACTTTCACTGTAAAAAGTGCAGCAGAGTCTTAAGAATATTTCTGAACTCAGCGAAGTGTCAGTTGGAGCTAGAAAAACGGCCCAGCTGTGTGTGTTTGTAATTAGCCGGGAAGGCTTTCTGCTCATTCTCAGCACACTGACGAGAAGGGTCTTACAGCAAGGAACTACAAGGTTCCTTGGGAATGCTTATTCCATTCACAGCTAGATGTCCTTCCAGAGTGCAGTGCTCAATAGCTTGCACCTGGGGATGTGTCAAGCCCAGTGGGAAAGGGTAAGTGGAATATTGGAGGTAGCAGTATTGGGAAGCAGGAGTGAGGTCTTCACTCTTCATCTTCGTAAGACTCGGCATGCCTGTTGTCAGGTGCTCAGAAACCAACTACACGTGAGAGGCAGTTTCAGGCCAACCTAGGCCATGCAGTTTTAGAAACATGCGTTACAGATAGATTGTTCATATTTTATAAATACAGCTGAAAAGTTGTCTATATTCAACTTCCTACTTGCCACTTTTTTTTAACCTGCAGGTTCTCTAGAATCCACAGAATCTACGTATGTATCAAAAGCCCAAGGAACAGGTACTACTCCACCACCAACTCCTACTTCCAGCCTTACAAAGCAAAGACTTCCTGGTAAGTTTTTACTCGCTAGTTTTATTTCTAAAACTTGCTAAAGTATCCTGGCCTCAGCACGCATCTGAGTAAATGCACCTGTAACTGGAAGCAAGTATTTATATGGTTAGTGTACAGGTTAGCACCCAAATAAAATCTGTTTCTTTGCAGTTGTCAGATTAAGATACTTTCTTTGAATCTTAACCCTGTGCATACCGCATCTTGCATTTGATGCCTTCATTGGTACTGTTCTTCCAACACTTTACAGGTCAAAAAATTTTTAAAAGGTCTCTAAGAAATTCCGATGCCTTTAGTGAGACCAGTTCAGTCAGCCACTGTGAGGACCTGGAGAAGACGGATCAGAGACCCCCGGCTCTATCCCCTGGCCAAGAGCAAAGGTCACCAGAGACAGAAAAACCAGAGCAGCAGCAGCAGGAGGGGGCACAGACACCAAATAAAGGCACTGAGGACATTCCAAGGGACTGCACAAAGGTAGAGGAACAAGAAAGTCAAAGATAAAATCTGTACTGTGGATTTAAGACTTTGCAGATGAATCACATGCCCCGGGAGGCAGGGCATTGGTGATGCATTTAAAATGTGAACAGTGCCACACACTAGTACAGTAATAACTACTGTATCTTATTAACTGGGATTTTGCACAAATATAAATTCCCCCCATGGGACAGAGATTTGTCTTACTGTACACTTACTACAGTTGCTTTAATCCTGTACATGTCAGTGTCACCAAAGTAGTAGTGAGATTTATTAACTGCTCGTAAATATTTGTAAAAAAAAAAAAATTGGCAGTTACAGTACCTGTAAGATTTTAAGCATGATAGTAGTTGCTAACTGGTCAGCCATGCACAAGAGTAAGAATACATTTGCACCGAATAATTGTAAATTGACCTTATTTTATGTGAATATATTTAAGAAACTGCCAATTTTTCACCTTTTTTATATTTAAAATTCAGTTTAGCCTTTCCTGCAGACCATCCTAGTCATACTAGCTCTATTTTGCCTTTTTTTAACCCTTACAAAGAGCATTGCCAAGCAGTTGTGGTGCAGTGAGTGTTAGGGATGGATGCCTGTGTGTCTAGGAGTCACTGAACTTTGCCATCAGCAGTTTTTCCCCACTGTTGTATGACTTGACCCTGAGTACAGTGGGACTTTGAGAAAGAAATTGTCTCTGCATGCCTAAATGGCTTCTTGCTTCTACCACTGAAAAGGATGACCAACCCATTGTTATTTTCCTTTGCACGCCAGTTATAAACTAAATACTATTGAATACATCTATGTAGTGTAACTGGAATTCTTTTCGGTTGTGTACTTTTTAAAGCTAGTTATAGTAAAGCTTGAAAAAAAAAACAACTTTGTGCTGGTTTCAACACTTACTTTTGAATAACAGTAACTTGCCTATAGTAGAAATTGTACAGAGTCAGTGAAATTACATAGTTTATTTACACTACAGCACAAGTTCCTAGTCTCCAGGACTATTTAATGCACAAGTTATGCTTTGGATACATCAAAAGCTAAGGTGTAGAAGTCTTTGTCCCCCAAAACTATTGTAGTTACTTCACTGCAAATTTTCAGCCCCTTGTGGAAAGGAGATCTTTGGAGAAGGTTGCTTTCCCCGAGGGAATCCCATCCCATCCCTACAGAGCTGGATACCAGTACTGTAGTTTGCTTTGTTTTTTCCAAAAGATGTTAATTAACACTAATGCAATGGCTGTAGTGGTAGCAGAATTAACTTGGATAATCTGAAAAAATTGGTTTTTTTTTTTTTTTGAATCGTACTGTCACCTGATTTGACTTTCACCATCTAGATCCTGTGGGGCTGGGATGCCACAAACAAGGTTAATTTCACTACTGGGGTAATTTGTGTAAATCAGAGTGCAATTTTTCTAAAGTGCAAAAACAATTAAGTTGACTAGTCTTCCGTATTGGTTTCTTTGGTGCAATGAAGTATGTTAATAAGAGTAATTTGTTGGGGATCAAGGTATCACCACAATGATTAATTTTTAATGTTTTTATATTTGGAATTGTTAAATCAGTTTTGTTGGAATGAGCTTCATTCTTTAGATACTATCTGAATGTTTCAATAAAGATTCTTCAAATTATTAGTCTTGACTTATGGGAACTTCCTTCAAAAATATCTCTAAGTCAACTTAAGCTTAAGTGTAGACAATTTTCTTCCACTTTTTTTTTCAGAATATCACTTTCTAAAGTACAAATTCATGCAATAAAGGCTTTTTACCCTGCTACCTCTCTCTATCAACACTGAGCAAATTACTCTGCTAAAGGAATAAACCAGAAACAAAACCCAATCATTACTTCAAAGTAACAGTGATTTCCACTTACGTAATGCAGAAAAAACAAGTTACTTCTGTCAAAATATTTTATTTTGGAAAGCACAAGAACAGCAGTGCCTGTAACCAGCAGTAGGCATTTTGCACCAACTCACTCTTCCTGGGGCAAGGCTATGCATTCCGCAGTTAGATCTTGTCAGAACAAACCTGTTCCCACAACCCGTCTTGATTTTTTCTGTAGACGCGAGGTTTCCTATCAGGAAACAGGGAGCGCGATGGAAAGGGATGTTCTTTTAAAAATGTTAATGTAGATCTAATGTGGGAAACAAAGTGGGGTGGCTCAGCCAAGGGTGACGTGGAAAGATTCTGAAAAACAAGATGAGAGCAAAAGCTGCCTGAGATTCAGAACAGAAAGTTCCCAATTACTCTGCCTTTTAATAGGAGTATTTTCCACCCTCCCCAGCAGTACACTGAGGGAAGCATTGACAGCCCATACCCATCTCTGTGCTCAGCTAGGAGAGAGAAGGAAAAATGAAAGCCAGGGTCCCAGTGCCAGGTACCTGTAAGATCTGTTGATCATCTTGTTCCAACCAGAAATCTACGTGTGGAAAAGGCCTCCAGAAGTAAGGCCCAATGTGGAGCTGTTCCTTTTTGGCATCATAAATGTTGGTCAGCTGTAAGGACACAGAACAATTTACAGGGAGCCTTAAAAGTACTTAAATAGATGAAAGAAACAGAATTAATACAGACAATTAATTAGTAATAATAAAAAGTTAATTCCAGACAATGTGGAAGGCATTAAGCAGCAGCTTTTGCCTTAAGACACACAGGGTGCGACCTTCATGCCCGTTCCATTGCGATTAACCAATTGTTCTGACAAAGACAATCCTGAACTGTAAGAACAAGCCCAGAACTGAACAATACTGCTGGGATTATTTACGGCCATGACCGGAATCTCATTTTACATAAATTACGCTGCCAAAATCTGTAGGGCTGTGGGCATAGCAGCACGTGGGAGCACTCTGTACTTCCAAGATAAGGGTTACCCTTGCAGCAGAAAGCTTGGAAGAGTTTGATGTCCACTGCTATCCTTTGCCTCCAGTCTTCCATATTTCCCATCTGTTTTGCTACTGCCAGAACACTACCACTGTATTTTTTCCCCCCTTTAACTACTGACAGTTCATTGCCCCTCAGTGGTCTTCCCTTCCAGCAAAAAGATCCAGGTTGGGGCTTTTTTTCCCTCTGCTTTTTACTCACTCTTGCTCCTGTTAAAATATGGGCTGAACGCAAATCCTCATCGGGCCCTTTTTCTGGGAAGGTTGCGGGGAAAATCTCTGCTGTTTTAACGTTCACAGCTGGTAGGAAACAGTTTAAACACAGACACAATTAATTCTCACAAAACACTGGTTTGAAATGACCACATCCACAACACTACTACGTAGCAGGAATTTTAGAACGTGTCAACTGCATTTCTTGTATTTCTCAGTACCCCAGACCCATTAGCTCTATGGTAGCCCTTTTCTACTTGTTTTAAGAAGAAAACTTCTCTTTCTGCCTACACCTCCAACAGCAGCAATTCACTTAACTTCTGGGACAGGCTTTACCTAGTCATTAAAGACAGCCCATTAACTATCAGAAACTGAACAAGTATCCAGTTAAAAAAAATAATCAAATTCTAATTTAACTCACCTATTCCATAAATGATTGGGAAGTGAATATCCTTCTCTTCTCTGTCATTTAGTTCTGTAAGAGAAAAGGTCAAACGTAGAGCTTTGTTGTGGTTTTTTTTTCGGAGCAGCATTCATTTGTGTGTTACCAGAGAAGAGCAGATCCGATGTTGCAAAAAAGGACAGAAAAGAAAAACAAACAAAAAAACAACACACACAACCAGGAAGCCAAAAAGAAATATGGGAAGGTCAAGGTCAAGATCAATATGCCTGGGGCCCGGAGTAGAACTCCATCTCGTAACAGCATGGCCAGCTCTGGTCAGCTGTCATTTCACTTTCTGTGCAGGCAATTTACAGAAAACAAAGAAACAAAACTACCATGCTGCCAAGTTCAATGATGCAAGTCACCAGGGGTATTTAAATGCAAAGACGGTGGAAATATGACCTGAATACAATACAAAGGAGAGGAAATTACTTTTTCCTTTCTGTGACATAGCACACTGTGACCTAACTAATTGAGTTTATGAGTTTATAAAGCGTCTAACACCACCACCAAAAGTCGGTAAGTTCCTTTCTCAGTTGCCTCTCAAGATATTCACAGCTGTACAGTCTCCTTCCACAGGACAAAGGTGGGGAAATGACCTGGTAATGATACCAGGTGGCCCTACTACCAATTGAATTTCAGCAGCATTTGGTAAGGAGAGACCCCTCCCTGCACTAGTTATCGGACAGCAACACACACTACCAGCAACAAAATTAAAGCTTACAAACCAACATGGAGGACTCGTGCTGTTCTTCCAGAACAGATTTTAAAAAGCCATGTGTGAAAAGACCCCCGCACTTTGACTTCAGTGGCTAAACATGCTTAAAAAATAAGAAGTAGATATTTTCTTACCTGTTACGCAGAAAGTCACCAAATGAACCTCATCTGGTTGGAGATCAAATGCTCCTACAGCAACAACGATAGCAGCAATGTATAAGAGTGACTGGTGGCAAAGCAGGTGCTGTATATAGACGAGGGGGCATTATCAGTGCTGCGCACTGCGGAATGGGTGGGCAGAAAGTACCTAATGCACTGTTCCTGGATAAGGCAACAGAGCAAAGAGTGGTTTTCAGGTTTGCTTCAAACCAAGTGTTATAAAATTAAAGCCACAGCTACTAAACGTAATTGACAGAAAGTAGCCATTTGTCACGGCAAAAACACGCTAGAAATGTGCCACTTGCTCCTGTCACTGGTACTGGCTTAAAGTAGCTCTGGCACTGGCACATCATCTCTGCTTTAGTTCACTATACATTTAATAACTCATATTTAAATGTACTTTCCTAAAATGTTACATACATAGTGAGCCAACCCAGCTTTTCATTAGATGTATTTTAATTCTGCTTTTCACCATCCCCCACACAGGGAATTTTATTTTTTTTTCAGTCCTATTGGAAATACAATGTTACTGTTTTAAATTGCAACCTGGTGCATGAAAATCAGAAGGTTTTAAAAACTGACCAAAACATTCTGTACACAACTCTCACGCAATATATAACACACAGAACAGGAATCACATCACAGCACATGAGGGGGTAACAGGGGCACCTTCCAGGACCTTTGCCAGTTCCAGTTCCCTTTGCATCCCTTTGCCACCACCCTCCAAACCCGCTATGCATCCCTGCCCCTGCCCACTCCCAGTCCCAGTGAGGTTGAGGCCTCTCCGCACTCGGGAAGTGCTCAGCATGAGCCAGAGCACTCCAAATGTCCCAGCTGGTCCCTTCCATTCCCCATCTGTTTGTAAGCACCACAGTCACTTCTCCAGGCTACAGATTTCACAGACAGACATCCATCTTTCATCAGATACTTCCCGAGTGTAATTAATTTCACCCCCCCACATTAAGGTACAGAAGGAATAGTAATTAACGAAGGTATAGATGTAGACAGTGACAACGCCTGCCCAAGATCCTGTAGCATGTCAGCAGCGGAGCCAGGAATCGAGCCCAGCTGAACTAAGCCCCAATTCCACACGCTACAGCGTCAACCAGGAACAAGTCCCAAGTCCCTGCCCTCCATCCCACACATCGGCCACAGCAAGCCGCAAATCCAACCCCTCCTCTGTGCCAAGCTCTCAGGTGGAAAAAACACCCTCCTAAATGAATCCAGATGTTTTTCTATTAAATGACAGGGGGCTCTGGTTACAAACAAACTTCACCCAAATCCAGTCAGAACTATTTGTTTTGGACATGAGAGTGGAAAAAAAGGTGAACTTACTAAGAAGCTGATTAGTAAGTTTTTGTGATAACTGCCTATCATCATTGAAACCTCCAACTAGGTGCAATTCCAGCCTAACAGAGATGGAATAACAGGAAACAGCAGTTAAAAAGACATCCCAAAGTGAATACCTTTACAAAATAATCCCCAGCCCAAACTACAAAGCAATCATTAGAGAAGCCTCACTTGGCTTCACAGATACCCTGGTGTATCTGTGACGGTCAGCACCAAAGGTTTGGGCTTAATTTTATAACCACCTTTAGGTTCCCACAAAAGGGTGAGTTAGATGTGGAGAAGTTTGCTCCTGTGATCTCCAGAACTACTCTGGACTACACAGCAGGGTTCTTCTCTGAGAGGTGTCTATGTAAAGAGAAGTCTTGTTTGCAAACCTGCTGACCAAACGTCTAGAAAAATAACTAGGGACAATATCGGTTTGGGGTGCAAAGTCCCAGGTGCAACAAGAAAGTGAGTGTGAGCATAAATCACCTAACAAGGCCATAGTTCAGTCTTTCAAAACTGGGCAAGCCAATTCATAAGATCATATCTTCTAAGTTAACTGAGCTTTTGTTCTTATCAAACTACAGAGGCAAAAATCTCCACATCCAGGATAAACCTCGTTAGCTAAATTCTGAGCTAAATTCTGGTTTGGAGCTTTTTTTTTTTTTTTTGCTTTCTTTCTTTTTTTTTTTTTTTTTTTTTTTTTAAATGTGGGACCTAGAAAAATCCCAGATGGATTTCCAGATCCCAAAAGAAATTCACAAGACCAACAGTTTGGGTGGAAAAATAGAGGATAAAACCAAAACCAGCTATTTGGAAAATTCAGCACATCTGAAACAGAAGTTACTGGGAAACAGTAAACACCAAACCGCACAATGGCATTTTTACAGAGACACCAGTCAGAATAGAACCATGCTTTAAGTCACTAATAGAAAATAATACTCATGAAATCATCAGCAATAGTTTTCATTTTCCGTATGGCCCCTGATCAATAGGTATTTCCTGCACAATTACCTTGTCTGAACCCCACAAAATCACGTAAAAATTCCCCAACTTACAAACTGCAGTTACCTTTGTGAAAACACATAGAAATAAAAAAGCAGAGCTGACCTTCCATAGTCTGCAGAGTTAGAGAAAGATTTTACTGAACTCATAATGAGCGACACCTCAGCTTCTGTGTCTGATCCATCGCAGTGTGTCAAGCAGGTGGCTCCGCTACCTGAGGAAGGCGAGAGAAGACAGTTAATGACACCGGGGGAGGCTGTTACTCTGCTGTCACTTAAATCAGCATCAGTTTACATTGCTATAGCAGTGCAAGAACTACATCTCCCACCTTCTTACTTCCTGAAATGACAGCATCCTCCAGCAGAAGAGATGGGCTGGCTGAATGAGACAACAATCTCTTTCCATGCCCCATTAGAAAATCAGCAGAACTGATGCAAAGGGTACAAACACCTTACTACCAAGGACCAAGCAACAGCTCAAACGACAGAACTCCAGGAAGGTAACGAGGCTCTTTGCATAAATTCTACCCATTATTACCAAACCCTGCAGACCCAAACAGTTAAACGCTGCCTCCGGCATCTGCACATAGCCTGGGACGCAGCAGCCAAGGGGGCTGCCACTGCCCACTGCCGCAGATCAAGTTTAGGATCGGCTCATTCAGCAACCAGAACACAGAACCTCAGGTACTGAACACCCTAACTCTCTGAACACGTCATTCAATTAACGCATCACGTGACTTTCTGAGATTCAAGTTTATATAAATGTAATTGCAGTTTACTTCATTAATGCAGCATAAATCAACGCTGATCCTAGATGCATTACTTTAGAGAGGCAGGTTTTGGTCTGAATGCCTTTTAAGATACCTGTGTGTCGGAGCACAACTAAGTGGCAGGTAGTGGCATCATCTGATCCAAGAATAGAAACAGAACCTATTTTAGAGGAGAGAAACGCTGTAAGAACTTTGCTGTCATAATCATTGCTTCAGAAGGAGAAGTGCTTACATTCCTACATACCGTCCTTAGGGGTAGTCACTGCAAATTCTCTCTGCTGGACATAAAGAAGACCTTTGGGTTCCACAATTTGAGTAGGCCGACTTCTGAGAAGTTTTGCCTTTTCCTAAAGATAAATGATAATAGAGACTACAGTGGCTGAATTCTCAGGTGTATCCATTACTTGACAGAAACATCACCTCTGAAAAGCAAAGGGACCCGGGTCAGAGATAAACAAGGCATATTTCATATTTTGGAGTATTCTGAATTTATTCAGAGTTTTCATTTTCTTGCCAGTGATCTAGTCAATGTTAAATTCCATCACTCCCCACACACAGAACCCTCTGGGCCTGCTTTATAGATGATAAAACGGAGGCACAAGAAAAAGCAATGGGGCGTGGCTAAGCTGACATTAGATGACACCAGAGCTTATCTTGAAAGTTTAAAGAGGACAGGAAACAGGTCTCCTCCTTCTCTGAAACTTCTGAAAATGTAAGTTTCACTCTCCTACTGCCACAATCCAACATTTATTTTTTTAATACTTATCAAAACATTGCTATTTATTGGGACATTCAGCAGACAGAAAACCCAGATTCCTGGGCTCTGACTGCCACAGTGCTGTCACAGAACTGCTGGGTAGGCAGCAAATTTCTATCCTGGGGCTAAAGAAAACATTTTACACAGTTTTATCGAATTTGCACTTATTTTTTTTTCCCTTCAAAAACACAGTGTCTACAAAGAGGCATTTTCTGACGAAAACCACATTCCCAACAGCTCTGCCCAGCAGCCCCTGACTGCCAGCCTGCCGTCAGTACCACAGCGTTTACACAGCCCCGGAAGGAAGCGAATACCTCCCGCAAGTTACAGCCTTCACCTTTTCCTCCAGCTTTTCGGCCCAGCCCGCCGCACCGACCCCCGCTTCTCCTCAGGACATTCACCGCCCGGCCTCCCCCGGGGGACGCGGATTTTAGTTAATTTTGGGCCAACCCCAGACTTTTGGGCGTCCCAGCACCGCCCCAGCCCGGGGCTCCCTCAGCGCTGGGTCCCCTCAGCGCCGGGCCCCCCCGCGGCTCCTCCCGGCCCGGGGGTCCCGGCGCTGCCGCCCCTCACCTCGAGGTGTGGGTAGGCGCGGATCATGGCCGCCGGGGGCCGGCCCAGGTCGATCCGCTCCCCGTTGACCAGCAGCGGCATCGCGGGCAGCGCCCGGGCCCGGGGCGGCTCCGCGCTTCCAGCCGAGGGCCGGGCCGCGCAGGGCGCTGGGAAACGGCGGCAGCCCCGGGGAGGGGAAGGGAAGGGAGGAGAGGCGAATGGAGGCGGAGCGGCGCCGCCCGCCGGAGCTGCCGGGAGGCCGGAGCCCGGCCGTGCCGCGGGGAGGCCGCCAGGGCCCGTCCCTCGCAGCGCTGAGGGCAGGGCCCCGCCGTGATACCGCCGCACGGCCTTGGCGCCTCACGGGACCCCGGGCGTGCGGCCGCCTAATTGTGGGCAGTGTGAGAAAGCGGCTTGGAAGTGACCGCGGTGAAGTGCCGAAATCACAGCTCCACACACGGCCCCAGCCCAAAACAGAGCCCCAAGATGGAAGTTCATCTGCAAAGTCAAGGGATTTCCCACCCCGATGCCCATGATGTGTGACCGGCGGTATCTCTGCTCACTCGGCCGGAGAGCTACACAGGGGGACAGGGACAGCCCAAGCAAAGGGGACTGCTCTCAACCGAGATTGAAAACAAAACCACAAACAAACCAAAACAACGGTAAGCTCTAGCTCTACCTTTCAAATCCCATTTTCACAAAGTAAACAGTTACAGCAAATACTTTCTTCAAAAGATGCATTGTATTTCACAGGAGACCTAACCCTGTAAAGCAAAATTTCCATCTCTGAACCAGCAAACCTCTCAGTGTAATAGCAGCTGCTACAGAACTCTTTAGCAAAACGCCAGCACCTACCAACACTCCTGGCTGCAGTTACATGAAGCAAACCAAATCTGTCACAGGAACTCCCTGGTCTTTCTATGATCTCTTCTAACTCAATTTTTGTTTTAAACAAGATCCTTTGGTATACTGAAGTTGACTATGCAACTTAGTAGACAGTTCAATGTAACATTACAAATGTGCAGACATTTCACGTCAGGGATGCCTTTCCTTATTCTGTTTTAGCTCTTAAGTGAAACATGGAAACTCCTAAACCACATACCTGATATCACAACTTGTGAAGTTTTACACAGCCTCATTTCCTACGTGACTGACTATGTTGGAGTTAGATGAGCTTTAAGGTCCATTCCAACCCAAGCCATCCTATGATTACTGAAGACATAAAAGTGAACAGAAAAAAGCAGAATTCAGAGGACATTTTCCTTGTCGGTGCTGTGAGAAGGCTTCTTCTATGCCAGGAGAGATATAATTATTTCAGATGGAAATCGTTTATTGCTCAGGAAAGACAGTAAAGACGACTAAAATTAAAAACAAAAGCTAAGCCCCAACTTAACAAATGATGAACAGATCCCACCAACAAATTTTACAGTATCATCCCTGAAACTCATTTTCAGTCTGTCAGAACAAACATCCCGACTTTTGCGAAGCTAGAGTGCACAGAGATCTTTAGTTACATAAAGAGATGTTTTCAAATGTATGGAATTGGCACCGTTTGCATCAGTCTTTATTGGCTCTGAATAAATACATTGCCTTGAACGCCTACAAGTTCAGACTCTAAAGAAGGGCAGACGAATGAAGTTGGGCAGCTGTAAAGAATTTAGTCCAATGGGCATGAAATTTTCAACTGTTACACAAATAACATTTTTTTCTACTTTTTATCTTCTTTCTCATATCTAAAAGCCAGCAATCATGGAAAATATAAGAAATCTGTACAGAGAAACTCTTCACTGACACACGGACAATACAATTACACCACTGACACCATCAATTCCTTTCTATTAGGGATATGGGTGTGGTTTTTTTTGTTTTGTTTTGTTTTTTGTATGTTTGAGTTTTGGTATTTTGAACATTCACATGTAAAATTCAAATCCTGAAAATAAATACCTGTTTCAGAGTGCTTCTCAAGCACCTCAAAGAAAACTATCTACAAATCATACATTCAGCTACTCTCATTTTCAAAACTTCCAATAATCACCACTCTACATGCCTGACCATTCTACATGCCTGAACAGCTGAAAAAAATGTGTCAGCTACGTTTTTAAGCAGCAATAATGCTTACCATCTGAATACATGTACCACTATCAAGGGGTTTTACAAAATACTGCCCTGCAGATAGGAAAAGCTTAGAGATGTGTGCAAAAGAATCACTGTTAAGAGTCAGTTCATGGCTTCCCTATCACAGGACCATACCATTAATTGAAACCAACTAAAAAAGGTCATCAGAGAATAGTTTAAATACTGACAGTGTACTTCTGGTCCCACAGAAATCAAAAGGAATAAAGACCAGAATTTCAACCCCGATATATAAAACCTCATAGAGAAACATTAGTAAACAAAAGTTTTTAAAAAGTCAAGAAAACCTATAAAAAACCCTCGGTAAGTCATAAAAAACATTTCAATGTGAAATTTGTAAATTATCACCCTATTTATTCTCTAGGCTTTTCTAACAATATATGAATTTATCATAACACATCTGTAGAAATTTGACGATGAAGAAATAACAATTTTTCTTAAATGTAGTTACTTAAACATTAGCCAGTTTGGAAAGTTGAGCTCAAGTCTCTTTACGAGCAAAAAATTGCACACAATTTTCAACCTTTTCACTTCTGGTTGGTTATCCAGGTCAGTGTGGGTATTGCACATGAGAGTCTGGAGGAGAGCCAATGCTGCTCACTGGGCTCCGGGTATTTGACTCATAAGAATTTGGAGCAATTTCAACCACACCATCATTTTGAGGAGTTTCTCCTTTCAAAAAGTCATCATCTTCATCTTCAGAAGTACCCTGCATAAATGTAAAATGAACAATGAGAGCAGAAAGATACTGCATGTCTCTATTAAGATTTGACAGAAGTAATGAGTGCTAAGACCAAAAAGGGCATTTCTAAAATAAAATTTGAAATGTTGCAGCAATCAGATCTGCTAATGAAAATTACAAATTTATCAGTTAACAAAACACACCCAAAAATATGTTATGGCTTTGTAGATTTGTACAAGTTATCACTGTTTTACATGTTATCACAGAAAGGAATATAAAACACACAGTTCTGAGGACTTGAACAAAAAACTGACAAAGAATAGACATTCTGCAAGAAGGTAAGTAATAAACAAGCTACATAGGAGCAGTGGAAGGACATAATAAGACTTGGGTCGTATTACAATTGTCATAATTGTCATAACTAGTTGGAATGGCAAGAGAATCTCTCACTATGAAATACTAAACCATACCTACAAAGTGTATTTTCCAGTGCCACCAGACAAACTTCTTCTGCAGAGGGGAAAACTATTCTCAAAGCAAGGCTGGATCAATCCCTAAAGCTTCCTTTATCTAAGTCACTTTCTCATAAATGTTTATTATGCTTATAGTCTCAAAAAAAAATCAAAAAAATCCTGCAATAGAAGCAGCTGACAGAGATTTTGCAAAAGCTGAACTACATTTTGATCAGGAAAGATTACCCTTTTAATGGGTTTCTTCAGATTCTCAAGATCTTCAGCACTCAGTTCTTCCCAGAACTGATAAAAAGGATCAATAGTCTTCTTTGATCTGAAAGCAGAATTAAAACACAGTACAAGTTAATTTATTCAGTAAAAGTATTATGTTTTTTTTTATTTTAATAATACAATGCAAAATGCTTGGAATTTTGATAGCCTTCTTTAGTATTTTACAAGCTATTAAATCTCTATACAATCCCCAACTAATCCCATGAATAACTTCATTTTGCTGATAAATATAAATTTAAAATATTTGCTTGAGGAGTTTGGCTACAATCAGGTCTCCTAAAGTGAGTATTTTTAATAGCTACACTATCCTCTCAATTACGCATAATTTTCTCCCATTTTTTTAACTGATAGTTTTGTATGGCTTCTTTTAAGCACATATACTTCTAAGAAAGGTCTTCCTTCTTTGGAAACAGCTTTCTTTCAAAAGACAACAAAGAACATTGCTCTCATAACATTAAAGTAATTATATCATCTGTCCTGGTTTCAACTAGGCTAAGGTTAATTTTCCTCCTGGTAGCTGGTAGGGTGCTATGTTTTGGATTAGGATGAGAAGAGTGTTGATAACACACTGATGTTTTAATTGTTGCAGAGCAGTGCTTACACTAAGCCAAGGACTTTTCAGCTTCTTGCTCTGTCCGGCCAGCGGGCAGGCTGGGGGTGCAGCAGGACCTGGGAGGGGACAGACCCAGGACAGCTGACCCCAACTGGCCAAAGGGGTATTCCATACCATCTGGCGTCATGCTAAACAGTATATAGGGGTGGCTGGCTGGGGTGGGGCTGCTCGGGGATAGGCTGGGCATCAGTCAGCAAGTCGTGAGCAATTGCATTGTGCATCACTTGTTTGTACACATTATTATTAGTAGTATATTATCATTATTATTATTATCATCCTGTCTTAATAAACTGTCTCTATCTCAACCCACATTTTCCCGTTTATCTTCCCCATCCCAGAGAGGGAGGGGGAAGGGTGAGCTAACAGCTGTGTGGTGCTTAGCTGCTGGCCGGGTTAAACCATAACAGAATCCCAGTGCTAGACATTTGGAAAACCAGAAATAATCCACTATTCATTAAAAAAATCAAGCTACTTAAATAAGATGAAGTCTCCAATCAAGAATCCCTATGCTCAAGTTTAAAACAAAAAACCAAAACACACACAAAAAACACAAAGCAAAGCAAAACAGAACAAAAGAAAGACACTACTACAACTGCTCCAACAAAACATGCATTAGGCTAACATTATGGTATTTCCATCCAGGAAAATGGGTTCTGCTCCTTCTTCATCACTTTACACCCCAGTAGGGGTAAATTTCTATTAAAATCTCTTGACAGTCTCTGGTTGAGATATGCCACAAGAGAAGTACTAAAGCTCAGGGAAGAAAGTGATCTGTGGGAACCTAAAAGTTTCTTACAACTTTTAGTTTGTTGTTTTCTACAAGACAGAAACGAATTGTGTATTTTTAAACTATACCTTTTGAGCACGTAGGGATCAAAGGGGAAGAAACTGTCAAGTGGGTTAGTGCATGTCTGCACAAGGTCACCCCCAGTCCCACTCCGAACAACTGGTATGAACTGCCTGTTGTTCCTCTCAATAATTGTGTAGCAGAACACCAACTGGTATTTCCTTTAAAAAGGCAATAAAGGAAAGATAAGCATTTCTAGCACGTAGAAAGCAAGTATTTCAGATGGCATTGAAATACGAAAGTTATTTTTAACAAACATAAACATCACTATATTGCAACTGGTATTAGGGATTTTCAAGGCAGTCACCAGAAGAACGCATGTAGGAGTCTATTCTTTTCCTCAACATTCCTGAAGACTTCGCTCCAAGTAGAACCATACTGGCACCAATACAAAACAATGAAACGGTTCTATAGTGCTGTAGGATTTCTTTGAAACTGAACCAGAAATAAACTTATCCCACCATGAATATGGGGAATCTTATACAAGTTCTCTTGGATAATACTCAATACTATCCTAAAAAAAACCCACATTCTAAAATAACTGTGCTGTTATTATACATACACACTCAAATCTATATCTACCTGAAACTGAAATAAATGTACAGGTACCTTGTAATAGCAGCGAACAAGTTCACAACAGAGGGTATACATATCTTCAGAGGGTTTAGTTGACACATGACAATGCGCTCAAAATTTAAACTCTGCAGATATGACAGACCTTCAAAATAAGAACAATTGACAAACATATTATATACAGGTTATTTATCACCTAAGCTTAGCATTATTTCTAAGAATTTCCAGTCTTACCAGTCTGCACTCTGCACAAGACCACAGAAGCAGATACTAAGGCTCACTCTTACAGTAGAGATCTACCCCACAGCTTATTGATCAGAAAAGCTGCCACAGCTGAGGGACCCTTCCAACAAAGACACTACACTTACACAGGGACTGACAGAGATAGCACCATTATGGACTATAACAGATTATTAATTGAAGCTCACACTAGTTTTACACAGCTCAAATTCAAATATGTTCAGTAAGTGGGGCCAGAAATCTATGCTGAGGAGTTATTTGCACTGTTTTCAACAGCAAAGAAAAAAAAGGATTATTTAGCTTTGTAGCCCAGGTGTATAAGCCATCTTACTTCATTTAGATTATAATGTAAATTTGCCATCAGATACTTGATTGAATTGACTGTTAAAAAAAAAAAAGAGTGAAACTTACAAATTAATGCCAATGCCCTTCAAACCTAATACACTCACCTTTCCTTAAATTTCCATCCAAAAGCTGCTTGTGACGGAAAATAAGCGTATAGAATGCTGCCTGACATGTAGAATAAAATGGCCCATGGAGAGCTACATCACAGTAAGCATTAGCCCCTGTATCCTGATTATCAATGTATTTATGCATCCAATTAACCAGCAGATCCAAGCATGCTTTTACTGTACTATAATGGAGAAAAACAACGTGTAAAAATAGCATCTGCAAGGAAAGACATTAAACAAGTATTCAAAGTTCTCAGTGGTTATAAAAACATCAGCAAGAAAAATCTCACTGGAAAAAGTAGCTTCTGTTACGAACTTTCTCCTTTACCTCAGCAGGAAATGAAACAATATATCAATACTGAAATCTCAAAACAGTGAAAGCACAAGATGCCAGAAGAGATGAATCCGTGAACGCACGCTGCATTTGACGTGCACAGTAAACAATAAAAATCTTGGGCCATGAGCCGTACAGACAGATATGCCTCCGATGTCCAACAATTGCAATACCAAGTTAACATTAAAGTCACTGAGCTCACACTTTGAACAGCATAAAAATACACAATGTGTACATAGGAAAGACAACATTTTCACTCATTTGCTGAAGTACTTGAATCCCATATGTATCAAGATACTCTGACACAACTTCCCTGTCTCAAGAGTCCACATAAAATGCTTAACAAAGGCCATTAAAAAATCTGCTTCTGAGTATCACATATACTGAGCATCCATGACTCTGCCTGAAGACAACATAACCTACCCATGCTCAGTATTTCTTGGTAAGTGAAGCCTTAAACAGCAAGAAACGAATCCTAGCAAACATTAGCTTGCATCCTGGAAATACAACACCTTCCTGGAAAATTCAAGACAATACTGAAACATTATTGTGGACAAGACAAACAAGACTATCAATATTGGTTTACTGGCAAAACTGTGTGAATAGAAGACTAACACTGGATGCACATTCCATGAATTCTGTACTTAAACCTCAGCATTTATCATAAATTGTTTGGTTCTACTCATATATCAAAACAACTTACACAACTGGAATAAATTTAGCTCTTGCCAAAAAGCTGCCAATATAGCTGCCAGCAGTTTGCCTGATCACTGAAGGATTGTTTGGATCATGCAGTTTTTTCCAAAGATGGTCTAAAAATGCCTCAGCCAAACCCTGGAAACAAGATACATAGAAATCATGAGTTGTTATGCTGATAACACTGAGTAATAGATTCCTAACATTCAATTCCCACAATTTCCATAAGCAAACCATAAAAAGAATCCCTCCATCACTGTAAGTACATACTCTCAATGTTGGAAGAACGCTATTTTCTGTCTTTTTCTGTATTTAGTTGTAAAAAAGTGAACGGAACCTGAAATTTAGGACAGAGTGTGGAATAAATACACAAGAAGTCTTTAAAAACAAGAGCATTAACGTGTTAAACAGGAAGCAACTGTTCACCATCTCTTGTAGCAGAAGGGCATCCAATGAAAATAACAGGAAGATGAATTTAGGGAAACAAAAGGAGTGATTCTTCACTTTAAACAGTTATATTCTGGAACTTTTTGCCACAGGAAGTTCATGATACCAAAAACTCACATCACTGCAAAAAGCAATGAGGTACTTTCCCCCTTGAATTTGTCCATCATCTGCCATTACCACAAAGGAACATCACTTTGGCTCAGGAAGTTACTGGGCTATTGCTGGAGGCTGAGAGGGCACTATTGCAAAGCACCATAATATGCTTGCCCCATTCCAATACTCTTTCCAATACATACACTATTCACCACTGCCAAAAGCCAGGCATTAGCTTACTTAGATCCTTAGGTACTCTTGTGCAAGAAGCATGGTTGTTCTTATTTTAAAATGGTAATAGAACAAGTAGTATTTTGCTTAAGAGATGGTAAAGTGGAGGGAGGAAACAAACCATAGATACAAATTGCAAATTGAAGAAATTGAATATACAAATTCCAAACTGAAGTCAGTATCTTTAAGATAGTTTTGGGGTACTGAAAAAATTTACTAGAGCACTGTGCCTCAGGTTCAAGAGTCCAATTGATTCCTGTAAAACATGTCTATTAACCAAGTTCTTTTACAGTGGATTAGATTTGAGCTATTTGCTGTTTACAAAGAGCACAGCAGGACCAGAGATATAATGGAAAGCTTGAAAAAGCAAGTAACAGCAAAGGGAAGTAAAGATACTAATGAATCCTGATGTATCTTCCGCCAAAACGTAAGGTAATGGTAGAATTACAGCAGAAACCAACTTATTTTTGTAGAAAAGGCAAAATAAGGATGCAGAAATAACAGAAGGCAATTTTAAAAACAGTTTCTACTCACCAATTTAAAGCTACAGATGTAAAACATGAAATACTGCACATGACATGACGCATGAGTTGGTAAAATGAGCTTGTCAAAAACAGACACCAGGTCCCGATACAAATCCTTTGTCTTGTTGATATCAAGCTTGCCTACACAACAACAAAAAAAGTAATTTCAAGTTTTTTCCTGGTGTTGTGAAACTGACATTTATATCTTTCTGAACCAGCAAGAAACATGTTAAAAAAAAAAAAAAGAAAAACCACTACCAAACTAACTTCTAGGCTTATTTGGCATCTAAAACAAAAATGTTTTTAGTAAGACCTTCCAGGACCTCAGTTCTACTAGTATTTACATTGGTATATATGAAGAATATCTGCATGATTGCACATATATAATACTGGCAGACATGCAAACTTTACAATAATGTGCTAATTCGGAGGAGCCAGAAGAAAACGCTAAAAAATAAACTACACGACTAATGTGAAGACAATAAAGCAAAATTTTGCTAAATATTATTCTAAAACAGTAAATCTAACACATTCAACCCCTTAGTAAATGCCTATTTAACTAAAAAACTATTTATCCTTCCACTCCTTGTAATGCTACAGCTCGGATTCAGTGTCCTATTTATATAACCAAAATGTCTCCAACTGAAGACTAATGTCATAAATGAACCTTTGCAGCCTCAGCCAGTAAGACTGTGGTCAAAGACAGGAATGTGCTAACAGCAGAATTTTACCACTGAAAAATGAGGGCTCTATCTTGTGGCAGCAGCAGAAAGCAAGAATTCCTCTTGAAGTTTTTCTCACTTGTTAGCAAAACAACAAATCCAGTGCTCATGTGTTCTTACCATCCACATGGCAAACATCTTTAATATAGGAAAACAGGATGGTCATCAAAATATCAAGCCGCTCCGCAAGCGGATGGGCCATTCTCTCACTACTGGAAGAGACAACTTTGTTTCCTTTTCTTTCTTCATCTTCCTCCTGTTTGATAAAATGGCAGTCATGCACCTTTTACACATACAGTATCACAAAGACAGCAATTACAGGAAAAGTTAAACTAAATTTCTATGTTTGTGCTGAAGGGGTTTTTTTTGTTTGTTTGTATAGTTTGCTTAGTATAAGCAAATTTTTGCAAACTAAGTCAATTAGCACAAATTCTTTAATAAGATTTATATATAGCTGCTTGATTTTTACATAAAGAAATTGATCCACTGTGTATATGCTGGATATTTACATAAATTCAACACCTAGAGAATGCCGTTAAGGTTTGAAGATGTTTCACTTTTTCCTGTTTGTACTGCAGCAACAATAAAGCAATAAGGTATTCCTATGCTTAGTGCAGAGACACCTCAAAACTTAAAAATTTGGAGTAGAACAAGATAACCAACCATGTCAAAAAGTCCCTCCTCTGCAGATTTTTCCCCACTATCAGAGTTATTAGCAGCTTCTTCAGCATCCTCAATATCTTGCTGTGGAGTACTAACCTACAGTTGCAAACAAGAAATTGAATTTTATAAGACTATAACAGTAACAGGAAACCTTCTTGTATTATCTATATAAAAGAAAAGGCAATACTAATAACTTCTAGGCTAGATCTTGACCTTGACTAAATAAACATTTTAAAAGGGAATGATACGCATGCAATGCACACACACTCTGAACTGCCTCCAGAATATAAGCTTTCCCCATAAATCGGACATATGCTGAGGTTCAGACATATGCTCAGGATATGCTGAGGTTCTCCAAAATTAAAAGCCTTAATCATTTACAATGCTATCCCTTCTGTCTCTTTTTATGACTACAAATCCCTTTGTTTCAGGGGGATAGTAAAACACATCAACCGCACATTCTCCATCCATTAACATTGATCACCACGAAAAAGTTGTTTCAGTTGTGGCACAGTACACATCATACAATTAACTCTCAGGTGTGGTAACATCGTAAGACTGGGAATTAAGTATATATCTGGTTGGTTTTATACTAATGACCACAAGCAGTACTAGAACATAGCTTTTTGTTGAACTTAATGCTGAAGAGTATTTTCTACTCCATGAATTTTAACACCAAGCTTTCTTAAAAGGTAATACAGATCAAACTTACATCCAACTTTAACAGTTTTTCAACAATAAGCTCCAGAATCTGAAGCCTCAGTGTTGGAAGGTACACTGTAACTCGTAGCAGGTTATGTACGTAACATTCCTATAACACAAAATTAAGAGACAGCTATAATAATGTTAACGGAAATCCTTTCTGCCAAGGATTTTTAAATACATTTCTCACTTTGTCATTTAAAGAGACAGATATAGGTTAAGACAGACTGTATTCAGTCTAGAATAAATTAACATATAAACCAGACACCAACTTACAATTGTTAAGCTGTGTTATCATTAACTTCTTAATCTACTATTTCCATGCTAATTTTTCCAAGTATCTCCAGACAGAATGAGTATAAATATTCTGTAAGAGTTATTCATTTCCACATTCATTTGTCCCTAAACTTCCCCCAAGAAAATGAAAACAAGCACATTCCTCACTATTTCTAGAATCAGATCTAGTAGCACTGTTTGAAGTAAGACTAAGAAATCTTTGGTTTAGGTTATTAGAATAAAAAGACACTTCTAAATTCAACAGGTAAGTGTTCTCACAGTCATTCTGATTATAATTCAAACAAATTAATAAACAAGTTCTGTGAGTGTGCACATGCTCACACAGACACGTACAAATGACAACACTGCAACTTTCACATAGCAAAACTGTCAAGCTAACACATTTAAGTACACCATAGTCTCTTTGTGAATATGCATTATAACACAACCTTTAATTACATAAGGACATATGATTTTTCCACAGGCCATCTGGCTCAGTGCATAAAATGGACAGAGCTAGTTTACCGAAAAATCTATAAACTGAAGAGATTTAACAACAATGCATGGACCATACTTTAATTACACTCCGCTCAAACCCTGCCCTGAAAACACAGTTTTTAATTTCTTCACAACATGCTCCTCACTGAACTGCTTAAATAAGTTATTCCCATAACACCTTTTGAGAACTACTATCCATCTCATTTTACAGATAGGGATCCAACATCCAGAGTTATTTAAAAAAAAAAAGTCTAGCAACATATACAAACAACTTTTTTTCTTTCTTTTTCCCCAGTGCTTGTAAGGTTCAAAACACAGCTCCAACCGACCTTAGCTGGTAGAGCAGGGCTCTGCCCTTCTGTAAAAGAAAATGCCAACATACCAAGTTGGAAAGAATAAATACAAATACCGTACAAGAGCAGTAACCTGTTAAAAGATTCCAGTTTGTTTTCTATGACATAGGAGCATCGTACTAGAGATGTAATAAAACATTTTAATACCCTGCTCTACTGGCAAACTGGATTTCACCTCCATCACCCATTGCTTTCTGTCTGCTTATCAAATCCCCTGTTGTTCTGATGAATGCTTTCCATTTTTACAATAAATGAGACAGGTAGCCTACCGTCTCCTTACTATACAACCCTGAGATTCATCGCCAAACAGGTCCATCTTGTGCATTGATTAAGAATGCAATCCTGTGGAAAAAGATATGCAGTTATCTCATTAAAGACCGGCATAATGCCTATGCACAAGGAACTTAAGTATGTTTGGACAACCTTTTACTAAACCCACACATGGACATAAACATAAAAAACATAAAAAATAACATGATTTTTAAGCAATACACTAAAAAATTTCTATTAAATACCTCCAAATCAATTGTCATACTTTAAAAAGCAAACAAACAAACAAACAAAAATAACGTTCATGGCTCTTACCAGAGTTCTTTCTGATTTATTAATGAAAGGAAAGCTTTCTACAAGTATTGGCATAAGAAACTGCAGTGTTCTGCACAGAAGAAAAAAAAAAGAAAGAAAAACAGGTTGCTATCATGACAGCAAATACTGAAGCTCCAGCACTCTAAAGACAATAATAATTGGAACATCTTATTATCTGGAATAAGCTTATTCGCTTACTTCACAGTAACCTTATTTTAAGGTAACTAATTGTATATAAAATCTGTTTTTGTAAGAATCATAAAATAGACAATAGACAAAAAGCAAACTTTCACTGTCGGCTTGTTAAAAGCTACTTCAATTATGTTGCTATAAACATGACATTCCCTACTTCCTATTCCCATTCAAATTAAAAGGAGTCTCAGATAGCTGCTGATGCCTATGGAAATTTCATAATGATTGGACAGAACGTTATACCATTTAGTGAATATTTAAAAAAGTCACACAATTAAATTAATTATTGTACTACCGATTAGGAGAAAAAAAAATCTTCAGTTTTGTAGCTGTAAGGAAAGTGCATATGAAACCTAGGAATTAAATACTTACGAAGGAACATATCTTACAACAGTTTGCAGTGCTCTATGGCATGTATTAAAGTTTTCAGAAAGGTCTAGAGAAAGAAAAAAAAAAAAGTACTGTTATCCATTGGGTTGCAGAAAACCAACTCAGGAACCAACAAAAACAGTTCATATCAATTAAATATTTTAGAAAAAACAAAGAAAATTGCATTTGCTTTTTTTTTTTTTTAAATAAAGTTGAATTGCTTTACTACTAAAATAATTATGAATATTAACTCCAAATAACATTCATGGTATCAGAATATACTCTGAATTCGCTGCCACCAAGCCAGATATTGTTGCTATGCTGTCTTATATGGAAGCTAAACTTTGAAATCCAAAATGTATCCCACATTACAGAAATATTTACAAAACGTCAAATCCAAGCCTAAAATTAGATAAAATCTATCTAAAGATTATGCTTCATTTTTGCACAAGTCAAACAACTAATTAGGCTTCTATAAAGGTAACGTTACAGGTGAACACCAGAATAGTAGTTGGCTCTTCACAAGCAGAACTGAAATTTATTCCAGCTTTCAAGACATGAACTCACGAAATTCTTGAAAGACATTTAGCTATGTGTTTGCCTAATCAATAAATGCACTAACTACATGGCATTTTTGTTATTTATATCAACTGAATTAGCACAGACACAACAACACTCAAGAATCCTCCAACCTAGCTAGTTTTATTGAGATAAATAAAATTAAAACAAAGTAACTCCTAACTTTTCTTTGGCTTTGAAACAACCTAGGACTAGGAATATTTTCCTACACATCCAGCCATATTCCTACAAATGCTCTACAAGGAACAGTATTTTGGAAGTACCAAGGAGTGGGTCACCACACCACTAACTCAAATACAAGGAATTTAAGGATGTCATGTTTCCTTCACGCTTTATATTAACTCCAATAAATTAATTTTGTAAAAATGGAGCAACATGCAATGTATACGTCTTTAGTAAATGTTTTATGATAGCATACACAAGCCTTACTTCCTTTATACTCACTTTCATCATCATCATCAGAATCTGAAATATCCACATCATCTTCTCTGATGGTTATTCGAGCTTCCAAAAATGAGATCATTATTGGAAAACTGTACAAGTCTTACAGGTAGCAGTTTCAATGCCAAATCAAAGTACACTGGACAACTAAAGCACCAAAATTATCCACACAAGTTTTTAAAATAACAGTCAAAAACACAGATTCAGAGAACCAGGAGATTCTTAAGAACATCCGATATGACCATCATCTCAGCTTTCCCTTTTCAGTAGTAAAAACATTATGTAGTTCATTCCTCGTCTAAACATCTTCACAAATGGGGTGCATTATAAATCTAATTGCCCCTCAGAACATGATTTCTGAAATGTAGGTACAGAAAAGGGTCTATCACAATTCAGCCATTCAAATTGATAAATGGAAAAAAACAACAGATTGTGATATAGACTACACAGAATTTAGCTAAGAAAGAGACATTTTAATAAGCAAGCAAAGAAGATGAAGAGAAAAAAAACTTACGGGGAACAAACTGGGATACAATCATGCGGAGGCATGGCCTAAGATGGACAGTTTGCGCTGACACCAAATTGCCAAGAAAACCCAGGTATTCTTCCACTACCTCTCGGCTTCTTCTCAACCACGGCAGCTTCTGAAAGCAATTAAAGACCAAGATGTCAAACAGATGTTTTGAGCACTAAGCTCTTAATCTTCCCATAGAATAAAGAGATACTTACCAGCAAAAGGCTGACCAGTTGCTCAAAGTCCTTGGTCAAGTAGGTGACAGAAGCTCGAAATTCATGCAGCCAATTAATGATCTGGGCATCCTAAAAATAAGCAGGAAAAAAAAAAGCAACTATTTCAATAAACAATATGATCAAACCATTTTTAATAGTAACAACTATAAAACCAAAAGTCAAAGATTAAGACCGTAAATAGAAATTATTTACAATAAATATAAAAGGGATTTCTTGAACTGAATTAGTGCACTCACCAATGATATTCTAGAATGAAAGAATAAATGCCTATCAACTCCTAAACCAACAGCCTGCCTGGAAGGCTTAAGTTACAAGCTGAGCAAGGCATGCAAAACTCACTTGGACAGACTCAGAATCCATTTTTTTTTCTTAGTTTAAGGAAAGAGCCATTCAAGTTTTGAAGTAAGAGATATATTGAAACAGTAGCAAATCTACACAGAAAATTGTACACTGAATTTGCTTGTACTCCCCAAAAGGCCTGCTAAAAACAATACAACTTTACAAAATGTCCCCTTTAAAAAGAAAAGGAACTTAATATAACATTATGCTTCCTGCAGCACTCTTTGTATTGCTGGGCTCTGTAGTTTGAAAGAGAAAACAAAATGGAAAAAGGGCAGCAAACACGGCGGGTATTCACAGCTATAAGGAACATACCTGGAACTATTATTTTAACTGCTGAATACATATGCATCTTAATGCTTAATTAACCACGCTTTCAGTGAGAACGGGGGAGGTAATAATTGACACAGCTTAAAGGCACTGCAAGTCAGTAGCCATGGTTTGACATAACCACGGTTAGTGATCTGCAGACAAACATCACTGACCTAGAAGGAGGATACCTGGAAGAAAAGAAGACCCCATCCATCACAAAACAAAGTTTCTCACTCTAAAGTCAGTAAGCATGAGGCATCACTTATCAAGATTCTACATACAGGATGTATGTATAAATCAACAGTTGCTGGTTTTCATTCAGAGATAATTCTGATAGTTTCCACAAAGCAAAAAGCTGTTAAATGCTGCTAAATGTTTAAAGCAAAGGCTTTGGTGACACCAGCATGACCTGTCTGACAGGTGACATTCAGACTGCTGAGCGTTAAATCATCAGAGCTCCACACTGACACGACTTACCTTTATGTCTGGGTCTGACAGCTGGTGCTTTAACAACTCATAATCGGTGGTGTCACCCTAGCAGGGGGAAGATAAATAAGGAACATTTATTACCCTTCTGACAAAACCCACACGTGCCGCTAACATACCTAAGCGGCCTAACGCTGCTTAACAGCAACACAGAGAAGGCGAATACGAGGGGAAGCCCACGAAGGGAGGCGGCAGCAGCACACCGGCCCGAGGGGGAGCTGAAGCTGACGGGCCGTTTGTGCCACTGTCTATGCAGACAGCGCCGGGGTCGCCGTGCTTCCCCTCCGCCCGGGGCACCGCGGGGGCTGGCACCGCGGGGCCGCCCCTCCGAAGGCCCCTTCCCGAAGGCTCACCTGGCCGCACTTGAGCAGGATGTCGGGCAGGGTGCCCCCGAAGCGCACCGCCTTCCTGGGCGGCGAGCTCAGGAACTCGTCCCCCCGCAGCATGGCCGCGGCACCGCGCCTGGGGGGCCGAGGGGGCGGGGGCCGAGGGGGCCGGCCCCGAGCGCTGCCCGGCCCCGAGCGCTGCCCGGCCCCGAGCGGCCGGCAGGGGCGGCCCCGCCGCTGCCCGCTCCTGTCCCGGCCCGGCCCCGGGAGCCGCCCCGCCGCCCGCTGCCACACGCCGCCGGAAAGGGCCCCGCGCCCCGCCGGAAGCGGGCTCCGCTCCTCCCCACCACCATAGAGAGGCGCGGCTAGAAGGGCAGCGGCCGCTCTGCCTCCGCGTCGCTGGTGCGGGAGGAGCAGGGCGGGCGATAGGACCAGAGGGAATGGGCTCAGGGTGCGCCAGGGGAGGTTCAGGTTGGAAACGAGGAGACATTTCTTCTCAGAAAGAGCCGTCAGGCCTTGGGACGGGTGGCCCAGGCAGGTGGTGGAGTCAGTGTCCTTGGGGGTGTTCAACGAAAGGTTGGACGTGGTGCTGAGGGACATGGTTCAGTGGGTGACATTGGTGGTAGGGGGATGGTTGGACCAGATGATCTCGGAGGGCTTTTCCGACCTTAGCGATTCTAGGATTCCGTCTGCTGCCTGCAGCAGCACCAGAGTGCAGCTGGCCTTAGTCCCCTTTACCAGCTCTGCACACACTGCCCTGTAGTTAATACTTCCGTCCCACTCGCTTGCCTCCCCAGAAGTCCCATTGGAGCTTTTGTAGAATTTATGAGTAACTTTCATTTGGTTTCTCCACGGAGAAGATGTTCCTATTTAAAGAAATATATATATACACACACAGCACCAAAACTTTCTTCGGGTCCAGTCCACATCTGAAGAACCCCGGGCCAAGCGTGTAGCCTTCCATGTGGCTATAAATTAAGGGTGATGCAATGCCTTAGCGGTCAGTCACTGCAGGAAGTGGCACGTAGGGTGCCACGCTGAGCTAGTTTCAGGTAACCAGCTACAAAAGGCTCCTGTATAACCACATAACAAAGATCCAAGCTGTGGTTACTGGAGATCTTGGCTGCACTTGAAAAAAAAAAAAAAACAGCCCTATGTGCTCTGCAAGGCTGAATAAATCCAGCTTCAGATGTGCGACTACGTTCACACACCGACAGCACCCCCAAGCACGTACAGCTGCTTTGCCACGGCCAGCATGAAAGCTCTTTGAATGGACTTTGTGCTGCATTGAGCTACAACTGATAAGGATACCTGGAGACTAAAATAGCACTAAATATTTGTTAATGTTTAACTGCTAACAATTGTTTGAGCTGCCAGTTCCTATTTAGTGTTAGCCTTCATTATTTAGAACACAAATAACGAACTGCATGAAACAGTAACTACTTTACATTTTAAAAAGTAAATGTAAAAACAAAACAAAACCCACAATATAGCTTACAATAGTTAGCACTGCTCCACAGCAAGTACTTTTTACATCATTGTCTAGACACATCACACTAGTAACATTATAGTCCTTCTCTATAAAAACCATAATCCTTCTTTTCTGATGTGCCAACTCCTATATTTAATTATTAATTACACATACTATTCATAACTGTAAGCATTTGAATCCTATGCGCTTTGGGTGACATGGCAACATTCTATCCACCATCCTACCCAACAATCACTGAGTATCTGATATTGGATATAAGATTCGTTATCTCGTAATCCACAGTGAATTCACAGCCCTGCTCAATTTGCTCAGATAATTACAATCACAACACTAAATCAGAGAAAACTGTCACTAAGACTAGTATATGAACAGCTGCACATGCAAGTTTTGGGTTAATTTATCGCTCCTACTAACCAACTAGACATTACATCTTATAATGCAGTTTAACAGTTGGAGCTACAGGGAATTCAGGAAAAGCAAGTGGCTTTTCAGAACAGAGGAAAGAAAAAAAAAGGAATGACATTGAAATGATCAATAGGTTTTAGGGAGGAGGATTTTTGTTTGTTTTAAAACCATCCATTGTAATAAAACAGTGGTGTCGCATTGCAGTTCCTCTAAAAGGAGGAAACAGCTCTATAAAACTCCTAAAACCTGCCGTTAGTACAAAAAAAAAAAAAATTATAGACCTTCAAATCTAGGGTCTACCTGAACTTGTTGAAAGATTAAGAGCATTTGGAAAACATTTTAAAAACACTGGATACCTGTCGATGTTACTCCAGTAATTTTCAAGAGAACACTGAAAGACATTTGAGGGTTCTCAAGAAAGTACAGCCACAGCATTCTCAGTAGGCCCGCTCCTGAAACCCACTTCCACTATTCAATAAGCTGCAGTATAAAACCAATTGTGCATTAAAAATGCTCAAACTCTGTATTAGTGCAGAAACAGAGGGACTCAGGAATTCCTCACATACAAAAATTTTACATATCATTAACTTTAATACAAATTTTTCCACATACAACCCAACCCCAATTTCAATTACATCTAGACGTAAATTTGGTAAGATTCTGTAAAATATCATTGTGCTTATTAGTCTTTTTTTTTTTGACTTGGTAGGTTTTTTTAGTGCTTCAGCATTAGAAAAATAATTCCTGTATCATCACTGGATTAAAAAAGCTCCTCTAAAAGTCATCATATTACATGATACACAACTATGAAGAAAGGATTGGCATACCAACATCACTATTCTTATTTTTCTACTTATAAAATTTCAAATTCCAAATTATTCCAAAATAATGATGAAAATTCACAAGAGACACTGTAAATTGTCTATGTACACTATAAACAACTTCTACTACATTTGTATCCTTGCATCAACAGTTTTACATAGATATTTTAAAAGCACCCTTACAAATAAAAGTATTGCACTGGCATCATAAAAATTCACAGTAAGTTCAACTTCTAGACCTTGGTAAAACAGTGCAAGAGCTTTTCATTGTGCAAGAGCTTTTTATCCAAACATTCCCAGGTTATTACAAAAGATACTTCTACATTACACACTGCAGTTATTTTTCTGTGAATTTGGTTTGTTTCCTTTTTAGTTCTCACTTCTTAGAAGACCAATTTTAAATTCTGAAATGGTTAAAAAGAAGTGATCCAGTCCAACGCTGAAAGAGGTGCATTTGGCAGAGATATAGCTCTGTGTGTCCACTTTATACAGAGTCCACAGTGGTTGTAGAAATTATTCCAGAATGAGAGAATCCTATCGCATTGGGTAGGGAATTCTCTTTCCATAATTTGTAGCACTTTCCCCAGTTTTAAAGGCAGTAACTTTAACAGTCGTGTCTTCAGCAGACCCTGAAGATAACACATTAAGAAAAGGTTACTCCGAAGTAGTCTTAAAACAAATCATCACATAAAACTCTAAATCCATTATTTGAAAACAGTCTTAAAAGTACTTTTCTACATGCTTAACAGCCACTTGGGGCCCAAATTAAAAAAAATAGAAAATTACATCACTAGCCCATCTCCAGTGATGACCACGTGTGGATGTCAGATAGAGACATAAGATCACAGCATGCAAATGTTCTCTCTTTAAGATATTATCTCAACTTCCACTTACTGCCCCACGTCCTCCCCAGCCAAATATATTATCATTGTATCACTTCTGTTTTTTCCTCCAGCTTTTTGAGTCTGTAAATTTATAAGTGCCACATTACCTTATGCCAAATAATCACATGGTCCAGTTGCATAGCATGCAACAACTTGTGGATGCCCACTTTTTCTTGGAAGAGGTAATAAATAATCATTCCTTATGCACTTTTCCATACCATTTAATACTGTACAGTCCTCTAGCATATGTTATATTCTGCCTCTCCTTGCAGGCTCAAGGATCTTACTCTACTTATTACTCCTTTAATATAACTTATTCCATATCTCAAGAACTGTCACCCTTCTCACTTACTTATTTTCTCTTGAAAATTGTGTAGTTTTCAAGAAACAAAATCAGAACAGCATGCGGTACTTCATTAATAGCTTTAAAAATTAGTAATCACAAGAACCAGAAAGTTACATAAGTGACAAAAAAAATGCTTAAGTAGTTTCTGGAAAGAGCAGACTTCCTTATTAAAGCAACAGTTCATTTCCAGATGTTTGCACTTCTCCTTAACATTGAGACTTTATACTGGGAGAAATCTCAAGGTAATGTCTCAGGAAGCTCTTCTAATGGCCCGTATGTTGTAGTGGTTTGGGATTTTTGTGTGTGTTTTCCTTTGGGGAAGGTGGGGTTGGAAAGTGGTAATGGTTTTTTTTCCCCCTCCTTGCTCTTGACAGTACTTGCCCAAACACGTTTAACCTGCTTGGTGAAGTTCATATATCTCCAGATACGCAGAAGATTTGGTCTATCAATAAAGGGTGATCTAATTCAGACAGTTGCCTACGAGAATGTACAAAGTATTTCAGATGCACCTACTTCAATGAGACCCCTAAATTATCTTGGAGGTGCAACTATTTGTTATTTTGTATTTTGCCTTGAAAGTTAAAATTGGAGTTCATATTACAATCTGTACCACAACTCATACACTCCTTGTTTTGGTTTCTTCTGAATTACAATTACTGAGGCAACTGCACTGAAGTCTGTTTACTGCAGCACTAGAAGTTGCTATTCAAGGGGGAGAACTCACAATGAAGTCCTCTAAATATCTGCCTCCATGGGAAATAACAAACCATAGATTTGAAATTAGCAACATGCAAGATTTGAAATATTTAAAAATACTGGATAACTTTCACTACTAGTAGTTTATTACAGCAAAGCACACATCTATATATGCATATTGAAAGTAGGACCATCCACAGAGATAGCGGCTCATCTACTCAACTCAATACCCATATGCTTTAGATGAAAAGTGTTAGGCATATTCATTTACAAATGCCATTTCTTTCCTGCAAATGTAGATCTTGATCAGTCATTTCTAAACCCATTTCAGCAAAATCTAAAAAGAGAATGGAAGGAGAATGACTTATTTTCAACAGCCCATTTCTTGTTGCAGATAGTTAATAATATACTACACAGCAGCAGTAACAAACCTTCTAAGTTGTATTGCTGTTGTTCTTATCCCCCCCTTCTACAAGTTTTCTGTTAAGCAATGTTGTATCTCCCTACTGTTAGAACTTCCTCTCAAGAAATTCTGTGGCTTTCACAGAAGGCAATTTTCACATGAACTTTTCTGTAAGCCAGAAGTTGCTTCAGGATTTACTTTCAAGGAGCAGCAGAAAAAGATAACCTTGTAGACAGTGAATCAGGACCATAAGATGTTCAGCATCCCAAGTAATTCAGGCAGTTAGTGCAAAGTAGGTCTCACAGTTCTTTCAGAACAGGATTTTACACAGTGAAGTGAAAAATTGACTTTTTTTTTGGACACTGTCAAGTCATTACTCATATTTTTCTTCCTAAATAAATATGCTGTATTAATGAACATACTAGGGATATTTTGAAACCTCGATGATCTTCGGTTATGTTTTGAACTTGGACTCCAACACTTCCTTTGCAGACTTGATATAGCACATCTTTTTCAGATGACTGAGGTTCACAATGAGGAGTAGTTTAACTACGAGTTAATTTATGAGCATTTATGAGTTTCAAACCTTTAGCTGTAACTCTGCCCCCAAGCTACATACAAGTCAGCATTTCATTGTTTTTTCTGTTTGCCAAGAACAAAGTATTTCACATTGCTAGAGAGGGATCTTTTTCACAAGAGTTCATGTGGGCAGTGGCTCATGGCTATGTCACCTCACACTTATTTCTCCCAGACACTGTGAGCTGTATGAGGACCAGTCCCAAACTACACGGCTTGGTTCTTGCCCCTGAGAGACCTTGCAGCGAGCGACCCCATGCCAACTTCCTCATGCTCACGTGCTGTGTTCATGGTGGCCCTTTCCATCCTTCGGTGTCTTCAGGAAGTATCACACCTGCATAACCAAACTCGGGACACTTTCCTCACCTGATTTCTATTACTACCAGGATTGAGTAAGATTCCATGAGATTTCCATTACTTGCCAGAAGCGGGTAAGATTCCACAAGATTATTATTTTTTAGATTTGTTCTGCTGTGGGCAGGTGCTTTCGCATAACGAGCTTTTTAACAACAAGGGAGGAGAGCTTTCTAGGGCAAGTCTCAGGTAGGAGGGTTGCTGGGGGCTCTATACGCAGACAAGCGATGTCCCCCCGCGGCTCCCCGCGGCCGAGGCCCTCCCGCCCCTCACCTGCCGGGCTCGGCGGGGCGGCCCCGCGGGCCCCTCAGCTCCAGGTCGGCGGTGGCGGCGGCGGCTCGGGTCCGCGGCGCGGTGCCGAAGGCCGAGGAGAGGCGGCGGCTGAGGCCGTGCACCAGCCCCCGCAGCACGCTGTCCCCGCGGCCCTTGGGCGGCGCCAGCCCCACGTCGTCCCGCAGCTCCTCCAGAGGCACCTCCAGGTTGCCCGCGTACCAGAACACCCACCAGATGAGGCTGAGGAAGATGCCGATGCCGCCCGCGTAGATGAGCAGGTCGGCGAAGAACACGTCGGCGAACACCCCGGCCAGCAGCACCGCCAAGCCCAGCGCGTCGAAGGCCAGCGCCAGCCAGAAGGCGGCCACGCAGCGGCCCAGCCCGCCGGGGGCCGCCATGGCGGGGGAGCGGCGCCGCCCGGGGCCGCCCGCACCTGAGGCGGAGGCGGCGCCACACCTGAGGGGGACGCCGAGGCCGCGCCTCCTCCAGCCGCACCTGCCGGCCCGCCGAGGCGAAGGCGGGAGGGAGGCGGCCACCCTTAGGCTCCCTGTAGCCGCCCGGAGCCCCGTCCCTGCAGCCGGGCTTCTCCCTCGGGTGTCGGGCGCCGCCGGCAGGCTGCTGCCTCCTGCCCCTGACGCGTTGAGGCTGCTGCAATGTGTGGACGGGTCGTGGTGGCGCTGCCCCGCTTCGTGAGGGAAGAGCGGGGCTTGGAGGCTGCGGGTGTTCCCGCAGGTAAGCTGGGCCCCGAGGTGAGGTTTTTGCCTCAGCTGGCTGATGTGCAGCCAGCTCTTCCCCAGAAGGGAGGAACGCCAGAAGAAGTCTTGAGGTAAAGGTACCTGTTCCACGCAGCCACACGTGCAAGATGAGGCAGTTCCTACTGGACAGGGGATTTGCAAGGCAAATATAACGTACACCTGTAAGCTCATATAGAGTGCTTTAACTACATGCTTGAGGAGACTGCCTTAAAAAGAGCAGTCAGAATACAACTTCACATTAATAAGCAGGAAGCTGGTTGTGAATGCAGGTATAGAGGTGAAAAACCCAGCAGGTAAAACTGTTATGTAAAAGGCAAGCTGCATATTTCAGTTCAGTCTTGTGAGAGTTAATGACCTGGCACATATCCTCCCACCTTCTAGCACTCCGTGTCCCCAAGCCCAAGAACTATATACAGCTGTAGGCTTTCATGCATATACCCTCAGGAGGCTTTTCTAACAAATTGTTTAATGATGGGTAGCCACGCTATTCCAGTAAGCAGAAATATCAAACCAATGAAAAGATGCAAAGGCCTGAGAGTACATGCGACTTCTACATATTTACCACAGTGTGCCAAGAACAATTTCACTGAGGACAACGGTGACAAGGAGTGTGATTGGTTTACTGCACTAAGACCATTGACTCTCGATTTCAATCATAGCACTTGGTTCACATGTCACTGCTCCTGCTGGAGATGGAGAATCAAAGCTAGATGAAGCCACTTCTTTAGGGATTGCCTGCCTTCCTGATGTTATTCCATAAAAGGTATCCTTAGGAAGACACAAGCTGAAATTATCTGAATAATAATAATAATAATAAAAGTTAAAAATACACTACTTCAACAATAAAATATCTTTCACTTTGGTACTATAATTGTTAAGATAGAAGTGGTCCTAGGTCTCAAAAAGCCTGTTCTGCTATTCTCCTTGATTAATTTCAAATATCTTTTGCATTTTAAAGTTTAAACCTGGCTTCAATAAAACACCCATGGTTTTATTGGTTTCTCTTCTGCCTTGTGTTAAGTAATGTTCTAACTTTTGTCCTTCTCAGAAGTATAAGAGAAGGAATTTACCAGTTATGCAAATTTGAGTGAGGTTCATATACCTACTTAGTTTTATTATTATTCTATTAATTCAGGACAGTTTTAGGAAGTCAAGCTAATTTTAGGGTTATATACTTATTCTGACAACAGGGAATTCCAACAGTCATATACAATTTTGTCATATATATATTTTGGTGGTTGGCTATGATCATTATGCTTAATCTGAAGATTGATGGGGGAGAGGGCAGATCTTAGTATAATGGAGTAAGAAGCACTGAAGGAAGTTTAAATAGAAGTCAGTATTAATAATCCTGGACAGATGGTATTTTTCTTTCCTATTAGTCTGCCCATGGAAATCCATTTTTAAGGAAGAGCTCAGAGGTCAAGACTTGACACTGCTGAAATTACTAACATGTTGAATACATCTCCATTTGATTCTTTAAAAAGCATCCAGCCATATAAATCAGAGTAGAAGATAACGTAGCTGTTCCATCTCTTGGCAAGAGAAAGTAGTTCAGCAGACTTTTTTTATTTTTATTTTTTTTGGCTTCAGTAGAATAGTAATTAGCAAGTTAGCTGCACTAAATTGTTTCGTTTTAGGTTTCTTTTTGAAAGATTTAGTTTTTGACTCCAGGTTTTCTTTATAATGGACATGTGCTAGTTCCCACTTTAATACAAGCATGGAGAACAAATGAGCAACATAAAATTAATTCTGTACAAAACAACCTCACTGTGTACTACTAGAGCATATATTTTGGTAATATCTTTATCAAAACTTTCAACTAAAAGACTCCTTACAGAAACTTTCTTTGACCTAACAGCAAATTTACTTTCAGCTCTTGCTGCAAATAGTAAAAATGAACCAGATTACTTTTTGTGTGTGTGTGTGTGAGAATGCTGATGTTTTAAATGTTACTGATTTCCTCTTCCCTTCTGTCCTCTGTATAGTCACTCTGCTTTCAGTTCTTCTAAAGGAAGTTTAAGTTCACACAAACAATTCACACAAAAAAAACGGCGATTACTCAGTCTCCATGAAGCAGTTAATGTAAGGAGATATGAGCCAAGTAAAGAAAGCATTGTTTCTACTTCTTGAAGCACTTCAAGAGCTAAGATATGCCTTGACAATTACTTAATTGTTTTACACTCTTAATAGAGAAGTTAAAAGAAATAGTTTTCTACTTAAAAAACAATCTCACCTAAGCTGAAAGCAAATAGCACTGTCGAACTGTTATGTAAGAACTTAACCAAAGGCCCCATTTCAAACTTGTAACTCCTGACAGAACTTGTGGCAGTACAACTTTATTGTAAGACTTTTTTAATAGACGCACCACAAATGGTTTTTATGGTTCATTCCTCCTTTCTTCCCACCTTCGAGAAAATTGAAATTATCTATAAATTGCTTGGTCTATACCTGTCTCTAAGCATTTATCCAGGAACATACTTGATTTGTTTTAGCCTCCTAATGCTCATTACCACAATGGCTCAGCCTTGACTAGTACCTGCTAGCTGTTCTCGTAAGGCTGAACTTAATTCCTATCAATCTGTGTTGCAGAGCTAAATCAGCTTAGCCTTAGAGGGGGCGCTTTTCCCCTCAGCTGCTTCTGACAACATAGACAATTGATTTATTATATTTTATTATTATCTATTTCATTTTGTGGGTGCTTATATAAAGGAAGTGAAGAGATGGTTTTGTCTTTTCAGCTTGATAGTTGTAATTATTTAATTGAAAACAATCATGTTATACACCTGATTTGATTCTGTAATGCAATAGGCACAGTTTCAGTTTATTTGGAATGAATATGAGTTTTTCTTATTTCTTCCTTTTTTGTTTGGAAAGTGTCAAGTTTCCCTAGGCCTCTTATGCAAGGAAAACATAACTAAGAAATAGTGTCCTGAATAAACAAAATAGATTTACCTCCATCTTTTAACACTGCTCTTCAACACACTCTGATGAGTTGAGAAATGTAACTCTCTGTTAACTGTGTTAACTTACTGATTCTAAGCAAGGGCGACTACTACAAATGTCTCCAAATGAAGATCTGTGATGGCTATGTTAAATTATTACCCCAATTTTATTAACTCTAAATATACATATATATGTATTTTTTAAATAAAAGAGTACATTACTTATAGGAAAAGTAAAAACTGCATCAGTAGTGTCACATCTTAGTTAACTGTCAGAATCCTGGACACTTTGCAACTTGAAAAGGAACAAATTCTGCTATATAGAGCGTAGAAATTATATGTACTTTTTCCCCAGTGGCTTAGTTTGTAGCTTCATCAGGTGCTTTACATCTTACCTAGCTATGAATTCCAGAGCTGCTATAACCATAAGGGCAAGGCTACTGCAATCCCAACATAAATTGCCTCAAACTGCTGTAGAATTTTCAAGCAGTGCTTGTTAATTTTTCCAGTGCAAATGATGTGCTTTTCTAGCACCTACAAGCTAGTATGAATCACTGTTAATTACACAGACAGAAGTTATGATCTTCATTTCCTAATTTTCTGCATATCTACTAATTAACAAATGATTTATTTTATCATGAATTATTAGATGCAAAAACATGTTTCCAAAAATGGAGGTGAGTTCTGCATCTACTCTCTTAACTTCACTATTATGGAAGTGAAGTGATATTTCGCAGGCCAGACTAGAAAGCAATAGGATTATTTTTGGTCAAGAATTAGATCTTCTGTTAGCATGGATCTAAAAGATCATTGAGACAGACTTGCTATTTTGGCTAAGGTTCATTTATTCATTGATTTAAAAAGAAAGAAAAAAAAAGTTTGTGGTAGATCAGAACAGGGTGTCATGGATTACAGAAAGTTGACACCCTGGATCAAACAGAATCTTTTCATATTCTTTAGTGACTCGTTTTATCACTTTTTATTTAGTACCCAACCACTTTGTAGGCAGCAAATCTTAATACAGGATATCCTAAATAGGAGATTAGGCTGTTTTTTTTGGAACTCTGCAAATTAGGCTGGTTACAGACTGTTGGTTTATCTTCTTTTATGAATTTGAGGAATATACTGTTAATGAAGATTTATACCACTAGGGCTTTCCATCACAAGTCTGCCTTTTATTCTCTCCAAGTATACAAACTAATCATAGAGAAAGAAACAATTTGGTTATTCCGTGCAACTTCCAAGTATGCAACTTTTCAGTTCTTCAGTGCGTTTTTCATGCTTTTGTGGGACTGATTCACTTTGGTGGCACCTCTGAATTCATACAGTGTTTGGTGTTTTTCAGATGGAGGGAACAACTCTACTGTGACCAGCATGCAGGGATACCCTCAGTTCTTCTTGTAGCAGAAACAGGTCCCAGAAGTGGAGGTAAGGAAATTTTGCTTGATGTCACAAAGAATAAATGGTCAACATGTACAAAGATACAAGTAAAAAGACCAGTAAGGTAGCTTACGAAAGTATCTTTTTCTATCAAATTACAGATTTGGGATTCATTTCCTTCCATAGACAGAAAGCATACTGTTGTTTTTTTTTTTTTTTAAAAAAAGATTGATTTCACTTCTCACATTTATTAAAATACATATATTCTTGGATCTCAATGAATAAATACATATATTTTGTTATTCTCCCTGAAATATGTTTTATTAAGTTGAGTAAGAAGAAGCTAGGGTGATATATATGGTAAAGATTGCCTTATGTTTTATCCCAGCCTAGAAACTGTTATCTGCCTGATATAGACTGCAGATATTTCTCTAAACTGTAGTTCAATTTTGGTCTGAGCTTCTATGTGCTATGTTACTATTCCATTTAATGGCTAGCAAACAGCTGCAGTATCAACTGCTTAAACTGCTAAGAACTGAAATCTAAAATATGAAAATGTGGCTATAAAAATATTAAATGCAAATGCACTTGCAGTATATTTTATATATTATGTCAGAAAGGAAAAATATTTGACATTGAAACAACTGAAACTAATCAGTTTATTATTTGTACTCAAATAGTGTCTAGGAACCCTTATCATTGACCAGAGCCCTATTCCCCTTGCTATGCAAACAAATCAAAAATAGTCTGTCTCAGTAATATTACAGCTTTGAAAAACAAATCTAGTGAGTGTAAAGAAAGATGAGACTATCCTGATAAGCATGACTTTACTTGCAAGATAATCTTTTTATTTGAGGTGTAGGGAAAAGAACCAGTTCTGTCTCCTGAAATGTTACAAACACAGTAGAAGAATCACAGTTAGAAACCTTTGAACAAAATGGGCTCATTAGCTGGAAAGCCAATACATTAACAGGGTTTAAGAATTACGAAGAAGGATTTTAAATTGTGACAGGCCTGCCTTATACGGCAGGAGAGCAAAGGGAAGACAAGCATGAGGGTTTAAAGAAGATATAGTCAAACCTGTAATTTAAGAAATTGATGCCTGTAGTTTAAATAGTAGTTTTGTACTTTAAGACTAACTGAAATCATAAGAGAGAGGCGCCTGCTACATGAAGCAGGAGCACATTGAACAGTGAAGTCCCTACATTTCAGCCATAGCATTAACTAAAAAATACAGAGAATTTGGAAGTGAGGTGGCAGGAAAGAGCTCACATAAACTGTGGTCTTGCAATGAAAACATAATTTTTATCCATTTTACAACTGAACTTGAGCACGCAGATAAACATCCTTCAAAGAGAAATAATGTCACCCAAGAGGAAGCAAGTTTCAGAAACCAGAAGATTTGTTTGAAGTGAAAGATATAGCTGTATTTATTTTTTTTTAACCACTGAAGCAAGTTTGTACTTGCAGACAGATTATTTAGAGGTGAAGTACTGTATGGAATAGCATTCTCTGAAGGATACTGCTGTAGAACCTGTATATAGATAGGAAGAAGACTTCTTGTTGAAACGTAAGGAAGACAGATTTTGCATTCAATTATCAGACCTGCTGAAGGAAAAGCCAGGAAAAGGTTTTAGTATCAGTTCTTGAGAATCATTAGATCCTCCTGTGAGTATTTCCAATAAAGTACAGGTTGGAATGGAGAATGTCAAACTGAGAAGTACTCCACAAGACGATGTAGAGGACTATATTACTATACTCTGCTTCTAAGGAAGAACAGACATCTCTAACCCCAGGAAGGAGAATTGGAGAAAGGAAGGCTGCATCATTTCCCTTGTAACAGATCCACACAGTGCTACATAAAAGAATAAGAAGAAAGAACTCAAAAGAAGTTGTATGCAGACAAAACACAGATTTCAAGCTAGAATAGTTATAGCAAGAAAAACAGATTTAAAAAGTCAGAGTAAGACAGAAAAAAACCAAAAAACTGTTTCCAAGGCAAAACTGCGTGGACATCATGACATGAAAAACACTATTAACAGTTCAGGCAGATGATGAAATGAGACACAGCAGATACAGACAGGGGCTCCAAGTCACAGAGGAGCTCTGCATATAGTGAAAATAAACTCACCCCAAAACTGTTAGGAAAAAAATTTGTATTACTTAATACTGGAAAAAAAAAAAACATTCCAATAGTTTCTGCAGTGTGAGAAAGACAGTAACCAGTACATTTTATCCCCCTCTCATAGTGAAAGTTCTGTGTATTCAAGAATTGATGGTTTTAAAATTAATTTTCCATACTTTATAGATATACCCCTTCGTAAAAAAAATAGCTTAAAAAAACACTTTTGCTTGTAATCAGGCCGCTAACTTGAATATCTGTAATAACACGTATTTTCATTGTATCGAACAATTCAAGAAAAATGGCAGCAGGGATTTCATGTTTTAAATCACATTAAATAGATTGTCTTTCTTGGGATACATAGTTTTTATTTCAGCCCTTTTTCATAACAGTACGAAGTTATGCTTCTGGAAAATGTCACTTATGCAATATTTCTCCACTTTTATCTGGAATAGTCCCTTCCCTGTTCTTTGACACTTAATGAATTTGGGTACTTTCAGTTTGGACTAGGAGAAAGATAAGGTAATAAATAAAGCCAATTAAAATGATGTGTTTATTTGTTCCAGCTCATCCACTAGAAGAAAACACAAATGAATCATTACAAGCCAGTGAAAAAAGCTCTTATGATGAGATTTTCTTAACCAGGTATGTTATTCCATGAATATGCTTTTCTAAAAAGACACAACTGAATGACTATATAAAAAAGTTACAGTAGACAACAATCACGCTGACTATGGCCTGCCCACTTTCTTGGGTGTTTGCTTTGGTGTTCTGGAAGATTTCTTGTCTGACTGTACTAGTTTCCCAGCTTTAGGTGTTGCAAAAGACTTTGCTTCAGGCTTTTTGGGAGTCTTTTTCAGCTCTTTTTCTTTTATTGCTTCCTTTGGCATGCTGAGCTGCTTGGCTTTTTTCTGTTTTGGTGGCATCTGCACATCTGCATGTTTTGTTTTTGGAGTCTCAGCATCTAGAGGTTGTTTCTTTCTCTTACCAAGGGTTGCTTTTGTTTTCTTGCCCAGGTTGTCACTTTCTACTGGACTCTGATTTGGTTCCACTTCCTGTAATTAAGACATAAAAAAGCATTATCCTTCCAAATAACAAACATCTCCACTGTTTTTTCAAGAGGGATCAATGAAAACCATTCTAAATGACAAATACTTTCTATTGATTGTACTATTCCCTAGCCCAAATGGCTTTTTCACATTTCAGGCTGGAAACAGAGGACTAAACACAGAACTAAATCATGAAAAATTAACAAAATAGTTACTAAGTAAGTAGATTGAACAGATACGAGGATGTTCACCTTCCTGGTTAACCAATTCATTGAACTGTTATGATGGCAGAATTTAAACCACAGCCCCCTTCTTGTCCTGCATTTGGGCTTAATAGATTCCAGAGATCAACTCTATGCAGAGTCCATCTGTACACACACAAACTGCGCTTTTACATGTGCACTAGGCCCAGTATTCCCTAGAGATCACCACATATTCCCAAACGGCCCTCAGGAAAGAAGGCTGCTGACACCAGAATAACTCATACAACTGAACTCCAACTGTACCTATTCCATGGCTCTGGCAATCACATCGTGTGAGCTGACAGAGGCCTGCTGCATGACAGCAGCTTGAAGCAAGCTGTACGACTTTTTGTTTTACTGGGCTGCACATAATCGTAGTGGTAGTCTAGATATCCCTGAGCAGATACACAGTTAAGAGTTTAAAGATACACTCTAATCACAAGTGTAGTATAACTGATTTGAATTTAAAAGCATTACTGTTTTATTCACCCATTTCTGTCCACTAGGTATTTGTTAGACATGCGAGTACTGTGAGTTTGGTTGTTTTGCAGACATGTGACACAATCCATGCTACTACCTTCAATATCTACAACAGTAAATCTATACAGTATTTCATGCAAGCTGCTAGCTCTTAATGTATATTATGTGACTGTTAATGTTGTATATTACTGTCCTAGAGAATGCATGCATTTGTTTTTCAAGTTCTGCACTCGATAGATGATGCATTAAAATACATAAAAATTTAACTTTATAAGAAATTTTGAATTAATCAAGTTATTGATTTATTAACGTATCACCTATTTCTCAATCATTTTACCCTTTCTTCTGACTTCAGACCTGTTATGAGCTAGACAAAATTGCCACTATTTAGGAAAACAATAAAAAAGACAATAAACACTGGCTTCCTTTGTAGGAGGAATTAACTAAAAATAAGTAAATAAATCCTCAGAGCATCCCCCCATATACACACAGATCTTGCTTTCATGATATTTTTAAGAAAATTCAATTCACCTGAAGTACGTTAAAACACATTATTCCCTAAGGAGCAATGAATGATTTACATAGTTCATAGTATTTAGTTTTAACTAAAATGTAAGTTTCTCAATATTTTTAAATAATTACCTTTAGCTCAGCTAGGCTGGTTATTTGCATAGGCACCAGTTGTGGAATTTCTTCTTCATCATTATGTTCATCTGGTTCTTGGACTACTTCTACTTTTTCTTTAATCACGAGTTCCTGGGTTGCAGCAGCATCCTTATTTTTCGTTTTCACAGTAATTTGCCTTGAATTCACTTTTTTAGCTGCCTTCTTCGTTTTCTTCTTCTTCTTCTTCTTCCCCTTCTACAAAGAATTTGAAGTACACTTCAGACAATTCCCCGTAACATTTCTAAACATAACAATTGTTTTAATATGGTTAAGAATAAGACAGTCTAGCAACATCAATTGAAATGTTCTTCAGTAAACCTGGACTGGTCAACCATAAGGAAAATATGAAAACATGTTACATTCAGCATAGGAGAAGCTCCTCATAAATAAATAAAAACAATGTAAAAATTAGTCTTGAAGTTGTATATATATGCTCCCCATTTGTTTTAGAAATTGGAACATAACAGAACCAAGTACAAAGGAATAGCTTTTTTTTTTTTTTTTTAATTAATGTAGATGAAGCCCTCCCCTCCCATCCTGGCAAAATAATATACAAATATCTGAATTCACAGGCTCTTGTGCCACTGATTAGCAAATCTATAACGGATGCATAGTCTAAACCATGCATATGTTAATGAATGTAGTTTCAGAATGCAAATACAAATACACTATTCAAGCAAGACTTTCAAGAGTGAGTCTCAGTTGAATCTATGTTTCAAGACTAGAAATTCTTAGCTTATTTATTTCTAATTTGCTTTATAACATGTAAGGGAGTTTCAGTGATTTCTTGTTACTGTGTATGAGGAGTGCCTAATAACTTTGTGGCCATAGCTGCCTGGAATCCATGGCTCAAGCTTGTAAGCCGAACACATTAGTTGCTATAACGCATAAAAAGAAGCCAAAGAGCTAATGGTTCTGATCTGGTTTTACAGCAAGTTTGAAGATTTTTCTTTTTTTTTTTTACCTCTCCTTCCTTTCTATCGACAACTGGCTGTCTGTCAAGCTCATTTAAGTTTGAGATACGTGCAGTAAAAATTGGAAGTGCAACTGATTTAAGTGTCTTGAGGTGAAGAACTTTCACATTTTTCCAGTTCTGCAACAACAAAAAAAAACATACATAATTTAAAAATAACAAGGCTAAAGGCAAGTTAGTTCATAATTTTATGCAATCAATCAGCAGTACCTTTGGTAATTTCTTATCAATCACTTTAGCTGCTGCAATGATGTTATCTACTATCTCACCAGCTTTCATTCCAGTGTGACCTATACGTGTTGTACTGAAAACAGAGAAGAGTAAATAAACATACTAAGTTAGTTGTTCTTCAGTATTCCCAGAAATAAAACAGAAGACCACTTATCTGCAATGATTTTAGCTTTCATGGAAGATGGCTGACTATCACTAAGTCTTTTATAACAGTCAGAATAGATTTACCTGTATTAACCGTTTTAATACTATGAAATGCAATTTCTGTCTTTTACTGCTAAGATAGATTTAGATCAAGATTAGTTTAGATGCACAATAGGTTAAAAAGGGTCTCATAAGAAGACAGTATCTTGGAAGTGGTTTTTATCTAATTGAACAGCCATATTTTTCTATGACTGTACATGCTGATTGACAGTGATAGTTGCCTAGAAATTCCTTAGCAACAAGGAAAAAAACTTTAGAGTAAGACTTCTTAGTAAGTAGAATTACTGATCTCTTTATATGGTTTGTTGATTTATATTTCTTTTCAAAGGTTCAAAATGACCCATACCTGGAATGGTTACCCTTAACATCTTATTTGCACGTTAATGGAATAAACAATTCCTACAGTTAAGGTGCAATAGACCTTCCTGTGAAGTATTAAACTCCTCATACTTACTAACAGCACCCTTTGTTGGTAACTGGGAGTGTTGTACCCTGGATATGTTTTTGAAACTCCTTAGCGAGATTGTTGGCCTTTAGGTTAACACATAACGGTGCCCTAAAAAAGAAAAGGTGGAGGGAAAAATAATAATTAAAAAAAAAACAAACTACCAAATAACTAAGCAAAACTTTAGTAAAAAGAATTAAATCTTAAAGTAGTAACAATGCAAAACTGATAGACAGAATTTATAGACCTACTTTTTCCTTTCATAGAAATGTTTTCCTAAATGTGAGGGCAAAAGCCTTCTAATTCGGTCATCAGACAGGAAGAGATCGAATCTGTTCAGGAGGCGACGCTTTGCTTCAAACGGTTTATACTCTTTTTTGAGAGTTTTGTATGAGATCACCTACAATGAAAGTAACAGTTTAGTCCCACCATTGAAAACGCACCATAGAATATTTCTTATAACCTCATAGAATTAACTTGCATAACTGCTAGTTGGTCAAGAATTATTTTAGAATGTTGAAGACAACTGATAGAAAAAGGATACAGTAGTTTTTAAAGAATCAGATGATATGGATCTCTTGCACAGCAACTGCACATCACCAAACAAAACCAGAGTACATGGTAATACCTACATCAAGATAAATACAGCAATAGAAAATATTTTCCAATTTTATTGAGGGTAGCATAAATGATCCAATCCAGCTGCAAAGGACTTGAATATTCTTTTGTATTGTGAGTAAACAATTGAAAAAAAATCAAACCAAATATTGAGTATTTATCTAACCACTACATCTGATTGCTAAAGGCATAGTCTTAAATTGAAAAGATTTTGAGTAAATTTTTAAGCTTGGAAAACATACAGTTTGAATAGTCACAAAAAAATCTTACTTGAGATTGTTAACTCAGAACTGCTGAGATTAGAATATTAAGCACTGGACTTTTTTCCCTTTCCACTCAATAAGAAAGACACAACAGTACTGTGCTATATCGTCATCTCTGTTCCTTACCTGACTAACACTTGTGATCCCATTCTGGGTCAAAAGTTTCCTGTACAGATTTTCAGTCTGTTCTGCAGACAAATTCGGTTCATCCTTTGTGAACAGGCAAACCTCAGCTGTTTCTGTTCGGAAGCTATGTGGCAGTGGTCTACAGTAAGGAAAGGAGATGGAGAGGAGACACAAGTTTTTTTCAGAAGTAGGTGTACATTGTCTACAAAGATCATTAAAGCAGGTAGCACACGTATCCTGGGAGGAGATGGACCATCCATGCTCTGCACCATGCCTGCATCCAGTGAAGCTGGGTAGTGCTGACACCCAGACAAAGCCATGTAAGCTTTCTCAGCACGGCAGGGTACAGCTAAAAGCAGTGCTAGGGCCCTGGAAGTGCACTCCCCGAGCCCCTAACCACCGCAGGGCCCTTGGCGCGCCGCAGGACGGGAGGCCCCCGCGGGCCGGTGCCTTACATTTTGATGATCTGCGCCACCCGCGGGATCTTCCACACGGTCACCAGGAGGTGCAGGCTGTCGCTCTCGTTGAGGAGCAGCGCGTCTCCCTTCGCCTTGCTCCTGGAGAAAGCCAGCAGGGCCTCCACCGCCTTCCGCACCTGCAACGGCACCGGCCGCACTTGAAGCAAAGCCAAACCAAGCCAAACCCGAACCGCTCCGGCCGGCTCCCCGCGGTACCTGTCCGCGCTCCAGCTGCCCCGAGCCTCCGGCCATGGCTCCCGCGCCGCCACGTGTGGCCGCCGCCTTCCGGGGCATGGCGGGGCCCGGCCGCCCCTTCCGTCCCTCGCGGGAGCGGGAGCGGGCGCGGCCTGGCGGCGGGAGGCCAGCGGGGCCGAGCCTGGCTGGGCGCCGTGTCTCCAGGAGGCGGCTTTGCCTCAGGGAGGGCGGCCCCGGCCCGACCGGCTCAAAAAGTACGGGCCGGCCGCCCGCGGCTGCCTCCGGTCGGCTTTTTGCGGCCCCCGGGGGAGCTCCCGCTCTGTCAGCTCTGGTTCGCCTGCCCGTGTCCTCACGGTACACAGGATTCCTGTCACAGCCCGGTGCGGCGGTGTACAGCTGCCTGCAGAGAGCTGCCTGCAGGGAGCACGTTTAGCCGCTCATGCCCAGCCTGCTGTCTGCCCCTCCCCCGTCCTTCCTAGCAGAACTGCTCCCTAGTCATTGCCCAGCCTGTGTTGGCACTACTCCTTCCCAAGTGCAAGGTTGTGTTTATCTTTGTTGAATATGGACAGATATTTGTGTTGCCTAATCCCTCAGGCTTGTCTAGGTCCTTCTGTACGAAAGGGTTTTGACTGGTCCCTGAGTTTGATATCATCTACAAACTTAGTGAGACTGTGCTCCAGGTGACTGATAGATGTTAAATAGAATGCGTCCCAGAGTAAAACCCAGTGGTACCCTGCTTTTTAGCAGCCTTCAGGTAGAGTACAAGCCATTACCTCTGCCCTCAGAACCCCATTTTCCAGGTAGTCACTAGCCAGTTGGTTGCCCACCCCCCAGGACCAAAATATTTAAAATCCCAGAAGACTGTGGGAGACTTGAAAAATATGCTAAAGGTGAGGTAAATGCCATCCACTCTGTTCTCCTCATCCATAAATTCAGTAATTTTGTCATGGAAAGTAATCATGATGGGCAGGCATGATTTGCACATGGTCAGTCCATGCTGATTGTTCACAAGCAGCTCCTTCCTCTATCTCAAGAGGACTTGCCCCATGATTTTTCCAGGGCCCAAGTGAGGATGACTGGTCTGTGGCTCCTGGATTGCCCTCTTGGTGCTTTTTGAGAGTAGGTGGACCACTCACTCCTCTCACGTCACTGGGACCCTTGCCCAGTTTCCTTTCAAAGCATTGGAAGCTGTTCTTGTTGCCCTTGATATTCTTGGCCAGTTTCAGCTCTGGGTGAATTTTGATTATCCTGTGACAATACCTACATGCCTGAGCAATGTTTCTAGATTCCTTCTTTGTGGACTGTCCTTGATTTTACCTCCTGCATTACTGTCTTTTTGCACTGGAGTGCTGCCATAAAATCCCTGTTTAGCCAAGACAAACTCCTGATGGATCTACTTGTTTTCCTGAGTATCAGGAGGTACCTTTGTTAAGATTTGAAGAGGTTGTCCTCGAAGACCTGCTGCCAGCTTTTCTGAGCTCCTTTGCCCTTCAGAGCTGCCTCCCATGGAGTGCCACCTCCTGTTTCCCTGAATAAACTGTAGTCCCTTTCCTGAAGTCTGCTACTCATCTTCCTCGCACACGTCAGCATCTTGAACTCTGCTATTTCCTGGTCACTACAGTTGAGGCCACCATTGACTGTCACATGTCAAACCCTTTCTCCCTTATTTGTGAACACTAAGGCAGAGCTACTGCATCTGTGTTCCAGTTTAGAAATGCATTGACTGACTCCATGGAAGTAGCTTAGCTGTGGGACACGTGCCATCCAGTTCCACGTGGCCTAAGTGCATGGTATTGACATCAGATCTACCCTGGAGCTATTTTCACCTTGTTCTTGCTGTGCTGTGCGTCCCCTGGCAGCTTTGGTGCTCTGCATTCATCACGCAAATAAGCTGTCACCTGTGTAACGTAGCTCTGCATAACCAGGAGTTAAACATACATGAAATAAGGAGTCTTGGTCTTGGTCACGCACTCTTCACCTCCAGATTTTTGCTTGCTTTTTGCTTTTTTAGTTATGGCTTTATTCCTTCATATATCTTCCAACAAAATTTGTTACTCAGTCAGTGTGCCAGTACAAAGAGAAAGGAATTAAAATACCCTAATCAAGACAAGCTCCTTTATGTAATGATTTATGTTTTCACTCTGCTGGCAGAGCTCACGGAGTAACAGCAAAGAGTCAATGGCTTTAAGACTTCTCCAAGGAAGACTTGAGGCAGCAGCTGCAACACTGCGTAGTTGTGTCTTCACGGTTTGTAATGAGAAAAGCATATAGAGTTTAGGAGGTTGTTTGCATACTAATTGACTTAATGTAATTTGCTGTAGATAGGTTATTTACTGACTGATATTAGTGGGAAAAAAAAGTCCTGGAAAATGGAAATTTTAACCTTCTATTGTATGCTTTTTGACAAATAATATAAATAAAACTAGCCAGGAAAAATAAAAGCCATCCTTTGTTGCCATGTAGTTGTAGCATGAAGTATTGATTAGAGAAATTATTGAAAGGCTAGGACCACCCGGAGTAGCTAAATCGGGCAGACTCATTAATATCTTTTCAGCACTGGTAGGACTAATGCATATGATGCTAGCTGTGGCATTTTATAATCTGATAATTGTATTAGCCTTGCTCTATCCCTGCATAGGCCTTGCATATTTTACAGCAGATACCTTAATAAAACATCAACAGATTATTGCGAGATGTTAAAATAAAACAGATAAAGTCAGATGACGGGGAAGTCTCTGAAAATATGCTAGGCTAGTGTTGTGAGAGGTGATTGAACAGTATGTTTGAAGCCTGACTATACTGGGTCAGCATAGCATTAGTAAGATAAATTAAAGACTATTATTAGTCACTATTACTTTGAGTCACTATGATTAATGACTCAAATTCAAATTTCTCACATATCAATCTCATCCAAGCACATTTTCCTGCAACTTTTTAAGTTTGATGTGACTAAATTTCAGTAGATGCAGTTTAACTGACTTAGATAATTTTCTCTTGAAAGGTGTTTGACATAGCTAATAGAGCTGTCACGGGAAAATAAGTTAATCTCTGGATAAGAAATATTTCAGCTTAGTATGTGAGTTGTATGCAATGGGTACAAACTATGAAGAGTAATAATTTTAACTTTTAATTTTGCAAGTTCACAAATTAATACTCTAATGAAAATTAATTATTTTTGTAAATGTTAGCCCATACTAAAAACATACTGTAAACTAAACATACTCTGATGTAGCTTTCAATGTGGCTTTCTCTGCTGATGAAAGTATTTTTTCCTTAAGTCCAGTCACAACTAAGATTTAAAATGACATACTTGCCAGCCTTTCTACCTTATTACTTACTTAAGATGATGTTTCTATTTAACTCTAATTTTGTACTTTGTCCTGGCAAAGGGGATGTACAAGCAGCAATTGTTTCTGCTATAAACTGATCTTTGAGGTTTAAGATTATTTCCTTATTGTGCATTCCAAAAGTTCCAGTACCAGGCTTGTGTTCCTCCAGATTATTTGATGGCAGATAAATCCCAGAGCTTGCTTTATAAAGTGTATTTCTTCTTTGTGCAACAAAAGTGGCACAAAGAACATGGAGAAAGGAAACCGGGAGTAAGAAGTACACTTCATCATAGAGACCTAAGAAAAGAATCCCCATTACTTCTGCTCAAGCACTGGTTTTCTTTGATTGCGCTCCTTTGCAATCCTAGTGTAAGCCTCTATCTATAATCTAGTTACCTGTCAGCTGGATGGATACTTACATCCCAAGTTATTCAGTTATTCAAAAACTACTGTTTCAGAACCAGAGGCACCTGTCTTTGTGACACAAGCTGTAAACTTTTCACGTTATAATCCTTTGCCTATCATCAGTTCTACAGGTTTAACAGATGACAGAAACGCAGTCTCAAATACATTTTTTTCATCTGATGGCTAATCTGTCATCTCTCATTTTATTCAGAAGTATGTGGGCTTTTTTAGGTCTATCTGTAATTAACTGATGGTAGATAACTTACATTCGAACTTACAGTGGAAGTTGAGACTTTTTGGGAAGAAGAGCTGATGAAAGCATAAGTATTATTAAAACATATATACACACAACAGACTTTGGGTTTGTTAGCATAGATTTCCATTTTATATTTAGACTAGACTCCTTTCTAGCACTTCTTCGGAGGGAAATAAATATTTTGTTAGGTTTATACTGCATTAAAATAAACACAAGGAAAGAAACAGGTTCACAATACGAAATCTTCAGTAGTAACTCCAGTTTTGTTGGTGTATTTTTCTTTACCAAATCCTCTGTAGTGTATACAAAAACAGCTGAATAAGCAAGAGCCTTTAAGTATCAGTTCAGGAAGAAAACAGTCTTATCTGGAGTACATTTCATCTGCTTTAACATCATCATTTAAACACTCTGCATTAAGAACCAAAAAGCCAGAGTAATACAGAATTAAATACTTGGGACAATTGAAACAATCTTTTTTCTTTTTTTTTTTTCTTAGGTAATACTCATTAATAAACACTTATAAAAACACATTTCTCATAATTAACAGTTTTTATGGGCTGGTGCCATAAATAGTCTAAAACAGAGTTTCTTCACTGAGCAATCTTCACTGGGCCTTTATGCCACAAAAAAACCATAAAATTCACGACCAGCAAATATCCCCATGGATAAACCCCTTAGAGCAGCCATTTGTCTTACAGCACTAATACAACATCATCAATAGCTCGTTGTTCAAGAATACAGCTTACTACCAGAATGAGTGTCTCAGGAAACCAGTGCCATCATATGTTTGTATATCAGTTCCCGATTGTCTGCGAAGATAACCAAGGTAGCAGAATTGGGTTTAGATGGATGATGACAATGTTAGTCAACTGAATACTGTACTCATTTCTCCATTTAGTGTGCTTTACTTCTTGGTAACTTTCAGAAATAAGTAATTATTTTCTTGTTGCAAAATAATTAGTACTGCTGCACACTTTTTTTTTTTTTTTACATTTAATTATTGTTACATAATATCAAGGCTTTCATTTAAACGACATACAAGGTCTTAATTTACATAATTATAATTTATAACTTACATCATGGCTATAGACTTAAGCCATATCTACACTACAAACTTTGGCCAACAATCAGGGAAAAGAGGTGTGATCCTGATTAGTACCACATCGCATACAAAGGCTGCTGTAAATGCAATTATACAGGGGAGAAACACCCCCAAATTGCTCCTTTCCGCAGAAACTCACTCACAGTTTTGCTGGTATAAGCTATATCCAGTCCAGGACCCAGGAATACTCTGCCAGGATCATGTGCTAGCACAGCTATACCAGCCATGCTCCTATGGTTCCTATAGCTTCAATCCAAATTTTATTACTTATTTTTTTCACTTATTTTTACTGTTGTGGTTGCACAGCTTAATTTTTGTTAATTCTTTAAAGCAGCATACCACATTTCGACAAAAATAAGTATTCAAAATGGTCCTTTAAAAAAGTTTATTACCCTCAGTGAATCAGCAAGTAGTATTTATTTCAAACAAAGCCACACTTTTTTTCCCTTTCATCTAGATCTAGCTGTACTCAATAGTAGTAAAAATGGGACTATAAAATGTAGAATGGAGATGTAATGAAAAAGTTGAGATGTAATCTGAGGTTTATTCAAATATAATGGACTCAGCTCTTCTATCTAAAATGCAGCCAAATTGTGTAGACCTATGCTTTACATTTTCATATCAAGTATGTTTAAATTTTAGAGAATGCAAATATTTTACACCCCCTCCCCCCCCCCAAAAAAACAAACAAAAACCCCAACTCTTACAGCTTAGCAATATCTAATTGCATTGTAGTCTGCTAATGAACTAGAAATAATTTAAGTTCCCTTTACAAACAAGGTGGTGTTAACTGGATTTATGGAAGTGGCAATCAAATGCACTAACTGGGGTGAGTTATGGAAATGCCAAAACTTTCTATCTACTAGTATTTCAACCCACCAGATGATTTTTCAGTTTAATAAGGAACACTCAGTACAGCCCCAATATAAGCTTTAGAATTCATCATTAGGTTTGTTCTGAATTGAAAAATTCCACTGGAGCATCATGTAGCCTTGAGATGCATTTCAATAAATGAACAGAATTTAATAGTTTAACAATTTGGGAATCTAAATATTAGCCAAATAGTCAGCAAATTTCAAATTCATAAGCTTACTTCAAGAAAGGATTATGGTATGAGATACATGGAAATCTTAAGTCAATTCAGAATGAGAACAAGACAGTAACTTTCCTTGGCTTTTAATTTTTTATTTAATTTAAAAGCCAAGGAAATTCGGGGCTTGTTCACTCGGTAGGAAAAAAAAAAGGGTACTTCAAAACTCTGATTTACCAAAAAAATAAAAGCCCAGAGATTTGCAGACATAATAAAATTTATTTCAATTCCATGCAGTACGGTAGCTACAAGTGTAGTCATATGAAACTGAAGGACAATAACTTCTTCTGTCCATACAATGTAGCTGTAAGTGAAATGAATGGGAGTTCCACAGTTACAAAGAAACAAACAAAACAAAAAAAAAAGAAAAAATCAACAAAAAAAATTGTTTCAGTTTTGAGTTCTGTGAATTCAGATACAGTCACTAGACTGTAAATTTTTGGGGGAGGAGATGGGCTCACCACAATTGTACAACTGAAAATATTTAGTTTAAGACACTCTGAAGAAGCTCTGGAGATACCTTTTAATACTTACTACTAATATTCTGGAAAATGAAAAAAAAATCAGTTAGCCTTCATCCTAATTGTTAGAATCAGGATAGCAATTGTAGACAGTCCACTTTCAGAGTGCAGCTAAATAAGGTTTTATTATGCAGCTCCTTCAAGTTGTACTGAGAGTAAGCTTTACGTTGAACCAGTTTTTGAAGAAAACCTTCACTGGTCCTTATAAGCTTACATTGCTTTTTGATATGCAAAAATTTACAGACTGTGCTTGATTCTGACCCTCCCATATTTCAGTATGTGCAAACTCTTAGGGATTTAAATAGTCTTTCTCCCTCTCAGTCCAGACCGGTCTTTAAAACAGCCAGGATTATCCAACCCTGTAAATTAAAGACAGGGTGAACTGAGTAACTTATATAAACTGGCACTTTTTCATTGGCCCAGTTCTCCCACAAAATGTAGCTCTTATAAATACTAACAGGCACTATTGCCACAGATTCTTATGTTTGTAATTTCATTGATTTACTGGTTGTTAGCATTTTCTGCAGTTAAGAATTTAACAATGCTGAATTTTTATATAGACACAATATGTAGTTTTAGCCTTCAAAATTGACTTACTGTGTCTAGTAATGATGTTAAGTCAACCTAAGTCTGCTGAAGATATTAACAAATGTAAAGCTAATGAAGGTGCCACATTTGCATGAATGTTTTTCATTTTAAGAATGCCTTCAACAAAGAGAAGGGGGCAAAACTAATTCTTTTAATACAAACTTGGCTGAGTGCCTAATTGCCTCGTTTAAAACTGTGTGTGTGGGGAGGCTGAGGAGTTTAGAAAAATCCAGGTAACCAAATATCGAGGTTACTGGAAAGTTAAAAAGCTAATGCAACTGCGTTACATCTGGATAAAAAACATTATTCAAAAGCAATTCAAATACCGAAAAAGATTTCAAATTGAATAGTTTATTAACATGGTAGTCATCTTTGTAACATGTGCACACACACTCGCACACTCTGAATGATCTGCCTGGAAAAAAAAGGTCTTCATATATATGTTGGGGGAAATTAAACATTAAAAATCCGTTAGATTTTCATAATTATAGGCAATTATGTCCACATCACTTACAAAGCTATTGCCGAATCTTTCCAAGGAAGCAGAATTTGGGAGAAAAAAAATTTTGGGGGGAAATTCAACAGTGGCATAGCAGAGCTCTCAATATGAGAAAGCTGACATAATGTGGACCTTTGCTGTGAAATTTGTCTTTGCAAAATATGGGGAGAAGTTTATCAATGGGCAGAAAATAAGAAGGCGGTGTGAAGTAGGCTTTTGCAGAGTCGATTTTCCTCACAGTATTGTGCGGGGGTCATTGAGAAAAATGCTTAGTCCTTCTCTGGAACCAGTTTCAGAACTTTTCCAATTGCAATGGTCTTACCTAAACCAAGGAGACAAACACTACAGTTACATCTATTGTGAAAAAGCATAAATCTCTAAGAACATGAAAGCTTTCCCCACACATATAGGCTCTCCAGAATACTAGAAATAACACAGAATAAATTACTGTATTGTAGGATGAAAGCACAGCAAAAACTTAGAGAAACTGTGATTTTCACAGGCAAGAATACAGTATGAATTTTGGAAAGTGCACTCCATGTTCATTTAAGGAGTGCAAAGCAGACTCATTCTGTCAGACCTGTTTACTGCTTTTAAAGGTAACAAACTGTCTTATCTTTTCTGCATTTAAAGAAATATTACAGTATCTGTATCTCAGGTGGACATTCCAGGGTGCATTAGGAAAACAGTGCTGCTAATTTTTCAAGTTCAACCATTTGTTTTACAATGCACATTATTCCTCTAAAATAAAACACACTTCTTGTTACTAGCAAGAACTCTGCACAACAACAATTTACTTAGGTTTGCTTTCCATTGTTATGCAGATACAGTAATTTCAACTAGATGCCAGCATTTTAATACTTCATTGCCATGCATGATCTATTTGAAATAACTGTATTTTTGTAGCAGTTAGCTGTTGATCAAGCACTCTTACCCTCATCTCTTAAGGTAAAGCGACCCATCTGAGGGAAATCTTTGAATGTCTCAAGGCAGATAGTTCCTGCTGTCCTTAAACGGGCAATGCATACTTGATCTTGTTTCACAAAGCGTGGCCGTGTCTTACTTTTTTCTCCTGTTTTTTTGTCCACCAAGCAGATTAAGGCCTGTAAAAGAAGGGAAAAAAGATTGAAATGTTGTCTTAGAGAGCAACTTCTGAGACTTACTGCATAAGAGAATCCATCATTATCTACTGTACTTTTCAGAAGGCTTATGCTAACAGTTAGAGACATTTTTGGTTGTGTTATGGTACTGACCAAAGATTCCAGTCGAGGCTTGAGCTTTGTTATATTAGTCACTCCAGAGAACTCAGAGAACTCTTCACCCCAACAAGTGCAGTGTCTGTATTCACATCACAACACAACTTACTGATATTTTAAGGACACTTACTGTTATCTCAACTTCTTCAATACAGGTGTGGATGTGCAGCACAGCATTATAACCTGGACAGATAATGGATTTGTGCTCAATTATCACTATCTGTAAAACAATTAAAAATAAGTTCAATTTTCCTCATTTCATTATAAAAGAGCATAGAATAACTGAATATAGAACTATATTAAAACGCATAGTTCAACAACACACAAACACAACATCTTTGTTAAAGAGATGACCAAGTTATTTGTAATATGAAAGCATAAAACTGAAACATTGGCATATCAAGGTCTTGCTTTCAAGATTATAGGTGACCAAAACTTAATTGAGAAGTTCCATTCAAAACACATGATATTTTCTCAAGTCAGATTGATGATGTCGGAATAGAAATGTATGTTATTGTCAATTTAGAGATGTGATAGCAAATAAGAAACCTCAACTGAAACCTAGAACTACTGAAAATCAGATTTGGGGAAAGACAGGCAAAATATTTCAATGCAGTTTACCCACTTACACAGCAAACAAATGTTAATTATTCTACCTGGGCATCAAACGTGCGTCCAGAATGACACAGGTTGTTGGAATCACATAGAATAAATCCTGGAAGGATCTCTTCCTCTTCAATTCCCTTCAGTCTGATCTTTAGATTTTCACCTGGGGCTACTGAATCAGTTTCTACATCATCAGAAAGGATCCCAAGAACTTCCACGTTGTGCTTAAAGCAAAAATGCAGTTTTCAATTATTGAATATTAGCTGGGTAAAAATAATCACTGATACGACAGGATTTTAAAGAAACCCATTATATTTGGTTCTGCAAGCTTCAGAAAATGTAAAATATTTGAATGACTAACATTTTAAACAGCATATTTATTCAAATAGATTTTAATTCATATAATTCAATATGTTCAACGGAAAGCAAATTTCAAAGACATCCACTATGTCTCAAAGTGAAGTTAGTTTAAAATTTACAAAGAGATGAGAGAGACAGACATATTGTTGACTAATTCTGTAACAGTTTGGTTAAAGGCATTTAGTTCCTCAATTTCTCCTAAATTATATGTCAAGCAGTTTTATTAAGAGCTATTGTCTGTTACAGTTTACTGCTTGTATCCTTTAAATTTTTTTCTTATTTCCCTTTGGCAAAAATTTAAAACAAGGACAAAAAAGTTTTGAACATTATTAACCCACAGCAAAAAAAAAAAGTCTTTGTAGGCTTTCTGTAGAAATGCAAAGTAATACACAGTTCAAACAAACTATGATGTGCTGCTCAGCAATTCAGTTTACTGAGGATATATAACTTGAGTTCTGAATTCCAAGGAAGTCAATGAGACACAAACACATACTTGTGTACATTGCTCATACGAGATGAGTGCTTACTTCTGCTCAGTTAACAATAGGAAGTTTTCTGATTTAAAGTAATTAATATCTTTAAAAATCAAGCTGTTTTCAGAGCAGAATTTTTCTAAATGTCTAATCCGTACCTTGTTTGGCATCATCACAAGCTGTTGTCCTTTGCAAATAGAACCTGATTCCAGCTTTCCAAGGACCACAGTGCCCATATCCTTCAATGAAAAGAAATTACATAAAAATTACAAACTTTTTTCTATAGAGTCTGTTTTATTATCATACTGAATTGTAAGTATGATTATTTAACCCTATGAAGTTATATACCACTGCAATATTTAATGTTTTGGAAGCTATTTTCATGAAAGATTACAGATTTTGAGTCTCATATATCATCAAATGAATTACGTCCCTTCCCCGCCACTATTCCACAGTTGGAAACATAGACATATCAAAGAAAAAGGATATGCTCTAAAAATATGATAAATAGTGCATTTACTGCTTTCTGAAAATAGTACATTTATATTTTAAATTGTACCTTATATTTATCCACAATTGGCAGCCTGATTGGTCCATCAGCTGAACGGTTGAAGTTTGGCAAATTATCCAGGTAGGGAATAAATGGTAGTCCACTAAAAGCAGAAGGCATTTGTTTCAGTTACATGAGCACCCGTCTATTTAAAAATGGCTCAGAATGGATAAATGCAGTCTCACAAAGGGAAAGATTTTCATTCTGTCATCATTAAGTACCAAGACCTCTAAGACATCTATATCTATCGTAACAGTCCATCATTAGCGTCCACATTACCCTAGCTAACATGTTAACACCTAGGAAGTAGATATAGTTTTAAAGTTACAGTCCCAGGCATATTTTACATACATTCATTATCCCCTTGAGAATCTTGCTGGATTCACTTAATTTGTTTTGGATACGCAAAACCATTAGCTAGTTCCAAATAAGATTTTTTTGTTAATACATTTTAGCTGCCATGGACAATATTGGAAAACATGAAACCCAGAGGGAGACATGACTTGTCACTAACGATAATCCACTTTCAATCAAACTGTTCGTATCAAACAATTACTCATCCTAGCAACAGGTCCAATGCAGCATCACTGGAAAATTCACGTGATGGTATCGCATTCAATTTCACAAAGCCAAAAATTAATAAATACTGCTAATATTTTCGAGAGTCTGCTAACTTTAATCTTCTGCAGTTAGCAAATGCTTTTATTTGGTTGATTACATGGCTCTGTGTTCTTGTTGCTGTGATCCCGTTTCCTTAAGCACTTTAGCCATGAATTCTTGAACGCAGCTGCAATATGCCATTCTATACTTCTTCCTAGCTTCACTGTAGCATTTTGCTTTTATTGAAACATAACTAATATACAAGTCATTGAATTTAAGATACTTACATATACCAAGGGCAGAATTCTGACTGTTCTTTAAGGTTTGCTCCAGTCAGTCCTGAGCAGGGCATGAAATGAATATCTTTTTTGGGATTGAAGCCAACTTTCTTCAAAAACGGCACCAGTTTCTCTTTACATTCCTCATATCTATTAAAACGACAAGCACATTAAGATAAACTGAAATTATTCCAACATGGCATAATATTATGCTTAAAAACAACAAAATCAGACTTGTTTAGTTTTCATGAGTTAAGTTATTCTGTAAGTAGCAAAACTAATAAAGTTTGGTGGCGTATCTTCTCCCCAGTCTTCCAGCACAACTTGGTATTGCTTACTTCCCCCATTCCTCTGCTCCATAAAGCACCACCAGTTCTCTCCCACATACCCCAATTACTGGGCTGGGTAAGCACCAACACATGCTGTATCTGCTTTTAAGCAAGAGATACAGGCCAAGGTAGCAAGACAGACCAAGCAGACAGCTACTGAGGTCATTCTGTGGGCTTTCACCCTAGCAATAGTTTTATCTCTTCCAATCTTCTATATCGTTTTGTAAAAACTTACTGCTATTTATATCTATTACAGTTCTTGCCCTCAGTTTCTGCTGAATTTAATAATGTTAAAAATTGGGGAAGGTTGAGGCAGGACCAAGACAGCACAATTGGCCATGCCTTATCCTCTTAGCACACCAGGCTGATGCTGTAAGTTTGCATAATCCCTCATAGCTTTCCTCAAGAACTTTCATGATTCTTGACAGCACAGCAAGTTCTCTGACAACTCTTCTTATACTATAGAAGGAAAAAACTGTATCCCATCACTACACAAGTATCTCTAGGAAAGGACTAAATTACGCTTTTTAGCATCCAGCTTGAAGGGACAAGAAGATGTGACAGAAGCCTTAAAAAGACTTAAGTTTTGACACTTAGGAAAATTAAAGCTCCTTTGTAACGTTTCAGCATTAAAGCAGAAAAGAAGAACTCAATCATTATTATTACAGTTATTTAAGGATTACATATAGTCTTTCTAGTTATTTTTTACCTGACCCGTAACACTGCAATGTTCCCTTCCTCCCTCCTTCTCAGACTGCAGTTGTGAAACACTTAATATATTATTTGCTTATTCAGTTCAGCTTATCATAAAAGAAAAACTCCACCTTGTATGCATCTACCCTGTGTTATTTGAACAGGATAATGCTGTTCTCACCAAACCTAAGATAGGAGCTTTGCAGAAACGCGGCCAAGCAATCAAGAATCTGGCAAACTGAACTACTGAAAGCAGAGTCACTTCCTTTCAGATTCAGTATAAAGCTTCAAAGTTTCCAGCAAAAGTGGGGTACAAAATTACTTTGGTTAGGAATTACTTCATTTCAGTATCTTTTGATGATTTTTTAAAAAATAGTAAACTCACCTTTCATTACTCCAGTTTACAGTTGGATCATCCATTTTATTAATAAGAACTATTAAATGTTTTACACCTGCTGTTTTTGCTAACATGGCATGTTCTCTTGTTTGTCCACCTTTCTCAAATCCAGTTTCAAACTCTCCTTTTCTTGCAGAAATAACCTAATTAAAAATACACGTTTTAATAAAAGTTCTACAATTTTCTCAGCAGAAAAACAGACAATGGGTAATATCACCTTAATCAAAAATAACTTTTGGTAATCAAAATTTTTAAAAGCTTTTAAAATACACTGGTATAACCTCAGTATTATCCATTAGTTTCTGCTGGGACATACATAAAAACCACATGAAAACTGTGGACAATTTTATGAAGCTGTTAAGTTATTTCAAAAAAGACTCAACTTATGATTTTTACTTCTTAGCCGCTGTGACCAATGAAATGTGTAAACCAACAAAAATCAAAAGCTTAATTCCACAATAAATCAAAAAAAAATCTAATTTGTCCTTACCAGCACTGCAAGATCAGCTTGAGAAGCCCCACCAATCATATTTGGAACAAAGCTCTTATGCCCAGGAGCATCTAGAATAGTGAAGTGTTTCTTCTCAGTTTCAAAATAGGCACGACCCACTTCTACTGTTTTACCTTTGTCTCGTTCTTCTTGGTTTGTGTCTAAGGCCCATGAAAGGTACCTACAAAAAACGACCCAAATATTGTTTTATATTCATTTTTACTAAAATTAAGTATGAAAATCTGGTTATCGTAACATCTTTTTTCCGCTCAACACTTTTAACCATATTAGCACTGCCAAACTAAACCTTTGCCAACACCAATAGTCACTTTTATTGAATATTACTTGTATATCTAGTAAGCCATATTGCCCAGTGCTAGCTGTCCTTCACATAGACCTGTGCAATTCTGAACAACAGTTTTCAATTCCTAACTTCTCCAGGTATGATCTAACCTCAAATACTAGACTACTGAGCTTTGCCTCAGTTTGAAAGACAGTTCTGTATCAAATGAAAAACGTTTCCTTTTTCTCAACATAATTAACTCAAAAATTAGCTCTGATTTGCATATTCTTATTGCCTCAAACATGAACAGAAGTTGGTGATGAAATAGACAGTATTCATCCTATATTCATACCCATCCTATATCCTTTATTCATCCTATCTTTGATCATATCAATGCTTGTTCCTTCCTAATTATATTTTATCCCACTGACAACCAAGTTAGACTTAAGGTTAGACAGATGAAATGAAATTAAAAGGTTCCAAAAGGGAAATCAGCTTTCCAGAAACTGAGGGCAAAAGAAGCAGGGTGCTATATGGGCTGTATACAAACACACACACACGCACACACACACAAATAAACAAACAGAAGAAAAACACAAATGAGGTCCCAAAATCCATACATGAAAGTAGCATCTTCTTACCCAGAGAAAACTTAACAACTCTGGACCTTATATCTTAGTTTCTACATGAATAAATGCTACTGCCAGAACTGTTCACTTGCTTTCATCTCGCATCTGCCATACTGACTGATTTGATCTCTGTCTTTAGATATCTCTCTGCTGTTTACAGGTAAAAGACAGATAGAATAATCCCAAAGGCTGCCTGAGAAAAGCATCTGCCTTGTACTCCTATCAGACAACTAGGCACATTCTAAAAATAAAAAAAAAAAGTAGCAAAACCTGTTGCAATGTGAATTGTCAATCGTGCTGTTTCATATAGAGCTGGTTAAAGAAGTACTGGAGGAAAACAAGTGATTCCTCCTCCCACAAACCAAATCCATTCCAGCAGTAATAAAGTTCCACAGGGACAGAGATTAAAAAACTGTTTCTTGTTTTCGTCACAGTGCAAAGAAAAAAGCATGCTATTATCTTCAGTAAATTTCATACCATGTTTCTCTGTTTTTTTCTTTAGCTTCTCTTTCGTATTTTTCAAGTGTTCTTTTATCAACCATTCCTGTCAAATACCTAAGAAGAAAAATAGTAATTTTACATAAACACAAACGTAGTTAAATAGTTACACAATTCCTACAGATTATTTTGAAAAACTGCAACAATCTGATGTGAACAGCAGTGGAATTTCTCCTCTATAAAAACCTGCACAATTATCAGTGAAAAGTATGACACTACTACTTTAGCAGATAATTTTTTTTTAAGCCTCTTTGTAAAATGTTCTTCAGTGGCAAGTTTTGAAATAGAACTACATCTGTTATGTACATGTCAGAGAAATCCAATCTTTCAAAATTAGAGTAAAAATTGAGATAAAATTTTAAAAATAAATATAAATGAAACATTTCTAAAATGTAAAGGAAAATATTTCTGGTTTCACTCCTTACATAGAAGTAACCTGATATTTTAAGAGAGAGATCTTTCAGTTACCAGAAGAGGTAGGTGAGGAGCATACAGTTTTATAACATTACAACTTTCAGATTTTTCACTCAGATATTTTTACCTGATCTTCTAGTAACAGTAATCTGCCTAGTTTACAAGGAAAATTAACAACAGTAAATAAAGGTTTACTGACAATTTTGGTTACCCTCTTCCCCCCCTCCTTACAACAAAGGGATCTTCTGCAAAAATGAAAAACAGAAAAATTCCTACAGAGAACTTCAGGAACCTAACACATTGGTAGAATGTTAATATGTTAATAAGAATGTTAAGAACTGACATCTCCTTGTACACAGAGAACAGACATCAGATAACAAAATGCTAATTTCCTCTAGTATGAGCAACAAGGTTAAATGTAGCATGACAGTTCCGACATTCCAGTTTGGTCAAAAACAAAACAGGATGAAAATGCCAAGACAAAGACCTCCCACTTTTGCTGAGAATATTATTTTAAATCATAGGAATAGTTTGCATCAGCAGGATAGCATTTATTTCTTCACGTACTACATTCCATTTCTTGGTTTTGACAAACTGTAAGATTGAACTGCATTGATTTACTTCTCTCATAAGAGTATTGCAAACTCTAGGTACTGTTTCTAGGTACTCTAGGTACTGTTTCTAAAACAGACTTAAAAAGTTAACTTTTTATTTTCATATTTTAAAATCAAATTAAGCTTGACGATGTTAACACTAGGGAATAAGCATTTTCTTTCTTTCTAAATTCTCACAAAAAGGACAAAGTTTAACAAACGATATAAAGCAATTTCAACTGCATTTCAAAAGTGCAAAGAAAAACAGAGTTAAGTTCTAAGAAAGCAATTTTATTTTTTTTTTAATTTAATAATGCATGCTTTTGCAGTTGTTTCCATTAAGTGAAACTTTTAAGATTAAATCTGCTGGAATTTAAAAAAATCCAAAGAGAATAAGCAACTACACTAAACACACGATGATATTTTATCATAAAAATATTAATCTATGATGATTAAATACAGAAAGAAAATACTTATTTTATATATTTTAATCCACAAAACAGATCAGCAATCTCTTAAATTTTTTTTTTTTTTTAGTTTCCTTACATTATTTGTCCTCCAATGGTTGACTTGCCAGCATCTAAAAAAACAAAGGAAATAGTTAAGTTACTCACAATTTAAAACAAAATCCTAAGAATAAGGAAAATAATTAAGATCAATGTCACCTTATTTGTTTCCAAATATGCCTTTCCTAATTTTAATCTACTTTTTTGAAGTATCTCTCAGCTTCCCTTGTTTCCACAAGAGTTCACTGTCAATTCAATTACTGAATTTTGAAAATCATGCTTTTAATACATATCATCTTGGCATCATCTGTAATCAAAGAACACCCAGCAAGCTGCGATCCAGCAAAAGCATGGGTTAAACATGTGCAAAAGCTCTTTCCCTGTTTCCTTTCTCCCTTGTTACCAACTTCTATAGGCTACTCTTCAATATTGGGATGTACCTCTGCCCACTGCCTCTTTATTTTGTGTGACTCAGTTCTGAACTTACCTGGCTAAGTTGCAATGCTTTTAAAGTAATAAGAGTCTATACACGTGAAAAATCTAGAACTCGTGATTCAATATCTCTTATGTACTTTTGACATCACTTAACGATTCTTCTGAAACTTGTTGAAACTATTCAGTTGGGATGCTCTGCTACAAATTCTTAGGTATTAGCCCTGTATAAAGTTGTTCTATTGTTTAAGGATCTATAATTTTTAATCTTCTGAACATTATTTTTTGATTTAATAATTATTAACAATAAGAGCTTTCTGAAATTATTTAAAGCAGAAAAGAAGCATTGTTTTCTGATTCTGGCCTTTGGAACACTAACACAGACACATAACTCTGGCATTTAAAAGAGCACTTACTTGAGAAATCATGAACACAGATGCTGTTGTGTCCAAGAGAACCCAAGCAGTTCCTTGTCACTCTATCCCTGAAAGATCTGCTTTAAATTATTTATTTTTTCCAAAATAGCTTCATTAAGATGAATGCTCCTACTACCCTCGAGACAGGATGAATATATGCATTGCTAGAAAAAGCAGGATTCATTTCTAATCCTTTCACCTAATACACAATGCAAAGATTCAGTTACCTCCCATTCACTTACAACTTACCTACGTGCCCAATGAATACTACATTTACGTGCTCTTTTTTAGGAGCACCTGGTGGTGCTACAACAGATTTCGGTTTTGGTATTTCCTCCTCTTCTTCCATCATTTCCTGAGCACTTTCTTCAGAAGGCCCTGAATCCACTGATGGACCACCTTGTTCTGCTTCACTTGTTTCTTCTTTGTGGTCCCATGACTCCTCTGGGGACATTTCTGTCTCTCCATTTTCCACTAAAAATTAACCAATTAGATATATTCAAATAGATCAGGAAACTAAAAGCAGTGACTACTGAGAAAAGCTTCCACCCCTCAAGATGCAATGAATAGATTTCAATTATTCAGTCTGTTAATGTATTTTTACATTTAAAAAAAAGGCAACTGCTGTTTGTTTCTGAAATGGTTATTTCTGGTAGCTTTCAAACTTCTTTGCACGCTGACATCAGGAAAACTGATTCACAGAAATGAAGAGACTTCTGTTCTAATAAAGCAAAAAAACTTCATGGGGAAAACACATCTGAAGATCAACACAGTCTATCATGTTGGTCTGAATCTTCTCAGAATGATACAATTTCCACGTTCTCATTATTCATACTACTATTTTATGTTAGTTGCCATTTCACATGTTAGTGAGACTATTTTGCAATATAAAATGACTTTTGAATAAAAGAGCTGATGCTTTTTTCACTGTTCAAAGTAATCTAACTGCATCTGTCAATGCATACTAGTGGTCAATTATCTCTTTGCTAATCCAAGTATAAAGACACAATGAAAAACAGTAAGGACCAAAATACAATGGCTCAATAAGGTATTCTTCAATTTTGTTTACAATGATTCAGCAAAAGCACAATACTAGTTATTTTGTAGCCCTATTATAGTGAAATTGAACAACTCTCATCTTACCAACAGATTCTGCAATTTCCATGTTAGCAGCAGCATTTGAACCTAGGGAAAAAAAAAAGGAATCACAAACTACATCTATTTACCAAGACAGCATCAAGAACACAGAGTAATAGAGTAAATTAATAAAAGGATAGTTCAGGTGACTGGGCACTTTCCTATGCTATTTAATATAGAGATTCAGTTTTTTAAATTTTGCTTCATGCAAGCTTTATGGCCTTCAATAAACCAGTTGGTCCTTGTGTGCCTTGCTTGACTTGGTATAACACTGTAAATAACCACACTGCCTTACAACAGCAGTATGGTGACAAAGAATGAATATTAGAAAAGGATCGCACACGTTTTTAAAAAGGAAATGCTTTGCAATAATTTTGTTAAAGTTTATTTAATGGAGCTACACTGCGTGTTGTCAGAACATTAGAACAATTACCTTCACAAGAGGCTGTCTGCTCCTCCGGAGAAGTCTCTACGGGTGCACCTGCAAAGAAAGAAGTTTAATTTTTAAAATATACTGTTGTAACCAATTTCTACACTTAGACAGCAAAGACCATTCTTCCAACTTCATTGCCAAGCGTATTTAACAACCAAACCCCAGCAGTACTAAATATAGTTTCCAAGCACAAGTACTTCTAAACAACACTGCTTAAAAGATTTGAAAGTAAAACATCAATTCTGAACAGTTCCATCCCCTGCTCCGCCCTGCCCCCCCCCCCCCCCCAAAAAAAGGATACACTTAAATCAAGTTCTAAAGGAAGCAATTTTTCTGTACATAGTATTGTACCACCCCATGCTTTTGGGGCACACTTGCTATTTTAAGTGTTAGATACTAACTGATGTTTAGAAACACGGAAAACCAGTTTCACTGAAACAATGTGTTTGCTGTGTCACAGTTGTATGGCAAGGTTCTGCCAGCTTCACCTTCTAGCTGTGCCTACAATGCTATTGTGACTCAAATTTCACATTCTTCACAGCTTGTTTCAATGTTTTTAAGTTAAGATCTTCTCTAGTTATTAGGGTCAAGAGATAATTCATTCATACACCTAGCGAGTTTGCCAGTCCTCTTAAACATCATAATATAGCCATGGTACTCAGAGAGCAATCTCACCAGTTGTGTATATCAAAGCCACACATAGGTTATTTGGATAGATCAACCTTCTTAAGCACTCAACCATGCCACTGAACTATATGCTGAGGTATAACTAATTACTAAACCTACTAAAAGTGGTATGTTCCAATTAACAATTACACCATGTCAAGTTTTGGGATGTTGTTCCACATAATCAAGAGGCATTCTATAATTATCCCTAAAATCTTAACCTACTTATTTTTACCATGGTATAAATTACACTTCGAAGTCCTTTGAAGTAAGTTCATCTTTTTTTTTTTTCACCTAACATATTCATACCCTCTATGTAACTGTACTGCCAGCTCTCCTTCAGCCCCACTATAAAAACACAGACCTTAAAGCATTACTTGCTCTATATGCATAATGGGACCTACAGATAAAAAAATATCCCTCAAAGGAACAAAAACATGCAGAGAAGGACCCGATTCTAAGCCTCTTTGCTTTAGCATTGTTTGTGTATTTGCTGCAGACTTCTATAAACTGGAGCAGTGCTGGAAAACCTGGAAGAGGTCCAGATGACAAAGCTTGCAGGCAGGGTGAATGTGGGTCAGAGCATAACACCCAGTGACCAGCAGCAGCAGGAAGGGCACAGCAACACAGACAAAACTGTTCAGAGCAAGGTTCCCTACACTCCTGTGTCATATCATACATGATCCTCATGCCAGGGTCCCAATATCACAGGAACAAAGCTTTAAAAGAATGATTTCATAGAGTAAGGAAAAGCATACGGGTAGAATACCTTGAGAGTCCTTGCAAGAAATATTACTCTCATTTGAGAGCTGGAAGAGACCCAAATCATCCCACTTGAGCGTGGTAAGCAGGTGGCACAGAATCTAGGCATGAACCAAAGGCCTGTTTTGCAATGCTTCAGAAGACTGTTGGCTATTTCACACGTACTGTGGTTGGCCTGCAGAGCTTTCATTACAGCGCCACTTCAGCAAGCTCAGGATTTCACTCCTGAAGTCTTCCATAGTGAAAAACTTCTTGCATGACAGTACTTATGCACTTGCCTCAAAACAGAAGGTCTACAAGTAGATGAAGAGTTGCTTTAACTCTTTTAAAATACAGCAATCAACCAACAACATTCATAAAAATTTTACTTCTGACTTTCTGGTATATAACTCAACAGGCATACAGACCAGAGAGGGAAAGAAAAGTTCTTTCACAAATAACAGATGAAATAAATTGTTAACCTAAAAAGTATAGAAACAGAGTTCATTCTCTCAAAGAGCAGCACTCCTGAAAGCATGCCCATCTGTTAAATTTTATACGAATCTAGGCACACTAGAAAAAAAATCAATAATATAGTTTGTGTATGATGCCAAACAGTACTAATGCCACAAAGAATCAAGGGGCAAAAGACATTCTGCTATTTCCAGTCACTGATTAAATTCTGGTCACTTTGATACACAAAGTGGCAGACTCCTTTTGCAAGAGGACTTCTATATATGAAATACACTGATATATGCACTGTTCCTTCAAAGCAGGAAAGGAATACAAACCACTCTCTTAAAGAGTGCATTGTAGAGAAACCAAGTAAAAGAGAAATACTCTTAATTTCAAAAAGAACAGGCATTAAGTGATAGAAAGAAATTCCTTTCAGGAATCGCTTACTTCTGTTCAACAACTTCAGGTTAAGGCAGGTTATTCTGGGCACTGATGCATTGCAAACAAATAGACATGAGAAAAGTCTGGGCTTTGAAGAGTCAGATTTATCATTTGCTCTGCGTGCAAATGAGCAAATCCCCTGCAGCATGCCTGAAGACAATCACCCCAAAAGGATGCAGTTCTACTGCTGCTTAAACTGCTGGGTTGCCATGTTGTGCTTTTTTTCTGTCTCTTCTGTTGTCAGCCCTAGTGCATGTACAACTACAGACGTTCCACAGACAGAGCTGGTCTGACCAAAAAGTGAACTAGCACTAAACTCTTTCAACCAAAAAACAAATCAGCTCTCCAAAGCAATGTATAAGCTGGTAGATAAGTGCTCCTGGTGCCATGACAGATGACAGAACAGCACTCTCAATAATTCAAGGAAAAACACTTCACCTTAAGCTCTGAAGCAGCCTAGGGAACGCGTGGATCACAAAAAGACGATTTTTAATCTAGTTCAGATAGGCTTACTACCTAGGACTCAGTACTGCATTATGACATGAGAAGAGGTCCAAACTCCACGCTGTCCCTGCAGCAAAACGTCTGGACAAACCCAGTGACCCGAAGTAACCTTGTTCATTTTCCCCACGAGGTAAAACTCATTGTAACAAAATACCTTTAAAGGCAAGGCAAACGGAGAAAGGTTCTAAATCGTTCTTGTAATTTATCCTATTCTCTCCAATATACTCAAGTAGACACGCAAAGTTTTAAATTTGGTGTTTTCTGGAAGTCAGCAAAGTAAGCTCAACATATCAAGTTGAACTTGACAATTCTAGATCCTCATCTGCAAGCATCCTTCAGACAAGATTCTTGTCACATGAGTGGGATTCAAAATGCAGCTTGCATGAAATACAGTTTTAAAGTCAGAACATGCCTTAAATGATATCAAATTGTAGTTAAGTAATGTTTCAAATTCTTGGCTTTACATATGGCTAACAACAATTAGATTTTATATAGCATCCTTCATACTCCATCTCTCCTCAAACTGTAAGTCGGGAACTGCTGTTGCATTTCTTACTCCCTGCATTACAGAAGGTAAGCAGTTTATCTTTAGTTCTCTTGAACATCAGAGCCCTAGGACATTTTTGTTTTAAATCAATGCTGAAGGTAAAAGTGGATATATATGTTACATTAATCTACTGCTAGACCATTAAACAAGGACTTGATGTAATTCATAATCTTGTCTGAATAAAAGTAAAACTTTTAAAAACACAGTTCACTGAAGGAGTATGCATGGTCCCAATGAGTCCAGAAGCGCACTGTTTTTAAAGCAGGATGACCGGTCTCTTAAAACACCGTTGATGTTCCCCCCAAATAGTGCAAGAACATACTTTGCCCATTTAATTCATCCTGTATTCTACTATAGCTGATGCATTTGTTGTGTATCGCATCTAGTTTTGTACTTGCATGTGTTTTGGTTTTACAATAACCAAGACTGCACAAGTAGAACCAATTAAAAGTGAAGGTATGTTTTTCACTCTGAAAATACTGTTTTAAAACAGTATATAAGCCAGGAATGTAACAACATCAGTAGTTTAGGACAGTAGTCTAGCAGTTTCAATAGAAAACTGCTTTAGAATTAAATTTACATCAGAATGAAACAAGGTTTTCAAGTATGGGACAGGGATAGCTGGTAGGCTGAGAACCAATATCAGAAGCGTTGTTCCAGTGACAGGGTAAGGCCTGCTGAGACCCCACCACTTCATCGCAAAGCACTGCATGCTGGAGCAAACACACAGGGTCACAGCTGGCCAGCTGTGGAAAAAACAAACAAACAGAAAAAGAAGTAGCTGACTTCAAAAGGCATGCAATCAGAAGTTCTGCCTCCCGCTAGCCAGAGTGCACAGCGTTACTTGCTGATCTGGAAGGATGTGTGGCACAACAGGGACGTGGTTTAGTGATGGGACTTGATAGTCAGGCTGATGGTTGGCATCGATCTTGAAGGTCTTTTCCAACCTAGATGAGTCTGCAGCTCAGGTACAGTCTTAAAGCCAAACTCAAGTGCCAAGCAGATAGCTATCTCCACATAAGCACATCCTATTCAGTGGGAACTCCCCAGAAGCAGCTACCTGAAGCCACAGTGCAAATGCCTTCACAGAGTCAGTTATCATGGCTTGAAGAGAGGCTGTAATTTGTCTCTCTGCCTAACAGAACTCGGCTCCCAGGCTGCTCTGCTGCAGGAGAGATAAGAACCTCGGCAGTGCCAGTACCTGACAAGTGAGGTTGAAAATGGGGCTAGTTAAATGGTTTGTACAACAGAGCATAAAGGGAAAGGAAAAACAACATCAAAAAAAAAAAGGGGACAAATTCAGTTTGAAAGAAGTCTCATCTGCAAAACTTAGATGGTCTGGACAGCGTGTTGTTGCTGCTCCAACACAGGCAAGAAGTTCCTTCAGAGGAATTCCTAGAAGGCTAGGGAGTGAAGAAATGCGTTACACCCACCTTAGGATTTCCACCACCTTTTCTTACTTGTGGTTTGAATACCTGAGTTCAGTGCATATTTACTAAATAGTCATATTGTCTCAAAAATTTTAATGAATTACATAACACGTGTTTGCCCCTAACCTTCTCCCTTTTTTCTCTAAAAAGACAGTATAAAGAAAGTAAAATCACACCAGAGTAGAAAATTAAAGGTCCAAGTCAAACCCACAGAGCGGAAGAATCAATAAAAGATTCTCAGTGGACAAAAAACAAAAGAACATTCTAAGCACAAATAAATGCTAGAGCTACACAAAATATTTCATGCTCAATACTTTAAAATACACAGAAAAGGTTTTCAGGAGTTCAGTGAGCACTAAAGGCAGTTGTTTTGAAAGCTAACTTATATCCAAAGTTATTTTCTCCTCTTCTCTGCCGTTTCATAGCCTAAGACCCAGCTTCTCCAGGGGACAAGAAGTATGTCTGGTTTTTACAAAGAACCAACATAAGAGCAGTTTCAAGAGTTTTAACATGACTCCATAATATTCATTAAAAATATTAGCACTTGCTTTGTATTCATATGATTTTACTACATTCTAACTTAGCAAAAGACCCACCTTTTTCCTTCCTCAGTGAGGACACACCTTACGTTTATCTTATCTAAAGACAACATGCTTCTTCATAACTGAGTCTAAGAAAGCTTATGGGGATTTTCAGGGAATACAATGAGAAAAACCTTTTCCTTACAGCCAAGCATCTGTGCTTAATTGACAGTTTGATTTTTCAGGCAGATAGTCAAGAAATCAAGCTCTGTATTAAACCAGTTAAGGATTCCACTCTTTCATGAATATATCTCAAAAGCCTGTAGAAACAGAATAAAAAAATAAAAAACAAACATATCCCATGGATTTTTAGCAAGTTAAACCCAGGGTCTTAACATTTACACAGAGTTGCACATCATATGTAACTTGCCCCAGGCTGTTCTAGAGAATGCATTTTCAGTATTCCATCACCTGTCCTGAACAAACTCTCATACTGAAATTTGATCAGCTTCACTTTCATATAAACCTCTTCAAAGCAGCCAAATTTCACTGATCAAATGTTGACTGGTTTATTCCTTCATAATAAGACAAAACCATCTTTCTATTTTGACTTCAATCATCTGCATCTCTTGCTTGTGTGTGTGTCTCATCACAACACTGGAAAAAAAGCCCCAAATTCAGTAAGTGAAATTGTAAAACCGAACTGCTACTAGAATCCAAGAATTATCCCAAATTATTTGTGTTCATTTTGACAGAGCAGCCAAGTCACACCGTCAGCAGCCTGCACAGACTCCAGGACAGTTCATCTAGAACACAGCCTGCTCCTAGTGGTCTGCCTTTTATTGGAGTCAGGCAAAGGCCACAAGCCTGATGAATTATTCTAACAGGAACAACACAGCGCTGGCTACCTGCCTGGGGGCAGTTCAGACGTGGACAAACGCCATCAGTGCAACGAGCTGGCACCTTGACCGCACTGCATATATACACTGTGTCTGGTAATCGAGCGAGCCCGTGCCAAGACACAGCCTTTCTCCATGCTGACCAGGGTACACGAGGCAACGCAGCTCATCCGTCTGGAGAGGCTGATACACAGACCACTGATCTACACAGTCGAGTGGTGATGCAAATCAAGACTTGCTTTTGATAACAACAAGAATTTACACCATACATTGGCATTTACAATACAGCATTAATTTGCTTTCATGTAAGCAGTTCAAGTTTACAATTATGATCTATGAACAGTAGCATTATCAGCTCTGTATTTATGAGTAAATCATCAGCATGTGGCTACTCAAATGCTGGTATGAGTAAACTACATAAACTTGCATTCCTTTATATGCTAGCTTCTCGTACAAAGACCTACTGGTTTTTGGCAAAGACTTTCTTAGAAGGTTCATATGCAAAGTGAAGTCTGGTGAAGAACAGTCTTAAAACAGAGAATGAGGCAAAGCAAGAGATGACCAGTCTGGGGGAAATGTGATGACACATAACTCACCATCCTCCTCTGGAAATTACAGGCTTCAGAACTGAAACAGAAGATACTAAAGGTCCTTTCCTTGTTACTGGTTGTGGAAAAAAAAAAAACTGTGAAAGTTCCAGCTAGCTACAAGGTCAAGAAAAATGAAGGCTAGGGAAAACCAAAAAGATAGATGCTATATCCACTTATTGAAAGCAATTGAAGAGTGAGGATGTCCAGCTGCTTGAACATAACTATTTCCAAAGTGCCTGCTGCAGGCCAGTGAGGATATTTATGGAGTGAAACAATCCAAAGGGCATCGAATCTTAAACAAGATGTCTGCTTTGCTCAAGAGTGTAGGTTCAAATTGTCCAAACTAGTCATTGCTGAATGCACTCAGAAGTTTGCTTCAAGTGGCCAACATACATACTAAAAGAAGCAATGGCACTAATGCCACCAAAAGGCTAAACATTATCTTTTCTTACTCCAGCTGCCATGTGTCACGTACATTTTGTTCACATTACTGTTCTATTACTGACACTTCTTTCTTACCACAAGCACTGCATACTTAAAAACACTGAACAATTCAGGTTGAAAGGGACCCCAGGAAGTCATCTAGTTCACTCTCCTAGTTCAAACAAAATCAACAGAGAATAGTTAAAAATGATTTATAAAAAGGAGAAAACCTAACATAAAATAAAGCTCATACAAGGGAGCTGTGATCAATTCTACCAAAAATCCTGTGAGCGTTCAAGAACTATGACAAAAATGTAACCACAAGAATGCAAGTTGATGCTGTGTTTTCAGAGATTTTTCACTTGGATAAGCTTTTGTTTGGATCTCAGGTATGAGAAAACAGAAGCCTTATTAATCCTAGTAAGGAAAAAAAATATTGTAACTATTCCCCGGTGTCTTGATGTAGAAACAAAACAAACAAAAATGCAATTGTATCTTATATAGACTTACAAAATTATTAAAGCATAATAAGAGTAAGTCATAGGTGCTACAGAACAGTGAAGCTGCAAGGTGCAGTTGTGATCAGGAACGTTTAGAGGCACTAAGACAATCTACTGTCATTTTATTGACTATCACACCTTGGCTTAATTTAGTTGAGTTTGCTAGTCCAGCAACTGCTATCTAAAATAAGCTTTCCTAGAAGCACAACTTGTCCATGATGTACTTGACATGACTCACTGGAACGTACTCTGGTACAGGGATGTCTGTTGCAGACAGAAAATCCAGAACCCTCTATTGCACATTTCTGATGGAACCCAAAGATTCTAAGCAAATGAGTTAAGACTTTGACACAATTTGATAAACGCAGGTCCTCACAAGTACAACATTTGGAGCAGATTTTTTTGAGCTGTTCCTTAGGTTCAGAAATTTAAACAACGTGCTCTTCTTGCATGTAATCAAACGGTAATTTAATTCCAAACTAGTTCTGAAACATCTGCAAGCAAAAATTACATTAGGGGTAAACATTGGTCAGGTATTCTCCCTAACACATGATTTGCAATCAAACAAAAAGCACACACAGGACATAACTTTTAAAGTAAACTACTTGAAACACAAATCTCAGGAGTCTCACAGTTTTAGAAAGTTTGCATCTTGTTCTCTGAGTGGTTTTTGTGAACATTATTTCAGTGCTCTAAACACAATTGACAGGATTTTTAGAGAAACTACTAGAAGTATCAAGTTATTGCACCTAAGAAGAAACACTATTACATACTACCACCAGACAACTGAGATCAGAATTTTTCTACATCCATTGCTGCCACTGCACGTCTATCTTGACCTCCAGCATCCTTTGAATTACTGAGGAATTATGGCCCAAACAAAATTTCAGCAAGAGAGAAAGTTTTAAGGAGAAAAGTGTTACTAAAACTTAAGTTTAGGCCACTTAATTCCTTTAGCTGACAACTAGCTTTTCAGAGTCCTCATAAGAATCAAGATTTATTTAGGCTTTTCCTAATACGAACCAGTATTTCTACAGACCTCAAAACAGATGGTAAGTAGAAGTATTTTTTCCCTCACAATGTAATAGAGGATGCGTGCCATGGAACACCTAATTGCCTACGGGAGTAAAAGCAAACTGGGTTGCTGAAAAGTCACCTATTCAGCACCATTGTCTGGTCACGTGCTGTTCTGACTTATTTCCAGAGCAAGCTCCACCCAGCTCTCCTAGCCAGGAAAGTAGTTGTCACCTTATATGAATATCTGCCAGGACAAGACTGTCAATTATTCTTTAAGCAAGTACCTCAGACCTGAAAAAGTACATAACAAAGACAGAATTCCAGTGAAGAAAAAATGGATGGGGGGACACCTGCAGATTTGTGTCTGCTTAACCCTACGGACACCCAAATCAATTATAGAAACTTCAACTTCTAAACCTTAAAGAATTCTAAACCTTAAAGAAGATACAGAGGCAAGCCAAATTCAAATCAGGTAGATCACAGCACTATAAAGGAAACATGCTCAGCAACTAAGATGGAAAGAAAAGCTATCCTGATCACTCCAGATGACCAACAAGCTTTCAGTAAAGTCATCTTCAACCTCTGGAAAGGCAGAAGCTTATCATGAACCTGGCAAGTAGCAAAAGAGTGAAGAAAGGGAAAGCCTGAAGAAATAAATACAAGTTGGTGAGGGAAAGTAATTTAAATCCTAAATTAGGAAGCCTTAGAAGAAATCTTACAGAAGTAGCCAGGAAGGAAAATCACTTATTCTAACATTCAAAACTCCAAGAAAGTTTTCTGTCACAATATTGATTACAAAGTGAAAAACAAACTTTGATGCATGTTGTAATAATGGCTGAAAAACACACCAGAATTAATTTTAGAAATTATTTAAAGGTGTATCATATGTTCAGTACAGCCTCAAGCTATCTGCTCTACCTTCACACCAGTGAACCTTAGCAGTCACACTTATTCTAAACATGATCCAGTCGTTGGTCCATGGCTTCTTGGAAACATATTTTAATGCACTTATACATTGCCTACCTACATAGCACACAAGCTACATTTTCAGATTAAAAAACAGAGTGCTGAAGAGAACACAGAAACTAACATTTACTCTAACAAAAAAATGGGTTAATATATGATGCTTTAAAATTTGCATAACAGAATATATGAAAATGACAGATTTCAGTTGTTAACATCAGATGACTAGATCCTAGGGAGTGCAAGACTAATTCATATGTTAAATCAGCATGCAATAAATAATAAGCCACAATTAACAGGAAATCATAACAAACACGATGTAACAAGTAGTAGCTTTAGTGAAATTAAGTTACTGGAATCGATATCTAACATATGAACTTGTTTTACGATGTACCAATGGGGATAGAGAAAAAAAATTATTTAAAAAATAGCAATGCATTAACCTACCATACTTAACCAGGTCCCAAACTCCTTACATGTAATGTTACATTAAAACCCTGCCACAAAGCTAGCTATCATGTCTGACGTTTGGAAGTATGTGCAGTTTGGAGCTGGAAATTAGAAAGTAGCTCTCTTTTAATTTCCCATATGCAAAGTAAATGTAGTATTAACACCGTTTGCATACACAAGAATCCTTTGAAATTAAAAGCAGGGCAAATTTCAGGTCCTTCCATTGACTGAGGCCAGCTGGACAAACCTCCCTTCCCTACTGATCTTTTATCAGCATAATATTAGAAAACAAGTTAACTACTCGATGTAATCTTCAGGAAGGCATTTAAGACAGGTCTGAAGCAGGCAGAAGCTGCCATTTTCCCCACTAACGCCGCGTGTATCACCCCCAAAACCTCCGGTAACTTCCCGAGCTGCTTCGGAAGCAGCTCCGTGCGCCTCCCCCTGCTCAGGGACGACCCCCCCGGCGGGCAGGGAACAGCCGGATCCCGCGGCTCGGCCTCCCCGTGGGGTCCCCTCCCGCTGCGGGGCAGCGCCCCGAAACCCCCCCAAACTCCAGCGATGGCCCTGCTGCGTGGCGCCCCTTCCCCACCCCCCCCTCAGCGCTCCCAGGAACCCCCTCAGCTCCCCCTGACCCTCCTCAGCTCCCCCCATTCCCCCCCTTAGGGCCCCCCCGACGCCCCTTAGCACTCCCCTTTACCCCCCTCAGCACCTCCAGGGGCTCCCCTAGCTCCCCCAGGACCCCCCCTCACTCCCCTAAATTCCCCCCCTTACCTCTCTCAGCTCCCTCCCAACCCCCCTCAGCACCTCCCCTTATCCCCCTCAGCGCCTCCCTCAGTTCCCCCCATGACCCCCCTCAGCCCCCCCCTCCACTCCCCCTCAGCACCCCTCCTTACCTCTCTCAGCACACCCAGGACCCCCCCCCCAACACTCCCTCACCCCCCCTCCCAGGACCCCCATCAGCCTTCTCCTCCCCCCCCTCCGCCCAGCCCGGCCCCGCCCGGCCCCCCCGCCCCCCTCACCCCCTTCCCCCGTCCCTTCCTCCCCTCTCCCCCCCCCGGCCCCCCCCCGACGCGCCGCCCGGCCCCGCTCACCGTGGGGCGGCGGCGGCAGGCCGGGCGGGGGCGAGGGCGGCGGCAGGCCGGGCGCCGGCCCCCCCCTGAGGAAGGCCGGCACGAACTCGGCGGCGTGGACGTTGGGCACGAAGGGCTTGGCGTTGACGTTCAGCTGCCGACTGAAGGCCGCCCCCAGCAGCTCCTGCTGGGCCTCGGCCTCCCCGCCCGCCGGGGCGGCCCCCGGGCCGGCTCCGCTGCCCGGCTCGATGTCCGCCTGCTCCCAGCAGTCGGGAGCCGAGTCGCTGCTGCTGCCGCTGCCGTTCGCCTCCATTTTGTGGCTGCCCCACAAGGCTCCGCGGCCCCCAAGCGTCTCCCAGCGGCCGGGGGGAAGGGGGAAGCCGGCGGCGGCACCGACTCAGCACTCGCTCCGCCGATTCCGCGTGTACTCCGCCGCCCCGACGCGCAGCGCGGTGTGGCCTGCCGGAGCTCCCGTACCCCTCCCCGCGGCCTCGCCTGCCGCCATTTTGGTAGTTTTTAGCTCGCCCGGGACTCGCCCACCGCACGGCGAAGGCGAGGCGCGAGAACTACAATACCCATAATGACTTGCGCGAGCTGCTCCGGCCCTCCTCCCCGGAAGAGATGGGAGATGTAGTTGCCTGCGTTTTCTACGTGCTAAGAAACTACACTTCCCGTCAGCCCCTGTGCCGCCCGTTCATTTCTACAGGCTCCACCTCCGCTTCCGGGGGGCAGACGGGACATGTAGTCGGCGCCAAGGCCTCAGACTGGCCGAGAACTACCCGTCCCAGCAGGCCCCGCGCCAGCGCTACCTCAGGAGACGCTTGTGGGCCGCCCCGCGGGGCTCTGGGAAATGCAGTTCGCAAAGAAGCAGCGGCGGCAGGTGACGGTTCCGCGCTCCTTCGTGCCCCGTGAGGGGCCCGGGCGGCAGCCGGGCGGGACGGGCGCGGCCCCGCCGGGGCAAGGAGCGTGTCCGCGCCGGGCTGCGGCCTAGCGCGGGGCGTGTGTGCCTGACTGGGTTTCCCCCCCATACCCGGCCCGGGGGCCAGGTGAAGGCGTGCCGGCCGTTACCTGTGGCAAGCTGCCCCTGCCCGCCTCCTGAAAGCCGAGGTTGGGGGTGACAGCGTCGAAACTGCGCAGCTGTTACCTCCGTCTGCCCTCACGTTAAGGTTCCTAACCATGTCTGCTCCCATGCGAGGTGCCTGTGAACGTTGTGCAAAGGTGGCCGTGGGCCGACAGGACGTGTTAAAGGTTAGGAGTTTGACATTTCCACAGCACACCGACTCAGTTATTGGCTATCATGAAAAAAGTCCCATTCAGTTAGGTTCCCCGTGATCTTGCCAAGTACTGAGACCCTCGACTGGTAAGGCTATGAGAACTTCTATTCAGAAACAAAACAAGAAAAAAAACACACAACCTATAAGTTACGTATCTTCGAAGGAGAAGGGAAGGAATAATAGGAAATAATTTGGTTGGTAGGCCGGACATGGCAGTGGCTGTGTTCTGGCTTGGAAGGTTAAATATAGGTGTTCAGAGCTAGCACCTGGGAAAAGGGAGGCTGCTGGAGTGCTCGCAGGCGAGGACTGAGTCACTCACAGCGTTATTTATGTTTGGACGCTTTAGGGCAAGTCACAGAGTTGTTTTGGAAGTAGACGGCCTTAAAACTAAAATATAAAGATCCCCATTCAGTGCAAAATCCAGTGCAGTTTGGGCTGCAGAACTGCAGAAGCTCTCCTGATGTGGCATTTACATGACTTTATGCTGACTGAAGAACTGGACAGTTTCTGGCTGCACATGAGAAGCAACATGTAAGCCCTTGACAAGCAAAGACCCCCCCCCCCCAGATAAACTTTGAAAGAAAAAAAAAATCATGATTATAGACTATACACCTGGTTGGTGAAGGTCTTTCCTTCAATCGCCATTGGCTTAGCATCACCAGGACCTAAAAAATGAGTTTTAAAGACCTTGTGAAAGCTATTGTCTGGTTATTCCCTGGTCTGGTTATTCTAGCTCCTTTCCAGTTTCCAGGCACACATTGTCAGGGCTTCTATTATTCAAAGTTGAATGTAATTAGGAAGATTCTAAATACTACAACAGTAACACGGGTGAGAAGGCTATAGGAGTAAAAGCAGCTAGAATCCTAATGAACACCTCGAGATAGGATTCTCTACTTTTGAAATTCTTTTTTTCTAAATATTAACCTTTGCTTGTTAGGTGACATTTGTTGACCGGTAGGTATCTGCTACATTTCATTTAGTATGGAAACAAGGCTTTTGCATTTTTTTTTCTCCCTATCTGTAAGTCTGATACTAACTTTTGAAAGCATTGCCCAGCTTCAGCAAATTTCAGAAGAGATAAAAGTTAATTAAATTCTTTCAGTTTTTGTGGAAAGAAACAGCTGGATAAAGCAACAAGATTTACATTGGTAATTTCACTGAAGATCAGGCAGAAGTAAAATCCTCTTCCCTAGTGATAACATTTGGAACAAAAAAGGAGCTCGGGAGTTACCACTGTTGAATAATAGATAAAAATCCAGTGGAAACCAAGCTTCGTGAATTCTGCTGACAGAGTAGCTTGCTATTGTACACTTTTCCTGTCGTTAGAAGCATTTAATAGCTCAGGTTTATAGTGACTACAATGCTGCATTGCAAGCTTTTTTTTTTTTTTTTTAATTTGAGCCTTGACAAAGCCTGCAAGTCAGGAAAGGCTTAACTGGAGGCAGGTACTACATTTTCAGAGTAATTAAGGCTTATTTTAAGATTACCAGCACACAGAACATGTAGGCAGCAATTCTTACAAGCACTTTGGCATTCCTTAGAAAGACTTCCTAAATATTTTTGAAATAGAGCTTCGATCTGACAGCTCCCAAAGTTGTGCTACTCCTTCTTCTTTCTTCTTAGCTTTTTTTGTTTTGGGGCACAATTGCATTTTGGTCAGAGGTATGGAAGTATGTATGACCACTGATTTCAGGGGAAAATAATTATGTGTGGTATCCAAGATTCCCTCCTTTCTTGACAGATACTTATTTCCTAGGTACTTGCTAGGATATAAGCAATTAGCCCACAGAATTTCAGAAGATGCCAAATGTCCTTCAGAGTGTACAAACCTGTTTTGCAGGCTGTGTCACACACAGGAATTATGTAAACTCAAACACGAAGTTTTTAACAGGGCTAGTAGTTTGTTTTTCCACTTAGGAACAGCTGGTACTCAAAACAAAACCTAAGTGGAATCACGATAATTTTATTGGCAAAATATCGACTGGAATGTAAATAGTGGTGTTCTGTTGAGGTTTTAAAGCATTACAAAATCTTTCTGGGTTTAAATCTCTCTGCATCACAATGTTTAGAATAAATACACTCTCTCTGCTTTTAATAAATACCAAAAAGCTTTTCTCAGTGAGAACTACCTATATTCGTCACCACCTATTCATCATCAAATCACGGCTGATTTGCATTAGCAAAGCACTGCTTAGAAAATAAGTGATTGGGTCATGTCAGGGTGAACAAGCTGGGACTGGAGGGCAGAGAAACTGCACTCCCCCTCAGTCGCAGTTCTGCCCATCCCTGCACTGCCTTCTAGGTCTTGTCAGACACTTCGCAGAATGAGTTCATCCCATTAATCTACCTAAAGAATGATCTACTATCGTTTTCCTCCTGGGCTACTGAAACGAATCAACTCTTAAGATGTTGCAAATGCCAGAGCTGGTATAAAGTAAGAGTGGGGAACAATACTTCCTTTTTTTAGTGATAGCTATTCATATATTAAACTATCTTGGGTACTTCCCACAAGTTTACCACTAGTTTCTAGCCTGTGATAAGTCAATCCTATAGCAGTGAAATGGAAGTCCTCGTTCATATAAAATTAGGACTAGTATTCTGTACTCCAGTAGAACCTTTCGTCCAAGGTTCTTACAAACACTTTGCACCCTAGCAGACATACCTATACATATCAGTGTTTCAGTTATGTGAACTGAAGGTGAAAAGAAAAATATTTTTCCCTAGACAGCTTCACACAAGTTCACAGCTCCAAACAGTCAACAGCTCACCACCAATATCTAAGCTCATTGAACTCCATAAAGTAACTAAGGTGGGAGAGTAGTTTTAGGGTGCAGGATTATCAGGAAATTGACTCAGCTTGCCTTGAGATCAGATCAATTCCTGAGCTGTTGCAACATGGGGAAAGAAAGTATTTGGCTGAGATTGGGAGGAGCAGGAAAGGAGTAAGACCTCCCTTTCTGGTGTAGCAGCAAGCTGAAATTCAGCTGACGCACTGTGACACCATGCTCCGAAACTTAAAAGGTATTCAAATATGTACTTTAGTTATGCACTTAAATGAGTAGTCTGATATTTAGAATTGCTTTGAAGTCAGATTGAGTCTTTAAGAACAAAGCCAAAAGAACAAGTTATTTACCTGCAAGGAAGAAAAGACAAAAGATGCAAGATAAATTACTAACATTAGAAGAATAACAAAGGAAACAGTGCTCAGCTATGACACTGCCATTATAGAAGCACAGCTCTTCATGTGAAGCACATGTGAAGGAACAATCCCAAAAGGCATTCTATACATTCAATTTAACATTACGTAAAAGAAACAGGTGGGGTTAGATGAGTCCAGACAGTTTTTGTGACAGATACAGATTAAATGAAATTCAGGTGATATACCTCTCTTGAGGGAATACTGCATTATATATATATATATATTTTTTTTTTCTTTTTGGACTAACTTTCATAGTATTCACCAGGCCTGACACAGAACTGAAAATAATGAACTAGTTTAAGTTTGGTTAGGTGCCAGGAAACTATAAAACAATACTTCTAAACTCTGACAATTTCTCTTTTCAGGTAGTCTCTGGAGACGTAGCTGAGAAGTAGAGACACCACATTATGTTTCGGCATGATGGCTTTTTCAAGAGCTGAGTCTATCCTAAGTTCTGCACGTGTTCTCAGAAGCGTAAGTGAATGACAAAGAGGTTTTTATATTTGCACGAGACCATGTATAATCCAGACTGAGATATCTTGACCTGGAAATGTCTTTTCACTGATTTGTTTGCTCTAACCCTGCTATTTAACAAATGCTGTTTCAGAGGCTATTACTCTCCCTCTGCTGGACAGTCACATGATTGCTGTATTTGTGTTTTACATTCAGTCTTTATTTTAAGCTCTCTGACTGGAAGAGATATAAATAAAATTCTTCTTTGGCTTTCCTAATGTGGGAAAGCATAAGCTCTCTTCCATAGTCCAGTTGTAGAATTACTCCAAGCTAACAAATGGGTATCCTCAAAGGAATTCAGCAACTTAACTTTTACATTTTCATTGTGGGTTGGTGAAGAGTGCTTCTGACCTTGACTCCTCTTTCCAAGGCCTCTAATCTAGAGTTAAAGTTTTTCTTTCGGAGCAGTAAAAGCACGTATTGCAGGCTTTATAAGGGATATACAATCAATTGTTTGTACTTCAGAAAGCAAAAGAATTACATAGATCTGTATATAGATATAGATCATAGATCTGTATATAGTATATATCTGTATATATACCAAAATACCACACTATATTTCTTTGTTTCCATGTTCTCATCTCTCAAACACTCCAGATGCTCAGCTCATTATCTTCCAAGATGGTCACGTGTTTCTCACTTTTATATGTGGACACAACATTTCATTCTTTTGCTTGTACATCTCTAGAAATAAAGACTGAAAGGTCTTCTTTTAACAAGAGCCATCCCCCCCCCCCCCCCCCCCTTTTTTTTTTTCTTTCAGGTGACTTTAAATAGAGTTTTCAGCTGAGTGATCTATAGCTTAGCTAGCCTGTTGTTTGGATTTGAAAAATCTTTAAGATGGATGCTAGCTAGTTCCTCATTCAAGGTGCCTCCCTTTGCATGTACAGTCATGGCAGTTTACTCCTTAGGCAGAATTTCTTTTGTGGTTTTGATGCCACAATCCTCCAAACAGATAAATAGTAGGGGGAGATGGTTCAGTTAAGTAATTTTGCTATCGAAACTGTTGTTTATGTATGTTTTTTTGTTTTGCAATCAAAGATCAAAATAAACAAAGATTGGGGTGTTTATAAACCTTATGACAATTGAAAATGTTGTGAATAGCAAAAGGATTACTTAACGTGGAAGGAATGTGCTGAGCAAAGAACACATCCAAGGAAGGGAAGAATGAGATCACTTTAATGATGTATACAGTGACTGAGTTAGGAATTTAAGTGATGGGGAAATCTGTTTTGAAGAAAGGCAGACTGTGTGGTTTTAGAGCCAGGTGTAGGATCAGTGGGAGGAGGTGTCATTTCAGTTAAGATACTGAAGCAGCTGGAAATAAATCCTGTTAAATACGACCCAGATCTGTGTTCAACTGTTCCTATGCTTTCATCTTGTTACTTTGTTAGCAACATTGTGATTAGGAAATTAACCTTCTGCTTCGTCACAGTAATTTTGCTTTCACCCATAAGTTTGTCGGATGTGGCGAGTAAACATTATGAGCACAGTATGTATAAATTCTGTGGAAGTGACAAATTGAAACAGAGCGTATTTTGGCTCCCCTGAGACAAATTTGAGAATCTCGGAGGCTGGGATGCTGACTCGACTGAGCAGCAACGGCAACTTTTAAGTTCCAGGTCCTCAGAAGATTTTCTTCTACTGGTTATAAGCTAGTATTTTTCTAAAATGGAGTTAAATAATGGAGAAAATTTACAATTCTGGTTACCATTGAATAGTCAGGCTTTTAGCTTGATGCAAAGATTTAAAAAAATGCAGAAAAAGCAGTTAGCATTTAAAGTGGGGCTTACAGTCTAACATACATAGATGCACAAGGCAAGTCCCTACTATCAAACAGAGTTCAGCTGTAGCTGATACAGTTTTGCCAGACTGTGTTAGCAAAGAATGTTTTTGTGAGATAATGAAAATGTTCATCTTGGCTCTGAAAATATCCATATAGGTTGTTAATGCAGGGTCCATAGAATGTTGTGTAATCACACCTTTTTTAATGGCATCAACTACCTGACATGCAGAAGCTCAGAGTTACCATATCTGCTGTTGGGTTCTGTAACATTCCTGCATTATACACGTGGTAAGAGTTTTATTGCACTCATGTTTCATACAGAAATTTTATGTGCTGTATCCTGGGAAGTGGGAATAGAAAATAAGTTCCATGTGGGATTTTCATATGCTTCCCCCCCCCTTAATTCTCCAAAATTTCAGTGGAGGGAACATTTTGTCCATTAGCGATCCTGTAAGATTTTAGTTTCAGCAGCGACTAAAGCAAAATGGCATTATTGTTAAGAAAAGAGAACATAATTTGATTTTTAATGCTCTTCTATAGCTCCTTATCATGTTGTTGCAGGAAGTAGTTATTTTGTTATGAAATCTTGAGAATGTAATAGTGAGCTTGTTTCTAGATAGAACTAATTACTCTGGAATTATTATTATATGCCAGTATTTTTATGCCAGAAAATGTCATTTGCATAGGGAATTATTCTGGAATAGGGATAACTAAACCAATTAGAATTTTCCTCCTGTCTCGGGGGAGAGCACATATTGGCAATGTGAGGCCCTACAAGGGAGTTTGAAATAAGTAATTGTTGTTACCTAAACTTGTCCACAGAGACTGAATGGCTAGAAAGTTTGGCTAAACCTATCAGAAGAAACAATCTTGTCAGACTGTAGTGTCTGCTAAGCTCTTCATGTCATTCATGAGTGTTCATGCACATGTATTTTTCTTTTAACTCCGTTAATCCTGTTGGGATTATATCGCTGATTAATTTTATTTATTTATTTTTTTCCATCTGCGAAGTCACTAAAATAGTAGTATGTGGGAGATTATTTTTGCAATACAAAATGTAAGTGCTTACATTAAGAAACAAAGGAAAAACTATGTTCTGTGGAAACTATTGCACCATTATAAAAATGTCACTGGCATTTTAAGAAGTATTAGCTTAATCCAAACTTCCTTGCACATTTATTGTTTTATGCATTGTCCTTAGTAGTTACATAACTATGTTGGCACATGTGGAATATCAGACGAATGAAAAGATCATCTTCCTTCCCCAGAGGGAAAGCCTATTAACACTGCATTTCTTTTCTATGTAGTTCTTCTTTTCTGTAATTTAGCTTCTAGCTAAGGAAGCTTAGAGCATAGTAAAGGATGCAGAAGTTTTCTGACATTTAGTTGACAATGTTTATACTATAGCTATTTTAATTACTGCTTTTAAGGAACATTTCTTCTTTGAGTTGCTGGTTTTTGTTTTTAATCTTTTTTGGAAATACCAGATGTAGCAACAGCAACATCACTCTTTTCAAAGCAGGGGTCTAATTAAAATGTGCTGAACCAAACAGGCAAAATCCACATTTTGCACTGTGCCTGAACAAAATTAAACAATATTGTGCCTAAAAAGAGCATTGTTCTTTGCTGCATGTAAAAGTTGATGAGCACAACGGATCCTTTAACAACCCCTTTCTTTTGTTTATTAACAGTGTGTACCCTATTCCTAGAACAGTTTATCTCCTCCCAGCCATAACGTGTACAATTAGCAGAATATGGATTTCTGAAAATAATTGTTTCAGATGATTTTAATGCTTTTTAAGGAGATAACTGTCTGTAAGACTGCTGTTCCTTGAAGTGCAGAAACTTTTGGGAAGAAAAACTTTTTTTTTTTTTTTTTTGTATGTGCATTCATCTCAGAGATTTTTAGGATTGTTGTGATGAGGCCATTTATGAAGGACTCTTTTCTTTGGACTTTCTTGGTAAATAGCTTTAGAGAACTGGGAGAGGACCAAGCCTGTACTGCCTATACTAAACAACTTGAAAGTGTGTGTTGGTTAGTTGCCTGAGGGGGGGGGGAATTACATATGCTACCCAGAAGAGCTGTATAAGCACAAAATGACCGTTGTAGAAGCAACTCTACAGCCAGAAGAATTCTGCTGTAAGCCTTAGCTAATGTTGTTTGTGAAGGGAATGGAATAGCCCTAGCAGAAAACCCTCTTTTGCTTGTTAAATGCTATGTAATTATGCCAACAGAATTTCTGAAGTACAGCCAGGCAAAGAAGCTGGCAGAAGCATGAAAAGAGAAATCCCAAAGCAGTGTCAAAACAAAGCTTAGTTGTTGAAGTTGTGTGGTACGTAGACCTTGAGCCAATGATTTGAGAGAGGAATTTCAGTCTTTATGTTTTATTACTGACAAAATAGTATTTTTTTTTTGGGTATTCTGTCCAGAATTTTCATTTTATTATTTCAGTGTTGAAACTCATAGGTGTTTTTTTCTTTTTTCTTTCTTTTTTTTTTCAAATTAAATAGTGAAAGATAAAATTCTCCTTACCTATGCTTCAGAATACTGTAGGGTGCAGAGCAGGACTATCCCTTTCACTAACACCAAGACATTTAATCGGTTTAGCTGTATATAATCTACCATGTCTCTGATGACCTGTAGACCTGTCTGGCTAATTAGACATAAATCGGCTTTGTGCCAAAATAGCCTGATTTAGAATATAGCTCATTACATTCGAGTGACAAATTATTTTAAGACTCACGATATTAACAGTTCTGTGTTTCATACAGTAGGTGTATTCAAGTAGAAGGTCAGCAATGTCAGTTTTGGAGGGAGAGGTATTTTACATCATCTGTGCAAAAAAAAAAAAAGCCATTGACAGTAAGTAAAAGCAGACCTACTTCTTATGGACTAGGGAAAGAGAGGAAAATTGAATAGCAAAAATTAAGTAGTTGTGAAGTCTAATACTAGGAAAGAAAGCTTATTTTAGTAGGTTCTGTGAACCAGAAGACTGTTATTGGAGACAGACTATCAACTACACAAGATTTCATCTTGGAAAGAATCCTCACCTCAATTTGTGATATATGTGATTTGAGCCTTGTGTTTTCCATTTCTCTTCTACCACAGGTGGGGAGAGTTTAGGTTATTAGTGCACTGGGTTTGTTGGCACTGATGAAATAACCAATTAAGACGTACAGCAACCATTTAGGAAAGTACCATTTCTGTGCAGGAGGAAACTACAGGAGCTCTTCAAGGATTGATGTAGGGACTAATTTAATGTTTTGATTAATGATAGCACAAGAAATAGGAATAGGTTCATGAAGTTTGTGAACTAATTTTGAAAGCATTATCAACACGAGAACTGCAGATACTATATTAAAAGGAGTATATGTCCTTTAGGATTGAACAGAAACAGGATGAAAGTTATTGGCTTAGAATGCGACGTTTTTCACTTAAGGAATGGAAACTTGCATCACAAGTTGGGAACTCATTGGTTAAAATTGGAAATGAGAGAAGATGTACATGAGGTACAGTGAATGATCAACATATAACTTTTGGGGCACGAACATGACATGATTATAGAAAAAAGGAAAATGCAGTCTTGTGTATACCAAGAGAGATTTCTGTAAGAAATTGCAGTGTCTGGGTGCCACCATGCAAGACTCAAATACTGAATATTTCATGCAATTCTGATTATCCATGTTCATGACGTGCATTCAGACAGATTCAAAGAAAAGTGAAATACAGATGTAATGAAGTATTATATGAAAATGGATTAGGTGAGCTTTTTGTGCTACAAAGGAAGCAAAAAGAAGAAATGCTGCTGTTCTTTAGAGATAGAAAAGAGTGAAAAGAGAAGTTACTATAAAGAAATACAGTGATACAGTAATGAAGGAGAATAAACTGGTCAACAGATAATGGAAATCACTCTTGTTTGTTTGTTTGTTTTTTAACTGTGGAAATAATGACATTTGGAATGGTCTTTCTGGTAAGTTTATTGTCCTCTAATGGGGATGCATATGGGGGAAGATTCTGCTTCTTCTCAGTAGAATCACTCTTCCATTCAAAAAGATTCTGAAGAAGACAAATGGCACGTAAAGGTGTTCTGTTTAGCAGTACCCAGCACTAGCAAGCAAGTTTCAAGGATCCTTTCTCCATGCTAACAACGCTGTATTGTTAAGGAGTTTATCAATTATCATTGTTCAAACATAACAGTACTATTTGTGTTGCCTACTTGGGATTTTTACATGCTATTTAACAACAGCATTTTGTCATCTCTCAGCAAAATACTCCCCACTGTCAATCTGAACATCTTTCTCTTCTTTGAGAAACTTCAAATCAATATGAAAATGCTGTGAACCTACATATTTAGCAAAACTACTTTGTTGAAGAAAGCTAGTATTTGAAATTAACGTACTTACACAATTTATTCAAAGTAATACTTGAAATTAACGTGCTTATATAATTTAGTCAAAGGTCAAGACAACAACAACAAAAAAGCCAATGTTATTGCTGTACTTAAAAATGAGGCAAGAAAACTGTAAAAAACAGCCAAAACAGAGAGAATCCCCCCATATCCCTAGTACACCTGAGGGGAAAAAAAAAAGCATGAAACTGATTAAAGAACCGGTTCATTCATCTGTTGTGGTGCACATGTGATTTCCATAGTCCACTAAAATAATGTTAAAAACTTTCAGCAGCTGTGATATAATTAGCATTTTTTTTGTAATTTGAGAGCTGTAGATTTCATGAGGAATTTTACTATAGTAAAGACTGTAGGATATGATCCTACAGATATAGTATTGTGTGGCAGCCAGCTGCAGAAAACAATAGAATTAGGCAGCTGATTCCTCTCTAAAATAATAAGGTCTCAGTACAAGTTGTATACATGAATATAAAAATACAACAACAATGGGAAGTTGTTGGAAAATATTCTATAAAATTAGAGAGCACTTCACTGAAGCCAATGGGATTATATTGATAGATTAAAGCATTGGAACCAGCTTTCCTGAAATTACAGTCTATCCTGAAATTCATTCATCACACTTTGGAATACCATGAAGATACCTTCATGAACATCTGCCTTCTTCAGAGCACGGTTGACCATGTGATTGTCTTCTCCATGACTAAAAAGGTTAAGCATCACCTTCAAAGCAAAAACTTCAATCGCTCTATGGATAAGCTACCAAGTGGTGCTCCATCAGAACTAGGAATGATACTCTAGTGCTAACCTAGGCTTCCTCCCCTAGAGTGTGAATGTATGAAGCAAGAATTAGATCAGAACCAGTTTATGACTCTAGCGCCAGCACTGACTTCACAGTGACATTTTCAGCGTCATTCACAGTCTGTATCAATGTTTTCTTTCAGCACACCTAAATCAGATTTTGTCAATTCATGTGTAGTTACTATTAATCTTGAATAGACAGAAAAGCCTGTAATAGCCTACAGCTGTGCACCTGGCCTATAGGAAAAAAAGTGAAGAAGCTACAACAACCTATTAAATCTGCTAGAGACTAGAATACAGATTGCTTTATTAGACTATTTTACTAAGAACAGCTTTTGCATTCCCACATGGTGAATTTCCTGGGAAAATTTCTCAAACATAGTAATGTGGTATGAAATTATGATTCCTTATGCAGTATTTTTCTCTTCCCTTTCTGTAGTCAAAAAAGCAATTAACTTAATCATATCAAGGAGAAACTTAACTATAAATAAGCCTGTAATTCTAATCAATTTTCAGCAGTGATACTGGATTGAAGCAGTTATTGCAGCTTGCTAGATGACTAACTTTGTGCTTAAAAGGAATTCTATTAGACAAAACGTCCATGCTGAAGTAGGATGTGTAAATTATCTTAATTGTAGAGGTCTACTGGCAAGGCTCTTAATTCATGGGAGGAGACCAAATATTATTTTCAGAAATGTTACATTCCCTGCATGTATACAGATAAATCTACAGATGCTCAGTGTACCCCATCACCTGGCTGGGAGGGAGATGTTGTGTATGCTCTGTCACAAGAATGAAATCTATGGCTCACCTATTTCACCGTGCTGGGTACCACAGTTTTAGAACAGCATAGGTTCTGCATTACATTTAAAAATAAATAAACAGGTAATATTTTAGATAAAAAATATCAAATGTTCATTAGGTCTTCTTTACTCATATAAGCATGGTTATAAGCAAAAAGAAAAAACAAAAGAAAGAACCCCCCCAGAAAACAGCCAGTTGAAAATCCAAAAGTGAACCAAGCAAAACAAGTCATCCAAAACCTAATAGACTAGATAAATGAGGCTACTTTGGAATTCAGGAGCAACATGCCAGTAACTAAACCTCCATATTTTGTCTATCCATTCTAGTCGAAGGTCTTAGATGTATTTGGTACAATACAATGTTGTTGTTGAACTTTTAGAGTATCTTAGTTAGAAAACCATTTACAAAAAGTAATTCTCTCATCATCTGTGTATTCTAAATATTATTGTACATACAGAGAAACAAGTACAAAGGAAGTTGTCTGAAGTTGTAGAATGACTCAGTGGCACACCTAGAAACTGGATTGTTCATATCTTGTTACTGCTGTGCCTTCTGCCTCTATTTTTTCATCTCATTCCCTTTGGACAGGGACAGAAGAACAAAACATAAACATCTCATAGTCTGCAAATTACAGGAAAACACTTACTGCAGCCTATCACCTTGAAAAAAAACACGAAATTCTAAAACCAAGAAAAATTATTGTGAGGTTCTGTTTGGAGATCCTCTTGCTTTTCTACAGCTTGTAAAGTTTAGCACCTGCTCAAGAAATGTCTTCTATAAATAACCATTTTCTGTTTCAGACAGAATTTACATTGAAAATTATCTTGGTGCAGCTGTTCGTTTTTTTCCTACAATTGTGATTTGCCAAAAAGGAATATTAATTTCTTGGGGGCCTCAGAGTTGAACCCTTTTGACATGATGCTGTGTAGTAGAGCTGTGATCGAAGTCTGTTGCTGCTAACAGTTCTTAGAACTGCTAAAACGGAGACTTGAAAAGCCCTTTGTAGATGGTCCTCACTCTTACCATTTCTGTGGCTTTTCAGTTCCGTAATTACTGACCCTGATGGCACGCTGCCCTAAAAATGAATACTTTGATAATCTGGTGCTCTCTTGTAAGCCTTGTCATCTTCGATGTTCTGGTATGCCACCACCTTCATGTGAAAACTACTGTGATAAGAGTAAGTAGTTTTTCTGCAGTACTTTGTAGCTATGCTGGGCATTTTCATGTTGTATTTTACATAGATTCATATACATACAAACTTAAAAGAGATAATCTAAAACCTGGAAGATGTTTATCAGAATAATATATAGGCTCAACAGTATTAAAGAAATGTACAGGATATCAATATATACATATTTCAGTACTGTATGAGTATGTTTGAGTGTGTTAAGAGTAAACTGTTAAAGCTCTCTAGCTTTACTTATGCTGTCACTTAAAAGAAATAGCTGTTGCTCCTTTGATATAGAAGTTTTATGTATTGGGCACGTGTTTACTGTACATTGGTTATTGCTTACAATGAATTTAATGCATTTCTTTATTTCATAAGGTACTGATTCAGGTGGAGTTCTTTGGATTTGTTTGGGCTTTGGAGTAATTTTAATGCTCACTTTATTCACATTAATGGTCTTATTTAAGTGGAAGCGCCTAAAGCAACTAAAAGAAAAACTGAAAAACACAGGTGAATAAATATGATTCTTTATCAAATAATTAAGTTGTTCTACTTTCTAGCTACTCTTATAACCTAAACACATTACATATAACATATTCCAGATTCTGATAACTGTCTGTGGATTGTTTCTTATTTCTCAGATAGTCTTAATGAAGTTATTAAAGTTATTAGGGAGTAAAATATCCAGATGGTGACTTGTAAAAGGAGCAATCTCTGTTTGTTAGTTCTAGATCATGTCACGACTGTATTTGCTTACTTATGTATACCTGGCTTAATTGCTGGTGTTTGAGAAATCACTTAGGAACCTTAAATAGCAAATGATTGTTTTAATGGCTTCATTCTCCTCCTATTGAATAGAAAGGTAGAGGATACACATTTAATATTGGCATTCCATCTTAGAAGAAATTAAATAATGTTACTTAATTTTCTGGCTTGTGAGAAGTGTATGTGGTATATTTTGGGAAAGTGGGAAAATTTTGTAAAATGTAAAAATAATTCACACTGGTATTTGTGGAAAGTTCAGCCAATAAATAATTGATTAGAAAATATGTATTTGGTAACTTGAATGCTTATCCTGAAATATAGGGGGGACATTGTCATAGAACAAAAGATTATTGTTTATAACTGCATCTTACAACTTTCCCTGCATCTTAAAACTTTCACTAAGGCTAGGAATACAGGTGGAACATAAAGAAACTTGGATCCTTAATAACTGTATGTCTGGTATAGCATGATGTATGTACTAAATTAACTTTTGTATAATTACAGGCTCTTCTGTGGAGCTGAATGATGTTCTCAAGGCTAATACAGAAAGCACTGTGCAGACAGATGGAATTAGACACTCACTTCAAAGTGAAACATTAATGTATTCAGTGGAGGAATGCACTTGTAGTGACTGTGGCTTGGTAAAACCTCAGACTGGCTGTGAAACTTCATTTCCATTACCAGCTACGGAAGAAGGAGCTACTGTTCTAGTTACAACAAAATCCTTTGATTATTGCAACTATATTCTGGGTGCTGCGTGTCTATGAGAGAAGTAGTAAATTTTTACTGCATAATAATAATTCAGTTATTCGAGTATAGCTATTAATCTTCATAGTTAGAGTTAGTGGGGAAGGCTAGTACATCTTCCTTTTAGACCCTGCATCAAACTTTCATTTATATTGTCATATTATTTTTAATTCTTTGGTCAAATTTTTTTACATTATTCTCAAATACCAAAATAGTGACTGGAATTTTTAAATTCTGAAAGTCCCTATGTACAATGGCTCTTTCAGTACTTTGAGATTGTATCTACTTACACCAGATATATGCAAACTCATCAATAAACAATCTTGCAATTATATGTTTCATGATAAATTCAGATCTTACGCTGAAAATTGCTTGAGGCAGAAATGAAGATCTACATAGCATCCCCAGCATTGCAAAGAATAATTTCAAATAGCCTCTGTGATGCTTGAAATAGGAATGTTCCAATGATGAGTACCTTTGCTGAGTACAGAGTCCCTCCTAGCTCAGATAGGATCTCAGGGTCACATGAAAGGGGGTTGCGGTGCTGTGGAGTACCACACATATAATCCTGATGGTGGACATGGTGGACAATATCCTTTAAATGCCAATTTTTTTTTTCAGACTGTCTTATAAAGATTTCTTTTTACATAGTTTTTTTTTTTAATTTGTTATTTGGACAGGTACTGCTGATTAGGTACTGTCATGGTAGGCTATCGTGTGGCCTGAAACTAGGAATATACTTGTGTCACCTTGCCTCCCAAGTGTCATTTTCCTAATATTAGGCCAGTGTTATTCTTGGACAACTGCAACAACAACAATCCTTTTGTATGTAGCTAACTTTCCATCTAAGGTTCTTGCATGAAGGATAAATTATAAGCTTGTAAGACTAGTGAATTGCACAAACACTATGAACGATCCATATTACAGCATCTTTGTGGCTGACCACAGTCAGTTTGGATCAGTTAGGAGTTAGCTGTGCAGGTCTCCCACATGCAGCCAAGAACTCGGAAGAAGGCCTACAGGACTATTACAGTTTTTATTATTGCTGTACCTAGGAAGTCTTGAAAAAAAAGGTTGTGATCTGCTGCTCCACACAGTGTGGAGCAACTTAGAACATAGAATCATTAAGGTTGGAAAAGACCTTCAAAATCATCTGGTCCAACTGTCTTCCTACTACCACTATCACCCACTGCACCATGTCCCCGAGCACCACGTCCAGCCTTTCCCTGAACACCCCCAGGGATGGTGACTCCACCACCTCCCTGGGCAACCCATCCTAATGCCTGACTGCTCTTTCTGAGAAGAAATGTCTCCTGATTTCCAACTTAAACCTCCCCTGGCGCAACTTGAGGCCATTTCCTCTAGTCAACTTGTGGTAAATACAACACTGCATACTGATTTTTTATTTTTTTGGTTGGTCCGTTGGGGACCCAGGAGCTGGACTTGGCAATCCTTGCGGTTCCACGATCCTCTGATTTACACAGGGGGTAAACACAAATCAGCGAGATAAAGCCTTAAAACGAATCCACAAACGTTCAGAAAAGCCTCAAATCAGCTCTGACAGTTGTTCTGGAAGGAGGTTTCAAACTCCCTGGACCGCTTTTGGAACGCGATCGCGCCCCGAACCGCCGCTGCTGCCTCGCCTCCCTCAGTGCTCCCTCAGAGCCCCCTCAGCCGCGGGGCTGCTGCCTCACGGCGCTCGGGGCCGGGCGGGCCCTGGGGGCGCTGAGGGCCCTGCTCTGCAAGCGACAGCCGCTACGGAGCCATCGTTTATCCACGCCGTGTTTATCTTCCGGAGCGGCTGGGGGGCGGCTTTCCGGGGTGGAGCGTGTGCCGGGACCGGCCCGGCTCCGGGCAGTGAGGGAGCGGCTGCGGCTCAGGGAGGTGGCGAGCCCAGCGGGCACCATGAGCGGTGAGTGAGGGGGCTCCGGCCGGTTCTGGGGGGGCTGCTGGGGCTGAGGTGGCCCTGGGGGTCCCCTGAACGGCGCCGAGGTCCCCTGAAAGGCCCCTTCCCGGCCGTGCTCCCCCGCGGCGGGAGCGGGGAGCTTCGGTCCCTGGTAAGGGTCCCCTCACGTCCCCCTCACCGTGCCCCGCTGCTGCTCCGGCCCCCTCAGGGGTGTTTTATCTCGGCAGGACTCAGGGATGTTCTGAGGAAATAAACGGCCAAAAGTAAATTGAAGCAACCCCCCAAAAAATAAAGACTTTCTAACGTGCAGTTGGTGAGCCCTGGCGGGGTGACTGGGGTGCAGGCACTGGGCTGACAGTCCATTCTGACAGACAGCAGGTTTGTGCTGTAAATATGATAGCATCAGTGGCACTTAGTATGTCTTGAAGCACATTGATAAGTTTTTTTTTTTCCTTTTTTTTCCCCCCCCAAGAAGGGGAGGTGCTTTAGAAAATACTTTTCATGGCTCTGTTTCTACATCTTCAGTGATGGATGTCATCTCCAACCCTGAGCGTCATCTGCACTGAGAATTGGATCATAGCTTTTTCTTCCATTCTGATTTGAGGCATAGTGAGATTGTTTCCCAAAGATGCTAAGAAAAAAAATTGAAGTGCCAACTGAATTACTTAAACATTATATTTTTTAGGAAATAGCAGCCATTTCTGAAAATGAAACCAAAAATGAAAACAGCTGTATTTTTCTCTGTTTTGTTCTCACCTTTGTGGTAAGAAGAAAACGAAATACTACAGAAGAGATGAAGAAAAAAGAGATTGTTGTGGGGAAAATTGTAAATTAGCGTTGCGAAAAATGCAAGTAGCAGTCAAATCTCTCAAACCATGGAAGAAGAAAGTTCCTTGAACGTTTCACGTCTTAAAACTGTAGACTAGATCCTAATTCTGAAGTTCTCGAGAGTCAGTATTTTCATATGGAAAACCTCAGCCCTTCAATGATGAGTTCAGGCTGGGAGTGGCCTTGTGCAAATCAGTGCCTAAGTCTGGCTAGGTGACTTGGGAGCTCCATTTCAGTTCAGTTTTGTGACTCAAAGGCAAGGTGGCACCTCTTGTGGCATAAAGAAAGCCTCATAGTGTAGTTATTGAAAAAAATACAGAATTAAGGGGAGAGAAAATATTTAATTGCCTAAAAATAATGATGTCTGATGTGACATTAGGGCTAGTAGTCCAAGTGCTTGGCTAACCTACGTGTATGTAGCCCTTGCCAAGACCTATGTGAATTTTCTACCACTTAACACCATGGTCTATACTTATTTCCCTCCCCAATTTTAGACCTGAAAATTAAAAGGATTGCTCCTAAAATATAGGTATAAGACCTCTTTCCTTAATGGCCATTATCTATTTATAACATACATATTTTTTAGCTACGGTGTATTTCTAGTGGATGTGAAGGCAACTTCCTGTTGATTTCAGTATTTCTTAATAACACCTATTAATTACGTACAACTGTTTTATTGGACAGTGTTGAAAAAACTAAACTTTCAAGGGAAGTTACACAGGGGTAGTAGAGTTATATACTTGTCAAAAATCAGGGATGTTGTCAGTTTTATGACAGCTTTGCACAAAAAACAAGGCTAATTCAGTATGAGGCAGTGGAATCATAATAGTATAGTACTACAAGGTAGTATGTAAATCAGGCCTGGGGTTGTTTTTGGCTTGTATCCTCAGAACGTATTAGAGCAAGCAAAAGCAGTTACAGGCTGAAATTTTACATTTAAGACTTCAAGAAGTATGTGAGAGCATCCTGAGTCTCTTTTTTTTTTAAACCATACGGGGATGAAGACAACCGTACTCGTAAAGAATTGGATGGAAATCCTGTTTTCCTGTACTTGCGTAGTGAATTTCTTCTGCTGTATGTGTGGATATTTCTGTCACAGCATGGAGAGAAGTTTATTTTGAAAACAGGAAAACATGACCATCAACAGCGAAGAATGGCAGGGTTACAAAGGCAGGTGCAGGACTTGAGGCTCTTTTTAACTTTTTGACTGAACAGTTGGAGATAGGAGGAGGCTCTTGTTTTTGCTATTTTATACTTATGTTTTCACAATTATTTCTAGACATATGTATGAACTTCCTTTTTTATTGTGTTAGTCTAAATATAGCCTTCTGAGTAATGCTGTTTTTTTGCATTATATGTTTTGTATTTCTTTGTGTGTTATTGGAGGTTTTACTGCTCTTCTCAATCAGTAGAAGAGTATTTTGCTCAGTTTGTGATAGGCTGTTATTCTTTAAATTAACTAGAGTTGATCACACTCAGCTGGTACTTTTTGCATGTGAATATATGTATATTTGTTTGAAGACTGTTTAGAAAATCATGAAGACTGCAAAAGAGATAAATCTGTAATAGAGTTGGTAGAGGTTTGCTTTTATGTTCCATCTAATTGAGACAAAGATAACTTCTAAAAATTGTGTACCTGTTACAAATATTGTTAGAGTACGACATTTTCTAGGCTTATTGCAAAGAAGAAAACCTATCCTATGCTTGGACAGGAAAAAAAGCAATCTTAATGTTTCAATTTCTAAGAAAAAAAGGCTTTGTGAATATTATTTTTCATCTACCAATGAACTTTGTGTTAAACAGAGCAATAGTTGAGTTCTGCAGGCTTGCATTGAGCAGCAGCCTCAGCCAGCCTTCTATATGGACATTCAGCGGCCTACTAACCCTGTTAACGGTGAAGGTGATCTGAACTAGCTATGGAAATCATTAGTCATAATCACGTTCAGTCATAATTGTTATTAGCCCAAATTTAAGTACAATAAGGACAAAATAGACGTTGTACTGCACTCTGTGTAAATTTAAGGCTGTTTGATATCATGTTCTTTAGTCTTCTGGAACATTAATTAGCACAGTGATCATCTTCTGTGGGTTTTCTGTATTCTATGTTCAGAGTCTAGTATCTAGTTACAAACCATTTCCATGTTATCAAATAGATACAAAGGTGCCAAAGAGATTGTATTCCACGTGCAATCCAGTTTTTAAATTTCAAACTTAACCCACATAATTAATATTTTCATTTGAAAGATGTTTTTTGGATTGGGGACTTATTAATTACATGCATTTGTTTAGAAGTAGTCTCAAACTTCATGTAAAGAGCAATGTCGCGTTACGCCCGTTCTCCCAGGTGCACGGATAGCATAAGACTGTAGAAGGAAGGAGTTTGAAACAGTGTGGAGTATCTTCAGGTTTGTGTATGTTTGATGTTGCTGTTTATAAAGGGTTGTGTTAAAAGTTGGGATTTAATCATTTTCTTTGTTTTACAGTTCTGGGATTTGTTATAAGGCAGTAGATGCATAGGGGTGTGTCTCTAGGCGATGTGTGCATGATAAGAACGCTGAGCATGATTTTTTAAGACTGATTTCTGAAGTAGCACACAATAGAGTAGTAAGGTTTATATGAATTGAGTGTTCTCTTCATAATGACATAACTGTTTGGAAGTTAGAACCTACTTAGTGCAGGGTTTGTTTCTGGTGTCCCGTGCTAGTGTTGGGCGTTGTGTATGTTTTCAGCTGTTTGTGCACATTGGAGTATTTGAGTAACAGAACCAAACCTCACATGTCACATGTCTGCACAGTTTGAGTCAGAGTTCAGAATCGGAAGTGTAATTTCTTGAGAATTCCCTGTAATCAGACAAATAAGCCTTGTGAAGCTTAGCACCTAAATCATACATATTTCCTCTTGTTTTCTTTATTCAGGCATCATGTGTATTACAGATTCACCCCCCCCCCCCCCCCCCCCCGCCCCGCTCCTAGCCCCATGCTTAAGTTGCAACAAAGAGTAATTTCAGTAGGACAAATTCTTTGCCCTCTTGCTGGGATAGAAGAGAGCCCCTGTGAAGGTAGGGAATCCTGGGGCTGGCACCTGGCAGTGCTGGCCAGCAAGAGGTGGAGTCGCGTATGTTTGATATCCCTCTTTACTAGAGGTCTTATTGTGTGCTGTTTGATTTTCAGTATCTGGAGAAACTTGCTGAGTTTTGGTAATTGGCTTTCAGTCTGTGCATATATTAATTGAATGTCCTTTGGGAGAAAAAGGAGAATAGGACGACTTTAACTACAGGCAGGTCAGAGATGTTTTTGAGGGATGTTTTGAGCCCAAGCTCGGAATAAGAAATGGTAGACATAATGTAGGTTAATTAAACAACAAATTTTGTACATATTCACATGAGTTTATGAAGCGTGTTTAGACAAGCAAAGTATGGTATTTGTTGTCATGTTGTGTGGTTGCTTGTGCAGTCACAAACTATGTATTACAGGTTTTAATCTGGCAGAAGGCTGTGCTGGTAGCTAAATTTTAAGGGCTTTATCGTAATAATAGTTCTCCATTCACCGAACTTAAAACTCTTTCTACAGTAAGGTTGCTTGGCAGTAACAGGGTATTCTTGCTGTCTCTTTCCCATTTTCTATTCTTTTCTTGTGCTGTGATGATATACTACACCGGTAGTTGTCCCAGTATGAGAATTTATGGGGTTGCAGGGTGAGCTGCATCATACACCTAATCCAACCAAAAAAAAATCTTAAACTAGGTCAGTTCCAGCCTTGCAATATGGCCCCACAGGTGGTTGTGCTAAGAAGGTAGGAGCAAGCTGTGCTGCCTGCACACAATTAAATTATTTTTGATATTGCTGCAGTATACCTTGTATCATGAAACCGCTCTTACTAAAAATAAGACTTCAGATTGTTTTTCAAACAGTATTCCTGCATATTAGAGAGAGACTACTTGAAACATCAAAATACAGGCTTATACCACATCATTTTACTTAGAGAAAATACATTAATAAATTTAATGGAATAACTGGCAAATGAGGAAAGTTTTTCACAACACTGATGTTGACTTCAATCTACTTTTCTCCAAACAGTGTTTACTTAATAATATAACTTTGTTGATTTTTCAGTTTCACAGAACAATGACACTAAAAGACAGTTTCTTCTAGAACGGTTACTGGATGCAGTTAAACAGGTGAGAAATCCAATTAATATTTCTACAGTATACATACTGTTTTGTCAGTACTGGCAGGCTCTGTCTGTCTGTCTTTCTGTCTTCTTACCAGATAAACAAGAAATCTTGTCTTGCATACAGTACTACTGAGTTTGTGTATCTGCTAGCAAATGAGTATTATGCAGTGCTTGTTTAAAATTCTTGCATAGACAAATTATATTTGCAATACTTATTCTATGTCTGAGTTAAATAGTAGTATCCTGCAAAGCTAAATTGGATAACGTTACAGTAGCAGCTTTTTTTCTTCACACTAGGATTTTAATGAATGGGTTAAAATACAGTAAAGATGAGATTGATTTTTGTATCAACGTGAAGTTTAGCAAGTAGAATTTCATAGATTTTACTCAGTTTAAGAGAGCTTGTGAGCTAAAAGAATGCCTCAAAAGTTAGACAACCATATGTTTTATAGAGTTGGATTCTTCTTTAATTGTAGCACTGAGCCAAGTAGGATTCACTGTTTGTTTTTGTAGGTATACATTTAAAACTCAAAAGTAATATTTTCTTTTCCACTGGGAAGTGGAGGTGTGTTGTTCTGGCTAGCAAGAATTATGTGAACTGCAGGAGTAGTCTGTTAGTGGAGCATGATGATAAAAAGCACTTCTTGGTTGCAGGTTGTATTTGCCAATACTCTCTTTTGCACTTTATTTTGTTTCCTTTTTGATTCTTAAATGGACGTATTTCAGCATATTGAGTGTCCTAGTGTAACAAAAACTTCTTAAAATCTATTTATTTCAGTGTCAAATACGATTTGGAGGAAGAAAAGAAATTGCTTCAGATTCTGATAGCAGGTAAAGTAGTCTAAGAAACTGTTAATATGTTTAGATTATGTATCATAATGACCTAAACCAGAGGGCACAAAAAACTTGATACAAAAAAAAAGACCAAAGCACCACAAAACAAACAAAAACACAAAATAAAAACCACTGTTCCTTTTGTTTATGTAAACACTAACCCAGGACTCTGAATTTTTCATC